>NC_088795.1:18512370-19146477 GCF_011386835.1 Chrysemys picta bellii
TGAGGAAGGGGCTGCTGAATGCTCCAAGGTAAGACCCAGGAAGGTCGAAGCTCTGTAAGCTTCTTGCCCTGGAGACAGTATGCTCAAAGAGAGGAGGCATGCTAGACCAGAGTCCTGCCTGGCTTCGTAGGGAGTAGTTCCAGAGCATCGCCCGGTGACTCCGGGACAGCTGGTGCAGAGGTGGGATCAAACTGCATCCCGTGGACAGAGCATCCTGCAGTAAGTGAGTGGGGAGCAATAAAACAAAGGGGGATTAGCGAGAGCTGGGCATGCTGGAGGCTCTGAGAGGTGCAATTCCAGGAGGCGGAGGAGCCTCCGGCTTAACCCCCAAGAAAGAGTGGACCCCTGAGAATGGCTGTCGCACTGAAGGGGTTCCTCCCAGGGATTGTGGGGAGCTGAGAGAGTACAGGCCTGTGAGTCCATGACCCCTTGGGAACAGCATGGAGATGGCCTATACCCATGTCCTTAAGAAGGACATTGTAGAGCTGTGCAGAGAGAGAGAGGGCCGCGCCTTGGAAAATTCACCAAGGCACAGCTGATTGCCCAGTTGGAAGAGAATGATCACTCTAAGGAGCCAGTTCCTGAGCCAGCTGGGGCTGCGAGAGAGGCTGGGAGCAGCCAGGCAGCCCATCTCTCCGACCCGCAGGGGATCTTCCCGACCGAGTCCCCCGTTGGTGGAGCTGAGACAGTTGGAGTTGGAAAAGGGACAGAAACTGAAAGAGCTGGAGGACCATGAGAAGGAACGGGAGGACCGTCAGAGACAGAGGCAGCATGAACTGGCGATGGCAGAGCTGAGAAGCAGAGAGACCCCTACCATGGTGAGTGCGGACGGGCCCAGGCTAGCTAAGCCCGTAGGGAACTCAGATATAAAAGTGCTGCCTCAGTTTAAGGAAGGGGATGATAGAGGTGCCTTCTTCACTGCCCTTGAGAAGGTCTGCAATGTGCACCAGGTTGACCCTGCAGACATCTTTGGCATCTCACCCCCCTACTGGGTCCCAAACCCATAGAGATGTTCAGCCAGATGGATGAGGTGGAAGCAAGGGACTATGAACTGTTCAAACAAGTCCTGCTGCGCAAGTTTGAGCTGACCCCCCGAGGCGTACAGGAAAAGGTTCCTGAGTGTGCAGAAGACCCAGGGGGTGACCTATCTGGAACTGGTCACGCTGATTGGGGAAATACACCCGCAAGTGGGTGAATGGGGCGGGGCCCAGACCAAGGAGGACGTGATTGAATTATGGAGCTGGAGCAACTGTATGAACTCTGCCCCCCTGACCTGACGATGTAGTTTGCAGACAAGAGGCAGAAGGACCTGTGCCACGCAGGGCTGCTGGCGGATGAGTTTGTAGTTAGCAGGTCGGGCATTGGAAGGGAATCCCAGGGGGACAGCCCCACGTCAGTGCAGAAGGGGGGGGGGGGGTCACCCAGGGGCTTCCCTGAAGGAAGTCTTGGAGAAATCCCTCCTGAGAGGCACAGCCAATACCAGAGCTGACCCACCAGCCCCTGGAGACCAACGGGACCTGAGGTGTAATTACTGTGGGCAGGGGGGCCACAGATAGGCCCGGAGCCAAAAGCTCAGGGACAGAATGAGCAAACCGAGCCCTCAAAGGGGCTGGATCCCCAGGCAGGTGGGACTGGCAGTTTAGCAATGGCCCAAGAGGGAGAAGCCAGCTCCTCGGGGAGGCTTGATGCTCAGTGTACAGGGTGGGTGTGGGGCAGCCCCTGAGGAGCCAGTGCCTCATTCCCCTGGAGGTGGATGGGAAGCAGGTCACTGGGACGTGAGGTGACACTGGCCCGGCCCAGCCCGAGGTGGTGGCCCCAAACCGGCTGGTGTCCAACACCTACCTAACCCTGACGGGTGTCTGCGAGTCCCCATTTAAGGTACCCATGACCAGGGTACATCTGAAATAGGGGGCCAAGGAGGGCCCCAAAGATGTGGGGGTGCATTATCAGTTGCCTACCGAGGTGCTGATGGGGGGGGGTGACCTGGCAGATTGGCCGGGCAGCTCCCAGAGTGCCCTAGTCATCACCTGTAGCCAGAGCCAGCGAAGGGCATTCTGCCCTGACATGGGGGGCGGTGGCCTGCCGGGGGTGCAGGTTCCTACCCCAGCAGGAAAAGAGTCATTGGGGACAGGACTTGGCGGGGCTGCGGCCTGGGACCCAGCCACTGAGAGGGAGCAGGTCCTCATCCCTTCCCCAGCCGCTGAATTCCAGGCCGAGCTGCGGAAAGATCCCTCTTTAGAGAAGCTAAGGGAACTTGCTGGCCACAGCCCGGCAAAACCCCTGGGGGTAGGCTGCCTGGAAACATTCCTGTGGGAGAAGGGATTCCTGTCTTGGGAACGGGCTCCCCAAGGGGAAGTGGAACTGGGGGGGGGGAAGGGAGGAGATCAGGAGACAGCCAGTGGTCCCCCAGAAGTACTACCGCAGGCTACTGTACCTGGCCCATGATGTCCCTCTCTCGGGATACCAGGAAATCCAGCGCACCAGGCAGAAGCTGCTACAGAACTTACACTGGCCTGGGATCTTTGATGCCATCCAGCAGTACTGCAGGTCCTGCAATCCCTGCCAGAGGGTGGGGAAGGCCCAGGACAAGGAGAAAGCAGCTTTGAGGCCCCCGCTCATCATAGAGGAGCCTTTCCAGAAGGTGGCCGTGGACATAGTGGGACCCCTCAGCAAGGCAATTCGGACAGGGGAAAAAAATACATTCTGGGGGTGGTAGATTTCGCTACTCCCTATCTTGAGGAGGTGGCCTTGTCTGTTTTCAGCAGAGTGGGGGGTTCCCCAAGGAGCTCCTTACAGACCAGGGCTCCAATTTCATGTCAACTCTGCTCCGGTGCTTGTGGGAGAAGTGTGGGGTCCGACGCACCTGGGCCTCAGCGTATCACCTTCAGTCCAACGGGCTGGTGAAGAGGTTCAATGGGACCCTAAAGCTGCTGCTGAAAACCTTCATGAACCAGCACTCACAGGACTGGGACAAGTTGTGATGTTATTGATATAATCTGGGACCATATAGGTCATTGTTGCAACCAAGGTCCTGTAGTGACACCAAATCTGGTATAAAGGAGGTCAAATAAGGTCTCTAAGACAAGGTTCTGGTTTGCTGGTTATGTTTATGCTATCTGGATGCATAGATCATTGTTGTATTTAAAGTGAGACGTATTGGCTCTATACTGTCTGTATTTCATAATTATGCTGTGCTTCTGGGTGACACCCCAGACAGGTTAGTGTCAGCTCTGCCTAGCCTGCTTGATGGCCCATTAAGGACCATTGGCTATACAATTGACCCATTGAGAGAAGGCAAATATGCCTTGCAACTCAGCAATGTAGGCAGGGACTTGCCCATGTGACTCCTGACTCCATTTTGCTGTAATTTTCCATAGTAAGGACAAAGAGTGTTCTTACACCTGGAGAAGACTATAAGAGGCTGATGCCTCATCTCCATCTTGTCTTCAATCCTGCTTCTTACCTCTGGAGGGACTTTGTGTAGAGCTGCCGTTTGTAGCAAAGGACCGATGACCCATCCCAGCTGGGGATGTACTCCAGAGACTTGATTTGAACCTGCAGCTTAGTCTATCACCGCTACAAGCCTGAACCAAGAACTTTGCCATTACTGTATGTCATTGATTCCATTTAACCAATTCTGTCTCTCATCTATCTCTTTTTCCTTTTATGAATAAACTTTTAGATTCTGGCAACAGCGTGATCTGTGGGTACGATCGCATTTGTATATTGACATGAGTCTGGGGTTTGGTCCTTTGGGATCCAGAGAACCTTTTTTTCTTTTACTGGGGTATTGGTTTTCATAACGAGTGGCACTGTTGGTGATACTGGGAAACTGGAGTGTTTAAAGGGAACTGCTTGTGTGACTTGTGGTTAGCCAGTGGGGTGAGACCAAAGTCCTCTTTGTGGGGCAGGTTTGGTTCGCCTTAGAGGCGGAAAAACCCCAGCCTTGGGCTGTAACTGCCCTGTTTTAAGCAATTTGTCCTAAATTGGCACTCTCAGTTGGGTCCTGCCAGAACCAGCATCGTTACAGTGGCGTAGTCGTGCTAAGATCCACAGAACCAGGTCAATTAAGCTCTGGGTCAGAACCCCACGCTATCCAAATTTGAATTTTGGGATTGAGAGTTCGGTTGGTTAAAGAGCAGTTGCAATGCGTAAGCAAAGAGCATATGAGGGCCTTGGCAAAGAAGCCCTGGAAGATTTGGGTTCAGAAAAGGGGATAACCTTTAGAAAGAAAGCTACAAATCAAGAACTGAGAGAGCTGTTAATGGCCAGTGATCAGGGGGCAAGAGCGCAGCCCTTACCGGAGACTACAGAAGATGCAGAAAAAATGAGAGTACAGAAGGTAACAAATAAACTGTAACTTGAGCATGAAAGGAATTTAGCAGATCTTCAATTGCTGGAAAAAAACAAAAAACAGCTGAATTAGAAAGAGAAGCTGATAAGACAGAAGAAAGAGCTTGTAAGGGGCGTCTGGAGCTGCTGGCTGCGGAGGAGAAAGCTCCACAGATGGAACAGGAGACGGCCAAACTTCAGCTCCAAGTAATGGAAGAGTGGAGAAAGTCATCACCCCCTGGTGCTCCACTTCCCCACCGCCACAAGAAAAACTGGGAAAGGACGTGTCCCATTGACAATGATACTGAGGATAGAGAGGAGTTTTTGTCTACCTTTGAATGCCTCTGCAATCTGTACCAGATCCCTGATGATCAGCGAATGCCTGTCCTGCTGGCCAGACTGACTGGAAAAGCCAGGGAGGTATTTAATGAACTGGGGGAACAAGAAGCCTTGGATTATGAGCGGTTTAAAGATTCTGTGTTAAGGCCGTTCAAGGTTACTCCTGAATCTTACAGAGTTAAGTTTAGAAAGTTTAAAGTGTCTAATGATTGCACTTCTGTAGAATGTGCTCATAAGCCTATGGGCTTTGTTAAAAAGTGGGTTGTGGGAAGCAAAGGCGCATGGGAGTTTTGAAAAACTGCTGGATTTAATAATTTTGGAACAACGGTTCTTGGACATTGTGCCTGACCACGTGAGAGCAGCTGTGTGGGATAGGAACCCTGAGTCAGTCCTACGGGCTGCAGAGATTGCGGGTGCCCATACCCAAAACAGGGCTCGAGAAGGGTGTAAACCCCCAGGGAAAACTAATCACCATTCTACCCAGTTCAAGGCGGGGGGGAGGGGAGGAAAAGGATTTAAAAGTAAACCTGGCGCTGACTATTCTAAAGGATCTCATGGGGGCCCAGAGGATAGGAACTCTCACCACAAGAATAAACAGGTTAAATGCCATCACTGTGGTGTGCTTGGCCACATGAGACCAGATTGCCCGACCCTGAAGGGCAGCCCAAAACCAGGAATCCCAAATGCCACGGTAAATGCTAATCCTGTTATAAACTCACAGGCAGGCCACACACAGCCCACCGTTGGTGCCCTGTGTGCAAATGCTGTTTGTGGTCTCTGAAGAATTTGACCTTAAAACTCATATTAAAGCTAAATATGGGAAAAATAATGCAGAGTTTATTACCAGCGCAGAAGTGAATGGAGTAAGGTGTATGGCATGGAGGGACACCGCAGCCGATATTACTTTGGTTAAAGCAAGTCTTGTCAGGGAGGAAGATTATTGGCCAGATGAAAGTAACTGTTGTAGCCTCATCTGTGTATTTTGTCAGGGCGTCTTTGACTAAAATCCACCTGAAATGGAAGGGATTTCAGGGCACCATGGTTGTGGGAGTAAAAAACACAATCCCTAAGGATCTTATGATTGGAAATTATATTAAAGCTATGTTCAGTCAAGTTAACACAAACCAGGCACAGGAGAGGTTGTGTCTAAAGTTGTGTCTTTGGAAGGTTTTTCCAAAAGTTTGTCTTTGGAAAGTAGTTGTTTGGCTGTGAACAAAGTTTCCGAATGTGTGCCTGCCTAATGTTTCAGAAGTGAATCTGGAGTTACATCAAGCACAGAAAGATCTCATTGGTCAGGAAAATGTTTCTCAGGAGCAGATTAAAGTGGATGGACAGATGGAAGCCCTAGCTGAGGGAGGAAAGGGTAGATTTTTAAGGGGTAATGAATTGGTGGCTAGTACAGCTTATAAAAGTGAACCTGAAAAGGGTAACTCTGATTTGCAGACATTAGCTCAGGGTAGTGAATAGAGCAGCAGTTTAGCTGTTGGGAGTGGAAACGTGTCTGGTAAAGAAAGGTTGGATGAGCCTAGACAGTCTTGTGAGCTGTTGGCTTTACCTAGTCAGCAGTTTGGGAAGGCAAGGATAGCGGAAAAGGAGTGTCCCTCTACCTTACTTATTTCCTGTGGGGAGAATTGTGACAGTGAAGGAAATGTGCCTGTGTCCGTCAGGGGTATTCTGACTTGCCTATGGAGGAAGCTACCTCGGTCTCCAAGCAGTTGTCTGTGAACAGCCCTGTGTGCTGGGACAAGAGAAATGAGATCCCAAGCTGTGTGTTTGGTAAAGGAGAATGTGTCTCCGGCTCTTCTTTGTCTGTGAAGCATTCAGAAGGTACCTTTCAGCCTGTGATGGTTAAGGATACTGCAGTGGTCTCAGCGTTGGTTCTGCATTCAACTAAAGCCCAGGAAGGGAAAGTCATAAGTTTGTGTCTGCTAAGGAGAATGGCACCGTAACTAGGTTGCATCCAGTTAGTGTCTTAGCAAAATCCCAGAGACTGGACAATTCTGGTGCTTATATTTTGCCTGTTGCTAATGTGTGGTTGGAAAAGGATGTAGCAGCTCTGTCTGATCAGGGTGATATCCTAACCAGGGCACAAAGAGAACAGAAAGTTGATTTGATTGTGTTACCTATGATGGTGTGGAAACTTGTGGCAAGAAGGAAAAAATTCCTGAACTTGTATGAAGAACAAGAGTACTTATGGCACCTTAGAAACTAACCAATTTATTTGAGCGTAAGCTTTTGTGGACTACAGCCCACTTCATCGGATGCTCAAATAAATTGGTTAGTCTCTAAAGTGCCACAAGTACTCCTGTTCTTTTTGCAAATACAGACCAACACAGCTGCAACTCTGAAACCTGAACTTGTAAGTGGCCAGCTTGTTGGAAAGACAATGGTGTTGGGAGAAGAATGTCTCCAGGCTAATTCTTTAAGTGAGCCGTCTGTGCTTCAGGGTGTGAGGACAGATTTGGTTACTGGTGTTTCAGAGCAGAACAGTTTTATGGCTGACTGCTCGAGGATGCAGGGGAGAGCAAGCAAACTCTCACCCTCAGACTCTTTGGATTTGTGTGGTCTCTCTTTAGGACAGAATCCAGCCTTAAAATTGGTAGCAGCTAAGAATTTAAAAGCTAGTGTTTGTGTTGATGCAAATTACCTGCCTGACTGGGAGAAGAAAGACTTGCTAATAGCTGTTAGCACAGACAGCACACTCAATTAGCCCGTGAATTCCATTAAGCAAGAGAAATCAGGATTTAATCCTTCAGGACATGGAGGAAAGAGAATTTACTTTTGCAAAGGGAAGCCACACGTTTACCCTAAAATGCCCAAACCCCAATGGTATGGAGCCCAAGGTGAGGCATAACAAACAGGATTGTAAATGGACACTCGCAATGAATTTGTTCTTATTGCTAATGGTAGTTTTTGTAATTAATGTGTTGCTATTACCAGGAACAGTAAAAATGTGCAATTCTGAACCACCCCCCCCAAAAAAACCACCCCTTGAACATGTAATTTTTTTAACATGAGACTATATGTTATGTTAAGGGCCTTGTTAAACTGATATTTCACAGTTGATGCCTGTAAACAGTATTGGAATTTTTCACACAGGAAAAGACATTCCAAACCTAATGCGCTGTATGAAAAGGGAACCTGAGGCATACTACCACATGGCATTTAGCCACGACAGCAAAGATTCCTATATTGACTTGATGTTAACTGGGTTCCAAACATTTGTCAGAGCTTGTATGGATAAAGTACATAGGCATGTGCAGTATATTTCATTAGGGTGTACACCCAGGGAGTCCTGCCCAAGCCCTGCCCCCATTCCAACCCACACCCTCCCACACACACCCCCTCAGAACCCCAACCGCCCCGCTCCTTGTCCCCTGACTGCCCCCTCCTGGGACCCTACCTGTCCCCTGACTGCCCCGACCCTTAGCCATACCCCCAGACAGACCCCCAGGACTCCCACGCCTATCCAACCACTCCCTGCCTCCTGACAGGAGGCCCAGGACTCCCAACCCATTCAACCCCCCTGCTCCTTGTCCCCTGCCCACCACCTCCAGAGAACCCCCTGCCCCAATCACCCCCCCAGGACCCCACCAACTATCCAACCCCCCTGTTCCCTGACAGCCCCGACCCCTAGCCACACCCCTTCCAGGCCCCCTGGGACTTCCACACCCTATCCAACGCCCCCATTGCCCATCCCTGACTGCCCCTGAAAATGTCAGGCCCATATCCAACCCCCCTGACCCAGCCCAGCCCCCTTACCATGCCACCGCTCAGAATAGAGTCCCCACCAAATCCCACCCCCAGACATCCCCTTGACCAATGATGTGATGGCACTTATGGGGCAGGCGAAGAGAGCGCCAACCAAGCTGGAGTGCAATGGTGAAAGAGCACTATGACTGACATAAGTCAAAGGTCACGTGTAGTGCTGGGGAGGCAGCAATTGGCTGGGTGGGCCCGGGCAAGGGAATAAGGGGGGGGGCGTGTCTTGGTAGCAGCATGGGGTTCACTGTGTGACACAATTACAACAACTTTGTGCAGCTGCTGGGGAAGTTTTTACAGGCAACAAATACACCCTGAGCAGGCGGGGGGGAGGGAGGGGGACCCTGTCACCCTGACTCAGAGGTGCTGACTTTTGGTTTTGCTGGTGGGTGCCCCATCCTGGCTTCACCCTGTTATCCAAGGCTCCACCCCCACTCCACCTCTTCCTGCCCCATCCCCTTAGACCCCCCTGATAACCACCTTCTTGCAAACTCCCTCCCCTAAATGCCTCCCACCAGCTGCTCACTCCTTTCTGCCCCTCCTGCCTTACGGGTGAGGTGTGGGTACTGGAAGATTACTCTGCCAGTTTTGAGGAGAGGCTATTTTCAACATTTATACACTTTCATTCTAGTTATTGAAAGTGTGTCTATCACTGGGATCTCCCCTTCCTGATGTTTCCCAGTTCTTGCTCTCCAGCCAGGTCCCTTTTCCCATCTCTCTGCTCCCTACTTCCTAGTAGCTCTGTTTAGCAGCTGCTCCCACCCACGCACTCAAAGCAGCTCTGTCTCCCCCAAACCCCACCCCCTGCAGCCAGCCTAGAAACTACATGCCCTGACACAGAGAAATGTAATTTGACAGCCCAGCATAGAAATGGCCCATTCATTCATCCTGCTGTGTGGCTGCTGTGTCGCTCCAGCTCTTCCCAATCCCAGGGCTGCAGCCCACCCCTGCTTTGACTCCTTCACACACTCTACAACTTTTGTGGGAGGGGAGCCCCTGGTGGGACCATGGCCAAAGGCAGGGGAGTAGGGGCCAGTTGCTTACTCTACCGGGCTGCAGCAGCCCAGCACCCTGAAGCAAGAAGAGCTCAAGTGTCCCAAGGTGAAGCAGGGCAGCATCTCCTGACCTGAAGCTGATACAGGGGGATGGAGGCAAGGGAAGGAATTCCCCAGGAGGGGGGGGGGGGAGATCCAGGAGAAGAGAATAAATCCTTCCTTACACTGGGAGGAAGGGATGCTGATTGGCAGGGGATGGGATAAATTTCCTCTTGGAGGAAAAGCCCCTCAGGCAGGCTTGATCTGGGTGTGGGGGAGGGGGAGACAGCTTTGAGCTGGGCAAGCATTACTTTCCCAGGCATAAGGGAACCACAGGGGTTGGAAGCTCCCAGAGCCTCCATGGGAGAGGGCTGGGCAGCATACGGGCTTGGGGAGGCTGCTCATTTGCAGCTGGGGCTGAAGTGAAGCCCCTCTGGGCAGGTAAAGAAGGAGGGGGCGAGCTGCGAGCCCCAGCCCAATTTCACTCAAAAGACACAAGGAAGAACTTTTCTTAAAGGAGCCATGTCCTTTGGTTTGTCCCCCCGCCTAGCACTAAGGGGGTGTGCAGCTGGTTTCTCCTGGCTGAAAGGGGAGCACAGGTCCTGGGGGAAACACCAGGGTGGGCTGAGACTGGCTGGCTCAGTCCTTGAGAAAGCCCCTGGCCCATACACCCCCCCAGCAGTCCCCTGGAGCTAGCCCAGAAGCTGCCTGCCCATCTCCCCCCAGCCCCCTGCTGAAAGACTGCCCACCCCTCTGCAGCTAGCCCAGAAGCTGCCATGCCCTGGCTGCTGGTCCCCCCTACCCCAGCTCCCTCTACCCTGAAAAAAATCAGAAAGACTCACTCACCTCCGCCTGCAGTCTCCGAGCTGCAGTAGGGGCAGGGGAAACAGCCGATAGGCAGGACGTCACACCAAACAGCTGAGTGGCTGCAGCCAGCCAAAGAGCTGATGAGGGCTGCTGCAGCATGCTAAATAGCTAATTAGCTAATTGGCCATTACCAACAGCTGATCTCCCCAGGCGTGCTAAGCAGCCTCCTCCCACCTCTGAGCCTCCAGCATGGGAGGAGCAGCCTTCCCAGATGGAACTCCGGCATGATTAGGGTGTGACTGGGCCCACCGTGTGCACACCTATGATAAAGGAGCTATGTTCTCTAGCCTTTGGCAAAAGAAAATGAGACATACAGAAACCATGCTGCAAGAGCAGATCCAATCCGCTACTGTTCTACCCTAATTTTACCTTGAGTTTGTAAAGAGATTAAATCAGGTTACTGAATGTGACTTTGATAAACCATTTCTGTTTTACACCAATACAGCTTCTAACCCAATACTAGCTGTAGTGAGACAGAACCAAGGATTGCAGGAGGGGGGGGGGGGGGCTCTTGGGATGTAGTCAGTGGATGTTGGTGTCATCCCTTCCTGCATCAGTTTGGTGTTGGGGGTGTGACATTATTGATATAATCTGGTACCATATAGATCATTGATGCAACCAAGGTCCTGTAGAGGCACTAAATCTGGTATAAAGGAGGTCAAATAAGGTTTAAGACAAGGTAATGGTTTGCTGGTTATGATTGTGCTATCTAGATGCATACATCATTGTTGGATTTAAATGTACAAGTATTGGCTCTATACAGTCCATATTTCAAAATTATGCTGTGCTTCTGGGTGACACCCCAGACAAGTTGGTGTTAGCTCTGCCTAGCCTGCTCGATGACTCATTAAGGACCATCAGCTATACAACTGACCCATTGAGAGAAGGCATATGCCTTGTAACTCAGCAAAGTATGCAGGGACTTTCCCTTGTGACTCCAGACTCCATTGTGCTGGAATTTTCCACAGTAAGGACAAGAAGTGTTCTTAAACCTGGAAAAAGGACTATAAGAGGCGGATGCCTCATTTCCATCTGGTCTTCAATCCACCTTCTTACCTCTGGAGGGACTTTGCTACAAATGGAAGCTCTACACAAAGGACTGATGATGCAACCCAGCTGGGGATGTACTCCAGAGACTTGATTTGAACCTGCAGTTTAGTCTATCATGGCAACAAGCCTGAACCAAGACCTTTGCCATTACTGTATGTAATTGATTCTATTTAACAACTTCTCGCTCTCTCATCTATATCTTTTTCCTTTTATGAATAAACATTTAGATTCTCAAGGATTGGCAACAGCATGATTTGTGGGTAAGATCTGATTTGTAGCTTGACCTTGGTCCTTTGGGATCAAGAGAAACTTTATTCTTTTACTGGGGTATTGGTTTTCATAACCATTTGTCCCCATAACGAGTGGCACTTTCATACTGGGAAACTCGAGTGTCTAAGGGAACTGCTTGTGACTTGTGGTTAGCCAGTGAGGCGAGACCAAAGTCCTTTGTCTGGATGGTTTGCCCTAGAGGTAGACCAACCCCAGCCTTGGGCTGCAACTGCCCTATTTGAAGCAATTTGTCCTTAATTGGCACTCAGTTGGGTCCTGCCAGAACCAGCATCGTTACACAAGTATTTACCCCACCTGTTGTTCCTGGGAAGCGCCCCAGAAATCAACCATGTTCTCTCCTTTTGAGTTCCTGGATGGGAGGAGAGTGAAGGGACCTATGGACTTGTTGAGGGACAAATGGGAGGGGAAGGCCTCCCCCCATGGGGGAGGGGGGGGAAAAACCCACACATACAAATACCACAAAAAACCTCCACTTCTGGTTATGTACTGACTTTTGAGGAAAAGCTCGCTGAGCTCATGGACTTGGCCAGGGAGAATTTAGCTAGGGCCCCAAGGGAAGCAAAAGGTCTGGTACAACTGCTCAGTGCATGCCCACTCCTATACTACTGGGGACCAGGTGACAGCTCCCATTCCCTTAAGAATGGAACTACAGACTGCCCAGGAGGGCCCTTTAAGGTCATCAAGCAGCTAAATAAGGTAAACTATGTAGCGAAACCCTTGCGGCCCGAGTCGGGTGCCAGCACCATGAGAGTTCATGAAAATGTTACATTTCTTCCGGAACTATTAGATCCTCAATAGCTGAACACATCTTTATGAAACTTATTCAACCTAATAGCCATACTGGGTCAGACCAAAGGTCCATCTAGCCCAGTACCCTGTCTTCCAACAGTGGCCAATGCCAGGTGCTTCAGAGGGAATGAAGAGAATAGGTAATCATCATGCGATCCACCCCATCAAACATTCCCAGCTTCGGGCAAACAGGCTAGGGACACCATCCCTCTTTCCAACAGATTTTGCAATTTAAAGCAGATTTACCCAGTCCCTTAATGGTCATCACAAATACACATGTACATATGCTGGACATAGACATTCAGTAGAAATGTAAAAGTGATTTACTTCTCTTTCTTGTAGACTCTCTGGGACAAATGTTTAACAGACCTCCCTTAAGGCTTCCTCAACATTTGTAGGCAGATTTATTCGCATGGTAAATTGGTCAGTTACATGTAGTTTCTGGATTTGCCTAAGACTTTGTGCAAGTGCTGAGGTTTGGCCCTAAAAGATCTGTTAGCTAGCACTCAGACAGGAAACTAAAACCTACTTCTAAAGCAGATAGGTAATTTATTTACTGGCTTTGAAATATTGGCTCCACCTCAGTATCTACTGCCTGTCCATTAGTCCTTCCCAGAAGGTCAGTAAGAATAATATCCACTTTTATAAATAGGATATTTGCATGCCAAGAAAGGACACCATCAAGGTGAGTTGTCCTAACTCCCAACAAGTTATCATGTGCATGTTAAATTGAGGGGAAAACAATCGGTAAAGAAACAGATTTGTGTTTTATACTTCCAGGTATGCACAACAGAAGCAGGAAACCACCACCCTGCCCATCCCAGATGAAGCCCTGGCTGCAGCAATACATGCTCTTACCTTCCACTCTACTGCCTCAATCAGTCCAATCTAGATGAAGCTTCAACTGGTCCAGCATGATGGACAAACTCCAGACAGGATTACCTTGGCAACAGCTTATTAGGCCACATTCAACACACTGCAGTGTCTCCCCATTACAGGATTTGCTTTGCCATCCTAGCCCTAATCTATAAAGCCCCAATAATGTGAGCTAGATCGGGGGGTCTCTGCAACCCTTCAAGAATACACCAATTCACACAAGAAATATAACTGACAGAGCTTGGAGGGGGGGAAAAAAAGAAAACAAAAACACCCCCGCCCCCCCGGCCACACACACAAGTTACACTTCTCTGGAGCCGAGAGCCCTTGCCTGTGGAGCATCCCTCTGCTGGAGATCAGGAAGAGTCCATATATTTTACAAAATAAAATGCTGGAACATCCTTGAAGGCCTGCCCCCAATAGAGGACACTGGGGCAAACTTCAAAATGTGTCCCATTCTATGAATGCATCCCATAGGGCTCATTTTCTATACAGCAATGAACAATTTTACCATTATTTAAAAAAATGGTATTAGCCACCTATATAAAGTACTACAGTGATGGTTATTTTAGTCTTGGCTAGGGTAGATACATACTCTGCAGCAGTTGGACATGGCACCAGCTGCACAATTACCTAGTGCTTCTATTTTGTGAATTACACTGGGGGAAGAAGAGAATGTGATCCTTCATATGGAGAATCACAGCTTGCTATGCCAGTGAGCAAATGAGTCAGGTGATCTCAGGTTCCTGTGCACATACGCAGAGGGCACATGCATGTATACAAGCAAACTGATGTCTGCATGAATATGTTCTGCTTCACCCCAACCCCCCCCCCCCCTACTTCTTTTTGCTGTCCAGCATCTTGAGACACACACACACAAACAATGCTGAACCATGCAGGTCAGGACTTCAGACTGGTAGTGATATAGCATAGTGATTATAAAGCATATAATTACAGGAAAATTAAAGTTACAGTTTTTGAAGGGAGTAGCCAAATCAGGGCTAATGAAACAGAGTCAATTAGCCAGACATGCATACCTGGTTGGATGGTCTCTACACTATGCAGTTTAAGACCCTCTATCAAGACTTTCCAGGGCTTGGAATTTATACCTGGGAAGAGGAAGCGTTCTGATTTTAGGTTGAAATAATCCTGGGAAATGTAGTTCAGCAAGGGACTACAATCATTTGTATTAGATGAATTGCAGCATCAAGTCTGTTCTATTATCCTGAGCTACATGGTCTCAGAACTACTCTACCATAAAAGATCCCACAGTCCTTCTGCCTTTGAAGGACATAATTAGCATACTGACAAACATTTAGCATCAGATTTTCAAAAGGCTAGAATGGTGGAAGTTGGCAGGTATGGAGTACTTTTGAAAGTCTGGCCACTTCACTAAAATGCCCAAAGGGGAACTGAGCTCTTGAAAATGTGGCAACTAGGGATCAATTCTGCTACAGCAGACACTTAGTATCTTATTCAAAAAGAAGAACAGGAGTACTTGTGGCACCTTAGAGACTAACAAATTTAAAACAAGTATCTTATTAGTAAAGTTCCCCCTGATTTCAGTGCAATGACTCATGGTATGAAAGTCCTGCTCACTGACAGTAAAGGAGAGAGGAAGCCAGCCCTTAATGCACAGAATGGGCCTTTTCTAGTGTGGAGTTTATTTATTGTTCCATTACAGCACAATCTATGTGGAATTTAAAAACAAACAAAAACCCCCAAAAATCAAACAACCCACAACCAAATTTGGGCTAGGCCAGGAGCTAAGTAAATTCAAATCTTAGCAGTACAATTATTTATATGACTTACCAGCAATATGTATCCCATCCAAAAAAGAAGTATCAAGTAGGTAATCTTTGATTTCAGTTTGTATGAAATTTCTTCCAAAGGACCTGGGGAATATGGAAGTAAAATTTTCAAAAGCAAGTGCAACCTGGAGTGATTCCTCCCCCCCCCCCATCTTAACCTTGTATCCAATATGAACAAAGTAAATCACTTCATGTTAACTTGCTGCTGAAAGAATCCCTTCTGCAGATGGGTGTCTGACAGCACATGTACTCACGCAATATAAAAGTAGCTAAGGACAGTCAATCATTTACCATTTGTCAAAGGTGCTATCAGCTAGATGTAGACTAGGGCTGAGATATAGTGCTTGCCATGAGATATAAGAAAAGAGAGAGTGGAGTAGGAAAACTACTAAAATGTATTTGTTTCAGATATACTACAGTTAAAGAAATGTAAGAAAGAAAAGCATTGTAACAGGGTTTACTCACCACCATACACTTCCTCATGGCCAGGCATGGCATCACAGTGTCCTTGTGGGGTAGCAGCCCCTATCAACAGTCACTCTGGAGCTGTGGTGGTTTCTTTCAGATAACTCATCCCTCCAGGGCACAGTCTTTAGCCCATTCCTTTGAGGGTCAGCTATCCAAACTAAAGTTCAAAATTATCTTAAGAAATAAAAAGCTTCCAGCCCCTCCGCAGCTCTTCTTCAGCAACGTCACATTCAGACTGCAGCCCCCCCCCTCACTAGACTCAACTACCCTTGTACACTGCTTCCTTGGGGCTAGTAGGGGAATCCAGTCCCAACCTCAATTCTGGGTTACAGCCCAGGGCCCTGGACTGCACAGCTAAGTCAAATCATCTACCCATATTGCAGTTTTCCCTGCACCATTTCCTTCCTTACCTCTTTCCTTCCCTTCTAGGTCTCCCAATCTGTTCCCTGAGTACTTACTCAAGGCCCTGCAGGCACCTTTTGACTCCCTGCATTCTCTTTTCTCCAGCCCTTCCTCAGCTGGGCCCACTCAGTAGTTAAACCTGAAATCACCTAATTTCTCTCAGGTGGGGCCTATTCTGTAATCAGGGCTGGCTTCCTCGGGGACTCTTTATTATTATCTCAGAGCTCTGGATGATCTCTGAGAGTTGGTCTCTCTCTCTCTCTCTCTCTCTCTATATGAATTTTATTGTCAGGCTTTGGTTCTGATCCTCTTACACCAATCACTGTAACTGACTTCTACTCTGGGTTATCTGTTTTCTTTTCATGATATTGGGCCAGCCAATGGTGCCATGCTGCATTCCATGACCTGAGAATCTGGCTCATTGTTTTCATGTTGGGCCAGATTCTGTCCCCCTTACGTTGACTAGTACAATACCCCACAAGCAAGCCCCATTGAAATCAGTGTTCGTAGAGTGAGGTATTACTCAGTGTGAGTAGGGGGTGACAGAATCTTGCCTATTATGTCTAACTATTCTTTCTACATGTAGCAATGTAAATTAAAGGCTGTTTTCTAAAGATTACACTTTTAAAAGTAGATTTTCTCCCTGCCTAATGCAGCTGCCATCTTAAGATGCAGCATGTTACAGTCACTGTGTTTTCTCTGTCATGGAAAATTTTTCTTTGTTCAGTCTTTGGGCCCAAATCTGAGAAGTGCTCAGCACCCACTAGTTTAGTGGGAGTTCAGGGTGATCAGGACCTTGCAGGAAGTGGTTAGTGTCTCTTAGGGGTAAGCCCTTTCTTTGATGTTTTCCCTTGACCTGAAATGAAAACAAATCTAGACCGAAGAGTATGTTTTACTCTGTGAGTATGAGCATGAAAAACATCATTCCTGTGACATGGAATCACCTTTGCCATAGCCTGTGGAGGTTCTTCACCTTGTGTAAGATTTTGTGTTTAGGTAACAACTATAGCACCTCTCTCTTGTCTATTTATGTCCTTCTGCTTGTACGTCAGTCTGTGTTGTGATCCTGTGTGTCATATCAGCGCACTTACATTTTCTCATACATTATACAAAGAAATATCTGACAGATGTTCAAGGAGCAGATTTATACATGGGGAGAATTGATGCATTCTGACTTGCATATTCAGTATGTTTCTGAAAGTCATAAAATTTCAACATAGAAGATAGTTTAATATTTTATTATTTTGCAAATGTCAGTTGAATACATGCTGCAATTATCTGTGCATTTGACCATCCCCAGCATGAACACATAGTCAAGTAATTGAAAACAATCACCCTGCTAGATATGAAATTGTTCTTTTGTGAAAGGAGTTGTGCTGAAGGGTTGCCACGTTGTCAGAAGTTCAGATGAAGATAGGCCAAGATGAGCTTGTCTCTTAGCCCCTCAAGGGAAATTAGGATTACAGGGGTTTAGTTGATGGCCCTTACTGGTTATCTAGCACAGTTTTGGTCTAACAGGGAGATGAAGCTGTCTATAAAAGGAAAAGTACAGGCAAGCTTGACACAGAGCAAGAGAGAGGAAAAGAAGGAGAAATGATGTGGGAAATATGCCATGAATTTTGTTGTGGTGCCATAATTGTTAGATGAACAGTAGAAGTAAGGGAAATATAGAAGATAATTATTTAGACCTAGTTGGAATGTCTGTTATTTTCTAAAAGGTATTTATGGACTGGACAACCCAACAGCATTTGGCATTTTATAAAACCCCTAGCTTCTTGAAACAGTTTTTATGATGGTGGCAGTACAAGAAACATAAGAGTGTCTGGTAGAATGGAGAAAACATCCTCCCCAAAACAAAAATGGTGGAACAATAAACTGGGTGCCTTGTATAAATATACAGGGATGAACATGAAGAATAAAGATACTAAAGATTGTGAAAAGAAACCACCACAGGAAAAATATGTATCTCGCTTTCTGTGTTTTTTGACAGGTGGGATATGAATTTGCTCCATGGTTAAGAATCGAAAACAGATCCAAAAATCGGTAGGTGTGCTTCTGCCAAGTCCAGTTATAAAGTTATATAGCCAAAATCCCATGAGCAGGTCTAAAAATGGGATTTTTTTTTTCCCCATGAAAAGAGTCGGTGCCGGCCTTGGCCTTGCTGACTTTTTTGGATTCCTATAGATGCCAACAGACTTGGCAACAACAGTCTATTTGGATGATCTACATCTGCTTTTTCTATCCTATGCTTTTCCCAGGTTAATCGTTACTGATGGGGAGTTTACATAAAGCCTCTGAAGATAGTATGTAAAAGTGAAGAGTTAAAATGGCCTGCTTGAAGAAAGGTTACATCACGTTGCTTCTATGCTTTGGCTGGGCCAATATTTTTCTTGCCCATTCTTTCAAAGTAAAGTGTTTACACTTTATATACTAACCTCTAGTGTTTTTATTAGAGCAATTTTCCCTCTCAGCAGGTCATCCAAATTTGAGAATTATAGAAAAACCATGATGCTACTTGTTTGTATTATAGTGTAATATATACCACCATTTTCAATGCTGTGTGGCACGTTATCGAATGCAATGAAGTACGGGATCATATCTGGGTTAGCCTCACTCCATATCGGTTTTGCAATTTTGACATCAAACTGATTTACCTTGGTGCTTCAGAACAGCTAGTATGCGCTCTGATTGAGCTTGGCTTTAGAATTTGGCAAGGAAAAGAGGTCAGACAAAGGATAAAATAAGATGGCATGGATGTGGAATTGACAATTTTGCCATTAGTCAAACAAGCATCATTTTGTTCATTGTGCAGAAGATGACAATTATGTAACAGCAACTTGGAATGCACCAGCTGGTGCATAGCTTTGCCCCCTTGTTGGTGAACCACATTTCCTTGGGCAATGTAGTAGTGTGGGGTACCTGGACTGCACCTTTTGACATTATCTTGAGCACTAGATAGATACCCTGTACTTGGGGAAAGGATCACTACACGTTATTCTGGCCCTGTATCTGCCTAGTCCTGAGAACTCCCAAGTTATTGCTTTTAGTTAGGTGCAGCGCTTGGTTTCCATTGCTATTAGTCATTGAACTACCCTAATTATCTAAGAATCCAGGATTGTTCAGTCTAATCCGATGTGTTCAAAACATTTGGTATTAAGTTGTTAATAAAGATTAAGAACAAATCAATACTCGGGCTTTTTTTTCCTTAAGCTTGAGGACTTGCTATACATTGTACATCTTAAATTCATCTACTGCTGCTTATCTACCACATATCACTACTGCTTATGACATTAGAAACAACTTGCTATGGAAGTTATGAGGTTACAGAAAAGGGAATGCAAATATCCCTAGCAAGAAAATGAGGCAAGAAACAGAGAACACATGGGGCCAACTCTCATCAAAGCTCAAAAATCTGGCTTTGGGTGGACTATTTTGCCCCTTAGCCCGCTGGGTTGGCATGGAATAGCTGCACCAGTGCTCTAGTGGTAGAGACAAATGGGGTTCCTATACACCTCATACATTGGTTGTCACTTTCTGCAGCACAGACCTTTCTAGTGGCTGCATCTGCAGTCCTCCATTCTGTTGCAAAGAAAGGCAAGACAGAGTCTAAGGGGCATAGAGACTTCCCAGCACACACCCTGCTCTCAGCTATTGTGCTTGTATTCTGGTTTGGTATAGAAACAGAGGATAGGACAGCATGTGTGACTTAATAGAGTGGTTGATTAGTTTTTAAAATGTTTGGGAGGTTTTCTACACTAGGAGGTGCCAGCTTTCATTCTTTTCCACAGCAAAACTGAGGAAAATTGAAGGACATGTCATCTGATCTTATGAGGTCTTGCCCAAGAAAAGCAAGTATGTCTTAGACCACTTCACCTTTTTACATTGTAAAGACAGTCTCCCTTTGTACAGCTTATAGCCGGTCTAGAGTATCTTCTATCCTGAGATGCAGGACTGAAGGAGATAGGCCTGGGAAATACTTCAGTAACCGCAACACATTTTCAGTGTGTATATTTTCCTCACAGAATATGCTTGAACTGTTTTAAACGTTTTGCTCAATTTTACAAATGGTGGTTACATCTTTACAAAAGGAAATATGATCTTACATATAATGTACATGTACAATGTAGCATGTGCAATATAAAGTAAAGTTTCCTGGCCAATGCAATGTTATAACAAACATATACATGTGGTACTCAGTTATGGCTCAAAGAGTGGGAGGGGGAACTGCACTGCCTGAGTGGTGGAGGTATAGAACGTCACACCAGGAAAATGTTACATTTCTTCTGGGAGGCTTAGATCCTCAATAGCTGAGCACATCTTTAGGAAACTTGCGGCCAGAGGCGGCACTGGCCCTGGCCTTGCGGCCAAGCAAGTCAGTATGTACAGCTTTCCTCTAGGTGTCTTCTTAGGGAAAGGACCCAGAATATCCACAACTACATGCTGAAATGGAACCTCAATTCTGGGGAGTGGGTGGAGAGGGGCTTTGACCTGGTCTATGGCACCTGGGAGCCATAGAAACACTTCCTCAAAGTCTAATTTCTTCATTACCCCTATAGTGCAGAGGAGAACCTCCTGACAATCATTCCATCACATTGTGTTTAAGCTGTGCTACGTGGAAGAATCTTTTAATCTACTTAAGAGCCATTTGATGTTATCCATCATCTATGAATTTAGGTCTTCCTGTGGGAAAGCCAACCACAGGTAGATAAAAAAGGAGGAAAACACCACTAATACATCCCCATTTAAGCTCACCTTTATCATCCCACTAGCAGACAGGAGGAAATAGTTGACCCGATGACTTCTGCACAGAACACAAAATCTTTCCACACAAAGCGCCTGAGTGTCTGCATCACTTCTAGGGCTTTGTCAGACCTGCCTTCCGGTCCTTATCAGCGTGGTTCCATTAGAGCAGGGGTTCTCAAAATGGGGGTCAGGACCCCTCAGGGGTTTGTGAGGTTACTAAATCGGGGGTTGCGAGCTGTCAGCCTCCACCAAACCCCACTTTGCCTCCAGCATTTACAATGGTGTTAAATAAATACAAAAGTGTTTTTAATGTATAAGGGGGTCCCACTCATAGGCTTGCTATGTGAAAGGGGTCACCAGTACAAAAGTCTGAGAACCCCTGCATTACAGCCACCCTGACAGGGCTACCCCAGGCTGGAACAATGGGTGCTGGGGGTGCAAAGCTTCAAGTAATAAGAGCGACCAAAAGAATAGTCTCATTCATATACTGGGTTTGCAGTTTTGTTCATTTGCTTTCAGTACCCCGCAACTTCTTCCCCTGGGATTTCACCCTGGTGTGGAATACAGATGCTCCACACCCCTGGAAAGTCAAGGGAGAATGGGGAGCGTAGCCCATGACAATCTGAGGGCTCTGGTAAGACTGCTTTCTCTGCTTTGCAATTGTCTTTCAAAAATTTGAAGCTAAAAATCTCAAATTTCTTATAAAAGTGTAGGAAGACTTGGGAGACTCTAACCAAATTAATCATTCCACGGGGAGGCAGGAGGAAATAGTGACAGGTTTGTCCCCAGCTTTCATCGTAGAAACGGATGAGGCTCTGGCTTCCACAGAGAACACAAGGTCTTGCCACACAGACTTCATGAGTGTCTTCATCAGTTCTAGGGCCATGTGAGACCCCCACTTTGGGTCCCCAACAGCGTGGTTCCATTACAGCCACCCTACCAGGACGGTCACAGGCTGAAACTATGGGAGCTGGGGTTGTGCAGAGCAACCGACTGCATTGTTTCAATCATATATAGGGTTTGAAGTTTTGTTCATTGGATTTCAGTGCCCTCCGCTATAACAATTGTTCCAGCCCCTCTGGATAGCTATTAACATACAGATTTACTGAAAGAGGTGATCTGGATTTCCTCCCATTACCCAGTATTTACTCTTTTAACATAGCCTCTCCTTCTAGTATTAATATTACTTATTTCCCTCCCTCCTCAATATCTTTTCCTGGGACTTCCTCCTCCCCCCCCCCGGTGTGGAATATTCATCCCAACACTCATGGAAAGTAATGGGAGAAAGTCTGCTTTCTCTGATTTTCAGTCTCTTCCATAAATTTGAAGCAAAAAAAATCTCAAAATTTCTTATAAAAAGTTTTTCCCAACTCTTCTTCCACTAACCAAATTAACATGCACAGAAATGTTTTCATGGTTTCTTCATGTGATTTTTCCTTTTTAATTTCAGCAAAAATAGTTTTCCTGTTGAATTAAAAACGCATTTCCCTGCCGTGATGGAAATTCCATCACAACACTCTGTGATAGGGCTTGAAATCTAGAAAATGAAATGTGACCACAGGAAGTGAAGAGAATTAAACAAACCAGAGGAGTATCCCTACCCAAGCCGAGGGGAAAGCAAAAACACAGGGGACCAGCAAAAATGATGAACACTGAATTTGATTTTTAGAAGATTCTTTGAGTTATTCCATCCCAGACGCACACTTGTTAAAAATACATAGTATGACTTCTATTCATAATCTCCTTCTGACCACACTGTGAATCACAATCATCCATGTGGGTTACTGATGCTCATCCTGTTTTATGAATTACTCTCAATTTTTCACTATTTTTCCCGCTACATGGAGTGATCAACTGGACATGATAGCCACACCTTTCAATTGCATTTATTCCTCAGCCACAGGATGTATATGAAGATCTGGAAATAAACAATGAGATAAGGTTTCATTTTCTCAGAGCACTCTATTTCCTATGGTTTACTAGAAGGAAGATACTGATGCTTTCTGCTGTCTACATTTTAAATGTGCTTTCTAAATTGGAGGAACTAGGTAAAGTTGAGATTTACCAACATGTTTGGGAGGCCTAACTCTTTACTCCCACATTTACTTCTCCCATGCCTAGCAAACTTTAAATATTCCTAAACAATTTCTGTCTCTCAAATGAAGGAGGTTATGAATCAGAAGTGCACTGTCTCACGAATTGAGATTCTTCTCCATATCACTTTGGAACTGTAGATGATCTTATTAAATTATGTGTTTAAATTAATTCACCATAAAAAGCTTGAGGTAACATGTATTATCATGGGTGGTCAATTTCACAAAAAAAGGAAATGTGGTAAAAGAACTAGAAAAGAGCAAGAAAAACAGAAAGAAAAACTCTGAAATCTTCAAGAAGGAAAATCTTGTAAATAGAAAGTGCTAGAAACATTCTCCAACCAAACACTTACATTCAGAGACATAAAGGAAAGACACAGCAGTCTACGTAGGCCCCTCAACAAACTCCAGGTTCAAAGTTCCACACAAAGAAAAGGACTGTATAGACATCATCAGGACCACCAGGTGTTTGCTGCATGCTTGTCTCGTACTGCTCTTCTCCACTGAAATCTCATCTCGGCTCTGTACCATGCTTCACTTCCAGCAGAACAAAATGAACAAAGAGAGCTTGGAGCTTCTGAAGAAAAGGAACAGAAATTTCCCCTCAGAATGCATAAATGAAAGGGCATCTTTCAAGCCCACTCAGGATGTTGTCTAACTTCCAGTGTCGCAAAAGGAGAATGCCAAGAGATCCTCCAAGAGATCTTCAACATCTTTTCAAAAACCTCACCCAAAGTGCCTGGGATGGGACTTCCAGAGTCAGGTTCCGAAGTGGACTTTACCAGCAAATTCAGGGGCTGGAGGCATGTTTGAAAGCACAGATGAAGAAGGACTTAACCAACACAGAAAGTAAGGACCTCCAGCTCACCAGTCAAAGAGTGAAACAATACTTTCATGGGATAGATGCTTTCCTGAAAGAAAAGCAATACAGCCTGTGTGCCTGGGAGGTCATTTGCATGGAAATACCCAGCTGTTTTGTACTGGTTGACAAACTCACAAAAAGACTTAGTAACTAAGGTACAGTAGAAAACTTTTCCCTGCAATAAATGAATTAACATTAGTGTCAATTAAACAGCTGAACAGTGATAACTGATATCTTAGAACTCTGATTGTCTAAGGCCTGATCCTTCTTATACAGGGTCAATGGCCAAATAGCAACTGATTTTCATGGCAGCAGCTTCAGGCTCTTCCTGTCCTCTGCTGGAAATGGATTTTCAGTTACGTGGATTTATTTTTCTGTGTTTCTACTATTATTTATTTTTGCACATCTTCACCATCTCCTACCTATCAGGTGCTGTTTGCATTAGATAATTGGCAGACCATGCAACGAAAGTAGACATATCTGGAATCCTTGGTCACCTCACCAGCTCTTTGGTCATCAAAGAATTATACTTCCTCCCCCACCCCACACCTACCTCCAAAGTACTCCGACTTTTATGTATGTAGTGTTCTATTATGATCATGGTTGCTATTTATTAATCTGTCCTCATCTGAGCTCTTTTTTATATTCTAAGGCTTGAGATGTTTCCTAGAGACATTTATAAAAAATATGAACATACCATAAGATTTGAGATTATTAGGGGTAGAAAAGATATTTTCATTTAATTTATTAACATTAATACAATGGAAAATTTATTTTTTAACCTTTGTGTGTCAACCAATTCCTATTTCATTCCAGCTCAAGATACTGCCACTACTGAGGTTAAAACAGCTGGAGGATACGTTCCACCATGCAGTGGAATCCCTCCAATCTGATGATTCCTCCCAGAGTGACTTCTAGCACTCCAGAACACTTGACCTTGAGTCATGCAATTGACTCTCTATCACACAATTTCAACTGCACAAATTGCATTTTATGGGATTATATTCTGTTCATTTACTTGGTGTTTAAAATGCAAAATGAAGAATATTGATGCAAAAAAAAATCACCAGACAATTGTAATTTTAAAAGAAAGGGCTGGGATGTTAAACATTGTTGACATTATGTGTTTGCTATATATTTCTGTGGTTCAACACTTCTCTGAACAAATTTAATCTTGGAACCCTAACATGCAGCATAGCCACAGTATAACAGCATAACACATGTGAACTGGAACAGCTTCCAAACAAAGAGGCATGGATAATTTTCCTGTAATGTCAGAACAAAGAGAGATTTCAGGTGGCCTCAATACGTTCTCAAGCCATGAATGTCCCTGAAGGAAAATGCCCAGGTGAGAATCCAGGAAGTCTTCCAACATATTTCCTGCTGCTTTTGCAAAAATCTCTCCCAAGCTAGCTGAGGCAGGAGTTCCATTCAGAGAGTCCAGTGGGGCATCTGGAGACATGTTTGGTTGCAGTGATGTGAAACGGGACTCTCTGACCAAAAAATAGCAACCTCTAGTGGTAGTGATTTGTATTAAATACCTATTTAACCAAAACAAAAACAAGAAAGAGAATATAAAAACCCTGTAATTGTTCAGCCTTAAAGCCCCAACTCCAGAGAGTACTCATGCACGTGACTAACAAAGTATGTGACCCATCCCAGTGATAGTGTTCAGAGCAGTAGCCATGCTAGACTCCAACATGAAACTGCAGAACTGGAATTAATTTGCAAACTGGACACCATCATATTAGGCCTAAATAAAGACTGGGAGTGGCTGGGTCATTACAAAACCTAAACTTAATTTCCCCAATACTAATTTCCCCTTACTGTTACTCTTGCCTTCTTGTCAACTGTCTGAAATGGTGTCAAGTATCAGAGGGGTAGCCGTGTTAGTCTGAATCTGTAAAAAGCAACAGAGGGTCCTGTGGCACCTTTGAGACTAACAGAAGTATTGGGAGCATAAGCTTTCGTGGGTAAGAACCTCACTTCTTCAGATGCAAGTAATGGAAATCTCCAGAGGCAGGTATATATCAGTGTGGAGATAACGAGGTTAGTTCAATCAGGGAGGGTGAGGTGCTCTGCTAGCAGTTGAGGTGTGAACACCAAGGGAGGAGAAACTGTTTCTGTAGTTGGATAGCCATTCACAGTCTTTGTTTAATCCTGATCTGATGGTGCCAAATTTGCAAATGAACTGGAGCTCAGCAGTTTCTCTTTGGAGTCTGGTCCTGAAGTTTTTTTGCTGTAAGATGGCAACCTTTACATCTGCTATTGTGTGGCCAGGGAGGTTGAAGTGTTCTCCTACAGGTTTTTGTATATTGCCATTCCTGATATCTGACTTGTGTCCATTTATCCTCTTGCGTAGTGACTGTCCAGTTTGGCCAATGTACATAGCAGAGGGGCATTGCTGGCATATGATGGCATATATAACATTGGTGGACGTGCAGGTGAATGAGCCGGTGATGTTGTAGCTGATCTGGTTAGGTCCAGTGATGGTGTTGCTGGTGTAGATATGTGGGCAGAGTTGGCATCGAGGTTTGTTGCATGGGTTGGTTCCTGAGTTAGAGTTGTTATGGTGCGGTGCGTGGTTGCTGGTGAGAATATGCTTAAGGTTGGCAGGTTGTCTGTGGGCGAGGACTGGCCTGCCTCCCAAGGTCTGTGAAAGTGAGGGATCATTGTCCAGGATGGGTTGTAGATCACTGATGATGCGTTGGAGAGGTTTAAGCTGAGGACTGTAGGTGATGGCCAGTGGAGTTCTGTTGGTTTCTCTTCTGGGCCTGTCTTGTAGCAGGAGGCTTCTGGGTACACGTCTGGCTCTGTTGATTTGTTTCTTTATTTCCTTGTGTGGGTATCGTAGTTTTGAGAATGCTAGGTGAAGATCTTGTAGGTGTTGGTCTCTGTCTGAGGGGTTGGAGCAGATGCGATTGTACCTCAGTGCTTGGCTGTAGACGATGGATCGTGTGGTGTGACCGGGGTGGAAGCTGGAGGCATGAAGGTAGGCATAGCGGTCGGTGGGTTTTCGGTATAGGGTGGTGTTAATGTGGCCATCGTAGGTGGAAAAACAACATCGCTTGCCTCATAACCTAAGTCGTGCAGAACGCAATGCCATCCACAGCCTCAGAAACCACCCTGACATTATCATCAAAGAAGCTGATAAAGGAGGTGCTGTTGTCATCATGAACAGGTCTGACTACCAGAAGGAGGCTGCCAGACAACTCTCCAATACCCAATTCTACAGGCCGCTTTCCTCAGATCCCACTGAGGAATACACTAAGAAACTACACCATCTACTCAGGACACTCCCTACACTAACACAGGAACAAATCAACATACCCTCAGAGCCCCGACCGGGGTTATTCTATCTACTACCTAAGATCCACAAACCTGGAAATCCTGGACGCCCCATCATCTCGGGCATTGGCACTCTCACTGAAGGACTGTCTGGATATGTGGACTCCCTACTCAGACCCTACGCCACCAGCACTCCCAGCTACCTCCGTGACACCACAGATTTCCTGAGGAAACTACAATGCATTGGTGACCTCCCAGAAAACACCATCCTAGCCACCATGGATGTAGAGGCTCTCTACACAAACATCCCACATACAGATGGAATACAAGCTGTCAGGAACAGTATCCCTGATGATGACACAGCACAACTTATTGCTGAGCTCTGTGACTTTATCCTCACGCACAATTATTTCAAATTTGGTGACAATATATACCTCCAGACCAGTGGCACCGCTATGGGCACCCGCATGGCCCCACAATATGCCAACATTTTTATGGCTGACCTGGAACAACGCTTCCTCAGCTCCCGTCCACTCATGCCCCTTCTCTACCTACGCTATATTGATGACATCTTCATCATCTGGACCCATGGGAAGGAGGCCCTGGAAGAATTCCACCATGCTTTCAACAGCTTCCACCCCACCATCAACCTCAGCCTGGACCAATCTACACGGGAGGTCCACTTCCTGGACACCACCGTACAAATAAGCGATGGCCACATTAACACCACCCTATACCGAAAACCCACCGACCGCTATGCCTACCTTCATGCCTCCAGCTTCCACCCCGGTCACACCACACGATCCATCGTCTACAGCCAAGCACTGAGGTACAATCGCATCTGCTCCAACCCCTCAGACAGAGACCAACACCTACAAGATCTTCACCTAGCATTCTCAAAACTACGATACCCACACAAGGAAATAAAGAAACAAATCAACAGAGCCAGACGTGTACCCAGAAGCCTCCTGCTACAAGACAGGCCCAGAAGAGAAACCAACAGAACTCCACTGGCCATCACCTACAGTCCTCAGCTTAAACCTCTCCAACGCATCATCAGTGATCTACAACCCATCCTGGACAATGATCCCTCACTTTCACAGACCTTGGGAGGCAGGCCAGTCCTCGCCCACAGACAACCTGCCAACCTTAAGCATATTCTCACCAGCAACCACGCACCGCACCATAACAACTCTAACTCAGGAACCAACCCATGCAACAAACCTCGATGCCAACTCTGCCCACATATCTACACCAGCAACACCATCACTGGACCTAACCAGATCAGCTACAACATCACCGGCTCATTCACCTGCACGTCCACCAATGTTATATATGCCATCATATGCCAGCAATGCCCCTCTGCTATGTACATTGGCCAAACTGGACAGTCACTACGCAAGAGGATAAATGGACACAAGTCAGATATCAGGAATGGCAATATACAAAAACCTGTAGGAGAACACTTCAACCTCCCTGGCCACACAATAGCAGATGTAAAGGTTGCCATCTTACAGCAAAAAAACTTCAGGACCAGACTCCAAAGAGAAACTGCTGAGCTCCAGTTCATTTGCAAATTTGGCACCATCAGATCAGGATTAAACAAAGACTGTGAATGGCTATCCAACTACAGAAACAGTTTCTCCTCCCTTGGTGTTCACACCTCAACTGCTAGCAGAGCACCTCACCCTCCCTGATTGAACTAACCTCGTTATCTCCACACTGATATATACCTGCCTCTGGAGATTTCCATTACTTGCATCTGAAGAAGTGAGGTTCTTACCCACGAAAGCTTATGCTCCCAATACTTCTGTTAGTCTCAAAGGTGCCACAGGACCCTCTGTTGCTTTTGTCTGAAATGGGCCACTCTCATTACTACTTCAAAAGTTATTTTTCCTCCCTTGGTATCCTGCTGTCAATTGAATTGTCTTGTTAGACTGACCTCACACTTGGTAAAGCAAATCACATCTTTTCCTGTATTAATACCTGCTCCTGTATTTTCCACTCCATGCATCTGATGAAGTGAGTTCTAGCCCACAAAAGTTTATGCCCAAATAAATTTGTGTTAGTCTCTAAGGTGCCACAGGGACTCCTCATTGTTTTTGCATCCCAGTGATGTTAGTGCTTCAATTTGGGAACATACTTAAATATATTTATGAATCAGTGTTCCATATTAAAATAAATAGTTACTGAATGATAATTAGTCTTTCCATTCTACCAGACCACGCACCACACCTGAACTCTGACTCCTTTTCCTCTTCTACCAGGTTACTTGTCCCCCCCCAAAACCTGTCAATTTGGATGTTTGGTGTAATAGGCGGTTGTATTGGAAGAGGCTAGATTGGTGCCCTGCTCCCCACTAATCAAGATTGCATGCACCCCTTAACACACACCAGTTAAGAGCATTTGTGCTCCCAGACAAGTTCATTCTTGGGCATACACCACAAACAAAAATTACATGTGAATAATGAGAGCAGGAAGAGTCCATTTTGTATTAGGATTATCAAAGTTTCACTATGCCACCTCTAAATTGCAGCTTTCAGTTTGAGGGAATACATCAGTCAGTTACTGCCCACAA
The DNA here is from genome assembly GCF_011386835.1 of Chrysemys picta bellii. Taxonomy (NCBI): domain Eukaryota; kingdom Metazoa; phylum Chordata; order Testudines; family Emydidae; genus Chrysemys; species Chrysemys picta. Next base: position 18,541,956 of record NC_088795.1, read on the forward strand.
AAAATACTGAATTCTTCTGAAAAAGTCTAACAACCCCAAACCTATTCAGTGGGGGAAGAGAGGGAGGAAGAGAGAACTATTTCAATTCATTCTATCAGATCTTTAATAATAAAAAAAAAAGGGGGGGGGGGCAAATGCTGAGCAGAGAATTCTTTTATGAGCTCTTTTATAATATCACCCCTATCAAAAGGAGCAGCCATGCCCGTGGGAAATCCCAGCTCACCTTTCTTAAAAGAGGGGAAAAAAATGTGAATATCTCCCTCTGAGATTCTCCCACATTCTTCCACTCATGGGCAGGAGGAAGGAGGGGAGGGTTCATCCGTCGACTTCCTCATGGAAGTGGCTGTTGTTCCATCTCCAGACTCAGCAGATTCTATGGTTTCTGCACTGATCAAAAAGGTCTCTCCAGACACAGAGATCTGCAGCTTCTGTCTCAGCTCTGGTCCCATTAGATTCCCTGCCCCTATCCTTTCAGTGCCAAGTAGTATTTTCAGAACTACTATCCACTTACACAAAACTTGGTAGAGAGGTGGATCCTTGCTAGATCTGATGCCACCAGCAGGTTCATTACCATAATTTTAAATGTTGGATTTAGGTAATTTTTAGGCATTGTTCATGTTAATTCTGAAAGTTTAATACATTCTGTACACCAAACTGGTTGTTGGTGGCAAGGAGCACACAAGCCTGATTTGGAGGGTGTGGAGGGGTGGCTCCAGTTGGTCAAAAAACTGAGGGATAGAATTGCTGACTTGAGTGTACGCAAGCCTGATCCATATGGCTTGATTTGTTTGTGTGCATGTCAGGCAGGGGAGGAGGGGGTCTGTCTGTAAGACTTGTGAATTCTAGTTGATATTATGAAGTTGTTGTCATGACATTTCCTAATCATAGGAAACCTCTTTCTAGGTGTATCCATCCTGTTGGACAGGACCTACAGCAGGAACTCACTAGCTGAGGACAATGGGAAACTCTTAACTTTAAAACTATGTTCTAATGACAACATACTTATGCTAAGTAGGGAAGCAGTTTGGCCAAGTTGGTGTTCAGGAGAATGTGGGTTAGGAGTGGAAAGTTACTGAAGGTCAACAAAGAGGCAGCTGACTAAAACAAAAGGTTCTAAAAGAAATCACTGAGGGAAGACCCACAGGGGATTTGGGCAAGAGGAAGGAAGGGGATGAACTGGCTAAGGTCAGGTTATCTGAGCTGGGGGTAGAAGGCTGTGTTTTTGTACATCCAAGTGATGCATTGCAACAGAAGGATGTTGGATCACCCCAAGTGACCCTGATCCAGGCTCACAGAACGGCCTAGTGTGTTGAGGAAACTGAGGCAGGGAATTGTGTATAGGGTTTACAATTTTTGTTCCCATCTGTGTATTTTCTGTGTGATTAAGTAAATGGCAATAGTGTGTTAGAATCCTGTGCAAAGTGTCTGGGTGTTATAATCTACACTTACTACGTGGCCCCTGGAAAAGGTAAACACATGTACATACATACAATAGGATGACCACACTCAGTAGATTCTAAGCTTTGTAATGATACCTTACAAGAGACCTTTTGCATGAAGCATATTCCAGTTGTACTAATGAGTGTGAATATAATGTATTTTCATAAGAGTCATATAGAATGCAATGTGTCAGTACCTTTGAGACAGATCATCCAGAGATTTAACATTTTTGACACGAGAAGTCATTCTTCTGCTCTACTCTGCGCTGGTTAGGCCTCAACTGGAGTATTGTGTCCAGTTCTGGGCACCGCATTTCAAGAAAGATGTGGAGAAATTGGAGAGGGTCCAGAGAAGAGCAACAAGAATGATTAAAGGTCTTGAGAACATGACCTATGAAGGAAGGCTGAAAGAATTGGGTTTGTTTAATTTGGAAAAGAGAAGACAGAGGGGACATGATAGCAGTTTTCAGGTATCTAAAAGGGTGTCATAAGGAGGAGGGAGAAAACTTGTTCACCTTAGCCTCTAAGGATAGAACAAGCAGCAATGGGCTTAAACTGCAACAAGGGAGGTTTAGGTTGGACATTAGGAAAAAGTTCCTAACTGTCAGGGTGGCTAAACACTGGAATAAAATTGCCTAGGGAGGTTGTGGAATCTCCATCTCTGGAGATATTTAAGAGTAGGTTAGATAAATGTCTATCAGGGATGATCTAGACAGTATTTGGTCCTGCCATGAGGGCAGGGGACTGGACTCGATGACCTCTCGAGGTCCCTTCCAGTCCTAGAATTTATGAATTTGCTCCTGATATCCAGGTATCCCAATTTTTTATAATATGGTAGGCGTGTTGGGAAAATGCCACGTCTGGTTTCCACCTTAGGGCTCTGAACCACCAACGGGCATGCTCGGGTGGTAGCCCCATCCTAGTTCTGGCCTTTTGCTTAAAAAGTTGGTACTTGTTCATGTGATCTTTAGGCATTTCAGCTGCCATGTCTGCTAGGGGTCCACTGAGTTGTGGCCTCGGCTCCACCATATACTGGTCTGTAGGGATGTTGTACCCAAGGCAGGCCCTTTCAAACTGTTCTAATAAGGCCTCTGTATCATCGCCTACCTTGCAGGTGCGGAATTTCTTGGAATAGGGACGGTACCTGAAGGAGGATTGTTAGGGCTACCCGGTTGATCCAGTTTAGCCCTTTCTAGCTCCAAGTGCTCTGCCTCCAAGCACTCCATCCGTAAGAAGAAATTCCTGTCTTCCACAGTTAGAACTCGGTATGGGTCCATCTTGACACCTGGATCTTGGGTTGGGGAAGGTTGACCATTCCCTCTGGGGAAATCTCCGGTCCCCTATCCCCTTCCTGCATTTCTGTCATGGAGCTGTATGTCTGGGTCTGTCTTCTCCGTGGCGTGTTGCTTTGGGAAGACTGGTTGCTCTAGGGTTTCGGTGCCCGACCATAGCCTCGTGCACAGGGCTGCCCTACTCTAGCCTAGCTATTTTGTTGCCACTAGGGTGACCAGACAGCAAATGTGAAAAATCGGGTCAGGAGGTGGGGGGTAATGGGAGCCTATATAAGGAAAAGACCCAAAAATCGGGACTGTCCCTATAAAATCGGGACATCTGGTCACCCTAGTTGCCACGAAGCAAGAAAAACAAAACAAAACTGCTTGTTAGACTCTCTGGCTTTGCAGGCAGAACTCTGTGTGTGCTTGTTCCCCCTCAGGTGAAAAGAAAACTAAAGAGCCTTCCTGGCTATGCAGACTGCCAAAGGGAAAAATGTGTCCTTTTAATATTCTGAGGTCTGTGCCTCTGGTTCAAAATGATCCCACCGCTCTGCCACCATGTCAAGGCTGATTCCCCACTCTGACAGTTTGAGTGCAGAAGGTGGGGGGAGGAGGGGCCCGCAAAGATTCTAAAAATTAATACTGGCCACACCAGGCTTGTATTAAACTCCCAAGGTTACAGCTTTTCTCTGACCTTGGATTAGTAGATGCTGCCACCACCCAAGTGCAGAACCCCTTTGAGAGCCCAGGAAGGAGCACTTGGGAATGCCTTCTTGTGGGATACCCTCGAGCCCTTTCACTCCCCCCTCCACGGAAGAGCTGAGAAACAAAAAAGAACTCAGCTGTTGCCACCAGCGCACTAAAAAAACATGTGCACAAACCTCTTAAGACACAAAAATACAATCCTGTTCTTAAAAAAGGTACATTTTATTTAAAAAAAGAAAAAAAAAAAGACATCCAAAAACTTAGGCTATTGCTAAATTTTAAAAGAGTAACTAAAAGGATTAAGCATCAAGAATAACTTCCTTGAGGTCCATCTTTAAGGTTACAAGCAAAACAAAAGCACCTGGGGTTAGCACAAAGAAGTCCACAAGCCATAAAGAAATAAAAAGAGAAAAACCTAATCGTGCCTTCCTAGGCATTTCCTGATCTACTTACACATCTGGGGTTTCAAATAAATAGTTTCTAGGTATGATACTGATGATTTTTCATACCTAGCCCCAAGATTCTTAGAGCATAGCTCAGGGATGGGCAAACTTTTTGGCCTGAGGGCCACATCGGGGTTCCGAAAGTGTATGGAGGGCAGGTGTAGTGTATTAAATTGCTGCCCGTTGGAATGTGCTATTTATGGTGTACTACTTACAGATGCCAGTCTGGGGCTCCATAAGTAGCACATTCCTACGGGGCATCTGTAAGTAGTACACCATAAGTAGCACTTTCCTATGGGTAGCAAATACAATACACTACACCAGCTCTACCGTTTTTGCCACCTCAAGCGGCGAAGCAAAGGGGAAAAAAAAATAATAATAAGATGCCGCAGCAGTGCCATTGAAGAAAGAAAAAAAAAAAAAAGCTGCTGCCAAAGGGGGGCGGGGGGGGGGGGGAGAAGAGAGTCGGCGTGCTGCCCCAAGAACAGATGGAGTGCCGCCCCTTCAGATGTGCCGCCCCAGGCACCTGCTTCCTTAGCTGGTGCCTAGAGCCGGCCCTGTTGATGAGAGGTTACATCAAGTTGCTTCTATGCTTTGGCTGAGCCAATATTTTTCTTGCCCGTTCTGTCAAAGTAAAGCGTCTACATTTTATATGCTAACCTCTAGTGCAGGGGTCTCAAAGTCCCAGCTCGCAGGCCATCTGCAGCACGAGAACCTCCCCACTGCGGCCTGTGGAGGAGCGACACAGGCAGACACGCGGCTGGTAATGTTTCCTGGGGGCGCTGCCCCTCCCCACACCCTGCAGTTCCCATTGCTTTGGGGAGAGGGACAGAGATACCATCATTAGTTGCTGGGCAGAGTCAGCCAGGGAGGCAGCATCATTTTACCACAATGAATATAAACAAGTGAATATACCGAACAACTATCTGGTGTACACCTTGCTGCAATCCTGTATGTTTCAACTGCTCAGTCACGGAGGCCAAACATCAACAAACTTACAGAACTGAAGCGTTGTCAGGTGTCTGGCAAACACTAAAAACTCTCTGGCAGGTGAAGAATTGTATAAAGTTGTATGACGTTTTATTATTACCAAGAATTTGAAATAAAAAAATACAATATAAACATTTTCTTTCTGAACACCATCTTCCGTGATATTTTTGGCATGCTGGGAGGATTTGAGGACTGGCACGGGCCCTAAGGTAAACTGAGTTTGAGACCCCTGCTCTAGTGTTTTCATTAGAGCAATTTTCTCCCTCAGCAGGCCATCCAAGTTTGGGAAATATAGAAAAACCATGATTCTACTCGTTTGTATTATAGTGTAATATACCACCATTTTCAATGCTGTGTGGCATGTTATCAAATGCAATGAAGTATGGGACAATATCTGGGTTAGCCTCACTCCATATCGGTTTTGCAATTTTGACATCAAACTGATTTACCTTGGTGCTTCAGAGTGCTAGCGTGCACTCTGATTAACCTTGGCTTTAGAATTTGGCAAGGAAAAGCGGTCAGACAAAAGGATAAAATAAGAGGGCATAGATATGGAATTGACAATTTTGCCATTAGTCAAACAAGCATCATTTTGTTCATGGTCATGTACGTACATTATGCTTCTGTGCAGAAGACGACAACTATGTATTAGCAACTTGGAATGCACCAGCTGGTGCATAGCTTTGCCGCCTTGTTGGAGAAACACATTTTCTTGGGCAATGTAGTAGCGTGGGATACCTGGACTGCACCTTTTAACATTATCTTGAGCACTAAATAGATACCCTGTACTTGGGGAAAGGATCACTACACCTTATTTTGGCCCTGTATATGCCTAGTCCTGAGAATTCCCAAGTTTCCATTGCTAACAAAAAGCAATAACTAAGTGCGCCACCTATTAGTCATTAAACTACCCTAATTATCTAAGGATCCAGGATTGTTCATTTTAATCCAATGTGTTCAAATACTTGGGCTTTTTTTCCCTTAAGCTTCAGGACATGCTATACATTGTACATCTTTAGTTCATCTACTGCTGCTTATCTACCACATACCACCACTGCTTATGACATTAGAAACAACTTGCTGTGGAAGTTATGAGGTCACAGAAAAGGGAATGCAAATATCCTTAGCAAGAAAACGAGGCAAGAAACACATGGGGCCAAATGGGGCCACATCTCATCAAAGCTCAAAAATCTGGCTTTGGGTGGACTATCTTGCCCCTTAGCCTGCTGGGTTGGCATGGAATAGCTGCACCATTGCTCTAGTGGTAGAGACAAATGGGGTTCCTATACACCTCATACATTGGTTGTCACCTACTGCAGCACAGACATCTCTATTGGCTACACCCACAGCCCTCCATTCTGTTGCCTCAGTGTATCACCTTCAGTCCAACGGGCTAGTGAAGAGGTTCAATGGGACCCTAAAGATGATGCACAGGACTGGGACAAATATTTACCTCACCTGCTGTTCGAGTACTGGGAAGTGCCCCAGGAATCAACCGTGTTCTCTCCTTTCGTGTTGCTGTATGGGAGGAGAGTGAGGGGACCTATGGACTTGTTGAAGGACGAATGGGAGGGGAAGGCCTCCCCCCCCTGGAAAAAAATCAAAAGTGGAGTATTTACTGACTTTCCGGGAAAAGCTCGCTGAGCTCATGGACTTGGCCGGGGAGAATTTAGCCAGGGCACAAGGGAAGCAAAAGATCTGGTACAACCGCTCAGTGCATGCCTACTCCTATGCTACTGGGGACCAGGTGACGGCTCTCATTCCCGTTAGAAAAAAACAAACTACAGGCTGTCCGGGAGGGCCCTGTAAGGTCATTAAGCAGCTGAATGAGGTAAACTATGTAGCGAAACCCTTGTGGCCAGAGTCGGGTGCCGGCACAATGAGAGTTCATGAAAATGTTATATTTCTTCTGGGACGATTAGATCCTCAATAGCTGAACACATCTTTATGAAACTTATTCAACATAAGAATAGCCATACTGGGTCAGATCAAAGGTCCATCTAGCCAGTACCCGGTCTTTCAACAGTGGCCAATGCCAGGTGCTTCAGAGGGGATGAAGAGAACAGGTAATCATCATGCGATCCACCCCATCAAACATTCCCAGCTTCGGGCAAACAGAGGCTAGGGACACTATCCCTCTTTCCAAAAGATTTTGCAATTTAAAGCAGATTCACCCAATCCCTTTATGGTCATCACAAGGGCACACGTACATATGCTGGACATGGACGTTAGAGAAGCAATCTGTTACAAATAAGTGGAACATCTTTTACCTTTCTACCTTTCTTGTTGGACTCTCCGGGCCAAAGGTTTAACAGATCTCCTTAAAGGCTTCCTCAACATTTGTAGGCAGATTTATTTGTATGGAAAATTGGTCAGTTACATGTAGTTTATGGATTTGCATAAGACTTTGTACAAATGCAGAGGTTTGGCCCCCAAAAAATCTGTTAGCTAGCACTCAGACAGGAAACTAAAACCTACTTCTAAAGCAGATCGGTAATTTATTTACTGGCTTTGAAATATTGGCTCCACCTCTTCAGTATCCACTGCCTATCCACTGCCTGTCCATTAGTCCTTCCCAGAAGGTCAGTAACAATAATATCCACTTTTATAACTAGGATATTTGCATGCCAAGAAGGGACACCATCAAGGTGAGTTGTCCTAACTCCCTACAACAAGTTACCATGTTGTAGCAGACCACGGACTCACCGGCACAGCGCCTCCTGGTGGTCATCCAGGAATTTGCTCAATTTCAGCTCTCGGAGCATCCTCTGCTGGCCATGTCTCACCTGCCTCAGGCTCCCCGTATCCCTCCAGGCCCCCACATCCCTCCCGGAGACCGGTGCCCCTTACCACAGGGTTCTGTAGTCCCCAGCAGTCCCCACACTCCCAGGGAACCCCTCCCCCTATGCCCACCTTGCCTCAGTGGCTACTGCCAGTCCTTATCTAGCCCCCATTGTCTGGGGCAGATTGTAGTCTGTAATGGCCACTCATCACTGGCAAGGGGGTAAGACCAGCTGCCTCTGCCTGGGCTACACCTCTGCAGCCCCAGTACCTCTTTAGGCCTTAAACAAGGCCTGAGCCTAGGGAGTTGCTAGGTGGGAGCTCCCCAGCTCCTCTTGCCTTTTCCCAGCCCAGCCCTGCTCTGCTCTGCTTTGTGTCAGGTAACCTCTGTTCCCAGGCAGGTAGGCCCTTCCCACTCCAAGGCTGGAGTGAGACTAACCCAGCTCCTCCCTGAGCCCTTTTAACAGGGCCAGGTGTGGCCTGATCAGATGTGGCCACAGCTGTGGCTGCCTCCCCAATCAGCCTTTAACCTTGTTTTCCAGGAGCGGGGTAGGTGCCCTACTACATACACATGGATATGTTAAATTGAGGGGAAAACAGTCAGTAAAGAAACAGATTTGTGTATTATGCTTCCAGGTATGCACAACAGAAGCAGGAAACAACCCCCCTGACCATCCCAGATGAAACCCTGGCTGCAGCAATACATGCCTTTACCTTCCACTTCACTTCCTCAATCAGCCCAATCTAATGAAGCTTCAACTGGTCCAGCATGTTGGAACAACTCCTGACAACATTACCTTGGCAACAGCTTATTATGCCATGTTCAACGCTCTGCAGTGTCTCCCCAATGCAGGATTTGCTTTGAGGTCCTAGCCCTAATCTATAAAGACACAAAAATGTGAGCTAGATCAGGGGCTCTGTGCAACCCTTCAAGAATACACCAATTCACACAAGAAATATGACTGACAGAGCTTGGAGGGGAAAAAAACAACACTCACTGCCCAAGTTACAGTTCCCTTTGGAGCCGAGAGCCCTCGCCTGTGGAGCATCCCTCTGCTGGAGATCAGGAAGAGTCCCTATATTTTACAAAATAAAATGCTGGAACATCCTTGAAGGCTTGCCCCCAATAGAGGACAATGAGGCAAACTTCAAAATGTGTCCCATTCCATAAATACACAATACATCCCATAGGGCTCATTTTCTATACAGCAATGAACAATTTTATTTTTTTAAATAATGGTGTTAACCACCTATATAAAGTACTATGGTGATGGTTGTTTTACTCATGGCTAGGGTAGATACATACCTTGCAGCAGTTGGACATGGCACCAGCTGCACAATTACCTAGTGCTTCTATTTTGTGAATTAGACTGGGGGGATGTGATCCTTCATTTGGGTTTATTTTCTTGTTTGGGGAATCACGGCTTGCTATGCCAGTGAGCAATTGAGTCAGGTGATCTCAGGTTCCTGTGCGTGTACAAATGAACTGATGTCTGCATGGATATGTTCTGCTGTCCAGCATGTTGAGAGTGACACACACACAAGCAATCCTGAACCATGCAGGTCATAACCTCAGACTGGTAGTGAGCTGGTGAAAAAGGAGTATTTAAGAAAGCATATAATTACAGGAAAATTAAAGTTACAGTTTTTGGAGGGAATAGCCAAATCGGAGCTAATGAAACGGAGTCAATTAGACATACATGGTTGGATGGTCTCTACACTATGCTGTTTAAGACCCTCTATCAAGACTTTCCAGGGCTTGGCATTTATACCTGGGAAGATGAAGAGTTCTGATTTTAGGCTGAAATAATCCTGGGAAATGTAGTTTAGCAAGGGACTACAATCATTTTAATTAGATGAATTGCAGTATTAAGTCTGTTCTATTACCCTGAGCTACATTCCTTCTGCCTTTGAAGAACATAATTAGGGCACTGATAAACATTTAGCACCAGATTTTCAAAAGGCTAGAATGGTGGGAGTTGGCAGGTATGGAGCACTTTTGAAAGTCTGGCCACGTCACTAAAGCACCCAAAGGGGATCTGAGCTCTTGAAAATGTGGCAACTAGGGATCAATTCTGCTACAGCACACACTTTTAGTATCTTATTAGTAAAGTTTCCCACTGAAATCAGGGGGACAACTCATGGAATGAAAGTTCTGCTTGGTGAATGCAAAGGAGAGAGGAAGCCAGCCCTTAATGCACAGAATGTGCCTTTTCTAGTTTGGAGTTTATTTATTGTTCCAAGGCAGCACAATCTACGTAGAATAAAAAAATAAATAAAAATAAAAAAACACAACCAAATTTGGGCTAGGCCAGGAGCTAAGTAAATTCAAATCTTAGCAGCACAATTATTTATATGACTTACCAGCAATACTTATCCCATCCAAAAAAGAAGTTTCAAGTAGGCAATCTTTGATTTCATTTTGTATGAAATTTTCTCCAAAGGACCTATGGAATATGGAAGTAAAGATTTCAAAAGCAAGTGCAACCTGTAGTGATCCCTCTCCCTTCCTCCCCCCCTCGCTCAACCTTGTATCCAATATGGACAAAGTAAATCACTTCATGTTAATTTGCTGCTGAAAGAATCCCTTTTGCAGATAGAGGTCTGGCAGCACATGTACTCACGCAATATAAAAGTGGCCAAGGACAGTCAGTCATTTACTGTTTGCCAAAGCTGCTATCATCAGTGAGACTGCCTTTGAAGGAAGTAGGAGCTGGACGTAGACTCGGGCTGAGATACAGTGCTTGCCATGAGGTGTAGGACAAGAGAGAGTGGATAAGGAAAACTACAAAAATATAGTTGTTTCAGACATGCTGTAGTTAAAGTAATTTAAGAAAAAGCATTGTAACAGGGTTTACTCACCACTTCCTCAGGTGGTGGCCAGGCATGGCATCACAGTGTCCTTGGGGGATAGCAGCCCTTGTCAAAGTCACTCTGGGGCTGTGGTGGTTTCTTTCAGATAGATAACTCATCCCTCCAGCCAGGGCACAGTCTTTAGCCCGTTCCTTCCAGGGTCAGCCATCCAAACTAAAGTTCAAAACTATCTTAAACGAAATAAAAAGCTTCCAGCCTCTCCACAGCTCTTCTTCAGCAAGGTCACATTCAGACTGCAGCCCCCTCACTGGGCTCAGCTACCATTGTACACCACTTCCTTGGGGCTGGTGGTTAGGTTGGCATAACTACGTCGACTCTAGGGTTACCAGATGTCCCGATTTTATAGGGACAGTCCCGATTTTTGGGTCTTTTTCTTATACAGGCTCCTATTTCCCCCCCACCATCTCTCCCGATTTTTCACATTTGCTGTCTGGTCACCCTATTCGACTCTCAGGGGTGTGGATTTTTCACACCTCTTAGAGACGTAGCTATGCCAATGTAAGTTTTCGGTATAAATCAGCTTCCTCCCTCCTCCCATGAGTCTGGCTGCTGGTTCAGTAGCAGTATATGGTCCAGCAAAGATGAACTCAGGTTCTGGTGAAGTCTCAGGGCTCAATTCATAGAATCATAGAATCATAGAATATCAGAGTTGGAAGGGACCTCAAGAGGTCATCTAGTCCAAACCCCTGCTCAAAGCAGGACCAATTCCCAGCTGTGTCAATCACCCTACTGTGATTGACACACAGTTCTAGCCCAACAATGTGGAGGAAAGCCACCTCAGCATCATCATCCCCCTTTCTCAGAATTTCAGTAGTGTGCTGCAGTTTGTGGATTTAGAATTCAGCAAAATAGAACTGCACAATTCTGTAATACTGGTATTTTAATATAAAAAAACAAGGACATTTAAATGTATTTATGAAGGGATCTTGCATTTACATCTTAAAATTAAAAATCAAAGAGACAGGAAATAAAAGGTTTAGGTTCTGATATTAATATTCTGATAATAATTCTGATATTAATTTGGTCAAATTACCAGTATGTGGTGTTCTGGATTATTAGCTATGTTATTGAATATAGCCCATGATAACACACACTATGTATTACACATCGTATGTGCAAAGTAAGCATATTAAACTCTATAGCAATGTGTTAGAACCCTTTACTAATCAAAGCATGTGCAATGTCCTGGAGCAATTTGATCTCTCACAGCTAGCTGGGGAGTGGGTTTGTGTTTGCAATTCTATTGGAGGAGGTGGGTTCTATTGCTGACACGTTCTACTGGGAAAGAAGAAGTTCTATTAGGTGCAGGTTCTATAGAGTGGATTGTATGGGGCAGGTTCTTTTGGGAAAGGAAGGTTTCTATTGGGTACAAGTTCTATGAAGAAAGGGGGTTGTTTAGTGGGGTGACTTCTGTGGGAGGAGATGGGATTTCTATGACTGGGTTCTATCAGATGAGAGAGGAGTCCCCTGGGACAGGTTGCATAGGGTATGTTCTATGGGTGAAAAGGAACCGCCCCCAGGACTCCCCTTCCCCCCCATAGAACCTGATCCTTCCCCATGGAGCCCCACCTGTAGCACTCCCCTCTCTCCCATGGAACCCACCCCCAGGACTCCCCCTGGGAAGTGCTATGGGGTGGGTTCCATGGTGGAGGATCAGGTTCTATTGGAGAGAGGGTAGTCCTAATGGGCAGGCTCCAGGGGGCAAAGGCAAACTCTGTAGTGGGAGAGAGGAGCGCTGCAGCGCAAGGGGCAGGTTCTGTGGGGGAAGAGGGGAGTGCTGTGGGGTGGGTGGCAGGGGAGGTTCTGTCATGGGAGAGAGAAGTGCTGCGGGTCAAGGAGTAGGGATAGGCTTTGTGGAGGGGAGAAGGGAGCACTGTGGGGCAAAGGGCAGGTTCTGTGGGGAAGAGGGGAGTGCTGTGGCATGGGTGGCAGGGGCAGGCTCTGTGGTGGGAGCGCTGTGGAGCAAGGGGTAGGTTCTGTGTGGGGAAGAGGGGAATGCTGCGGGGTGGCTGGCAGGGGCAGGCTCTGTGAGGAGAGAGGGGAGCACTAGGGAACAGGCTCTATGTGGGAAGAGGGCAGCGCTGCGGGGGCGGGTTCCTGAGACGAGAGCAGGCTCTGGGGGAGAGCGGAGCGCTAGGGACAGGTTCTGTTGGGGGAAGAGGGGAGCGCTGCCTACGGGGCAGGTGCCCGAGGTCAGGGACAGGCTCTGTGGGGAGAGGGGAGCAGGTTCTGTAGGGACCGGGGAGCATTGGGAGGCAGGCTCTGGGGGAAAGGGGAGCGCTGCGGGGCGGGTTCCCGAGAGCAGGCTCTGGGGGAGAGGGGAGCGCTAAGGTGGGGAAACGGTCTATTGGGGCAGCGCTCTTCTCTCCACCCTCTCCCCTCTTCCGGAGCGCTGCGGAGCAGGTTGCAGGGAGAAGGGGAGGCTGTAGGGGTGGAGAGAGAAGCGCTGCGGGGCAGGTGCCCGAGGGCGGGGAGAGGGGAGCGCTGCAGGGCGGATTGCAGGGGGAAGGGGAGGCTCTAGGGGTGGAGAGAAGAGCACTGCGGCACAGGTGCCCGAGGGCGGGGAGAGGGGAGCGCTGCGGGGCGGGTTACAGTGGGAAGGGGAGGCTCTAGGGGTGGAGAGAAGAGCGCTGCGGGGCAGGTGCCCGAGGGCGGGGAGAGGGGTGCGCTGCGGGGCGGGTACCTGAGGGCAGGGAGAGGGGAGCGCTGCGGGGCGGGTTGCAGGGGGAAGGGGAGGCTCTAGGGGTGGAGAGAAGAGCGCTGCGGGGCAGGTGCCCGAGGGCGGGGAGAGGGGTGCGCTGCGGGGCGGGTACCTGAGGGCAGGGAGAGGGTTGCGCTGCAGGGCGGATTGCAGGGGGAAGGGGAGGCTCTAGGGGTGGAGAGAAGAGCGCTGCGGGGCGGGTTACAGTGGGAAGGGGAGGCTCTAGGGGTGGAGAGAAGAGCGCTGCGGGGCAGGTGCCCGAGGGCGGGGAGAGGGGAGCGCTGCGGAGCGGGTTACAGGGGGAAGGGGAGACTCTAGGGGTGGAGGGAAGAGCGCTGCGGGGCGGGTTGCAGGGGGAAGGGGAGACTCTAGGGGTGGAGGGAAGAGCGCTGCGGGGCGGGTTCCCGAGGGGAGGGGAGGGGCGGGGCGGGTTCCTCGGGCCGGCCTGGCGTGTTGGGCCCCGCGGTGTCCATGGTGACTGCAGCCGCCGGCCAGCGCTGGGTCTCGAGGTACTGGGCCAGCCGGCATGTACGACCGGGCTCCGCGGGCGCTCACTCGGCCCGCGGGCGGCACCGAGGCGCATGTGGGGCCCGGCTCTTACCATCTGCAGCCCGGGAAACAGCAGAAAGCAGGTAACGGGGGGAGCGCCCAGATTCACCCCCGGGCTCCTCCTGCGCCCCTGGCCGCCCCGCGTCCTCCGAGCCACTCAAGGCAAACCCTGCCCTGGCCCGGCCGCAGCCCGCCCCCTGTGCAGGGAGCCGCCGTCGCACCCACTACCCGGTGCCTGCTGCCGCTGCTAGGGCTCGCGGGGCAATCAAACAGCGCCTGAAACCACGCCGGGGCTGCTTCGAAGTGATTAAAACCTCAGGCAGGGTTATGTAGGACGGTGCCAGTCACCAGGCTGGGTTGCGCCCCCCAGCACTAGGCAGCGAGCAAATAATGGGTAGCCCGACTAGTGCAGCTGAAACTGACCTTCACCGAGATCTGGTTCAGGTGCCTGGGCAGAGAGCCCAGGCCTGAGCTGTTCCTGTTAACTGCAAAGTTTGACCCAGAGAAAGGTCGGAGCATAGTGTAGGGGACATCCGCCTGGGTACGCTGCAAAAGGAAGAGTGGACATCAAGAGAGCTATCTCCTTGTGAAAGGGGTAGTGGAGACAAGGCATATGTAGTTTTTACTTCAGTATAGCTAATGGAGATCAATATATACCCTCCCCCCTCCAGCCAGGATTTACCTGGACTAGCTACATTGAGGTAAAAACTACCTGTGCCATGTCTCTGCTAGGATTTTACATCAGGATAGCTGGTTGAGTTGGTTTTCAAAATGGAGATCATGTGATTCCTTTTTTCAACTTGAACTATCTCTTCCTTCCATATATTTAAACATAGTGGTCCCGATTCATATCTCACACAAGTTTTACACTCTTGTAACAGTACTGACTTAAGCAGTGTTACTCCTGATTTGTTTCTGTGTGGGAGGAAAATCAGGCTCAGGCACTTTTTCCCAATGTCCTATACTCTCCCCTAAAAGAATACTTGTATATGGTGTTTTTGAATTCTGTTGGAGATGCGGCCAATCATCATCTTCAGAGCCCATGTGAGAGGAAAAGTCTTGGAAATCCTGCAGTGCAAGGTCCTAGGTACAAAGTCCAGTGGTCTGCCACACTGTTAAAATGATGGCTTTGTATTCAGAAATACCTTTCCAATTCTCTTGTTGAAAAAATCGTATCTAATTCTCTATCCACTTTGACATAAATGTGAGTTCTCAGTAGGGTTCAGTGTGTAGCTAGGCTTTAATATATTTTACTAGAAGTATTTTTACTTCCTTTGTACTGAATAAAAGAAATAGGGTCTCCTTGGGTGGCTTTGAATTTCCATTTATGTTCTTTTCAACAAGAGCAAAGCTCTGCAACTGAAGATATAAACATTTAGGATATCTGACAAGTTATTTTTTTCTCTATTTAAAGTAGGAATGACTTGAGAATAACTGTCTGTAGTATTGGAATCCCTCTTCTTTCAGCCTAATTAGTGATACCTTAGAAGCAGGTATATAGAACTCAGTTTCCCAATCAGCAGTCAAAAGTCAAGATGGATATAGGGTTAAGTTAATGTGTTCTTTTGTAGCAGTTAAACATGGATTAATTATAAGGCCATGCCGGAAATACAGACTTCATTAGGTTGTCCTCTAGTGGTACTCATCAGAGGTACAGCCTCTGCAAACACCAAAAAATCCTAAATTGAGATACAATAAGATTTTACCTAATTTTAATTATCTTAATTGTATCTATAAAATGGTAAATTAAATGCAGTGTTTATCCCTTTTAAGCCATATAAGTGGTCTTAGCCCTTGAAAGGTTTCAGAGTAGCAGCCGTGTTAGTCTGTATCCGCAAAAAGAAGAACAGGAGTACTTGTGGCACCTTAGAGACTAACAAATTTATTAGAGCATAAGCTTTCGTGGACTACAGCCCACTTCTTGGGATGCATATAGAATGGAACATATAGAATGGAACATATAGAAAGGCCATTTTGTGGATCTTACTAAGGAAAGTATTAGGACAGGGGTAGGCAACCTATGGCACGCGTGCCAAAGGCAGCACGTGAGCTGATTTTCAGTGGCACTCACTGCCCACGTCCTGGCCACCAGTCCGGGGGGGCTCTGTATTTTAATTTAATTTTAAATGAAGCTTCTTAAACATTTTTAAAACCTTACTTACTTTACATACAACAATAGTTTAGTTATATATTATAGACTTACAGAAAGAGACCTTCTAAAAACATTAAAATGTATTACTGGCACGCGAAACCTTAAATTAGAGTGAATAAATGAAGACTCGGCACACCACTTCTGAAAGGTTGCTAATCCCTGTATTAGGAATAGAAGCAAGGAGCATTAAAAATAAACAAATGTAACATTTCTTCTTTTATTTGTCCTCTTTCTTTACCTTCCCTCTTGCTGTTAACATTACCTTATCCCAGAAATAAAATGAAAAATCCACTGGCAACTTCCCTAATGAACCTGAAGTAGAAGACTACATTGCATTTAAATACAACTAAAGTAAATCCCAGTTGAAAATAAATACAATTGTAATTAAGCATTACTTCATTTACAGGGAAATTAACTCAATTTTAAACACTTTTCTATAATTTTATGTACATCTATCCAACCATACTACATAATACTTGTGGCATGCAGGATGTCAGACTAGGTGATCATAATGGTCATTTGTGTGTTTAAAATACAGGAAATCTATGAATAACTTTTTATAACATCTTTTATACAAACTATCTCAACTACTTTATAAAGTTAAATAACATGGCTTAGAATTAAATAACAGCAGAGGGGGAGATAGAAATTAGGAGAGGTTGGTAAAGGAGAAAAGGCATGTTTTTACTCAAGGTTTTAAATGAAAGGGAGGATCAATGAGGTAGAGAGATGTAGAAGGCTGTGAGAATTGGCTGCAGCTGCAAAGGACGCTGCGCCCTCGCCAACAGTGATCAGATTATGTGAAGGGATTGAGAGGAGCCTAGTGTAATCTATATAGAGAGGGAATGGAGCAAGTTCATGGAGCATTTTAAAATCAGAAAAGGGAATTTTGAACTGGATCCTGAAATGAATGGGCAGCCAGTGTAGTTGTTTGAATGTGGGGGTAGTGAATTTGCACTTCTCTGTACATGTGAGAAGGAGGTCAGTAGCCTTCCATGGATTGATTCTCCATTGCTTAATAGTCTTTCAGTCAAAATTGGATGTCTTTCTTGGTCAACTAAATCAATGGAATTAGTGCAGGAAGCATTTAGTGAAATTCTATGGCTTATGTTATGCAAGAGTTCAGACTAGAGGATCATAATGGGCCTTCTTGGGCTGAAAATCTGTTAATTTCTTCTGTGCAAGCAGGAACCTGAAGAAGTAGGGTTTGGAGAAGCTATAGAGAATGGGCTTTGGGACTCTGTTAGCTGCTTCAGATCTAAAATATAATTACAGTGATGGCTTTCTGCCTTATAAAATAGCTTTATAGTTTTTCAACCACACACTCTTTATTCTTTATATATTTCTCATCTTTTCAATGGAGCAGAAAAATTAGATGAACCAAATATTTTCATTACTGAAAAATAATTTTGATGCATATATAGGCTATTTGCTTTCTCAAACTTTTGTAAGTGCATATGTTTTACTGTTTTTTTTTTTCATTCCCCCTCACTTGCAGATGGCTATGCTCCATTTCTTTCTTTGACAACTCGAGAGTCTGCATTTACTATTCCAAATGCTGAGATTGATGTTCCAGGACCAGGACACTATGATATTTCCAAAGTACAGGTAAAATTATAGAAGTTGCATTAAACAAGTTAAGAGAGAGGAAATTTGCAACCTGACTTTCAAAACAGTAATAACAAGTGATGTTTATAACAAATTTCAGTTGAACAAGTCAATAAACACCCTCCTCCTAAAATTAAATTGGCCAGGAGTGAAAGAGACAGCATGGTGGGAAGTGATCATTTGGACAAGAACTTTTATTTATATACAATCCTTTCCTCCTCCTTATTCTGCCTCCTCATGCATCCCCCCTTCTCCCCACCTGCTCTACTTCTTTCCCCAATGGAAAACTGACAAAAGAGTCCTTGATGCCCCCAAACAATGATGTTGGTGGATGCTTGGTGACAGTTAAAATTCATTTTTCTGAGTGCTTTTAAGTAGCTGTCCAACTCACTAGATGTTCTGTTGTTTTCATGCAGTTCACTTCCAGTAGTAGTGGGTACTTTGTGTATGGTGTAGGTCAAGATTTCTTGATGCCTCAATGTATTAACAGATAATATCATTTTAAAAGAGCGAAGACCCATGAAGTTTGAGTAATGAATGCTATATTGATTTTGATAAATGAAACAATGTAGTAATGGTTCCAGTAAGAATAAAGGGAAATTCAGGTTAATGCTGGATGAATTATCTGAGAGCAAAGGAACCTTCTCAAGCTTGCTTGATAGGTTTCTGTATACTCTATTACAGTGGTGCGTAAACTTTTCCAGTCATGCCCCACTTACCCTTCATGGAATTTGTTGCCCCCTCCCTCTATTACTTGTAATCTGAAACTGTTTTGGATTTTTTGCCAGGGCTCTATCCTGTAGCGGGACTGGGATCCCTCTGCCATAATAGCGGGAACGGGATAAAAATTCAACAATGTGGGAGTGGATATTGCAGGGTGGGATGGGAGCAGAATTAAAAAATAGTCCTCCTGCACTGCAAACAACATGAATGTCCAGGATAGCAGCCACCGCTTTCTGGCTGCCCAGCTCTGAAGTTAGCACTGCTACCAGCAGCAGTCCAGAAGTAAGGCCACCCTTACTTCTGTGCCGCTGCTGGTGGCAGTGCCACCTTCCACAGGTGCTGGCTTCCTCCGGACCCCGGGATGTGCAAATCGCCGCTCCACCCCAGGCCCTGCCTCCAACCGACTCCTTTCCCCAAGCCCTCACCCCTGCCCCACGTCTTCCTGCTCCTGCTCGGCTGCAGGCCCCGCTGTTCGTAGCGGGCGGGAGGCACTGGGAGGGAGTGGGAGGAGTTGATTGGCGGGGCCACTGGCAGATGGGAGGTGCTGCAGGAGGTGGGAGGGAGCTGGCTGCCAGTGGGTGCTGAGCACCCACTAATTTTTTTCCATGGGTGCTCCAGCCCTGGAGCACACACACAGAGTTGGCACCTATGCCACCTTTAGAGCTGGGCACCTGGAGAGCAGCAGCTGCTGGCCGGGGCATTCATGTTTGTGGTGTGGGAGGACTGTTTTTTTTTTAATCCCATTCCCGTTCCACCCTGCAATACCCACTCTATTTTTACCCCCCTTACGCTTTTATGACAGTGGGTCTTGCAGGACCTATGGGATCCCGCAGGATCCCAGTTTTTTGGTGCCCCCTCAGAGAACCTCTTGCACCCCTGCCCTAAGGGGGAATCCCCATCTGCGCACCACTGCTATATTGTATGTGTGCTTTTAGGATTTCAATAATAACATTAACATTAAAGAGAAGCTGGAATTTTATTTAATTCCTTCATTCTCCATTTATCTGAAAACATTGTTTACTTGTTAGTTAAATTTAAATCTAATAAATATATCTATCTGAAATCACATGTAAGGCTATAGAAATTAAAAGTTTTAATGATTATATAGATTGTATCTGGCTGCTTTGAGGGTGGAATGGGTACCAGAAGCCTCCCTTCACCCCCATATCCATGCACAGTGATTGGCCACAATTGCAGTCCCTGAGCTCTTTTGAGTACAGAGATTTGATTTCTCCTAGCATTCTCCTGCATGTTCAAGACACTCAGAAGTGGATGGAGTGATGGTGGGGCTCCTCGTTGCCCTTCCTGTATCTGCAGCCAAAGCTGGCCAGATGTGTGGGGAGAGTATCCTGCTCCTCTGTATGCCAGAAGCTGAGGAAGGGTTCTGCTTTTCTGGGGCAGTACTGCCCATTACTACCTGCAAAGTGGGCCAGTGCCTATAACACACAGCTGAAGTTGTTATAACTGTGTATTAGAATTAAGTCTGCAAGTCAACAATCTCAATGTAAATGCATATTTTAAATTTAATTAATATGAGGTATTAAACACTTGGGTTTTACAGTTCACTTTTGGAATTAAAAGGAAACATGACTTTCATGCTATCTGTTAGCAATTATGAATAAGTAAAAGCAATGCAGTTAGTGTAAGCATTAAACAATTTCTAAAGTGAGCGGCTATTTTACAGTGGAAAAATTCATTATTATGGATATGTCATTGTAATGTAATATACTTGTTTTTTGATCTTCTCCATTGCAGACTCCTTTGACTTTCTGACTACAGTTTGCACCCTCCAGTGGGAAAAGGCAGTAATACAATCAATTTCATACTAGCACGCTATAACAGCAATCATAGTTAAAAGTATCAGAAGGTTTCTTCAGTGCTCTTCCTCACGTTTTGTCTTCCTGCTGAATCTTGCTTCTGTTTTAATTTGTAGTGTGAAGAATTAAATAATCCCTCAAAGTAGCATTTTTTATATACTAATCTTTACTTTGTTTGCAGACAAAGTAATTGTAAATTAGCTGTGTAGAGAAAAGGTACTTAGGGCTTTGGCAGCACTTAGGCCTTGTCTACACTACGGGGGGAGATGAATCTAAGTTACACAACTTCAGCTACGTGAATAACGTAGCTGAAGTCGATGTACTTAGATCTACTTACCCACGGGGTCCACGCTATGCCATGTTGACTGGAGACGCCCTCCCATCAACTCCCCTTGCGCTTCTCGTTCAGGTGGAGTACAGGAGTTGATTGGAGAGCGATTGGCGGTCAATTTAGCGGGTCTAGACCGCCGATGTATCTATCGCTGCACGTCGAAACCCCGGTAAGTATAGACAAGCCCTTAGAGTTGATTATCAGTCATCCAATGTGGAAGTTGTAGACAGTCATTTTCTTTTATGGCAGGTTAGCGGTGGGGGGAAATACTATAAACAGTGCACAAGTAAACCCGTTTTAGAAAGACATTTTATTCCTTTCTTCCTGGATACGTCATAATATATTATGTTACTTTGTTTAGTTAATGTCACACTAATACTGCATTCTATGAAATCTGACATAATGCAGCATACATGATGGAATGTGATATGATGTAAAACAACACAAGTGAAATGAAATAAACCAAGCAATTTCTGACATTTTATGTTTCTGTAAAATTCGCATTTGTAGAGTAATTATAAAAATGCATTTCTGTAACGTCTGGTTTACTAATTGGCTATGGATAAGTTGTGCTGTTATTGTCAATGATTGTCAGATACAGTAGCAGCACTAATGCTGAAATAACGTATTTGGTGCTCTTTTTAGCTCTATTCCCACAATATGTCTTAGTTCCCTTTAAATCGAGACATCAGGAATACCTCATTTCTGTTTCTTCTACTGTGTTCTGAAGAAAAAGGCAAAACATATTCATATTATGAGCCAGTCCTAACTCCTACAATAGCTGCATGAGTTGTAATTCTGCAAGTACTGTCTCAAGGTGTTGGTCATCAGTAGCTCCTCCTCCCTCCCCTTTGGACTTCCTCCTCAAACCCCTTCACTTTCTTGAAGGCCTATCAAAGGCCCCAGCCCCCACCCAGGGACAGTGACAGCCACTCATTAGAAACCAAAGGTCACATAGTTGGTGGTTATAAAGCTGTCATCGCCTGGATTCTTATAATGGAACTTATTTACCACTGGTGTTGCTGCTACTTAATCACTGATAAAAAGAACACAACCTATTGATTCTGGACCCAGTGTATTGAAAATGCAGAAGCTTTT
This sequence comes from Chrysemys picta bellii, assembly GCF_011386835.1. Lineage (NCBI taxonomy): Eukaryota > Metazoa > Chordata > Testudines > Emydidae > Chrysemys > Chrysemys picta. The sequence continues at coordinate 18,563,441 of NC_088795.1, forward strand.
GTATGTACAATTCAACTCAAATTTGTTTAAATCTATTGATATTTATATAGAAGGAGCCAGTGCTCTAACTTTTTGTGGCACATCTTTAGATTGTAAGTTCTCTGGGGCAGAGACCATCTTTTTGTTCTGTTTGTACAGTACCTACCATGTTGGGCTCCTGGTCCATGTTTGGGGCTCTCTTAGGTGCTACTGCCATATGAACAAATAGATGATTATAAAATTGATATAGTGTTTTTCCTTTACTAGAAAAAGAAGAAACAGCAACTAATACCTTACTGCAATAGAAATGACAGGGATACTTGTAATTCACTGAGGAGTATTGCTGTAAGAAATTTTAAAATAGCATTTCATTAGAGAATGCAGAGTGAAACAAACATTTTCAGCCTCTTTATCTAAATAGTTGCATTTCCTATTTTAAGTCAAGTAAAACAATACTGAGAAAAGAAAATTTATCTGCATCTAGAGTATTTTAATATAAATTAGTGCAGACATTGTCAGCTCTTCGGTTTAAAGGACTGGCTATCAACTGTTTTTTTTATTTTGTGAAGTTCTTGTCAAGTTCATAATTAATTTTACTTTACAATTTCATAGAATATTCATTTTTTCATATTTTTAGAATAATATAAAAGGTGGTAAGAGTCCGCAGAACAAAGAAAAACGTTTCAAAGAGATCAGTACAGACACTCCAGGACCTGGAAGCTATAACCAACCTCCTGCTGTGGGGTTAGAGGTTAATAACAGGAAGCAGAAAGAGCCTAAAGAACATAGTCAACTGGTATGTTAATAAAAAAGGATGATGCCATATTAATTCTTTTTCTTAAAATTTGATATTGATCACAAATGTTAACATAAAATGTATAAAAACACTAGTAAACATATTACTGAACTTAATCTTTTCAAAACCAGCCTGAAGTGTTACAATTGCATACCTACAGTGGTGCTCACAATTATCACAAGACAGTGATGGGAGGAAGTTGAATTAATGTGGGGAAAATAAATGAAAGCAAGCAATAACCTATAGAACTACTATGAAACCATTTCAAATAAGAATAAATCTTTTAAAAGACTAATCTTCCAGTATACACTAAAAGTACGATCTTCTTTCCGCCTGATTCAGAGGAGGGATGTGCATCAACTTCTCCTACCTCCCAGAGGAGTGCCTCAATCACCACACTATAGAGTAATTCTCACTTCTTTCTCTCTGGTCCAAGAGATATTTACATATTTACAGGGCTGCCCAGAGGATTCCGGGGGCCTGGGGCAAAGCAATTTTGGGGGCCCCTTCCATAAGAAAAAGTTGCAATACTATAGAATACTATATTCTTGTGGGGGCCCCTGTGGGGCCTGGTGCAAATTGCCCCACTTATCCACCCCCACCCCCCCCCAGCGGCCCTGCATATTTATGCAAAGTGGAATGGTGTCAACAGGTGAGGTTGAGGAAAATAGCATGTAGCCTGGTGGGTAGGGCGCTCACCTGGCAGGGGAGAGAACCAAGTTCGAGACCCTTCTCTGAGGAATACTTAAGTGTCTACATGAAGTAGAAAGCTTCAACAGGAGAGATCAAGAGCAACGCAACCCAGAAAAATCTATAGCCTGGTGGTTCTGATGCTCACCTGGGAGTGGGGAGGTAAGTCTTCAAAGCTAGCTCAGGTATGCCTACCTGTGCTGGAGTTACACCTCCCGACTGCTGTTAGACATACCCTTAGGGAGCAATCAGAAGGTTACCTGGTGCTTCCCCATTGGCTGCAGTGCATGTGATTACCTGTACTGGCCCTTTCCCTGGCAGAGCAGTAGAATTTCATTGGTTTGTGCTTGAGTAGCGTGCAGACTCAAAAATCCATGTTCAGCACAGATTTGGAGGTCTGATATTAACTGAAATAGGGGATAGCAACATTTTAATTTATATAGGTTAAATTTATGGTTACCAGAAAGTTTTTTAAGAGCGTCTGTAGTTAACTTCAAATAGAGTAGAACTCCTTAGATGTGTTTTGCATCATTGCTTTATTGTATCATTCTTTATGTCCCAGCTTTCCTCATGTGACTTTTATTTGTAATTTATCAGCATGGCAGTTGAATTACCTTTAGGTGATAAATGACAAAAGTTTATTGCTCATTTGGCAGCAATAGATCACTGAAAGAAATGAGATTACAGTCAATTATATAGGAAGGTATTAATGTAATCATAAAGATTACAGTGTAAATTTTATTTTACAAAACTATTAGTAGAATTTATACCTACACAAATAAACAGATCAGAAATTTGAAGTTAGCTGAAAAGGGATAATATCAAATTGGGGAAGTCTACACAGAAAAATAAAGTAAAATTTTCACTCTGCCAATAAGACTATATGAACGCAAAGTGCTGTATTGTTGTTATCCTTCTACACATGTGACATTATAAGGTTCAGTGGTTACTTAATGATTCACTAGTACACTGACATCTATTAAAAGTACATGTGCTTCAAAACATAAAAATGAAAAGTTAATATTCTAGACCACCTTTTTAATAAAGTGTAGGGCTGTATCTTTTTCTTTGGGTGCATTCACCCTCAGTTTATGCAACATGGATGGAATGTGTTTGTGATCTAATTTAAAGCACAATCTAATTGTTTTTACAGAGGACTGCTGGCAGTATAAAAGTCTACCGAAAAGTGGATGGTCCCTCTATCCCTTCTCCAGGCCAAGCATTTGGGTATGAAGAAGCTGAGGATGGCACTCTTATTAAACAATACCCACCTCAAAGAGATGTGACATTGGGCCCAGCATACTATCAACCAGTAATTGTAAGTAATTTTAGAACAATTTCATAAGACTGGCTACAGGATTACAAAATAGTTTAAGGTTTATCTTTAACTATAAAATGTTGTCATGACATGTTTTCTCTTAAGAGTGAAAGTTAATGGTATTGGTACCATTATATATTTTGGGCTGGCTACAGAGCCAATTTCATTTTTGATTTATATGGGTGCGACTCCATTGAAAGAAGTCGAGTGGGACCTACTTGACTATTGCTGAATTTGGCACAAAGAACAGAAAACAGTATAGATTTTAAAGGTTGTTGCTACTACCTCTTCTAGTTTCACCTGGCTGGAAAGGGAACACGAAAGTGGCCACTAGTTTAGCAAGCAATGCTGTAAAGAGTACAAGGGCTGAATTAAGAAGGAATGTGCTTGTGGGCGGGACAAACCGTCCTCTTCTGGTCCCACCAGTTTCTGCAGAATTCAAGATTTCTTTTTTAAATAAATTCAGTTTCTAGCTCTTTTGGTGGCAAAGATATCCTTCTGAATACCAAGTTGAGGCAGTTGTCTTAAGGAGTCTACAGACAGACTGAAAATAGCTTTAAGGGATACAAACTGCCTCAGATAAAAGGCCCTACCAATTTCATGGTCCATTTTGGTCAATTTCATGGCCATGGGGTTTTAAAAATTATAAATTTAATGATTTCAGCTATTTAAATCTGAAATTTCACGGTGTTGTAATTGTAGGAGTCCTGACCCAAAAAGGAGTTGGTGGGTGGGGTTGCAAGTTAAATGTAGGCAGGGTTGTGGTACTGCTACCCTTACTTCACCACTGCTGGTGGTGGTGGTGCTGCCTTCAGAGCTGGACAGCTGGAGAGTGGTGGCTATTGGCTGAGAGCCCAGCTCTGAAGGCAGAGCCACCACCAGCACAGAAGTAAGCATGGTACAGAAGTAAGGATGGCATGGTATGGTATTGCCACCCTTACTTTCGTGCTGCTGGTGGTGGGGCGCTGCCTTCAACTGCTCAGCCAAGAGCACAGAAGTAAGGGTGGCAATACTACAACCCTCCTAAAATAACCTTGTAACCCCTCCCCCCCGCCCTCTATGCAACTCCCTTTTGGGTCAGGACCCCCAATTTGAGAAACACTGGTCTCCCCCCATGAAATCTGTATAGTATAGTGTAAAAGCACACAAAAGACCAGATTTCACGGGGGGAGATCAGATTTCACGGTCTGTGATGCGTTTTTCATGGTTTGGTAGGGCACTACTTATATATCTAAACAGGCTGTTTATGCTAAAGCAAGTTAGATGTTTTGACAAACTATTTTGATGTTGATAATTTTAGCAAAAATATTCATCTCCTCTGGGATTGCAGCCAGAGCTAGAGTAGAATACTACCATTCTTCTCCTTCACTCCAGTCTCTTCCCTGAATGAGTGGTAGATGAAATAAAACTAATAGCAAGTAAACAATAGTCAAACTCTTATCCATAGTTTGTTTTGTAGTCTTCCATATTTTTCTCACGTTGCTTTGCACGGTGCATAGAGTAATTAATAATCTCATTATTTGCCAGTTATCACAAAGAATGACGTGGGCTGCTGGGGCAACTGAGAGCAGTTTTGTAGTCTCAATGCATCTCCTGCTACTGCCAGGGCAATGTGGAGGAAAAGGAGGAGGTGGCCACACTTGAATGTAGATAGATGAGGGGAGAGTGGGAGAGAGACAGAGCAAGCTGGGGTGGGGAAGTCAGGAACAGGAGAAGAGGGAGATAGGGACATAAGGGCACAGGCTGGAGTAGGACATTTTAAAGCAGGGGTGGCCAACCTGAGCCTGGGGAGGATCCAGAATTTACCAATGTGCATTACCAAAGAGCCACATGTCAGCAGTCCCCCATTAGCTTCCTTCCCCCCCCCCCCCCCCGGCTCCCAGTGCCTCCCACCCACCGGCAGCCCCACTAATCAGCGCCTCCCCCCCCTCCCCGCGCCTCCCGGTTAGCTGTTTTGTGGCATGCAGGAGGATCTGGGGGGGAAGGGGGTGGGAGCGAAGGTACGGCAGGCTCAGGGGAAGGGGTGGAGTGGGGGCTGGGCCTGTGGCAGAGCCAGGGGTTGAGCAGTGAGCACCTCCCCGGCACATTTGAAAGTTGGCTCCTGTAGCTCCAGCCCCAGAGTCGGTGCCTATAGAAGGAGCCGCATATTAATTTCTGAAGAGCCATATGTGGCTCCGGAGCCACAGGTTGGCTACCCCTGTTCTAAAGTATGGAGGCAGGATGAGGCAGGCTGGGAAGATGATGCAGAAGGGTCTATAACCATTAGAGCACACTCCCATTGAGAACCTGGAATACTTGGGTAACATTTTCATCATCTTATTTTAAAGCAATATGATTTTGACTTATGTTTTGTAGTTTCTCTGCAAGGGCTTGATCTTGCAATGTGCTGAGCATTTGGCCCAAATCCAGCAAAGCACTTAAGTGAATGTGTTACTAGAAGTATATGAGTAGTCCCATTGACTTTAATGAAACTTCTTACGTACTTAAAGTTATGAATGTGCTTAATTTGGATGCTTTATCTGGGGCAGACTGCTTAGACTCTTGTATGATTGTATCTCAAAGTGGAAAGTTTATCCTGAAGTTTAGAGATAGTGCACATGCCTCTAATTTGAGGTTAATTCTTTTGTAAAGTGATTGAATAATGAGTAACTCTCTGTCTGGAGAGACATCTGAGAGAAGTCTTGTTCACTTGTAATTCAACCCTGGTTGATTACAATTATTTTTGTGCTGGAGATGGGGAAATGGCTGTAGAGAAACACAGCCATGGCTGTCTTCATAGAATCATAGAATATCAGGGTTGGAAGGGACCTCAGGAGGTCATCTAGTCCAACACCCTGCTCAAAACAGGGCCAATCCCCAACTAAATCATCACAGTCAGGGCTTTGTCAAGCCTGACCTTAAAAACCTGTAAGGAAGGAGATTCCACCACCTCCCTAGGTAACCCATCCCAGTGCTTCACCACACACCTAGTGAAAAAGTTTTTCCTAATATCCAACCTAAACCTCCCCCACTACAATTTGAGACCATTACTCCTTGTTCTGTCATCTGGTACCACTGAGAACAGTCTAGATCCATCCCCTTTGGAGCCCCCTTTCAGGTAGTTGAAAGCAGCTATCAAATCCTCCCTCATTCTTCTCTTCTGCAGACTAAACAATCCCACTTCCCTCAGCCTCTCCTCATAAGTCATGTGCTCCAGCCCCCTAATCATTTTTGTTGCCCTCCGCTGGACTCTATCCAATTTTTCCACACCCTTCTTGTAGTGTTGGGCCCAAAACTGGACACAGTACTCCAGATGAGGCCTCAGCAATGTCGAATAGAGGGGAATGATCATGTCCCTCAATCTGCTGGCAATGCCCCTACTTATACAGCCCCAAATGCTGTTAGCCTTCTTGGCAACAAGGGCACACTGTTGACTCATATCTAGCTTCTCATCCACTGTAACCCCTAGGTCCTTTTCTGCAGAACTGCTGCCTAGCCACTTGGTCCCTAGTCTGTAGCAGTGCATGGGATTCTTCCGTCCTAAGTGCAGGACTCTGCACTTTTCCTTGTTGAACCTCATCAGATTTCTTTTGGCCCAATCCTCTAATTTATCTGTGTCCCTCTGTATCCTATCTCTACCCTCCAGCATATCTACCACTCCTCCCAGTTTAGTGTCATCTGCAAACTTGCTGAGGGTGCAGTCCACGCTATCCTCAAGATCATTAATGAAGATATTGAATAAAACCGGCCCCAGGACCGACCCTTGGTTGATACCGGCTGCCAACTAGACATGGAGCCATTGATCACTACCCATTGAGCCCGATGATCTAGCTAGCTTTCTATCCACCTTATAGTCCATTCATCCAGCCCATACTTCTTTAACTTGCCGGCAAGATTACTGTGATGTTCCCCTGGAATCCTCTGTCAGGACTCCAGTTCTACTCCAGTCCCCGTGATAGACTGAGACTGATTTTTTACTTTTTTTAAAAGCTTTGTTAAAGTCAAGGAATAACACGTCCACTGCTTTCCCCACAGAGCCAGTTATCTCGTCATAGAAGGCAATTAGGTTCGTCAGGCATGACTTGCCCTTGGTGAATCCATGCTGACTGTTTCTGATCACTTTCCTCTCCTCTAAGTGCTTCAGAATTGATTCTTTGAGAACCTGCTCCATGATTTTTCCAGGCACTGAGGTGAGGCTGACTGGCCTGTATTTCCCTGGATCCTCCATCTTTCCTTTTTTTAAAGATGGGCACTACATTAGCCTTTTTCCAGTCATCTGGGACCTCCCCTGATCCCTATGAGTTTTCAAAGATAATGGTCAATGGCTCTGCAATCAAATCTGCCATCTCCTTTAGCACCCTCGGATGCAGCGCATCCAGTCGCATGGACTTGTGCTCGTCCAGCTTTTCTAAATAGTCCCGAACCACTTCTTTCTCCACAGAGGGCTGGTCACCTCCTCCCCATGCTGTGCTGCTCAGTGCAGCAGTCTGGGAGCTGACCTTGTTCGTGAAGACAGAGGCAAAAAAAGCATTGAGTACATTAGCTTTTTCCACATCCTCTGTCACTAGGTTGCCTCCCTCATTCAGTAAGGGGCCCATACTTTCCTTGACTTTCTTTTTGTTGCTAACATACCTGAAGAAACCCTTATTGTTACTCTTAACATCTCTTGCTAGCTGCAACTCCAAGTGTGATTTGGCCTTCCTGATTTCACTCCTGCATGCCTGAGCAATATTTTTATACTCCTCCCTAGTCCAGTCTTCCACTTCTTGTAAGCTTCTTTTTTGTGTTTAAGATCAGCAAGGATTTCACTGTTAAGCCAAGCTGGTCCCCTGCCATATTTACTATTCTTTCTACACATCGGAATGGTTTGTTCCTGCAACCTCAATAAGGATTCTTTAAAATACAGCTAGCTCTCCTGGACTCCTTTCCCCCTCATGTTATTCTCCCAGGGGATCCTGCCCATCAGTTCCCCGAAGGAGTCAAAGTCTGCTTTTCTGAAGTCCAGGGTCTGTATTCTGCTGCTCTCCTTTCTTCCTTGTGTCAGGATCCTGAACTTGACCATCTCATGGTCACTGCCTCCCAGGTTCCCGTCCAGTTTTTCTTCCCCTACTAATTCTTCCATGTTTGTGAGCAGCAGGTCAAGAAGAGCTCTGCCCCTAGTTGGTTCCTCCAGCACTTGCACCAGGAAATTGTCCCCTACACTTTTCAAAAACTTCCTGGATTTTCTGTGCACTGCTGTATTGCTCTCCCAGCAGATATCAGGGTGATTAAAGTCTCCCATGAGAACCAGGGCCTGAGATCTAGTAACTTCTGTTAGTTGCCTGAAGAAAACTTTGTTCACCTCATCCTCCTGGTCTGGTGGTCTATAGCAGACTCCCACCACGACATCATCCTTGTTGCACACACTTCTAAATTTAATCCAGAGACTCTCAGGTTTTTCGGTAGTTTCACACCGGAGCTCTGAGCAGTCATACTGCTCTTATATACAGTGCAACTCCCCCACCTTTTCTGCCCTGCCTATCCTTCCTGAACAGTTTATATCCATCCATGACAGTACTCCAGTGATGTGAGTTATCACATCATAATTCCTTGACTATGCCAGGACTTCCAGTTCTCCCTGCTTGTTTCCTAGACTTCTTGCCTTTGCGTATAGGCCCTTAAGATAACTCGCTGATCGTCCTGCTTTCTCAGTATGAGGCAGGAGTCCTCCCATCTTGCGCTCTCCTGCTCGTGCTTCCTCCCAGCATCCCACTTCCCCACTTACCTCAGGGCTTTGGTCTCCTACCCCTGGTGAACCTAGTTTAAAGCCTTCCTACTTGCGAAGATGCAACGAAGAGAGGGAAGAGCAGTCCTACTCCGTGAAACACAAGAGCGTTTATGGCTGTTTTGTGTTTTCAGGGTCTTAATTTGCTTTGGCACCATCGTTTATTTTTTAAAGAGTAAACAATCACTGTAAAAAACTAACAAACACACAACCCCCCTAGTGTGTTCTTTAGTAAAATCTGGAAACTTTAATGAAAAAAAAGACATGAGTCCAAAATAAAAAAGGATCCAGCAAAGAAGTCTGTACAACTCATTAGTACAGAAATGGCATCTCGGTTAGACTTTTGGGCACCACCTTACTTATTTTAATCATAATGCCCATCAGAGACTCTACTCCCCCCCACCCCCCAGTAGAATGTCAACATAAATCAGGATATTGAAATAGTATGGGTTAAAATTTTCACAGATTTCTTGGGAATTTAATTGTTTGACTTCCATTAACATTTATGAGAATTAAACATCGAAATCACAGTTGACTTGCAAAGAATGTTTATTCCAAAGGGCATTGGGACTAAGTCTTTATTTTTTAAGTGTTCTATGAAGACTTGTAGTCCAATCTTTGGTTGTTTTAGTTTGATCCCAAATGACTGAGTACCCAAAACATTAGTTACTGTCTTCAAGGGTTTTCAGACAGATAGGTCCCCTCTATAGCTGAAAGCCCCTAAAGCAGATGCTATGTCTTTGCTGCCAACAAAGTATTCTCTTTACTATGGAATAACTAACATGCATTAGCTGTCCTGCTGTAAAATACTAGTGAAGACATGGCACTGTAGTTTCTACCACAAGGTTAATAAGAGAAGTGGACCGTGGATGGGGAGTATAGGATTGACCTTGCCTAGCTCACCTTGTGATTAAAAACAGCAGTGCCATGTCTTCACTAGGATTTTGCAGTGGGATAGCTAATCTTTGTTAGTTATTGCACAGTAAAAACACAACTTTTTTGGCAGTGAAGACAAAGCTTTAGACTAATATAAAGCCAACATGGGAAAGTAGACCACTGAAATGTTGACCACTGGGTAAGTGAGAGAAAGGAAAAGAAAGTTACCGTTATGCTGTTGGTAGCAACAGCTGCTCTCCCATCTTAAAGGGCTAGACTGTTGATTAACTTCCTTTATACTTTTATTAGACCATAACTAGGCCAATTAGAAGGCCCAGTTTTTGGAAAAGTCCATTGGGTCAGGTACTTTTTTGGGTATTAGAAGGGCAAAAAAGCATGGAGCCATGGATGTGAAGGGAAGGTTTGAAGCTTAGATCTGGAATAAAAATGCGTGGAGATAGCTCCTTCCTCCAAAGTCAGAACAGAGTCAGTATTCACCTATTATTGCTGAACTGGATGTCCTGCACCCCGAAGAAGGAAACTTCTTGATCAAAACCAAAAGGCAGTCACACCTTAGATACTGATATTTCCCTGATCCTTCAGGGAACTAATGACCATTCTGGTCCTTCAAGGAGGGAAAGGATCTGCTGTTATTTAGCAATGTGATGCTAACTTTCTTTTTTATTTTCTATGGGTGGTGTGTCATTTGTTGGTTGTCTCACATCAGGCTTATATAGTGATTTCTACTTTAAAAGATTTGTAAGTTAACAAGGATTTTCTCTTTATGGATTTCTGGTGGGATGACTGTTTTTGGTGATCAGCTGGAATGGAATTGACCAAATGTCTGGATCTCTCAGAGTTAAGGAATCACATGTTTGTAGCTTATGAAAATTAAACTGAACTAAAAACAACCAAGGCAATATGTTACACTGACAAATTTTTCTGCAAAAACCAAACAAAACCAGTACAAATGTATATAAGTCACTAGTTACTTAATGTAGCTCATCTGCAAAATGCATGTGATGCAAAAGTTGTTTAGATTCTGTGTTTTGTAAGAGGTCTCTTGAAGCTTTTCCTCTTTCTTTTGTCTTGTGTAAATTTTTGCCCATTTCTGTTTGTTGTCTGTGATCGGGTGCTTTCAGCAGCATCCTAATCACTGACATTGCTACAGACTGGAGAAGCTGCAGGCCCAGCTGAGGGCAATTATACACTTTCTGTTGAGGGACTGTGAGCACTTGGGTGACAATCACTGGGCTAACAAGGTAATTGGGGAGAATCTAAGGGGAGGAAATAGGAAGCAAGGGGTAGCTCAGAAGGAGGCTGAGAGGGTGAGCTTGTGTGGAGGAGTGAGGGCTGCATGGAAGTCTACCGTTGTTGTAAGCCTGCATTGCACAATATTATTATTATGTAAGAGAGGAATAAATACATATCTTGGTGAAAGATGAGCAGCCTGGTGTGTGTTTGTGACTGTGAAACTACCTAAACTAGCCAGGCAGTGCAGTTCACTGGGTAGTGATGAAGGTGCCCTGTGAGTGTCTCAGTCAGTGGCATTTGTCTTGAGCAAGATGCAAATACAAAGTTCTGTATTTTAGCTGAATGGCATATAATCACTGTTCTTTGTTACAGTTGCATTGTGGTTTTGAGTCCTTTACATATCACCCTTTTTAACTCAAAACTTCACCTTATTCATAGTAATGGGAGACAGTAATTTTTAGTTTGTAATTAACAAAAATAAATATGGGAATAATTCAGCCCTTCTTTGTAGTTAGTGTTTATTCCCTGAAATTATTTTTCCAGCAAGTGCATTAGGGGGCAGCAGAGTCATTAAGTTGACTCCATTCCTAATGATTTCCAAGTGTTATATGCTAACATTGAACAGGAGTTGAAGTTGTTAGCTTTTCCATTTGAAATCCCATTTTCTATGGGTGTATTATGCTGCTACTACAGCAGAGTCTTCATGTAATACTTCACATTTTCAAAGCACTATACAAAGATAAATAACTTCACAAAATACCTGTGTGAGAAAGGTAAATTTTATTTCAGTTTACAGATCGGTTAAATGACATTCAAAGCTGCACAGTAAAATTAGTGTTTGAGCTTGGATCAGACTTAAGAATTCCTGGCTCTCAGACCTCAGATGTTTCACTGGAGCATTCTACCTTACTGTATGTTGGTTGTTTAAAAGGGGGTGGGGGAATACACTGGCAAAAGCTTGCTATCAGGGGCGGCTCCAGGCACCAGCACAGCCAGGGCCGGCGCTTCCATTTAGGCAACCTAGGCGGTCGCCTAGGGCGCCAGCATTTGGGGCGGCGCATTTTGCTGCCCTCGGCGGCAATTCGGCGGCGGGGGGGTCCTTCCGCGCTCCGGGTCTTCGGCGGCAATTCTGTGGCGGGTCCTTCACTCGCTCCGGGACCTGCCGCCGAACTGCCCCGAAGACTGGGAGCGCGGAAGGACCCCCCCGCCGCAGAATTGCCAACGACAACTGGGAGCGCAGAAGGACCCCCGCCTAGGGCGCCAAAAACCCTGGCACCGCTCTTGAGCGCAGCAAGCGCGTGCCTGGGGCAGCAAGCTGCGGGGGGCGGAGTGCCGGTCGCCATGAGGGCGGCAGTCAGGCGGCCTTCGGCGGCATGCCTGCAGGAGGTCCACCAGTCCCGCGGCTTCGGTGGCAATTTGGCGGCGGGTATGCTGAAGGTGCAGGACCGGCAGATCACCCGCAGGCGTGCTGCCAAAGGCCGCCTGACTGCTGTGCTTCAGGTGGCAAAAAGCATAGAGCCGTCCCTGCTTGCTATACAAGGTTTTATTCAAAATTCACATTTCTGTATAACTTTTTAAAAAATCATATTTATTTAGACATTTTACATTCTAAATGTAAAAGAATAAATTAAAGTATTCTGGTTTCCAAAAACTTAAAATGGTTTTGATTTTTAAAAAACTGTCAATCATTTAGTAACTGATAAATCTGAATATTTTTTTTAACATTTTGATCCATACTGAGATTAATGGACACAATAGGGTTTCTGAAATTTTCAACAGAGAATTCTGTACAAGTTGCTTTATAAATGCCAAGTGGTGCTGTAAAGAATTTTTAAAATAATACTGTGGTTATGATGGAGTTGAAGAAAGTTTTCTTCACTGCCAACATAGTTTCGTCAAAGTCCCGACTACTGGATCTCTATACTGTATATATATTTGGGGTGTTTTGCACTGTGAGACTTTTCTATCTATTTTATGGACAAGTCTGATTGTATTCATAGAGAGTTGACTGCTTCCGAGGTAACTGTTCTGTGATGAGAGGTAGACAACAAATGTTGTCTTTAGATTGCAGTCTACAAACTAGGTCTGTATTCTTCATTGGTTGAAGAAGGGAAAAAAACCAACAACTTACCTTGCAAGGGAATACAGAAGAATATCCGTTCTCTTATTGGTGGGGATTATCAACATCTCTCTACACAAGGTGCTTAAGTGCTTTTCTAAATAAGAACCTGAGTGTAGATAATCTTGCCAATTATTCCTGTCTCTAACTTGCTTTCTTTAGGAATAGGTTATAAGTTAACAGTGAGGCAGCTCTGCATTTCTTTTTTCTTGTGGGTGTGGGTTATTTATTTATTTATTTATTTTTTAGTCCTCCGATTTCCTCAATTATTTTAGCCTGATTTTAAGATCTGGATACTGTTTTTGGGAATAGGCAAAGATCAGGGGTGAGAGCCTGGCTGTGCTGAAGGCAATGATAAAACTCCCACTGACTTGGCTTACAGCCTTGTTTGGGATAAAAGTAATCATGTTTAAGTATTTTCATTCTTCTGTGTCTGACTGGGCTCAAAGGATCGAACTGGGCAACTGCTCATTTGTCTTGAGGGCTCTCTTACGTAGAGGTACTATGAGGCTGTGATTTGTAACTTTTGTTATATATTACAGATAATCTTTCTAACCACGATAAGTAGTTTCTGTAGGATTTGTTAATATCTTGATTTTGAAAATATTGCTTGTGGGACTACATAAGTAATAACAATCCCAGTCTATGTTTTCATCAGTGAATATACATGGCAGGCATACACCAGCATTTCAGAACTGGAGAGTTTTACTGTAGTAATAAATGAGTTCCTTTTTTTATAACAACTTTTCTGAAAATTGGATTTTTTTAAGAACACCTATATATTTACAAAAGTTGTATCTGTTTAAATTATATTTTTTACTTATTGTTTCCCTTCATCCAATAAGAGGCTTAGTTAACAAAACAATATAAAACAATATTAGAAAAGAAATAAAATGATAAAAAGCCCAAACAAAGTTGACAATATATTTAAAATATTTTTCAGGTAGTCTTTTCTTTCAGTATGTATATGGAGTGCCTGTGGTAGTCTATTTTTCCTAGATTATTGAGTTTCTTTGCTTATAGAGAGATGATGTGGGAGAGCTGTATAGCTTTTTCATTATATTAATGTGTGCACTACTTTAGTCTGGACCTTCCCTTCTGATCCTTCTTTCCTTCATCTGCTCCTGTTCTCATGTCACTCCCCTGGGTTGGCCTAGTCTTTCCCCATGGGTACTATTTTGGATAAGCTAGGGTGACCAGACAGCAAATGTGAAAAATTGGGATGGGGGTGGGGGATAATAAGAGTCTATATAAGAAAAAGACCCAAAAATCGGGACTGTCCCTATAAAATCAGGACATCTGGTTACCCTAGGATAAGCAATTGAATTCCCAAAGCACTCTGCGTTTCAACCTGATCTAAGGCCTCAGTCCAGCAAAGCACTTAAGCAAGTGTATAACTATAAGCATGTGAGTAGCCCTGATGACTACTACTCACGTGCTTTAAGATAAACATATTTAGGTACTTTGGTGGATTGGGGTGGCTTATACGCAGTACTAATAAAAATCTGTCACTCCTCCTTGTGATACTGGGCCAGACCCTTTGATACTGATGGAGCTCTGCAGAGACTTTAATGAAAGTAACCGTTTGCTATTTTTATAATACAAATACTTAAGTTGTTTAAACTGGTGTGTCAGTGCTTTAAGAGTTAGTTTTAAAAAAGTACAGGTTTGTTTTCTGTGTTTCTTCCAGGGAGTCATGTGAAGGGTTGACATGTTGGTAGCTGCTGTAGAGATGTACTGGTGGGAGTCTCAGGCTGGCACTTAGGGAACTCTTTGGAAATCAAGCTGTTTGCCCATAAAATACAGGTTGGAGGGAAATGTGCTAGTACAATGTGATGAGGACAGACTGGATGAATAGAGCAGTGGAATGGAGAGGTCTGACCTGAGAGCTGTACTCTATGCTAAAGAAACAGGATCTGCAAAAGGCTTATTCCCATTATGAAGATGGTGGCATTAGTAGCTCAAGTTAGGAAAAGGGAAGAAAAATAGCTAAATCGCATGCATGATTTTTTTTTTTTTTTTTAGATTTCTTTAAATATAATTTAAAATACATTTACACAAAATTATAGTTTATTTCACAAATTACATATTTCATGAAGTAGTGTAGTGAGCTGGTTATAAAGGCTCCATAAGCCCAATGTGTGTGTATGTGTATGCAGTTAGTTTGTCCACATCTTCAGGCAATTCGGTCACAGTTTTAATCCAAGCCATTTTATGACTACACATACATAAAGTTTTAGGTAATATTTCAGAATATGAAACACACATTTTGTTTCCATGTAAAACAGCATGTGGAATCATCCCAAATCTGCTTTTCAAAGTTGGGTATTCAAGCTAAGAATATGGCTGGAGTCTGACACTGACATATTAGCTAACGTTGGAATCATGCTGGGAACTACCTGCATGCTTCAACACTGGAAGGCAGTCCATTAGTGCCTGAAATTAATGCACTCTGGGACTTTTAATTCTTCATGGAATCTATTTCCATATTTAATTACGGGAAAGTCATAGAAAAAAGTTACAAAGCACCTTCTTCATCTATTTCATTGTCAACGGGAGTGGCGATTAGTAATTCTTCTTCAAGTTATACTGCAGTGTTCACTTAAAATAATGCAGCTCCTTGCTGAGTTTGCTTCAATTAAGCCATATTTTATTTGCTAATGACTTACCAAGTTGACAATGACCTTGAAGTTGGTATTGTCAACACTTCTTGGCATAAAGAGCTTGGTGATTTAGAGTTATTAAGAGTGCATCAATTTATTCTTCAGTCTATGACAGTATTTCTAAAAGGCTTTTTAATTCCATTACAGATGGGATATTTTACCTGAGTAATGCACAGGCTGGTGAGTTAAGTAGTAGTCAATTTATATTATTTTTAATGCAGAGTTTTAATCTGTGCATGTAAGACAATGATTTTTTAAAAGTGTTTTGAGTTTGAAAAGGAATAGGTAGTTATTGGATCACCTTTAAAATTGCTTTCATTGTGGAACTGCTTGAATCACTAAAAATGCTCTTTCTTGATGTCAAATGTTTGTGGGCTCCAAGATTCTTGCATATTTCTAAACATTTAAGTATTGGATTTCAGTGTGGAATGAAAAAAGCATACTGTATGACAGTCCATCAGGAAAAAAAATTCAACAATTAAAAAAAACGTGTAAATGATTTAATTTTTGTCAAAGCCATTGGTGACAGTAAAATTGAGCTTAGTAATAAATGAAAAGTTAATTCTTTATGAAGTCTGTTCAATAACCTTAAATACAAGAGATTCAGTAATTCATTTACATTTATATTGGTTTATAATTTTGTACACTTTGTCAGATAATCATGCCATAAAAGTAAAACTAAAGGTCTGCATAATTATGAAGTAAGCTGTAGTGGCTGAGTAGAAAGTTTTAGGTCATTAAAATAACATATAGGACAAATCACTGTGATAATGAACTTTAGAGTGTCTGTCGTTAAAACTACTTCTGTATTTCTCAATACATGGTTTTTCCACACTCCCCCTTTCGGAAGGTGATGTTGCATGTCTTTTTAATCCAAATACACAATGCATACATAATTAAACTGCCAACTCATGCAGGTTTGCCTTCAGGGATTTTATCATTACTTAGTTTCTATTTCCTGAAATGTATATTAGATAGTGTCTGTCTTCAAGTGAAAAAAGGCCTGGCCTTGCATAGTGAGCTCAGAAGACAAGCAGCTGGTAATGCTACATATTTTTTTAAAGGTAAAAACATAAATTCATTAAAATGTAATTTTCCTAATTGATGCATTTGAATTACTTTATTTTTGGGTTTCCTTACTTGATTTGATTTTGGCTCTGTATGCTGAATATACGTTATTTTTAATTGTTTTTCATTGAGCCACCATTTTTTTTCATTCATATCTTTAAAAATTGACTTTTTCTATATTGTCTTAAAAAATGAGTAATTTACTGTAAAAATTAACTTCTATGGAACCATACCATAACTGAAAAAATCGGATTACAGTAACCCTTTCCCTTCCTCATGCTATCCCTTTACTTTCACAGGGTCACATCCAAAATTATAGTATAAGGTCTTGGGAATAGGGACTGTACCATTGTATCTGTTCTATAAAGTGCCTAACACACGTCTGAATACTGAATAAATGATATATAATACATGAAAATACATCTATTCCTTACATACTCGATTTCAAGTAATTAGCAAACTAAGGCCCAATTCAAGATGGCACTTAACTTAAGCATGTGTGTGTAAAGCACAAATATGAATATTATTTTGAACTTTCGTAAACTAAATAAAGCAATTCTAAAATTGCTCATTGATCAAATCATATGTCTTAAACATTTTACTGTATCAAGCATTACTAAAGGCATTTATAGCAATATTTTGAAGTTGGGATAACATAGTTATCAAGTACTGAGCACAGGCTGCTTAAGACATTTTTTTATTAGTACATATCTGATTAGTTTTCTTTCCTACCACTATTAGTGGTATAATATATATTATAATATGTGCTAAAAATAAATTAGTAAGGGAACAAGACAAATAATTTTCCCATTAATCATGCAATGTGTCTGATTTTAAAAAATGCATACTAAATTTTTAATTTAGTGTCCTTTTCAATTTTTCATGGAAGATAATTTTTAAATATAGGGTGAAATCCTGTCTTATTTAAATCAATGGCAAAACTCCCATTGACTACAATGGAATAAGCCAGAATTTTTAAAGCAAGCTTTGTATGAAGTAGGAGAATCCCTGCAGATGTCTCTTAATTAAAAAAAAAAATTATATGATTTTCAATACCACTATCATTAAACACACGATCCATTTTATTTATAGGATAACTAAAGGACTTTGTATATACATCAGGGACATTCAGGATATAACCGTGGTTCCCAAACTGGGGTTCGTGAAATGTTACAGGGGGTTCTCGGGGGCGGGGGGGGGAATCCCTAATGGCAGACAGAGCTGTCCCTTGGGACCCTGGGTAGCACGGGGTCAGCAGCCCGGAGCCCCTGGACTTCCAAGAGCTAAGCAGATCAAAGCAAGCATCTCTATCACACTGAGGAGATTTAAACTTCAAGACTCCTTATAAGAAATGGAAAGGGAGGTGGATATTTTTTGCTATTTTTAAAATTAAATAGGCAGCTAGTATTGTTTTTAAAATTATTATGAAGAACAAGTTTAGGCTTTGTTGTAATGTGCATTGTTTGTCTGGACTGCTCAAGACCTGAATGCTTGTGTAGGAGGAACTCTTTGAGTTGGCTTCATAAATACCTTCATGCTGTTTCACATCTGATACTCCTTGATGAAACATAGGAGCCTTGTCTTATAACAGGCTTATTCAAAGTGTTACAAGCTATGAAAGTGAGATCTTGGAAGTGTTGCCGTTTTCATAATGTAATAAAAATACTGCAATGATAAATACACCGCTACCTCAATATAATCGACCCGATATAACACAACTTCGGATAGAACGCGGTAAAGCAGTGCTCCGGAGGGGCGGGGCTGTGCACTCCGGTGGATCAAAGCTCGTTCAATATCATGCGGTTTCACCTATAGTGCGGTAAGATTTTCTGGCTCCCGAGGACAGTGTTATATCGAGGTAGAGGTGTAATAAATAATGGGTAATAATCATGTCATAAAACAAATTTTATATTTCCAAGATCACTGCTTTTATAAATTTATACTCAAGTAAAGGAGAAAATCCCTGGAAATATTCATTTTTAGGAGGGGGTTCACAACACTTGACATTTTAGTAAAAGGGGTTCACAGGTTGTTAAAGTTTGGGAACCACTGGGATATAAAAAGTTCAATACATATGTGTCCTTAATATATACTTCTGAATAGAATTTAAATATAGGCCAGATACTCTTGCACTGTATGAAGTTATTTGCTTGCCAGGTATTGCTTCCCTTGAGAGAAAAACAAAAGCATATGAATGAAATGATGTCCTAGTAACATGACAGTCTACCTGTGTCAATTTTCCTTCTTAATGGGCCTTGATATCCTTACTATAGCTCTGAGTATTCTTAAAAATGTCCCTTGTTCATACCCCACAAGCTTGCTATTTTCACAGCAGCTGTTCTTCTGGACAGGATTCCATTTGAAGGACATTTATACTTCACCCATTCAGTGGTCAAAAAAATTAAGACTGACTGATGTGAGCCCATTCTCACCCAATGTCTCCACAGAGCGCGGACAATATGTTGGAGTTTAGGGCTATCAAACATTGGGGGTCCTCTGACTCCTAGCCAGAGTGGTTCAAATGGACTGGACATTTCCTGCTGTGGGAAGGTTCTGCTCCATGCACAGATCCCCACAGGATGATCTGGCCCTAATCTTTTCCAATTAAATGAAGTCCGCTCTAGCCAGATCTGAACAATGGCATTATTTACAGTTGTGGCAGTATATTAGAACAATAGTAAATGAGGCCTGACAGAAGCCTCCTGATGGTGCTAAAGCCCTGTTAACTGTGAAAATTAGATGTAGTGCTCACCAAGAACCTTTTATATAATTTTTCTATATCTATAATAGTGGTATCTTATACCAGTCATAGGAGGTGAAAGTGAGGTAGAGGTGTACAAGAAAGGAAAATATTTTGGTTTCTTAGTTTTGTAACAGTTGACAAAATTTTATGTAAAATTTGAATTTTAATCTATAGCGGGCACCTCTGAAAATGGGTAGAATGGGTCCAGGAATTATACATTTTTGACAAAGGGGTCAGAACTGTGTCAGACATTGTATCCCTATGTTTTCAGATCTGTGAAGTCATGTGCATATTGGGAAAAGGTGACAGGGAAGACTATCATCCTTCTGAACAAGGACTTTTGCTAATCAAACTTCGTATATGTGCTTGGACTAACATTTCACCAAGGACAGCATCCTGGACGCAGAGTCCATTAATGGTGGCAAAGAGAATAATTTTTAAGATATTGGAAAGACAGGGCTCACACAACAGAGGCTGAATGGAGGTTAGCCTTACTCATCTCTTGGGATAATGATTTTTTTCATATGCAAGGAAGGGAGATCTATTTGAAAACATGTGGAAACCATTTATGGATTATACTGATGGGTCTGGATTAACGTGTGAAAATATATGCTGCACTATATTTGTTAGGTGAATTGCTATATAGGGAAGATGAAACCTTTAAATATGCATTCCACCATCAAGTATTCTGGTACTTGTTTTGTTTATTTAGCAAATTTGTTTATTTGCTTTATTTTCTGGGCAAGTAGTAGTAGGAGTGCGCATGTTTCCAGGTAGATGAGAGTAACAGTATTCTCTGATGTTTTGTAAGCATATGCATTATGAGTCTTGCCCAGCATCTCATGGGATGTCTATGACAGATTGAGTAATAGAACCCAGCTGTTCTAGGTCATAGTCCAGTGCCTGAAACACAATACTTCTTGCAACCCTCTGCCTCGTTCACTCTCCACTCTTTGAACTGAATAAGGCAGAGGTCATGTGGAAAAGTATGTGGTCCTGTAACTAAAGACTGTACCATAATGCATACACTCAGAAGGTTGCAATTCTGCTAACTTTTTTGAAGATGTGACTTTACAACTTTAATGTTCTTTTTCATGTAGTTTTTAAATGTCATTTACTATATTTTTTTGAAAAGCAAACTGAAAAAAAAATCCCACTCATTGCATCATGGAATAATAATGACTGACTCATGGGTCATCAGCAAGGTTTGAATTCAGGATCTCAAGATTCACAGGACAGATCTCTACCACTTATATTATGAGGGTAACTGATAGCAGTAATAGGCTGTTATCCTTTATGTGGACCAGTCATTAGAGGGAGGCATAGCACATTTTGCCTGTGACTTACACAACTATTTTCTAGACATCAGAAGAACATTGGGAATCAAGATTCCTTGGTTAGATTCCTGGTTCTGGAAGGGAGTGTGATCTAGTAGTTTCAGATAGCCAAGCATACAGATTTGTAATAGTCATTTTCAAATGCAGTGTCACTTAAACGGATGGGATTTGGAGCCATATTGGAGTCAGGGTTCTAGTTCCAGGGATGCTAGACGTGTTCTTGTTCAAGCTGTTACGTACCCTTTCTGTAAAATGAGGAGAACATTTACCTACCTTTTAAGTCTTGCTCAATAGTAAGTTTACTACTTTACTAGTCACTGGAAGGTGCTTGGCTGAAGTGTAGAAAAGACTCCTTCCCCTACACCAGAGGGAAAGGGATGCTGTTGTGCATGTGTCCCATCTGAAGTTCCAGCTCTGTGCCTACTACAAAGAAACCAAAGTGGAGCATGGGAGCATACGCAGGGCATAAGCATGTAGGTGTTCTGTGGGGCTGGGGCATGCTTAGTGCAGATAGAATGCCTGAAAATTCTAGCTGCAAACCTCTAAAAAACACTTACTCATAAGTGATGATGATTTTCAGAGGTTTATAAGTCAAGAAGTTCTGGGTGGATTTTCTTGGGGAGAGCAAAAGGCACCTCTCTGACTCTAGGACTGACTTCCTCTTGATGCTCAAGTCCCTGTTCCAAACGGTGGAAGAATTACAGTTCTTCAAAGAAACAAAGATTTTTTTTCAATATTGGGAAAGCTACCTATTGTTTTCTAACTTCGTTCTTAAAAATTGCTGAACTGTTTTTGCCAAAAGTTTTAAAAAACTCAAAGACTAGGCATGGGAAATTTCAGCCTGAATGATTGTTTAGCACTATTTTAAGCAGCTGAAAATGGGCTTATGTCATCCTTGACTAGAGGCACTGCTACCATATCTGCCTAATATACCACCTTTTCCACTGTAACCTAATTTTTCTGTCTTGTATACCAGTAATATGTATCCAAGGATCATGTTTCTGAGAAAGAAGTTATGTTCATTCTGGTTCCGGTTTTAAGTTTCTGCAATTGTTGTAAAAAGCTTTATATTTTTTGTTTGGGATTTTCAAAGATACTTTAGGGTCAGGTGTCCAACTCCTATTGAATTTCATACCAGACTTTCTCAAACTCTTTTATAAATTGCAGCCTCTGTTCCTAACAGTTATTCCTTAATGTTTGTCCTTTTAAATGTTTGACATGAAATTGGGTCAAATTCAGGGGTCTTGACTGGTCTTTACTTCCAATATTTGGGTACACCTGAATGCAAAACTCAGGTGTTAACAACCCAAACCAAGGTTTGCACAAACACCCTGTGAACCAAAGTTAGTGAATTTTACACAGCTTTACATATTTTCTCCAGCCATTTAAGACTCATGACCTGTGTGTAAATTATTTATGTAACCAGTGACCTAGGCACAAATGTGAAATAGGAACATGACATGAATGGATAGTGGGGCAGAACAATGTGACATGAAGATGAAATTTAAATTGTTTGACATGCCCTTCATTAAGGGACCTGTCTCTTCTGGTCTACCTTATCTGAAGTCCATTGAATGTTATATGAGAGGATATGCATTTGACTGCTAGAGTGATGAGTGTGTGGCTGCATAGACGTGGTATAATTGGACAGAAAATGGATGAGTGGCATCGAGGGCTAAAGTTATTACTTGATGCAGAATGCTGCATCTAAGTTTTGGTATATTTGTCCTTTTCGTATTTTGTGTTACATGGGGTTATTAGTCCATATATTTTGGAGGGGAACTGCTAATGGGCACCTGCTTTTTCACATCAATTATGGATGTGTCTTTGAGAAAGCTACAGACCATTGACCTGATGTGTCAAGGTCTGACTAGGGAGCTATTCTGTATGTGAAAGTGAAAATGAGGGCCCTAACTAGAGTAAATACAGAAATAAATATGGTCATTTTAGGAGAGATGTGAATTTAGAAATACTACTTGCCGATTTATCTATGTACACTAGAGCTGGTGGGGAAACTGAATTTTGGTTCCTAAGAAATATTTTTCTCCCAATTTGGGATGACAAGCCAAAATCTCAAACATGATCATGGTACTGAGATTCACAATATTCCACCAAAACATGGTGTTTCCGAAATGAACTGTGCTCCCTGGGATTTCCGGCTGCCCCCCGAATGAGAGTCTGGTCAGTTTCACACCAGCTACTAAGAAGTGAAACTGATAGGAATTATGTCAAATTCAGTCCTCACTTCCATAGTCTCCAGCTCCATGGCAATCAGCCTGGTAGGCTGCTGGGGAGCCTGGGAAGCCTTGGGTCCTTAGTAGCCCACCTGGTGAGCTGAAGGGGAGCTGGTGTTCCCAAGCTCTGAGGCTTCTGGCTTAGCAGGGTGCCGAGGAAGCAGGTGGGCAAGCAGGCAGGGAACATCCCTTGGGGCCATCAGAAGTTTGGTTGTAATGGAACTGTTTCCACAACATGTTTTGTTTTCGATTAGTTGGCAGATTTAGACAAAAACAAGTTTTTCTGGAATTTTTATGATCAGCTCAGATGTACACAAACCAAGATGCAGTGTAATAACATTTGAATCACACTTGGGGAAACAGATCTGTCTATGTTTTTAAGTTTTGTATGTGTTAGAGATCAGGGGTAGAAAATTTGGCCCCCAAACTGTAAAATGTCTTTATCTTTATTTTTCAGAATGGTACGTATTCTGCCATGAAGTATAAAGGAGTACATTTTGGTAATCTAACAGGAAAACGTAGTGAATTTAAAGCTCAAGCAGGGCCTGGACCTGGGGAGTATGACATAACTCAGTAAGTAAAAATATGCCATTTTTTACTTTGTCTATGAATTCCAAAAAGAGGTAGTCTTCAAATTAATTTCAATGACATAATTATTTGATTTGACTTGTATTATACAAAAGAATTGGTTATCCATCCCAAGCCAGTAATTATTAAAAATCGAGGGGCACAGC
The DNA here is from genome assembly GCF_011386835.1 of Chrysemys picta bellii. NCBI lineage: Eukaryota > Metazoa > Chordata > Testudines > Emydidae > Chrysemys > Chrysemys picta. The sequence goes on from NC_088795.1 coordinate 18,586,995, forward strand.
TTAAAGTATGGAAATACACAGTTAAGATTGCCAAACAATGCCACCTACCCAGACAATTCCACTTATTTACTTGGGAAATTCCCATTAAGAATTGTCTTTGTTGCTTATTGTCCAGGAGCAATGAAAATAAAATTAAAAAGGTTTGTTTTAGTGACAAGCAGGATAGTCAATGATTGCAAAAGTATAAACTTCCTTCAGAAGCTCTTGTGTGCTATGACTAAAACTTGAATTCTGAACGATAGGAAACCTGCACACCATAGGACAATGGATGAGAAATATATTCTAGTGATACTCATGCCTGGCTAGTGTAATATGTCAATAGCCATGTTCAGAGCAGGGTAAAGATTTTTCAGTCTTACTCCACTTATTAGGCTGTCACTAACTGTCTATTCTGCTATATAAAAAATGAATTTGTGCCTGCTTTACTGTGTTGTGACTGAGCAAATGCTTAAGTCCTTTATCTCCTGGCATATGAAAAAGAAGGGTTTGTACATTAGCCCTTAATTTAAAAATGACTTTCAATGGTATTTAGGTGCTAACCTGCATAGGCACTTCTGTAAATCCCGTTTGGTGCCTATATGCATCTTTAGATATCAAAATACATTTGTAAATCTGGCCCTAAGTGCCTAAATCAATTTTGAAAATGGGACTAAGTATATGTCTATATTACAGTGGCACAGCTATGGTGTTGCAGCTCTACCACAGTACCACTCTAGAGTAGACACTTCGTAGATTAATGGAAGGAACTTTCCATCAGTGTAGTTAATCTTCTTTTCTGAGGGGCAGTAACTAGGTCACTGGAAGAATTCATCAGCTGTTGTAGATATGTCTACACCAGCAATTAAGTCGACCAAAGAACGTTGCACATAGTGTGAAATTTTTCACAGCCCTGAGCAAGGTAGCTAGGTTGATCTAATTTTTAAGTGTAGACCACGCTGTATGCTCCTAAGTCTCTTAGACACTTGAATTTTTTTTTTAACCCTCTATCTGGTACTTGTAGGGCCAGAAACTAACCTGAGATATGCATATTCAGTTCACATTGAAGGCAATCAGTATTTGTGGATGGGCTTTGAGGGCAGAATTTGTCTGAGTGGTCTAATGTTTAGCATTCTCTGCAGGTAGGCGTAAGTTTTAATTCTATGAAGAGTGAACTTTAATGCTTGATGGACTTAAGCATGTACTTCATTGTTTTCTTGAATCGTGGCCTGTGTTTATAGAATTTTAGAATGTACTTAAAATTAAACCTGTGCTTAAATGATCTGCTGAATAAGGGCCAGGTAATATCTGCCATAGAATTTTAAATGTTAAAACTGATGCTTGAATAAATGGTGAATTGATTAGGAAGTGGTAGAGATAAATATTTACAGCTAATTTTAACATTCCTTAGCTACAGTTGATTGGTGTTAATCTGTTAGTCAAGTATCTGTCATGATTTAATCATTTTCCAGCCTTCTGTAGGTCTCTTGGAATGCCAGGCAAGAGGATGACATTTTAAGTAACCAATAGAAATAATTTTATCGTTTTTAAGGGCCTTTCCTTGAAATCTGTGCCTCTCTATATTTAAATTATAAAGGGGTTCTCTTCTGAGCATTGCCACTATAAAATTCAAAAGCCTCTCAGTATTTTAAATGAGTTTGTGCTATAAATAGGCAGATCTTGTCAGTATTACATTACAGTATTAGTTACAGTATTAAATCTACAGTTAAAGTAAGAACTTTATAAGTCACTTGAGGCTTTGCTTTTCAATGCACCTATAGCTAATAGGACAGAAACCCTAACTTGTCTGGCCTTTGATTTTTAGCTTTTTCTCCTTTGCATTGTTGCTAGACTCAACCTGTGATAATGACTACATAGTTTTGAATATGAAAAAGTAACAAACCAAAATTAGTGAAACATGATTTGTGTGGCTTCTGCAGGTTTACAGTGTAATTGTACAATATGTTTACACTCTCCCATTAGTGAGTAATCCTGGCTTTCATTAAATATTACAAACAGCAGCTGTTTGTTGTATAGTCAAAGGACAAAAGGCTTTCACTAGGCGTATTTACATGTTCAGGCATTTAAAACTGAAGACTCATAAATCTCTCTTTAAACTTTCTAAAGGGAAAGTGCACTGCATTATTGGAATGTCAACATCAAAAAGGAAGACAAGAAAAAATATGAACCCTATGTCCCACGGTATCATGAAGTAATAGTATTACAGGAAGAAAAGAAGGTAATGCCAATTCAGCTATTTACTAGTACATAAAAAAACAATTTATTGTGGGATTGAAACACTGGGATTTGAAGATTGTATAGACTGCAATTTATATTGAAATATGAAAGAAGACTTTCTTGATTTAAAAAAAAAATTGTAGCCTGTTTATTGAGCTTTTAGTTCTCACATTTGATTTCTTCCTTTTGCCTTTTCTTAAAAGTTGCTTTACAGCAGGCAAAATATTTTATTTGAAGGGGCACAAGCTTTTTTTCCTTATTGCTAGAAATAATGAAAGGGAAAATATGTTTAAACTGATCTTTTTGGAATGGCATGACAAACCTTACATTAGATTATAAGTAATCATTATTCATCTTAGAAGTCAGCATGATCCACTAAATATACTTGTACTTTAAAATCTATTTAGAAGGCTAATTAGAAAAATACCTTTTGTTATTCTTTTGGCTTTCTTTGAAATGTTTTTGAAATGAATACATAGAATTTTGTTATTCTTTTGTTTTGCATTGCAGAATATTTGAGCCCCTAGAGATGCATGTGGAAAGAAAAAAGGAAAGTTGAACCAAAAACAGTTATAAATTTATAACGGTTTATTCTTAGAATCATAGAACTGGAAGGGGCCTTGAGAGGTCAACTAGTCCAGTCCCCTGCACTCAAGGCAGGACTAAATATTATCTAGACCATCCCTGACAGGTATTTGGAGATTTTTAAGAGCAGGTTGAACAATGATGGAGATTCCACAACCTCCCTAGGCAATTTATTCAGTCAACATGGGTTCACCGAGGGCAAGTCAATTTATTCCAGAAATAATGTTTTTTATTCAATATTAAACCATAGAGTCGATAGTGATACTGTAAGTTGAATGAATTAAGGGGGATGCAGTATAATTATCACTCTATCTGAATTACATGTTAAAAAAAAAAGTTTGATAGTGTGTTCCAGGGAGGCAAGTAGAGGATGGGAAACTTAAACTATGAAGTCAGCAAATCCTAAATTTTCTGAATTTGAGCTCCAAGATACAAGTGTAGAGGAGGGAGCTAACCGGAATCAAGCAATCAGTTTTGGATGAAAATGTTGGAGTCTGCAAATTCAGTATTCTGCAAGGCTCCAGATACTCCCTTCAGTGGAAAATCTATATTTTTTTGGAATGGCCATTTGCTAGCTACTCACTTTCTACACAAAATCAAGAAAAGGGAAATGAAAATAAACCAGGAGTCAGAAACTGCTGGGGAATTAAGTGGAACATAACTAGAAAATAACTCAACCATAAATGTACCAAAACAGAAGGGAATGCTTGGTGATAAGCACCAATGGCTCTGTCCTGTGACCTTTTTGTCAGGGAGGTGCCAGTTGTGGCTCCATACTAGAGATTGAATTGAGTTTTGCACGCAAAGTAGGGATGCAGTTACTTTGATATGTGTGAAAAATAGAGCATAGCCTCCCCAAAGTTATAGCATTTACTCTTTGAGTACAGAATTAATTTTCTGAGAATTTATAAGTAAATTTGTTAGGAATTAAAATTAATTTAAAAAGAGGGTGCTTAAAAATAACACCTTCTATCAAACCTTTTTGTGGTATATAATCTTAATAACAGAATGACACAGACTCTTCAAACTTTGTAAATATTAAAATTCACTGTAATCTTGTGTATAGATTACATTAATGAATTTTTTAGGGTTAATGGTCAGTTTCTCCCAGAAGAGGCAGAAGAAAAACGTTCTACTACAGAGAATTGCATGAAGAACTGCCCACTTTCAAAATAGCTGAGTATTCCTCTTTATCCTGACATCATAGGGAAACACCATCTTCCTGAAGGGCCCCTGTGCTTCCATATCCTAGGGAACAATAAGAAATGGTGTGGCCATCTTGAAAGAGACCAATCTTGTGAATTTCTTTGGAAGGAGATTTTAATCAACAGCCTCTACTGACAGATAAACCTTCAGTCATGAAAAATAATGGCAACCAATGACTATTTTAAATATTTATTTTCATAAGCTACCTGTTGCATCGTATATTCTCAACATAGAGATCAGGAGGGAGGAAGGTACTAAGAGGCGAGCGTGTGTATACACCATGTATGTACAGGGGAATGTATGAGGTGGGAAAGGGAAGATGGGGTGCATATGTGCAAGAGAATGCAGGAAGGAGGGGAAGTTGGAGTATTTGTATGCAGGGGAATGTGGGGAAAAATCTAGGAAGCTGCAAAAGGCAGGAGAAATTTGGAGGACAGGAGGTAGAGGGAAGGTAGAGGTAGAGATTGATTTGCTGTTCTAAAACTGAGCAGCTGTAAACCCAACTTAACTGTCAACTATGCTCTGACTGCTTGGTGGCACTTGAGTTTGGCCTCAGACCTACTGTTCAAACTTGTAATCAAAGTAAAAATAAAAAGAAGCTTTAAGGCTGATACTTCATATCTTCAAATAATTAGTAATATCACATGGTATCAGTCTCTTTGGGTTTCTTGTTTACACTATTCATGAATGAAGTTTTCAATTTAAAAAACAAAATAAGAAAATTCCCAGACAAAAACTATGTTAAGATGAAAGTGCATATCAGTAATTTAGGGCAAAATTCATTAAGGAGATGCTGTAATTATCCCCAAACCTAGCATTGTAAACTCAGGAAATTCAGAGTTAAGGTTAAATTAAAAAGAAATCCGAACATTTTATGATATGGAAATGCACAGTTAAGCACCCAATCAACTTTAATTCTGAACTACAGTGAGGAGGGAAAGGAAATTTCTAAATTCTTCAAAATTTCTAAACTCTTCAAAAATCTGTGTCTTCTAATCTAGGGCTCCAAATACTAAATGCTTTGTTCACAGTCATAGGGTTACTTCATGCTGTCCCTATAGGGAAGTTTGTGTGTTCTAAGTGCTTGTTTACACTACAAAGTAGGGCTGTTGATTAATCGCAGTTAACTCACGTGACTAACTCAAAAAAATTAACTGCGATTTAAAAAAAAGTAATCACAATTAATGGCACTGTTAAACAATAGAATACTAATTGAAATGAATTAAATATTTTTGGATGTTTTTCTACATTTTCAAATATATTGATTTCTATTAGAACACAGAATACAAAGTGTATAGTGCTCACTTTACATTATTTTTTATTACAAATATTTGCACTGTAAAAATTATAAAAGAAATTGTATTTTTCAATTCACCTCATACAAGTACAGTAGTGCAATCTCTTTATCATGAAATGTAACTTACAAATGTAGATTTTTGTTGTTGTTACATAACTGCACTCAAAAACAAAACAGCGTAAAACAATAGAGCTTACAAGTCCACTCAGTCCTACTTCTTGTTCAGCGAATCGCTAAGACAAACAGAGGGTCCTGTGGCACCTTTAAGACTAACAGAAGTATTGGGAGCATAAGCTTTCGTGGGTAAGAACCTCACTTCTTCAGATGCCAAGTTTGTTTACATTTACGGAAGATACTGTTGACTGCTTCTTATTTACAATGTCACCTGAAAGTGAGAACAGGCATTCTCATGGCATTTTTGTAGCCGGTGTAGCAAGCTATTTACGTGCCAGATATTCTAAACATTCATATGCCCCTTTATGCTTTGGCCACCATTCCAGAGGACATGCTTCTATGCTGATAATGCTCATTAAAAAAATAATGCGTTAATTAAATTTGTGACTGAACTCCTTGGGAGGAGAATTGTATGTCTTCTGTTCTGTTTTACCCACATTCTGCCATATATTTCATGTTATAGCAGTCTCGGATGATGACTCAGCACATGTTCCTTTTAAGAATACTTTCACAGCAGATTTGACAAAATGCAAAGAAGGTACCAATGTGAGATTTCTAAGGATAGATACAGCACTCAACCCAAGGTTTAAGAATCTGAAGTACCTTCCAAAATCTGAGAGGGATGAGGTGTGGAGAATGCTTTCAGATGTCTTAAAAGAGCAACACTTCGATGCGGAAACTACAGAACCCGAAGCACCAGAAAAGAAAATCAACCTTTTGCTGGTGGCATCTGACTCAGATGATGAAAATGAACATTCGTCAGTCCGCTCTGCTTTGGATAATTTTCGAGCAGAACCTGTCATCAGCATGGAAGCATGTCCTGTGGAATGGTGGTTTAAGCATGAAGGGACATATGAATCTTTAGCGCATCTGTCACATAAATATCTTGCGACGCCGACTACAACAGCGCCATGCGAACGCCTGTTCTCACTTTCAGGTGACATTGTGAACAGGAAGAGGGCAGCATTATCTCCTGCAAATTGTAAACAAACTTGTTTGAGTGATTGTCTAAAGTAAGACTGAGTGGACTTGTAGGCTCTAAAGTTTTATACTGTTTTATTTTTTTAATGCCGTTATTTTTTGTACATAATTCTACATTTGTAAGTTCAACTTTCGTGATAAAGAGATTGCACTACAGTACTTGTATTAGGTGAATTGAAATATACTATTTCTTTTGTTTTTTAAAGTGCAACTATTTGATCAAAAATATAAAGTGAGCACTGTACACTTTGTATTCTGTGTTGTAATTGAAATCAATATATTTTAAAATGTAGAAAACATCCAAAAATATTTAAATGATATTCTATTGTTTAACAGTGTGATTAATTGCAATTAATTTTTTTAATCGCTTGACAGTCATATTACAAAGTTAAGTCAACATAAAGCAGCTTATGTTGACCTAACTATGGAGGTGTAAAGACTGCAATGCTCCTTCTGCCAATTCAACTCTACTGCTACACCAACATAATAAAGGCATAGTGCTTAAGATGATGTAGTTAAAGTGACACAGTTTCAGTGTAGACACTGCATTGCTTATGTCTCCCTAAGTGGCCTCCAGGAGGTATCCCACAATGCCCATTGTGACAACTCTGGTCACCAGTTTGAACTGCCCTGCAGCCAGGTACACAGGAATGTGCCCCTCCCTCATTAAAGCCTGGGGAATTTTTGAAATTGCTCTTCCTGTTTGCTTGGCGTGGACCGCTCACATAGGATCTGCCCAGCTTACCATGCTGCCGCCCTGCAGCAAATGTGCTCCTGCCTGGAGTACACTGGAGATGTTGGATCTGCTGGTTCTGTGGGGAGGAGGAGGCTGTGCAGTCACAGCTGCATGCAAGCTGCAGGACTACTTACAGGCAGATTGCTTGTGCATGCCCCGGAAATCCTCCATAGAGATCTCTAGGAAACTTTCCTGGAGGTACTTTGCAATCCTCTGCCAAAGTTTCTTGAGAGGGCTTCCCTGTTTCTTCCCCCGCAGCAGGAAACTTTGCCACTTCTGCAGTAGGAGCATATAAGCAACCAGCACACGGATCTGGTTGCTAGCCGCACTCATGCAGGAACTGCACACTTGCATTCTCGGTTACTGTCAGGAGCGAGATATCGACTGCTATCACCCCCACCTGTGGAAAACAGTGTCACTATTCAGAATAGTAGCCCTAGGGGCTTGCAGTGATACCCTTCTGAAACCTCACCTCCCCCGCCTCCCAGGCCAAACTCACCATGGCTGGGGTTCCCCTCTGTTGTGTGCATGCCACAGGAAAGTGAGAAAGTTGTTTCTAACTTGTTTGGATCAAGTGTGTGAGTGCACTCACAATAGTGCCTTGGTCTATTGTTTCTTTAGCATATGCAGATGTGCCCTTGAGGGTCTCGTTCTGCACACCGGCTGAGTAGCTCTCTTTGATAAGGAGATGAAACAAGAGGAGTAAAGAAGACATGTTCCAGAAAGTGTTGCAATCCTCGGGTGCTTTGGATTGCAAGCAGAGAGCATGGACAGAGGCTATCAGTGAAAATCTGCAAATGGATAGTCAGGATAGGAAATAGTCAGGAGCAGATGTTAAAGCTGCTCAAGGAGCAAACAGGTCCCTGACTGTGAACTGCAAGCAGAACACATCTGTGCTCGCCTTCCCTGCAGGCCTTACAGAGCTGCTTTCCTTGTCCTCCCCCTCACTCCCACATTCCTTGCATGTTCCAGAGTTGTCGCGGTGCCCCAGGCTCTCCACCCTAATGGAGATGTTTCACAATGACAGCTGGATATACACCCAGCTGTGAGAACCTCATTGGTAAATGTGCTCTTGATTTTCATGTTCTTTCCAGATGATAGAAATGTTTGCATCGATGTTGAATAAAAAATTGATTATAGAAAGTGAGTGAATCTTTGTCTCCTACATACAGTGGTTGCTGCTAAAATTCATAGACTGTGCCAATTGGTGCATTTGCATTGTTAAATTATCGCACACACTGAAGTCATTACAGGGTTCACACGTCAGTGCAAGAAAACAATGCTTGGCTCAATGCATTACAGAAACCCACATTGCTGTGGCTCTTTGTCAGAATGCACCTTTAAAGCCTCTCTGATTCGAATAGCTCCCCCTTGAGCCCTCTAACACCTCACCTCAGTACTCCACCCCTGTGGAAACTTCTCCCTTTAGCTTCACAAATGTTATGTAGAGCACAGCAGGCTGCTATGACCATGGGAACCTTTTCCTCATTGAGGTCAAACCTGCCAAAAGGCAGTGCCAGTATCCCTTTAAATGGCCAAAGGCACATTCAGTAGTCATTCTATACCTGCTGAGCCTGTTGTTGAAGTGCTTTTTGCTGCAGTCAAGGTTGCCAGTGTAAGTCTTCATGAGCCACAGTTGCAAGGGATAGTCTGGGTCTCCAAGGATCACTATTCTAATTTCCACATCCCCAGTGGGTTTGGAAAGAAAGTCCCTGTTTGCAGCTTTCTGTACAGGCCAGTGTTCCTGAAGATGTGTGCATCATGCACCTTCTCTGGCCAGCCCACGTTGATTCACCAGTGCTTGCAATACCATAGAAAAGTAGCCCTTCCTATTGATGTATTCCATCACAAGATGGTCTGGGCCAAAATGGAGATATGCATTCCATCTATTTCCCCACTGCAGTTAGGGAATCCCATTGCTGCAAAACCATCCACTATTTCATGCACGTTGCCCAGAGTCCTTCGAAGCAGGAGGTGATTAATGGCCCTGCATACTTGCATCACGGCAACAACCCCCATAGTGGAATTCCCCACTCCAAACTGATTCACAACTGATGCAGTAACAGTCTGGCATTGCCAGCTTCCACACGGAGATTACCACTCACTTCTCCACTATGAGGGCAGCTCTCATTTTGGTGTCCTTGTGCTGGAGGGCAGGGACAAGCTCTAGGAAGGTGGCTTTGCACATTCTAAAGTTCTGCGGCCACTGCATACCTGCATAACGATGTGACCCCACCATTCAGTGCTTATTTTTCATGCACAGAACCTACAGTCTGCCATGTGCAGCTGCTCTGTGAATGCTAGCAGCAATCTTAAATTCATAGAATCATAGATGTTAAGGTCAGAAGGGACCATTATGATCGTCTAGTCTGACCTCCTGCACAATGCAGGCCACAGAATCTCACCCACCCACTCCTGTATCAAACCCCTAACCTATGTCTGAGCTATTGAAGTCCTCAAATTGTGGTTTAAAGACTTCAAGGTGCAGAGAATCCTCCAGCAAGTGACCCGTGCCCCACGCTGCAGAGGAAGGCGAACCCCCCCCCCAATCTTGTTTCTGTTCATGGCACACACAGCAGGACGGACACCACATTGTCGTCATCAGATTCACAGCTCATAAAAAACTGCAGGATCAGCTGTTTTGTGTTCATAACGCTCATCGCAAGACTGGAGAGTAGTGCAGGAGTCATACTTTCTGATAGAGGGCAGGAGCACAATTTACAGGGTCTATTGAAGTGGCGCAAAATGTTCCACGAAGCCTGTGGAATGATGAGATGGAGAAAAATGCATCATGGGATGCTGAGTCCACCCCCATGAAGCACTGCAAACCTGTCTCAGAACACTCAACGGCAGATTGCAGCAAGTTGCACAGTGGGATAGCTACCCATGGTGCACTGCTCTCTGTGTTGATGCAAGAGCACCTACTGTGGATGTGCTCTGCCATCATAAAGTGCGTGGGTGGATGTGCAATGGTGCTTTAATTACAGTGGTGGATGAACGTTGACGTAACTTAAATCGACTTAACTTTGTAGTGTAGACATAGCCTAATTGTGAATTTCTATCCCTTAATGTGTTTGGATTTCTTTTAAGTTTAACCTTCACTCTGAATTTCCAGGATTTAGAATGTTTGGTTTTGGGACAAATATAACATCCCTGGAATGTATTTATCTTAAATTACTGTGATCTCAAACGTAATTCCAGTTTACAATAGTTTTCGCCTGGGAATTCATCTGAACAGTTTCAGAAGAAGGGCTTCCCAGGAGAAAGGTTGCAGGACTGGTCTCCAACTTCACAGTAGTTCTTATAGTTTAAATACAAATACTAACATTTGTAAGGTTGCGTCATATGTTTCCTCTCCCCGTTCACCCCCACTCTGAGATCACCTTTCTCAGAAAGCTGATATAACTTTTTTATTTTTTCCTTCAACTGCATCCAAATAGACAAAACAAGAATATTGCAGGATAGATTATCTGTATACAAAATAAAATTCTGAATGTCTTGCCAAAAATGTTAAAAATATCTAGGAAAGTGTTTGACTGCTGTTTATTGTGGATTATAAAATTCCATTTTGCATTTGTTACTGGTGAAAAGTTGTTAAAAATTAAGTATAAAGAAGGGTGAATTCCAACTATCTATCTATTCATCCTGTTTCCCTGATTGGCTGCCAGCAATCACAATAACAATCCTGAGAAGAAAGTAGGAATAAATTTCAAGGGAGTAAATATTAGATTTTTCCTTAATCTACCTCAGAATTAATAAAACAGACTCTTGGGTAAGATTTAAATAGAGACTGAAAGACATGGAGCTTGAATATATTTTAACCTACCTGACGCAACTCAGAATAGTGTATGTATGTGTATTTAGAATATATATATATGTGTGAGTGTGTGTGTGTGTGTGTGTGTATGTATGTGGCATTCAGGTTGAGAATCTCTCAAATGTCAGGAAATTTAGCGTTCTAATTCTCACACTAGTGTTAATTTTGCTTCTTTGTGTATCCATTATAACTTGACAACACAGCATTATCCAACGTTGAATATTATTAGACAATAATGTAGCAGAATACAATATAAAAGAACTGTATTTACTACAAGGTAGATGAACAAATGCAGCAAATTAGACTGCATTCCACTCCAGTGCTTGGATTGAGTTGCCATATCACGGAGTTTTTTTAGTTGCTTACTTTTTTGCCAAACTTTAGCTATTAAGGCTGAAATTTTGCAGGCTTCTTCTCTGCCTCAGGATGAATTTCTTTTGTGTGAGAAAGTTTAAATGAAAACAGTTCAGCCATTTCTGAGACTGAAGCTATTGAAAAATAGGTAGTTTGCTAATGTTAAAACCAACCAACCGACCCTTCTTTTGAAGAGCTCAAACACCTTCATGATTTGAAACAGAAACCTGGAATTTGGCAGAACAAAGTTCTCGGATTAATAGGGGTAGTTCCCTATGCATTTCCCATTAAAATCCACCCAGATTTGGCAAAGTTATAAGACTATGAAAACTGTCATTTTAAAAGCTTGTTAGTAGCTTGCTGCTAAAATCTTTAAACATGTATAGTCACAGCCTATACAGCCAACTGAACTGAGATGCTCCCAGTCGCCATAGAACATCCTGCATGATAAGTAGAGAGCTAGAGCTCTAGACAAAGGGAAGAGGCAGCACTAGTACCAGCTGCCATCCCAGAATTTGGTACATATAATAATGGCCATACTGGGTCAGACCAATAATCCATCTAGCCCAGTATCCTCTCTTCTGACAGTGGCCAATGCCAGGTGCTTCAGCAGGGAATTAACAGAACAGGCAATTATAGAGTGATCCATCCCCTGTCATTCACTCCCACTTTTTGACCATCAGAGGCTTAGGGACACCCAGAACATGGGGTTGCATCCCTGATCATCTTGGCTAATAACCATTACAGGACCTATCCTCCAGGACTTATCTAAATCCTTTTTTAGCCCTGTTATAGTTTTGGTCTTCACGACATCCACTGGCAATGAGTTCCGCAGGTTGACTGTGTATTGTGTAAAGAAGTCCTTCCTTTTGTTTGTTTTAAACCTGCTGCTTATTCATTTCATTGGGTGATCCCTGGTTCTTGCAAAGGGGTAAATAACACTTTCTTATGGACTATCTTCACCCCATTCATGATTTTATATACCTCAGTCACATCCACCCTTAGTTGTCTCTTTTCCAAGCTGAAAACTCAGTCTTTTGAATCTCTCCTCTTTCATACCATTAATCATTTTTGTTGCCCTTCTTTGTATCTTTTCCAATTCTAATGTATCTTTTTTGAGATGGGGTGATCAGAACTGCACGGATCATTCAAGGTGTGAGAGCATCATGGATTTATATAGTAGTAATAGTATGATATTTTCTATCTCTTTCCTAGTGGTTGCTAACATTTTTGACTGTCGCTGCACATTGAGTAGATGTTTTCAGAGAACTATTCATGATGACTTCAAGCTCTCTTTCTCGAGTGGTAACAGCTAATTTAGAGCCCATTATTTTTTATGTGTAGTTGAGATTATGTTTTCCAATGTGCATTACTTTGCATTTATCAATACTGAATTGCATCTACCATTTTGTTGTCCAGTCATCCAGTTTTGGAAGACCCCTTTGTAACTCTTCATAGCCTGTTTTGGACTTAACTATCTTGAGTAATTTTGTATCATCTGGAAATTTTACCACCTCACCATTTACCCAATTTTTCTAGATCCTTTGTGAATATGTTGAACAGCACTGGTCCCAGTACAAATTCTGGGAGGACACCACTGTTTACCTCTCTCCAGTCTGAAAATTCACCATTTATTCCTACAATTTGTTTCCTGTCTTTTAACCAGTTATTGAGAGGACCTTCCCTCTTATCCCGTAGCTGTTTACTTTGCTTAAGAGCCTTTGGTGAGGGGCCTTGTCAAGGCTTTCAAAAAGACCAAGTACACTATATCCACTGAATCACCCTTCCACATGTTTGTTGATCCCCCCCCAATGAATTCTAGTAGATTGGGGAGGCATGATTTCCCTTTGCAAAAGTCATGTTGACTCTCTTCCCTAACAAATCATAGAATCATAGAATATCAGGGTTGGAAGGGAGCTCAGGAGGTCATCTAGTCCAACACCCTACTCAAAGCAGGACCAGTCTCCAACTAAATCATCCCAGCCAGGGCTTCGTCAAGCCTGACCTTAAAAATGTGTAAGGAAGGAAATTCCACCACCTCCCTAGGTAACCCATTCTAGTGCTTCACCACCCTCCTAGTGAAAACATTTTCCCTAATATCCAGCCTAAATCTTCCCCACTGAAACTTGAGACAATTACTCCTTGTTCTGTCATCTGGTACCACTGAGAACAGTCTAGATCCATCCTCTTTGGAACCCCTTTTCAGGTAGTTGAAAGCAGCTATCAAATCCCCCCCCTCATTCTTCTCTTCTGCAGACTAAACAATCCCACTACCCTCAGCCTCTCCTCATAAGTCATGTGCTCCAGCCCCCTAATCATTTTTGTTGCCCTTCGCTAGACTCTTTCCACTTTTTCACATCCTTCTTGTAGTGTGGGGCCCAAAACTGGACACACTACTCCAGATGAGGCCTCAGCAATGTCGAATAGAGGGGAATGATCATGTCTCTCGATCTGCTGGCAATGCCCCTACTTATACAGCCCAAAATGCCGTTAGCCTTCTTGGCAACTAGAGCACACTGTTGACTCATATCTAGCTTCTCATCCACTGTAACCCCTAGGTCCTTTTCTGCGGAACTGCTGCCTAGCCATTCGGTCCCTAATCTGTAGCAGTGCATGGGATTCTTCCATCCTAAGTGCAGGACTCTGCACTTGTCCTTGTTGAACCTCATCAGATTTCTTTTGGCCCAATTCTCTAATTTGTCTATGTCCCTCTGTATCCTATCCCTACCCTCCAGAGTATCTACCACTCCTCCCAGTTTAGTGTCATCTGCAAACTTGCTGAGGGTGCAGTCCACGCCATCCTCCAGATCATTAATGAAGATATTGAATAAAACCGGCCCCAGGACCGACCCTTGACATGGAGCCATTGATCACTACCCATTGAGCCCGATGATCTAGCTAGCTTTCTATCCACCTTATAGTCCATTCATCCAGCCCATACTTCTTTAACTTGCCAGCAAGAATACTGTGGGAGACCATATCAAAGTCAAGGAATAACACGTCCACTGGTTTCCCCACAGAGCCAGTTATCTCGTCATAGAAGGCAATTAGGTTAGTCAGGCATGACTTGCCCTTGGTGAATCCATGCTGACTGTTTCTGATCACTTTCCTCTCCTCTAAGTGCATCAGAATTGATTCCTTGAGGACCTGCTCCATGATTTATCCGTGAGTCTCACTGGCCTGTAGTTCCCCGGATCCTCCTTCTTCCCTTTTTTTAAAGATGGGCACTACATTAGCCTTTTTCCAGTAATCCGGGACCTCCCCCGATCGCTGTGAGTTTTCAAAGATAATGATAATAATCATCTTCATCTATGTGTCTGATAATTCTTTTCTTTTATAGTTTCAATCAATTTGTCTGATACAGATTGCCAGGAATGCCTCTGGATCCTTTTTAAATAATTGGTGTCATATTACCTATCCTCCAGTCATTGATACAGAAGCTGATTTAAGCGATAGGGTACATACCATCGTTAATAGTTCTGCAATTTCATATTTGAGTTTCTTCAGAACTCTTGGATGAATACCCTCTTGTCCCGGTGACTTATTACTGTTTAATTTATTAACTATTAATTTATCCAAAACCTCTTCTATTGACACCTCAATCTGGGATAGTTCCTCAGATTTATCACCTAAAAAGAATGGCTGAGGTGTGGGAATCTCCCTCACATCCTCTGCAGTGAGGAAATGTGCATTGGATTGAGCTGGGTTCTATCCCTGGCTCTGCCACAGATTTCCAGAAATGTTGGGGAAGAATAACATAATGCACAAGGGGACCACGTTAAGGTTTTGAGTACTTTAATTTGCAACCTGTTTTTTAACATAGTTTTTTTGTACGTAATAAAGAATATGCTTAAGCTTTTACTAAAATAGTGCAGTGTACTTTGTCATATGTCCTTAAATTACTGTCTAAATAGACTTAGTTTGCTTGTACTAACATTCATAACCGTTCAAGCTTATTGTATCGGTAAAAATAGAAATGGCAAACATAGTTTAAAAAAAGATTAAATGTTTGTTAACCAGGAATTTTACATCCAAAGGCACCTACAGATATTTAGTTTGTTTTTTGAACACTTCCTCATTTCGCTATGAAAGGTCTGTTATGATACTTTTCTTCAGTGTACAGCATGAGATTTTAACTTCCTTATGGTAACTTGCTTTTGAACTAGAGCTGCGTTAAATTGCTTTGAAATCAGTATAGATATTGGTAAGGTTTCACTAGATGGCGCCAATAGTTAGAAATTACTTGAAGATCATCAGTAATGAAAGAGAGCTTCTTTTTTGCGTTATTGTTTGTTTCTTAGGTATTTGTGCATGGAGCTAATCTGAAATTAAACTGTGCACATTGCGTGGTTTGATTAATGTAAAATAAAATACCTTTTCTACCTAGAATTTATTAAAACTTTGCTATATATATAGTAAGGGAAGTAAAAAGAGAGCAATACTTTAGTCTAAAACAGGGGTCTCAAACTCAAATGACCATGAGGGCCACATAAGGGCTAGTTCATTGGCCCGAGGGCCGCATCACTGACCCCTCCCCCCCTTGTTGCCCCCAGCCCTGCCCCCACTCCACTCCTTCCATGAGGGTATCATTATGGATAATTCTAGCACATCTATTAGTGCCTGAAGACCAGATATGAGTCATTAATATTTCTCATTAATCAATTAAATAAGGGGGGTGGGGTTATCTAAATGAAGAACAGTATAGTCCTCATTAGAATGGTTTATGTATATATTATTGTAATAGTATGAACACTCATCTTAGTTTCTTTTGAAAGAGAGTATATTCTCAGCTTATTGTCTGGGCGTTTAGCTACGTATCATGTTGAGGACATTCTCATAAATATACAAAATAAATTCATTTAATCCTTTTCTTTTCTCAACTTTGCCACACTGTTAGGTGTCCCTGTAGTATCAGTCAATGAATGCTTTTGTTATAAATCAATCAACCTTGTACAATAAGTTTCATTTTTGGTGTAATGTCAGTGGTTTTCTGCAGAAGTGAATACTCAAATTCATATAGATTGAATTCATTGGATCTTGAAGAGCTTTTGTTGCCTCAGGCTAAAAAACTGAGGCTTCTTAATCATTGCAGTGCTGGGAACAACAGTAAATCATCTGTGAATTTAAATCTGTTTGAAAAGGTAATTTAAATTGCAGTCGTCCTGGATATATATTAGGGAAAAACAGCAGTATTTATCCTCAAAGAGTAGACATAAATTTCCTTCCATTTACAAAAAACTCCAAAAACCCCCACTGTGTACGTCAAGATAGGTCTGAAAGGGTCACTGACTGTTTAGTTTTATATGGATTCTTAAATATGTGAACAAAAAGTTAGTATAAAATACACAAGAATAATGAGTACTGTTGAAGGAATAGTATTATGATACTGTGGAAAATAATGTTCAGACTTTAAAGGTAGTATAGTGCTCTTTCATCTTATCAAAAGGCTTGGGGTGAGTGTTAGTTCTATTGGAATTCTGATAAGACCACCAACTAGCTTGAATCAAGCCAAAAATTCTCTTATCCATGTATGCAAAGTGAGAAGCGTGTAACTTGCAGGTAATACTTTGCACTTCTTTAGTAACTTTCATCCTAGTTTGTCCAAGTGCCCTACGGATATAAATGAATTAAGCCTCACAAAACTACTATGCTGTAGGTAATTATCTCCATTTTACAGATAAGAAAAATTGAGGCATAAAGAGGTTAAATGACTTCCCCAAGGTCACACAGCACCCCAGTGGCAGAACCAGGAATAAAACCCATTTCCAATCTCCTAATAATAATTTTTTGCTATTAGCTTTTTAAGAATAAATATTAAATCAACTGATTGTTAGCTTAATATATTACAAATACAATGCTTAATATTATGAAATAACTGGGATTCAGTATTTTCCAGTGAGTGATTTACAATAGTTTGTGTCCAAACTATCACTGGACTGAATTCATACCTCCAGTCACTGAAAATGCACCAGAAATCAGATTGGCTAGTTATGTTACAATGTTTTGAAAATGAATAAACTCATTCAGAATAAAAACTTGTAATATAAAATATATGATATTTTGTAGACTTACTAACATCACATACTATTTTTCTTACTTCCTCCCTTCACTTTTGGGTACAACCATGACTTTTCTTTGTTGCCACATATTAATAAGATTCTGGTGAATAGATAATAGCAGAAGAATAAAATTGTCTTCAGGTTTCACCACAGAGTAAACTCAGAAAGGTTTGCAATATTTCCTTTATCCCTAGGGAGAAATTTCCATCTGCAGAATTTCCTCATCCCAACATACACCTCATATATAGGTTTTTAAAAATCAACATTTTTTGTCTTAGTTTATTACTGAAATAAATAAATGATCAATGATTTTCAAGCATGTCACGTAACCAAGAGAATGTTCTTTGTTTATTGTACCACTAGGATGAAAATATCCCATGTACATGTCTTGTTTTTGTGGTTTAATAGCTTGCTTTTTTCATTTCACATCTGCCTCTAACTGGAGACAAGTTGTCATTCTGCCATTATTCCCTCTTCAAGAAATATTTAAGGTACTTTTGTGTGTAAAAATCAAGCCAGGAAGCTTAGGCTAAGACTGAAACATTTCTAAAGCACATAAGAGTGGGAAATGAGCACACAACAGGAAGCCTAAAAATAGTCTAGGCATGATATATCATGGTTCTCAATAAGCTTTGTACATGGGGTTAGATAAGAAGGACACAGTGGGAGAGTTCCATTCTAAGAAAAAATTGCTGTTTAAATTGCAGAAGGGAACTTAAGTTTTTACAAATAATTTTAAACAGATTATCATTTATAAAAATATTTATTGGATTTGCATCACATACAGTGTTCATAAGCCACAGATTGCGTTGTGGTGCCATTGGCTTCATGTGGGGTTGGGAGAGTGAATTCCAGCTCCACTAACTCTCACAATGATCGTTGCACAAAACCCAGTTACTGTACTTGGTCTTGGTGGTTGAAGTTAACTTTAAAAAATAAGTTGTCATACGGTAGGTATGCTATCAAAATAGACTTGTATAAAACTATTAATAAATATACTTGAGTTTTAGAACTAACTGGCAAATATGTATTTTAAAATTGTTAGGTTCGGTTTTACTGGTCAGATGTGAGGAAAGATTTAATAAAATATAGTATGAAAGTATGTTTTTAAGTTTACTATAGCTAGTTGGAACATTTATTTCATTGGGCAATGAACTTCAAGCAGAAATAATTTTTCACAAGGTCTTGCAGGGTTATTTCAGATACCTGGAGAAAAATAGAAGCATTTTTCAGAAATGGAAAAAGACAATAGTAAAGAATGAGTGTCTTAGACTGATAGAGATGTCTTGGTAAGACTAATGATTACCTGAAATACTCATCTTTGCTTTTCAAGCTTAACCTTTCGAGTCATCAATCAGTCAAAAGTGGCAGGTAGTGACCATTAGGTGGATTCATTAACACCCTGCAGCCTGCTTGTACAGGTGACCCACATCTGTCTTCATTAGAAGTTTGCTAGTTGCCAGTGGTGAACAGATGGGTCATTATTGCCTACATTGCCCTCTGGGCGCACCTGGAGGACTGGCAAAGTCATTCTGTACAGGACACACATACACAGTTACCTCACAGAGAGTGAAGAAAATATTTTGAATAACACTGATATACTAGGCTTTTTTTTCTTGAACTAGCCAGCTTGTCCTTGTGGGTTTCCTTTTTCTTTCCAGTTTTTCTGAAACTAGCTTTATGAAAATGAATCTACAGCTAATACAAATATTTGAATTTGTTTAAATTTAGCAAAATTTTTGCCATATAACACACAGTGGTTTTGAACTTTTACACACATTTTCAAATTCTAGGTATTGATTTCACCTTCTCTTTTTCTTTGATACAACCAAAGTATTTTATGTATATCACAAACAAGGATTTTGAAAGAACTCCACATTGTTTAAGAACTGCATTGCATGCATAGTTCTGTTTACCAACTTAAAAAGTTTAAAATAGATACACATAGGTGAAAGCAAAAACTGTGTTTCCTTATAACAGTAGAATTGCTGTTAAATTTAATGAGGATAAATCCTCTTCTACCACCATGGTTGATTTTAAAAGAATCAAATATTTATATTAATTTTCCCACTACTGATCACTTGTTAACATTATTTTAAAATCTGTGGACAGTTAGTGTATTTTGTAGATTCAGCAACACAGAATTCCACTTCGGTGTTTTCAGAATATTTACCAGTAGCAAGGAATTTAATATAGTGCCCTTGTAAAAGTTACACACATCTTATGGTGGATCTAGCACAGGGGTAGGCAACCTATGGCACGCGTGCCAAAGGCGGCACGCAAGCTGATTTTTAGTGGCACTCATACTGCCCGGGTCCTGGCCACCGGTCTGGGGGGGCTCTGCATTTTAATTTAATTTTAAATGAAACTTCTTAAACATTTAAAAAACCCTATTCACTTTACATACAACAATAGCTTAGTTATACACCTCTACCTCGATATAACGCTGTCCTCGGGAGCCAAAAATCTTACCGTGTTATAGGTGAATCTGCGTTATATTGAGCTTGCTTTGATCCACCAGAGTGCTCAACCCCGCCCCCCTTCGAGCACTGCTTTACCGCATTATATCCAAATTTGTGTTATATCGGATAGCATTATATCGAGGCAGAGGTGTATATTATAGACCTATAGAAAGAGACCTTCTACAAATGTTAAAATGTATTACTGGCATGCAAAATCTTAAATCAGAGTGAATAAATGAAGACTCGGCACACCACTTCTGAAAGGTTGCCGACCCCTGATCTAGCAGTTCCACAACGAACGAGACACCAGTTGGAAGGCCTGTTTTTGTAACGCAAATTTTTATCTCTTGCTCCTGAAAGCAAGGAGAGGAGCACCTTGTGTCACTGAACAGAGCCTCTTTCCCAATTTAAGGTGGTGTTGAGCTTCAGAAGGACATCCCGCTTTTCTTTGCTACAACAGTGGCCATGTCAGTGGAAACCCTTGAGTGTATTGAAGTAAAATAAGAGAGAAATATTTGCCACTATCTGAGTGTTCTATTTTACAGGTTTTCTTGAGCAGCTAAGCAATGTTGCATAAGAGACTGAAGTTTGTTTCGTATAAATGTACTTATTTTTAATATTAATGTTTTAAAAGAATATAAAATAGCCAAAGAGGAATTTATTTCAGTACTCAATGAAGTTATGTAGTTGAATGTAACAATAGTTTTTCTAAATGTACCTATTAAAGTTATGGTGACATTTAGTGCTGTTGCTGGCATTTGCAACTTCTATACCAAATGCCGTCCAATGTTATTCTGTCAGCTGAGAACATGAGGATTGAATAGTTTGAAATGGCACTATAGGAGAAAACATATAAACTATGAAATACTCTTAACTGCCTATAATGTCAAAAGCAGACATGACCAATCTGGATTTATCTTAGTAGCTGCTTCTGAAGCCTTGCTTAGCTAAATTCCAACCATGTTCTTTGTTTTAATAATTCTTGCTACTTTACATTTATATTAATGTTAGGATAATTTGATCTTCAATGAGGAGCATTTCTGGGTGAAATTTTAAAGTTTTTATCAAGACAATAATTTTCCAATATTGATCTGAATGGAACATCAGATGTACTGAGGAAGTAATGTTAGCACACCTTACTAACAGAATAATTATTTCTGTTTTCTCCAGTTCTGCTTTAACCTGTGTGTGTTTGTTTGGTGCCTGTGAGGTAACAGTGGCTGATACAGCTTCTCTCCTTTGTTGCCTGTTGGTCTTTTTTTTTTCTTTCTTTAAGCTTTTTCTTCTGAGAGACTAGATTGCCAGTAGGCTCCAGAGTTTTAAACCTTCATTGTTAGCTCTCTAAAAAATTTAAGTTCTTTGAGCATCAGTATGGATCCAACTATAGTTGCGCATACATCCCATGAGTCTGAAATAATTGTTGTTGTTTTTTAATAGCAATGTCCAGGGCTGCATGTGCTCCCTGTGCCTCTTTGTGGTCCTCTACTAAGGCATAAAGGGTGCAGCAGCTGCAACCCTCCCTGAGTTCCCTTTTATTGCCTGGTAGTGAGACAGAACCCTGGTGAGTGTCTGACCCACTATTTTTCTCTGAGCTTCAAACTTATCTTCTTGACTAGTTTTATCTTATCGTTACCATCATTATCTTCATTAATTCTATAATTTGGACACTTCTGAATCTTCATATCAATCTTTTTTATTTCAGAAGGTGGAGACAGCTACCAGGGGAGAGGCTGTTCTAGATTTGATTTTGACAAATAGGGAGGAACTGGTTGAGAATTTGAAAGTGGAAGGCAGCTTAGGTGAAAGTGATCATGAAATGATAGGGTTCATGATTCTAAGGAATGGTAGGAGGGAGAATAGCAAAATAAAGACAATGGATAAAGGCAGACTTTAGCAAACTCACAGAGTTGGTAGGTAAGATCCCATAGGAAGCAAGTCTAAGGGGAAAAACAATAGAAGACTGTTCGCAGTTTTTCAAAGAGACATTATTAAGGGCACAAGAGGAAACTATCAGACTGCATAGGAAAGATAGGAAGTATGGCAAGAGACCGCCCTGGCTTAACCAGGAGATCTTCAATGATCTAAAAATAAAAAAGAGAATCCTTCAAAGGAAAGTGGAAACTAGGTCAAATTACAAAGGATAAATATAAACAAACACCACAAGTATGTAGGGACAAAATTAGAAAGGCCAAAACAAAACGAGATCAAATTAGTCAGAGACATAAAGGGTAACAAGGAAACATTCTACAAATACATTAGAAGCAAGAGGAAGACCAAGGACAGGGTAGGCCCATTACTCAATGATAGGAGAAAGACAATAACAGAAAACGTGGAAATGGCAGAGGTGCTTAATGACTTCTTTGTTTTGGTTTTCACCAAGAAGGTTGGTGGTGATTGGACATATAATGTAGTGAATGCCAGTGAAAATGAGGTAGGATCAGAAGAGGCTAAAATAGTGAAGAACAAGTTAAAAATTACTTGTACAAATTAGATGTCTTCAAGTCACCAGGGCCT
Source organism: Chrysemys picta bellii (assembly GCF_011386835.1). Lineage (NCBI taxonomy): Eukaryota > Metazoa > Chordata > Testudines > Emydidae > Chrysemys > Chrysemys picta. Next base: position 18,609,394 of record NC_088795.1, read on the forward strand.
GATGAATTGCATGCTAATACTCAAGGAACTGACTGAGGAGATATCTGAGCCATTAGCGATTATCTTTGAGAAGTCATGGAAGATGGGAGAGATTCCAGAAGACTGGGAAAGGGATAATATTGTGCACATCTATAAAAAGGGAAATAAGGAAATTACAGACCAGTCAGCTTAACTTCTGTACCTGGAAAGATAATGGAGCAAATCAATTTGAAAACATCTAGAAAATAATAAGGCGATAAGTAAAAGTCAGCATGGATGTGTCAAGAACAAATCATGTCAAACCAACCTGATAGCTTTTTTTGACAGGGGGTAACAAACCTTGTGGATGGGGGGAAGTGGTAGACGTGGTATACCTTGACTTTAGTAAAGCTTTTGATACTGTCTCGCATGACCTTCTCATAAACAAACTAGGAAAATGCAACCTAGATGGAGCTACTATAAGGTGGGTGCAAAACTGGTTGAAAAAACGTTTCCAGAGAGTAGTTATCAGTGGTTCATAGTCATGCTGGAAGGGCATAATGAGTGGGGTCCCTCAGAGATCAGTTCTGGGATCGGTTCTGTTCAATATCTTCATCAGTGATTTAGATAATGGCATACAGAGTACACGTATAAAGTTTGCAGATGATACCAAGCTGGGAGGGGTTGCAAGTGCTTTGGAGAACAAAGCCTCAGAGTATCCCAGTGAGAGAAGGCCTATACACAGACAGACTGTGATTTTGATTCTTTGTTTTTATACCCCTGTAACTAGCTTAGTGATAAAAATACATCTAAGTTCTTAAAGTATAGGCCTTTACAGGCAGGCCTGAATATCTATATTCTAACAACAGAAACTGTTCATTACGTTGTTGAACACTACCTATTCATATGTAAAAACACAAAAACACAAACCTTATCTCCCAATATGTCTTTTTAAGGGTTGAATTTGAGTAATTTATTTTGCAAGATGTTTAACTCTTTCTGGCCATGCGTCACATCCCTAGTGCGTGATTGGTGTGGAAGGGAGAAATTAAAGCTCCTGGATGCACCTTAAGGACCTTCCAACATTGATATGAGCTGTGTTTACATTGAATTATTAGTAAGGCCAAATTATTGATGCATGCTTTGACCCAAGTTAAAAACTTACTCCATACTTTATGAAACATTTTAGTGATTCAAGGGTTTGGTCTATGTGTTGACTTAACATAGCCATTAATGTTGTTTAGAGAGCACTCTCTATGGCATTCAGCTATGAAGGCTGTGAGGTGGTGTATCTCAGTTTCCCCATTTGCACAACAGTTCTAGCTTGTAATGGTTTTTCTGCTGTGGAAAGTTTTAGGAATGTGCATAGGCATTGGCTGTGAAACCTTAACACTATAAGGCCTTTTAATACAAAGCGTGTTCTTGTTGAACCAAACAGCATAAGGGTTTCTATTATGTACCACTCTTAACATGTTTAAGGGCTTTTCCAAAAGACCATGCACATTGTACATTTTTACAGTCTTTGGTATTAGCAACAAGTTAGTTACAATCATTAGCAATAACATCAGTTCTATCACAAGTGTAAATTTACAATAATTTTTGTCATGCCAATCCTTTTGTTTAGACAAATCATTCTTTAGGTCAGCTTGTTCAATATCCCTTTTGAACCTTTGTCGCTTTTTCTTTACTTTAGGGTTTTTCTTAACATAGGATTTCAGTTTAACCACTTCCTTGGGATTTTGGTATTTTAAGATGAGGGAGCAAAGTTTGTAAGGGCATTTTGCTTTTTAAGAGTTAGTTTGCCTTTCTTTTTTTTCTTGTCAGCTAGGCAGTTTGCATGGACATCATGCTTTAAAGAGAGACAACTATTTTCTATCATTATGTCTGAACTTCAGTTCTCCTGCTTTTCACCTACCAATTTCTGCATCCACGAAACATCAGATGCTCTAGAGCTTACTAAGAAATCACATGACTAATCCAAAGTGTCTGTGGGTCTATTCATAAGGCTGCTTTGCTGTGTAAAACCAGGAATCCAGACTCTTTCTTCAACCTGAGACACAGACTGTTCACTTTCAATATTAGCTAATGAAGCTCCTTTAAGCTATCCAAGCTATCCACACTACCTGGAAAGTGGGGCATCTTCTTTAACAGGCAAGTTGCCACTCCCAACAGATAAACCGCTATTCTCCACATTATACTGAGCTACTTTAAGCAAGTCACTTTTACAAACTTCACTCACCAAGAATGTACCCCTTTCTTTCTTAGCTAGGGCTTTAACCTGACCATCAACTTTAATCTACTCTAGAGAAACATTTTCCTGAGCCTTATCTAATGCCAGATTTACTTCTGAGCAGGGCTGGCTCTGGGTTTTTTGCCACCCCAAGCAAAAAAAACCAACACACCTGTGGGGTGGCCGGAGCCAGGGTGCAGGGGGACTACCTGTGCTGCAGACGTGCCCCGAGCAGCGGAGTGCGTGCCCCGGCTAGCGGGGGGAGGGGGAGGGAGAGAGGGGGGTGGCCAGGGATTCCTTCAGCAGGGTGCTCGCTCCGTGGCCCCTTGCCTGCCGGGAGGGCTCCACGCCGCTCTGGTCAGCAGGCAGGGAAGGACGCGGGCTTCCCTGCCGGGCTTGCTGCTGACCTGGCACCGGCTGGGGCAGACGGAGCGCGCAGCCCGCTCCCAGCAGGGCGCTCCCCTCCTCTGCGCCACTGCCCCCTTCAGGGCGGCTGGAGTGGTGAACCAAAAAGAAAAAAAAAAACCTGCGGGGCAGCCAGAGCAGCAAAGCAAAAAAAAAAAAAAAAAAAAAGGATTGGAGGGAAACTGCCCCTTAGAATCTGCCACCCCAAGCACGAGCTTGCTCGGCTGGTGGCTGGAGCCAGCCCTGCTTCTGAGATATTAGACAGACACTCAAAAATTTTATTCACACATAAACTGTTTTTCTGCACAAACAGCTATCTTCCTCAGACAAATATTTGGAGAAACGCTCCATAGGCAAGTATTTGCTCCTAATAGACACAGATTCAGGATTATTTCTTTCCTGTGACCGATTTATGTCAACCTAACTGAGCAAAGCTTTAATATCATCCCCAATCAAAAGATCCTTAGGCAATAACTTCCTTACACCTGCTATAGTTTCATATTTAACATCATTCCATTCAAAGTGGATTTTGGCTAAAGGCACACTTACAGTAAACTCATAGAGGATTACAATATTCACACTCTTATCTGGTAAGTAATCTTCCTCTTTGAAAAGATCTGCTTTAACAAGAGTGATATTAGAAGCTGTAATTTACCCTAAACTGCGTTTACCATTGATTTTTACATTCTTCGCACAAGTTATGGGGTTACCTTTACCTGAGCTCACAGTAAAAGCATTTACATGAAAGGTGGCAGTATTGGGGTATATTTGGTTACACACAGACAACTGCTTAGAGTGAAACAACATACCAAGTGGATGTTACAAACTGGATAGATTCTATCCCCATCTTTGTTATTGAGAGGAGCTGGCTTTTTAGGATGATACAGTTCCTGTTGAAAAGTTTCAGAGTAGCAGCCGTGTTAGTCTGTATCCGCAAAAAGAAGAACAGGAGGACTTGTGGCACCTTAGAGACTAACAAATTTATTAGAGCATAAGCTTTCGTGGACTACAGCCCACTTCTTCGGATGCATATAGAATGGAACATATATTGAGGAGATATATATACACACAGACAGAGAGCATAAACAGGTGGGAGTTGTGGTGGTAACTCTGAGAGGTGGTAAGACAACTCCCACCTGTTTATGCTCTCTGTCTGTGTGTATATATATCTCCTCAATATATGTTCCATTCTATATGCATCCGAAGAAGTGGGCTGTAGTCCACGAAAGCTTATGCTCTAATAAATTTGTTAGTCTCTAAGGTGCCACAAGTCCTCCTGTTCTTCTTTTTACAGTTCCTGTTGTTCATTTATTCTCTTGATTTGGAGCTGAAGTTTTTCCACTTTTGCCTTAGCTTCTAGTTCCTGCAATTGAATATATACCATTCTTTATTCATGTTCAAAACACAGGTGTTCTCTTTCAGCAGCTTCTCTTTCCATATCAGCTATTTTTTGCTTTTGTTCAAGTTGCCGCTGGTTTTTCACTGCAAGCATTTTCGCTGTTTCTGCTTCCTTATCACTGGCAATTAACAGATTTTTTTTAGTTCCTGCTCTGGGGCTTTTTCTTAAAAGACAACCCCCTCTGTGAGCACAATTCTTCAAGGCTTTTTCTGTCAAGATCATTATATGATCATTGGGTCACTCACTGTAACTGATTTTAACCCTTAAACTGTCCAATATCAAAATTAATTGTTGAGAAGCGTGTGGTTCTGATCCAAAAACCCAATTAATTTGTGGTAATGTGTATCCTACCACGACTACGCCACTGTGACCAGGGTCTCAGTGGGGAGCCAGCTGAGGTCACTCAATTAGGGTGATCTGCAAAGAATGGGGCAGGCAAACCCCAAAGCTGGTGGATAGTTCTATCCTTAGATTTACCAAGCCAGCACTAAACAGTTTCTGTTATAACTTACTGGTTATTCAGAAGTCCAAACAACACAGTTCCTTGCAGTAAACCAACCTCAGGCCTCCATCCAGGTACCCAAGTCAAATATGATGAAGATATCTGAAAATCTTATTTCATCATACAAAAGAAAAGGTTCTACCAATCCCAAAGGATCGGACACATTACCTCCCAGGTTATTGAATATTCCAGATCTTACCCAAATACACGCATACAGCCAGTTCTTATTAACTAAACTAAAATTTATTAAAAAACAAAAGAGAGAGAGTATGGTTAAAAGATCAGTATACATACAGACAAAAGTTCAATTCTTTAGGTTCAGATTCATAGCCGAGATGATGAGCTTTGTAATTGCAAAGAGTTCTTTCTGAAGTAGTCTATAGGTTATAGTCCAATGTTTACATTTCAGGGTGATTCAGTCAGAACTGGGATCTCTGTCCTTGTGGCTTAGGCTTCCCCTGCATGAAACCTCAAGCAGATCTGAGATAAAAAAGGATCAGGGCCCAAGGATCTTTTATATAATTTCAGGTCTTCTTTGACAAGTTGGAGTTCCTCAGGGGACACTAGGCTCTTATTTCCTAAGCATCTTCGTTAATTATTCACACAGATACACATATGGCAATTTATCCATCAAGCAGACTATCACCGGTACTTAGCTATACAAATTAACATAAGACAATCGCCTCTTGCTTCCCCATTCACTGATGATTTGCTATACATTTCAAAGAGAAATGAATACAGAGATAACCTGTGTTTATACTTCATTTAAATGCTAGGATGTTCTTTTAATCTTTGAATTATCAGAATACAGCATAGACAGGGACTGTTGATTACATTGTTGACCGCTAACCATACATATGTAAATATACAAAAACAAAAATGTTATCTCGCCACAAGTCTTTAAGGGTTGAATTTGAGTCATTTATTTTGCAGGATGTTTAACCCTTTCTGGCCATGCGTCACAGTTGTATTATAGACTGATTTCTTACATTCATTGTTGATATATTGTACCATGTTTAAGAATAGAAAATGATTGGAAATAAGCACTAGTTTGAGTAACATGTCTTGATTCAGTAATATCTGGCATTTTGATCTTATTTTCAGATCATTTTCAAGTTTTTAAATAAACCAACTATGAGATCAATGAGACTATGAAAGACCTTGATGAGTTATTTTTAATGGATAAAATTTATTTATTTATTCTCAGATGATGGGCCAGATCCTTGGCCTGGCTCCATCTGGTTAGTGCTGCTTAGCAGAAAAAAAAAGCAACTTGAAAGTAGTCTTAAAGAGCCACATGAGAATTTCAGTTGGTGTAGCTGGCTCTTCTCAATCCACATAGGGTGCACATTGGAGTAGGAAGAGTGTGTTAGAATGGAGTACATGGCACTCTACATCATCCTTGGGCTCTACAATGGACCTTGTGACCTAAGTGTGGTTCTGAATCTCTCCCTGCATAACTGCTAAGTGAATTTTTCCTTCTATTTGGAGACATTCATTTCAATTAAGGAAATAACTCCATGCAAGCATGTCTTCACATTCCCATCTTCTGGCCCCAGGACTCTTCTCTCTTTCATTGCTGGTCACGTGCATCTTAGTTAAGAACTAAATATCACTGTATAAGAGATAAATACTACTGTTGAGTATTATCTGCAATCCATCACTCTACACTTTGGGCCAGCCCCAGTCCCAAAAGTGTTTTCAAAGACTTGTAGTGCTGGTGGCTGCCCTTCATCTGCAAGGAACTTCTTACTACTTAGATGACCTTTTAATCAAAGCCTCCTTTTACCATCGAGCTGCGTGATTAACAGACTTGCTTGTCTTAAATGAACACAAATGCATTAGCACTTTCAGAAGAGTGCTCTTACTCCTACACAAAACATGTTGCATCTGAGGGTGTGTCTACACTGCAATATATAACCGGCACAACTGAGTCTTAGAGCTTGGGTCAATTAACTCAGGCTCATGGGACTCAGGCTGCAGGGCTAAAAATAGCAGTGTAGACATTTGGACTTGACCTGGGTCCCAGGCTCTCAGACCCTGTGAGGCCTGAACTTCTACAATGATATTTTTACCCTCACACTTCGAGCCCTGCGAGCCTGAATCCATTGACCCAGGTTCTGAGAGACAGTGCCACGGGCTTTTATTGTAGTGTAGATATACCTTGAGAGCTCTTTTTCTGGCCAAAAATGACTTGAATCTCTCGTGTGCACCCCTTCCACCTCCCCCCACTCCCCTGCAAAATTCTTCCACGGACAGATTCTCCCAGTTCAGACACCTTATTTTGGATTTATTGGATTCCTAAGCTGTCTATTTGACTGGGCCTTCACCTTCTAGGCTTGATGGTATTGTGTTAAGATACACTTTACTGGTCTCTAACGCCATATATAAACTTCCTTCAATCCTTCCTACTGTCCTAGCAGGACCATCACTTATAGTTAATGTTCTGGTTTGTGACCTCACCCAGATTCATACTACTGTTTTTTTCCTGTTGGGTTCATAAAACCAATTAATTCTCAGGCAATCCTCTTAATGGTTTCCTGTGACCTGAATTTTTACTGATAATCTTTCAGGTTGGAAAGCCAAATGGTGAACAGATACTCTCAAGGGAAATGGACTTCGCATGAGTCTATCCTCATTTTCCGTCTCTTGGAGCTCAGGGTAATTGGCCCGACAGTTAGTTAATTCCTTCCTCTCATCTCTGCCAATTCCATTTTGTTGGGATGTAACATTAGCACCACAGTTGCTTATAGAAATCACCATGGGGGACAAAAAGCTTGTGATTCTTTTCTATTCAGAGACCTGTGGCTTTATTTTCTCTGCAAGATATTTCAGGAGCAACAAGAACATTGAAGCTGACTGGCTTAGCCATCAAACTAATCACCACTTTTATTACGATAATAGTCCATACCTACTGCACACGAGCATTGGGAGAATTAGTTATGTTTGTACAGTGCTTTGAAGATGAATAGCTATATATAGTTAAATCTATTCATATTATTTTATTATTTATTAATAATACATTGATCTACAATTTTCTTTGTTCCCATTCAATAATAGTGGGGCTAACATGTGCCAATGTAAATATCGGTTTCAGTTTAGCAAATTTGTTATTTTGCTGAGTAATTAATGCTGCCTTGAAGATCAGTCAAATATGGCTGCTTGACCTCTTTCCACCGGACTCTTCAAATAGTGGTGAGAAATTTTAAGATGCATGTTTATTTACACTCTTTGGCTTTGTATTCATTGGACCCTAGTTTTCTCTCTGATGTGAATGTGGATTCAGGCATTGACCCATACGGATATATAAGAATTTGTACTGAGCTTATGCTGGTGCCAAACTGTGAACATGTATAGTTTTCTGTGATTTTGAGCTTTGTAGAATACAGCGTCTGTATGATTTTAAATATTTCAATCAATAAAAAGTAAATTTTGGGAGTAGAAAAGTAAGCTCATATTATGTTACACTAATAAAATAATACCAACAGGATCTTATAAAAGGGATAAGGCAAAACACCACGTTTATTGTAAATACAGAGAAAGAGAGAGAAATTAGGATATGCAGTTCAATATTATTTCACTACTATTCCTTATTCATTCACACACTCATTCATACAAGGTCTGCAGTTGTTATAGTTACCAGCCTAGAGGTTGCTCATGGCAGAGTACTGGCCAGGGAGCCTGCACACGAGGATGGAACTGAGTCCTTGTCAGATGCACATCCGATGCTCCTGGAGGGTGGTTGCAGAACCAGACTCAAAGTCCCTGGGTTTTTGATTCTGTTCTTATAGGATTTTGTCCTTATACAAGTCTATGGGAATAGTGTCACGGAGTATTGGGGAACTCAGGGCCCTGCATCTCCGGCTTCCTGCGATTCACCATGACTCTCAGCCAGCCAGTAAAGCAGAAGGTTTATTTGGATGACAGGAATACAGTCCAAGACAGGTCTTGCAGGCACAGACAACAGGGCCCCCCTCAGCTAGGTCCAGCTTGGGGTCCCAGGGCATCCCAGCCCCCCCCGCTTTGGGAGGTGTGACGTTATTGACATAAACTGGGACCATATAGATCATTGTTGCATCCAAGGTCCTGTAGTGGCACCCAAATCTTGTATAAAGGGGGTCAAATGGGGTGTCTAGGACAAGGTTATGGTTTACTGGTTATGATTATGCTGTCTATATGTGTGTATCAGTTTTGTAGTTGAAGTTATGAATATTGGCTCTATACTGTCTGTATGGCAAACTTATGCTATGCTTCTGGGTGACATCCCAGACAAGCTGAGATTAGCTCTGCCTAGCCTGCTTGATGGCTTGATGTGAGCTGATGGCTTTATCTAGTCAGCAGTTTGGGAAGGCAAGGAGAGTGGAAGATGAGTGTCCCTATACCTTATCTGTTTCCCGTGCAAAGAATAGTGACAGTGAAGGAAATGTGCCTGTGTCTGTCAGGGGTATTGACTTGCCTATGGAGGAAGCTACCCCAGTCTCCAAGCAGTTGTCTGTGAACAGCCCGGTGTGCTGGGACAAGGGAAATGAAATCCCAAATTATATGTCTAGTAAAGAAAAATGCGTCTCCAACTCTTTTTTGTCTGTGGAGCAGACAGAAGGTGCCTTTCGGCCTGTGATGGTTGAGAGTAATTTAGTTGTCTCAGAGTTGGTTCTGGATTCAACTAAAGCCCAGGAAGGGAATGGTCCTAAGTTTGCATCTGCTGGGGAGAATGGCACCGTAACTAGGTTGCATCCAGTTAGTGTCTTAGCAAAATCCCAGAGACCAGACAATTCTGATGCTTGTATTGGGCCTGTTGCTCATGTGTGGTTGGAGAAGGGTGTAACAACTCTGTCTGATCAGGGTGATACCCTAGCCAGGGCACAAGGAGAGCAGAAAGGTAATTTGGTTGTGTTACCTACGGACAGTTTAACAACTTGTAGCAAAAAGGAAAAAATTCCTAAGCTGGTGTGTGGCAAAGAGAAGGGAAGTATTTCTAACCTTTTATCTAGGAAGTCTATGGGTTCACCTGAAAGGGGATTGTGTAGAGATCTGCCTGATGGGCCAGAGGTGATCCTGAATGTAAGTAAGACCCAGACAGAGTCTGTTGTTGCTCAGGAAAGTGTGCCTTTAGAGCAAGCCCTAGGTGAAGAGGGTAAGGGCAGAATTTCTGTGAGGGGTGAATTGCTGCTTAGAAAAGCTCCTGGAGAAAGGAATCCTCATGGTACTCGGTGCAAGCAGTTCCCTGCAACTGAAGGGTGTGAGAGTGATTTAATCAAGGAAGTTTCAGTTCCTAGCAGCCAAAAACTGTCTGTTGTGACTGGATCCTCTGACTTTCCTTTTAAAAGATCCAGTGTGGGTAGCTTTGAGAAGGTCTCAGAGGAAGTAAAAGTTGTTAAGGAATTGAGGCATCCCTATAACTGAGTGGCTGTGTGGGGCCAACTTGTTGGGGAGACAATGGTGTTGGAACAGGAATGTCTCCTTTCTGATTCTTTAAATGAGCAGTTTGTGCTTCAGGGTTTGAGGACAGATTTGGTTACTGATGTGTCAGAGCAGAGCAGTTTTATGGCTAAATGCTTGAGGATGCGGGGGAGAGCAAGCAAACTCTCACCCGCAGACTCTTTGGATTTGTGTGGTATCTCTTTAAGACAGAGTCCAGCCTTGGAGATGATAGCAAGTTACGAATATGAAAACTGGTGGACTGACTCTGGTCTGGGGTAGTGCAAATTACTTGCCTGGCTGGGAAAGGAAGGACTTGCTAATAGCTGTTAGCACAGAGGGCCCACCCCATCAGCCAATGAATTCTGTTAAGCAAGAGAAATCGGGGTTTGATCCTGCAGGACAAGGAGGAAAGAGAAAACTGAATTTTGCAAAGGGAAGCCACAGGTTAACCCTAAAATGCCCAAACTCCAGTGGTATTGAGCCAAAGGTGTGGCATGACAAACATGACTGTAGATGGACACTTGCAATGAACTTGTTGTTGTTGCTAAATTTTGTAATTAACAATGTGCCTAATCTTTTGGAGAATCCCTTGGATATGTTAAAAGGAATACATGAAAACACACGTTATGTTAAAAGGCCTTGTTACACTGGGGTTTCACAGGTAATGCCTATAAACAATATGGGAACTTTTCACAGGGGAAAAGACATTCCAGACCTAATGTGCTGTATGAAAAGGAAGACTGAGGCACACTACCATATTGCTTTCATGGCTAAATGCCAAGATTCCTGGACTATGAAGAACATTAATATCTGCATTTATTCGATGTTAATTGGGTTCCAAACATTTGCCCGAGCTTGTATGGATAAAGTAGCAGTTTTCTTTAGCTCTTGGCAAGATCACATGGCACATACAGGAACCATGCTGCCAGAGCAGATCCAATCCACTATTGTTCTAACTAAGTGTTACCTTGAGTTTGTAAAGAGGTTCAATCATGTGGTTGAACATGATTTTGATAAACCATTTCTGTTATACACTGGTACGGCTTCTAACCCAATACTAGCTGTAGTGAGACAGAACCCAGGATGGGGAGCTCTTGGGATGCAGTCAGTGATGTTTGTGTCATCCCTTCCTGCATCAATTTTGCGTTGGGGGTGTGACGTTATTGACATAAACTGGGACCATATAGATCATTGTTGCAACCAAGGTCCTGTAGTGGCACCCAAATCTTGTATAAAGGGGGTCAAATGGGGTGTCTAGGACAAGGTTATGGTTTACTGGTTATGATTATGCTGTCTATATGTGTGTATCAGTTTTGTAGTTGAAGTTATGAATATTGGCTCTATACTGTCTGTATGGCAAACTTATGCTATGCTTCTGGGTGACATCCCAGACAAGCTGAGATTAGCTCTGCCTAGCCTGCTTGATGGCCCATTAAGGACCATCAGCTATACAATGGACCCATTGAGAGAAGGCAGATACACCTTGTACCTCAGCAAAGTATGCAGGGACTGGCCCATGTGACTCCAGACTCCATTTTGCTGTAATTTTCCACAGTAAGAACAAAGAGGTGATCTTACACCTGGAAAAGACTATATAAGGCTGATGCCTGATCTCCATCTGGTCTTCAATCCTGCTTCTTACCTCTGGAGGGACTTTGCTACAAACTGAAGCTCTGAACAAAGGACTGAATGACCCATCCCAGCTGGGGATGTATTCCAGAGACTTGATTTGAACCTGCAGTTTATTCCATCGCTGCTGCAAGCCTGAACCAAGAACTTTGCCATTACTGTATGTAATTGATTCCATTTAACCAATTCTAACTCTCATCTCTATCTTTTTCCTTTTATGAATAAACCTTTAGATTTTAGATTCTAAAGGATTGGCAGTAGCGTGATTTGTGGGTAAGGTCTGACTTGTACATTGACCTGGGTCTGGGGCTTGGTCCTTTGGGATCAGGAGAACCTTTTTCTTTTACTGGGGTATTGGTTTTTATAACCATTTGTCCCCATAACGTGTGGCCCTGGTGGTAATACTGGGAAACTGGAGTGTCTAAGGAGATTGCTTGTGAGACTTGCGGTTAGCCAGTGGGGTGAGACCGAAGTCTTAGTCTGGCTGGTTTGGTTTGCCTTAGAGGTGGAAAAACCCCAGCCTTGGGCTGTAACTGCCCTATTTGAGCAATTTGTCCTGAGTTGGCACTCTCAGTTGGGTTCCGCCAGAACCGCATTGTCACAGGAGGTCAGAGCCATCTCTGCCTCCCAGCCATCTCTCCAGCCCGCTTCCAACCCTCTGCCTTCAGCGACCCCTCCCACAGCCTTTCTTCAGTTTCCCAGGCCAAGGTGTCACCTGGCCTCCAACCCCTTCCTGGGTTCTCATGTTACATGCTCAGGTATTTTCCTTCGGGCCGTCTCCCATCCCCCAATGCAGACTGTCCTAGCCACACTCCCCTGTCAGCATTCACAGACCACAGTAAGAACAGTCCCAGTTCGTCACATCTCCCCCCTTCGAGACCAAACTGAGCGGGGTCACTTCAGCCAGTGACCCGGGGAAGTTCGAACCTACCCCCGTTCCCATGGATGCCCCCGCATCCCTCCCATTCCTTGGTGAGAATTACACCAGGCCCCTCCAGTTTCACGCCCCCCCTTAGGTCGGGGGTGCTTGATGGCACTCGCAGTTCGCATGTGGGAAGGTTTATGCGGCCTGTGCCCTTTTCCCACCCCCATACCCCTGGGGTTCCAACTGGGCTGTGGTCTTCTCCCAGCGCTCCAGTCTGGAGGTCTGTGCTTTGGGCTCTCTTGGTTCAGAGCCGCCCTTTTAACCTTGGCCACCCTCCGGAAAGGATCCTTTATGCTGGGCAAGGGTCTTAAAGCTGTTTTCCCCTTGTCCCAGGCCTTCCTCCCCCTCTGACAGGGGTCACAGGATCCGCAGTACTGTCGGACAGTAACAAAGACCCCAGGCCAGTAAAAGCTCCGTAGCAGCCTCTGCTGGGCACGCCAGGTTCCCTGGTGCCCTGAGAGGGGAATGTCATGGGCCCGGCACAGCAGCTGGCGGCGATACTTCTGGGGTACCACCAGCTGCCTCCTGATCCCCCCTGACTCCATTTTCCCTGGGGGAGCCCATTCTCGGTACAGGAACCCCTTCTCCCACAGGAACCTTTTCCGGCCACCTCGTCCCATGGTCTGTACCGCATTGAGGTCGGCCAGGTCCCTTATCTTCCGCAAGGAGGGATCTCTCTGCAACTCGGCCTGGAACTCAGCAGCTGGGACAGGGATGGCCACCTGCTCTTTCTCGCCGGCTGGGTCTGAAGCTGCAGCCTCCCTGAGCCGTGTCCCTGGGCGTTCCCTCCCCACCAGGTTAGGGTCCTGCGCCTCAGGCAAGGCACCCCCCCCAAGGCCAGGGCGCAGTGCCCCTCGCCGGCTCTGACTGCGGGTCACAACCAGTGCCCTTTGGGGGTTGCTTGGCCAGTTCTCCAGGTCCCCCCCCATCAATACCTCAGTGGGCAAATACGGGTGTACCCCCACATCCTTGAGGCCCTCCTTGGCCCCCCACTTCAGGTGTACCCTTGCCACGGGCACTTTGACTGGTGTCCCGCCCACCCCCGTCAGGGTCAGGTAGGTGTTGGGCACCACCTGATCTGGGGCCACCACCTCGGGCCGGGCCAGCGTCACCTCTGCGCCCGTATCCCAGTATCCATTGACCTTCCTCCCATCCACCTCCAGGGGAACAAGGTACTCTCTCCGGAGGGACAGCCCCGCGCCTACCGTATAAACCAAAAACCCTGAGTCTGGAGCATCCAGCCCCTTAGAGGAGCTGGCCTGGAGCTCTCCTCCCTCCTTAGCAGGTGGTACTCTGCCAGCCCCCCTTCCCTGGGAATGCTGCCTCTCGCCGGGCTGGGTCTCTACCCAGTCAACCCTCTGTGGGTTCGGTCTGCTCAGTCTGTCCCTGAGCCTGGGGCACTGGGCCCGTATGTGGCCTTTCTGGCCACAGTGGTAGCAGCCCATGTCCCATGGGTCCCCTTGAGTGGGTCGGATGGTCCTGACGCCGGATGTTCCCCTTTGATGGGGTTTTTCTGTATTTTCCCACGGGGAGGTCCCATGGTGACTCTCTCTCTGCGTTGTGGTTGGACTGGTCCTTTGGGACTCCTCCCTGTTATCTCCTGACCGGCTCTTTACAAACTCATCGGCCAGCCGGCCTGCATGTCGCGGGTTCTCTGGCTTTCTGTCCACCAACCACAGCCTCAGGTCGGATGGGCACCGCTCATACAGTTGCTCCAATACCAGCAGTTTGACCAGGTCCTCCTTCGTCTGGGCCCCATCAGCCCACTTGCTGGCGTATCCTTCCATGCGGACGGCTAGTTGCAGATATGAGATCTCAGGGGTTTTATCCTGACTCCGGAACCTTTCCCGGTACATCTCAGGAGTCAGCCCAAACTCACGTAGCAGGGCCTTTTTGAATAGTTCGTAGTCCCCTTTCTCTGCCTCTTCCAGTTGGCGGTACAATGCCATGGCTTTGGGGTCCAGTAAGGGGGTAAGGACCCGGAGTCTGTCCGCGGGATCAACCCGGTGCAGCTCGCAGGCCATCTCAAAGGCATCCAGGAAGTCGTCCATGTCCTCCCCCTCCTTGCGTGGGGCCAGGATGCACTTATCAAAGCTCCGTGCAGTCCTGGGTCCCCCCTCACTCACCGCAGCCGGGGGTTGGCTGCCCTTCAGTCTCGCCAGTTCCAGTTCATGCTGACGCTGTCTCTCATTCTCCTCCCGTTCATGCTGTCTCTGTTGTTCACGATCCTCCAGCTCTCTCAGTTTCAGCTCTTTCTCCCATTCCAGCCAATTCCGCTCCACGGATGCCGAACGTCGCCGGGAGGATCCTCTGCTGGCCGGCGAGCTTCACTGGGAGGATCCCCTGCTGGCCGGGGGGGTCACGGCGCCCTCGGTATTTGCTGGGCTCCTCCCCACCCTTCCCCTAGGCATAGGAAGGAGGGGTCTCGGGAAGCCCTCAGCAGCTGGCTGACCACTCCCAGCTGGGACAGATACTGGTGCCTGCGCTGCATTTGCCAGGCTGCTTCCCTGAGACACAGGGATCAGTTCATTCGCGCGATCTTCCGCCTCCAGCTGGGCAATGAGCTGTTCTTTGGTGAGCCTCCCACTGCGCAGCCCCCTCTGCTTGCACAGCTCCACCAGGTCGCTCTTAAGCCGCTTGGCATACATCTTCCTGCTGGCCACTCACCGGCCTGTGTGCTCACAGCTCCCCACAGTTCCCAGGGAGACCCCTAGTGTGCCAGCCCTTCTCGAGGTCACCACCTCTCTGCCAGGGTCGAGCTGCAGGCTCCTCCGCCCCTGGGACCACTCGCTGCGATCCCCCCGGGGTACCCTGTTACCGCAAAAGTCCCTCTCGCTGGTCACACACTCCCAGGGGTAATAACCGTCTCTCTCTCACTCTTCAGCACGCCTGGTCCCCGTCAATCCCCCTTCGTTTTACTGCTCCCCAGTCACTTACTGCAGGAAGCGCTGTCCACGGGGTGCAGTAGATCCCACTGCTGCCACCAGTTGTCACGGAGTATTGGGGAACTCAGGGCCATGCACCCCCGGCTTCCTGCGATTCACCATGACTCTCAGCCAGCCAGTAAAGCAGAAGGTTTATTTGGATGACAGGAATACAGTCCAAGACAGGTCTTGTAGGCACAGACAACAGGGCCCCCCTCAGCTAGGTCCAGCTTGGGGTCCCAGGGCATCCCAGCCCCCCCCGCTTTGGGAGGTCAGAGCCATCTCTGCCTCCCAGCCATCTCTCCAGCCCGCTTCCAACCCTCTGCCTTCAGCGACCCCTCCCACAGCCTTTCTTCAGTTTCCCAGGCCAAGGTGTCACCTGGCCTCCAACCCCTTCCTGGGTTCTCATGTTACATGCTCAGGTATTTTCCTTCGGGCCGTCTCCCATCCCCCAATGCAGACTATCCTAGCCACACTCCCCTGTCAGCATTCACAGACCACAGTAAGAACAGTCCCAGTTCATCACAAATAGCTTCATCATGCTGATGTTTGTTTGACGTGATAATCAATCAGCAGATGGCACATCCTTGATGGCTGAGTGTTATCTTGTTCTTCGAGTCTTCAGCCTTCCATCCGGGAGGGGGTGGTGGTGGGGACTTGGGTGGATTCCAGCTTGCCCTGCAGGGTCATCTGGTTATCTCTGTGCTACGCATTCTTCGGCCATGGGATATCACAGTTATAACTCTTAGGCTGGCACCTTTGATTTGCTAATTATTTATTTGCATCACACACATTTATTCACATTAATTCTTTATCTTTAAGTCACATCTTACACTTTTGTTTTACTACCTCCTCTTCCTTGACATCCTTATTTTACAATTCTATTTTTCAGCTGTGACAGACTTTCATCAGTCTATTTAACCTTTTTAATACAATAGCAGAAAACAAGCAGGATAATACACGAAGGGGGGTAAGGGATTTCTGCAAGACCAATTCCAGAGCACAGTGGTTTTTACAAAGCCTTATCACTCTTTGAGAACAGACTTTCTGTTTTAGGATGTGTTAACACAATTAGCAGTTTGGCCTTGCATGTTTCTCACAGAGAGGGAGAGATGCAGAAATGAAAAAGCAAGATGCTTGTTCTGTTACCAATATCTTGAAGTTTAAGCTGTGGGGAATTCAATCTTACCCCTTGTCTCTCTTGGCTCAGACTTGTTATACACATACATTTTATGGTTCTAATACAGAAATTCCCTGATATGGACCAGCATTCTAATGTAGTGGCAGGGTCATACACTTCCATGTTATATCTAGATTCCCAAGAGGTCTCCGCTTGATGAAAAAAAATTGGAGGTTTCTCAAGTTCTGTTATGACGTCAAGGGGACCAGCAAAGGAAGAACAGTGCTGGGAAGTTGGTATCAGTCATAATCCTACATTATGTGAATACACAGATCGCTTAGGTAAGTATCAAATATTTATCTGAGGAAAGAATTTTCATTAGGTAAAGTTTCATAGAATGAGTTTTATTTCAATACTAATGCCTTTTCACACTGAATATTTATAATTTTAGAATGAAACTGACTAATTTGGCTATCATTTTTGTACAGACTACAGCACTTTAGCATTATAAAATAAATTCAGAAGGTGCATTAGTAGTATAATTATAACGTGTATTGATTCAATGTGCTGGAGATGAAATTCATTGGACTGATGTAATACTTATGTGGGTATAATATCCTTATATATTATTTCTCTAGAGATTATTGAGCTCATAATATAATAATATTTTACTCATAGTAGCTTTTGATATGTATAACTATATTATGATAGTTATTAAGGCATCTCATTAATAAATCAAAAACCCAGTAGACCAAATAAATCCCTCTCACTGAAAATCCTGTGGGAGTAGAAAAGTTATTGTGAACACTTTGGGCTTAACTTTTGAGTCTGTTCTATCTGCTTTCCACCAGTCTGACTTAAGACTGCTGTCTTAAGTGATGGCTTCTCAGAGTGCCCAGGACTGAGGGTCACGTTGTTACCTCCCTGCCTCAGCAAAAGAAGTACTTTACTTTTGCTTAACTGAATGTCAGCTCCCGGACACCACCAGTCTATTAGCCACCCAAACAATTTCCTCAGGTCTCTGGAAGCCTTTACTTTGCCTTGAAGGTAACAGTAGATATACCCCAGCCTCTGATCCCCTTTGGCAGAGTCCTCCTGAAGTATCCATCCCCTGTCACTGGAGGCTCACAGAAATTAGCAGGTTTTCTGTCCCCAAAGAAACAGTATATGCACAGCTTGACTGGTACAACTCAGCATCAGGTTCTTTATAACATCACAGCACTGAGATATAGTTATAGTGAAAACAATCATAAATTTGTTATCAAAGATAAAGATGTAAGATACTGAGTAAGGATAATGGAAATAGAAATGGTTACATATAAATCAAAAAGCATTGCATGTTTTTTGTAGTCTAAATGTGACTTTAATCCTTGTCTAAAGTAGTTTCTCACCTCAAGCATTCTCCCAGCCTTACCAGCCAACATGGCTGGGATCACCTTTCATGACTGCAAAAAGCACTGTCCTTTTTGTGCTGTCATTGTTTTGTCCCCAGAGTTAAGCTAACCCCTGTGGTTCTTTTCTTGATGTGCTAGCTCCAAATTGTCTTCATGTACTTGTGTTAACTCCATATGAAAACAGGCTTCCATCGTGTTGGCTCACAATGCTTAATCTACATAAGGTTTTATTAGACAGCTCACGTGACCTTTCTTGGATAAATATTATGAAAGTGATGTGTTAGAAATAGTGAGTTTGTCGGGCCTGATAGGAGTTGTGGTTACAGAACAGTGAATCCTTTGCCAGTTGGTACTGAGAGATTGTTAAGGTCACACTCTTTCTCAGCACCGACAGTTTTAATGCCTTTGGAGATTTCAAAGTAACTAGATGAAGCACAGGATTCCTCAACAATGAAGGAGTCCTTGATGTCTTCCCTTATTTTTAGAATACAGTAACTCGAGTCCGAGTCACATTTATTGCAAGTGTTTCCTATTTTTGTACCATCTAAATCACCTCATTATGAAGGATCAGAGATACTTGTAATGAAGGTTTCTCTTCGTCAGCATAACAATAGGGGTAAAAATAGAAGCCTACTTGAGTTTTAAAATCTCCTTTGGCTATCCCATCAGCAGAAAGATTTGCATGCTCTGGCTCTGATTCCCTTCAGCTCCAGCAAGAGGAATCCACCTAAGAACAGAGCAAGTCAGCAAAAAGAAAATAATAATAGAGAAAGCAATACAAATGAGGCTTCTGAATTTAAAAGTTTAAATCCTAATTATTCTCCTAGGTATCCTCTGTGTTGGGTGAACGTGTCTCATCCTTATGGTCCTCTGCCTTGGCTATGTTGGTCCCTATGGTATGGTATCCGCAAGTTCCCCCACAAGTTTGGGACAAGTTATCCCACAATACACAGGACATATGTGTGTGATGAATTGGGACTATATCTGCACAATTTATGAATTCTGTGAGAGATTATAAACCTCATGTGTCTTTGTGAGGTTGCAAACGCCATTTTGAATGTGCAGTGTTTTGCCTTCTCTATGGTCTGTTTGCCTCCATGTTAGGTTGAAAATTCCAATGGCTAGTGGCAAAAGAATAACAGAATCATAGGACTGGAAGGGACCTCGAGAGATCATCTAATCCAGTCCCCTGGCCTCAGGGCAGGACTAAGTATTATATAGACCAAACCTGACAGGTGTTTGTCTAACCTGCTCTTAAAAATCTCCTATGATGGAGATTCCACAACCTCCCTAGGCAATTTCTTCCAGTGCTTAACCATCCTGACAGGAACTTTTTCCTAATGTCCAACCTAAATCACCCTTGCTGCAATTTAAGCCCATTGCTTCTTGTCCTATCCTCAGATGGTTAAGGAGAACAGTTATTCTCCCTCTTCCTTGTAGCAACCTTTTATGTATTTGAAAACTGTTATCATGTCTCTTCTCCAGAGTAAACAAACCCAGTTTTTTCAATCTTTCCTCACAGGTCATGTTTTCTAGACCTTTAATATTTTTTGTTGCCTTCTCTGGGCTTTATCCAATTTGTCCACATCTTTCCTGAAATGTGGCACCCAGAACTGGACACAATATTCCAGTTGAGGCCTGATGAGCGTGGAGTAGAGCGGAAGAATTACTTCTCATGTCTTGCTTATATCACTCCTGCTAATATATCCCAGAATGATATTTGCTTTTTTTGCAACAGTGTTACACTCTTGACTCCTATTTAGCTTATGATCCACTATGACCCCCAGATCCCTTTCTGCAGTACTTGTTCCTAGGGAGTCATGTCCCATTTTGTTGTGTGCAACCAATTGTTCCTTCTTAAGTGGAGTACTTTTCATTTGTCCTTATTGAATTTCATCCTATTTACTTCAGACCCTTTCTCCAGTTTTTCCAGATCATTTTGAATTTTAATCCTATCCTCCAAAGAACTTGCAACCCCTCCCAGGTTGGTATCGTCTGCAGACTTTATAAGTGTACTCTCTATGCTATTGTTTAAATAATTGATGAAGATATTAAACAGAACTAATCCCTGCAGGACCCCACTCATTATGCCCTTCCAACATGATTGTAAACCAGTAACTACTCTCTGGGAACGATTTTCCAACCAGTTATGCACCCACCTTATAGTAGCGCCATCTAGGTTGTATTTCCCTAGTTTATGAGAAGGTCATGTGAGACAGTATCAAAAGTCTTACTAATGTCAAGATATACCACATCCACCGCTTCCCTCCCATTTGCATGGCTTGTTACCCTGCTAAACTGACTGGTCTGTAATTCCCTGGGTTGTCCTTATTTCCCTTTTTATAGATGGGTATTATATTTGTCCTTTTCCAATCTTCTGGAATAGTGGATAGTTGATTCTTAACTACCCAATCATTGGGAATTTCTTTACTCTAGGCAAAAGACTGGTCCCTCCCCAGAAGAAATGTTTTAATGGGAGGAAGTCGCCATGGCAAAGAAGTCACCTGGTGGGTGCTGATGTGGGGAAACTGGAAAGGGTGTCACTGATATAGCATACTGAAGGTTTTAAAGGGCGGAGTCTGATCTGTTGGGTAGCCATTTTCTCCAGTCCAGGAGGGAGAGATCATCCAGCATGCAGCACTTATATGGGGCAGGGGGCTCCAGGCCACTTTCCTGTACCCAGATGGTCCCAGGGACTCAGACTCCAGCTTAAAAAATTCTTGGAGTGGTGAGGAAACTGAGGCAGGGACATGTGTTTAGTGTTGTTTTGTGTGATCTGTACTCATCTGTGCTTTACATGAATACATATAAAAGAGTATAAAGATGTTAGATTGGGCAAAGGGTGTGTATGTTGACTGCTTCAAAACTAGTGCATACCCCTGTGAGAGTTAAACTGTAAGCAAGAAGCTTCACACCTTTAGGTGGAGTTCTGGGAAAGGGGTGCATTCAAGTACTGGTGAGTCTAAAGGGTCAAAGCCATGCAGAGGGGCCAGAGAGCCAGACAGTGGATTCCAATGCTTGGAGGAGGGTGCCAGATGGCAGATCTGTGTCTGGAGAGTGTGCTTGCAGACCCTGAGCTTGGGACAGTGGTTAAACTCTATGCAGGCTCCAGGAGCTAGAAAGACCTTGAGGATCCAGAGCACAAAGTCTTGGATTCCCCTCTCAGAGCAGTCCTGATGGGTGGCCAGGAAGGAGTGCTCGCTTGGATCTGTGACAGCATGTAAGTCATTTAATTCAAGGTCTCGAGTGTTGCATCATTCTCCTACTCAAATGATGGCATCAGGAGAACATCAGAATTATAGTGATGAGGCGGTGTTCATCCACGAGGAGGATTCATCTGGTCCTCCACATTCTTTTTCATATGACAAAACTATGTCATACATGGTGCCTGCAACAATTGATGATTTAAAAACCTTTCCAGAATTATTGAGGCATGTAGCAGAAACATTGGAAGTATCATTAGAAATCATACAGGAAAAGTCATACAAATTATTTGATATTTTACAGCCAGCATCTCAAAATATAATTTCCCTCCCTGTAAAGGAAGGAAACTTAGGACAGGCAAAAAATCTTTGGGCTACCTCTGCCTCAGTTTGAATGACTTCAGAATGTGCTGGTCAGAGATATCAAGTACTTTCCAAAGGTTATGAATATTTTTACACTCATCCTCCAACTTCATAGGAGTGCAAATGGAAAGTCAAAAAGTTGGGAAAGTCAACTACCAAAGAAAAAGAACCAAAGAGTCTAGACATTTTTTTGGAAAAAAGTTTATTCATCAGCTTGCCTATACGTTAGGATATCTATCAACCTGTACTATCTAAATATTATTTACACTGGGACTGACTGTCTGACTTTAGGGACAAGTGATCTATGAGTTCAGAACACTCTTGTGTGGTTGGTTTTGGCCACATTTGAGGATGTGGATTCCTTTCAGATATATTTATTCCTTTGCCTTCATTCTCTTCCATGTCCAATCACATAATATGATACAATGTCACTTGCCCATATGATGTCAACACGAATGGCAACATATAACTATCAGGACTGGGAAGCTTCCCCATCTGTTTTAACCATGAGAAGGGTTAGAGCTTCTTCAGAAGTGAAAGGTGGAAGAAGGCATTTTGTCACTGACCTAACCATTTAAACTAAGGACCCGAAGGCTTCACACCACATTGATGAGCAGTGGGTGTTCAGTGGATTGAAAAAATGATGTCTTAGCTATTTCTTGAAAACTGTTCTGACCAGCATTGTTTCAGTCTTGCCCAGGTTGAGTTTAAGCCAGTTGTCCTTTACCTAGGAGATAAATGCAAAATTAAGACACTGTGACATCTTGTATTGGTTTCAGCTGTAGAAAAGAAGATATATAAGTCAGTATAATCAAAGTACTATTGACAGCATGATGAACTACAGGACACACTAGATGTCTCTTCCAACCCAAATAATTACATGCGGCAATTCTGCCATGAACCTCATGATCAGTGTTCCCTCTAATTTTTCCTACCCAGGTGCAGAACGAATTTTGTTATGTGCACCAATATGGAGGTGATGTGTGACACATCACCTCCATATTGGTGCACATAACAAAATTCATGTGGTGGTGGTGGGGCTGAGGGGTTCGGAGTGTGGGAGGGGACTCAGGGCTGGGGTAGAGGGTTGGGTTGCATGGATGTGAGGACTCTGGCTGGGGGTGCAGGCTCTGGGGTGGGGCCATGGATGAGGGACTTAGGGCTGGGAAAGAGGGTTGGCATCGGGGGGGAAGGCTCCGGCTGGGGGTTGGGCCAGGGTGAGAGGTTTGGGGTGAAGGAGGGTGCTCTGGGGCTATGGTGGGGAGAGAGGACTTCCCGCAGCGCTCTCTCCCTACAGCAGCACCTGGACTGGGGGGAGAGGTGCCTCTCTCTACCGCAGCAGCTCCAGGACTGGGGCCGCAGGATAGGCACCCCTTCCTCCTGGTCCCTGCAGGTCTGGGCTGGGGCTGGGTGCTGGGAGGGGTGCTCCAGCCATGACAGGTCTGGGCCAGGCCACCCGAGTTTGGGCCGGGGTAGGGGCATCCCAGCCACGGCATAGTTGGGGCCAGAGGCCTCCCTGGCTGTGGCAGGTTGGGGGTGGGCTAGGGAAGGAGTGCCCCCCCCCCGGCTGTGGCTGGTCCCCAGGCGGGTTCCCTGAGTACCTGCGCAGTGCTAAATAGGCTGCTGCACGGCCACTCAGCTTACAGGAAACTTAGCTGAGGCCCCTGGAAGTCTTGCCATCTGCATACTGAAACTGCCATAACTGTAATAAGTTTCATTTATGCCCGCCACTGAAACTGGCCACTGAAACTGGCCAGACTTATTAACTTCAGTGTATATGCATCACTGATACTACTTACAGTAGATAAAGTTAAGCGTGTGTGTGTAGGTCTTTTGGAAAGAAGGGTGTTCTTTTGGCTAATTCAAAGAAGTAGGAGACTGGAGATAAGCATTTTATTCCTAGTTCTGCCACAGGTTTACTGTTTCATCATCTGTGAAATGGGGATGCAGCTGCTTTATTATTATATAAATTATTTATTGTGAGACTTACTTAATTAATGCCTGTACAGCACTTTTAGAAATTCTCAAGTGGAAGGTGCTATAGGTAGAGAATTTAACTGGCACAAGCTACAAGAAACTTAATTGAATATTTAAATATACATGAGTTTGCTGTTTGTTTTAAAAGTGTCCTGTCTTGTTACACCTCTGTATATGTTTCTTACACATTCATCCCAGAAATGGAGAATATTCTGATGAAAACTGTATAAAATATTAAGTATTCCATTTCAAGACAAATGATTCTACGAGACAGATCATATTGTAATAATATCACTTCAATGACTGGGTATAGGTAAGAGAATGGTAACTAAAATCTGTCAAGCTTTTTAAATAATAATTCTAGCTTTTTTTTAGCAAATTACTCAGAACAAAATTAATTCCTGTCTGCTGCAATGAATGTTGTACTTACTGCAGATTTTTTTTTATTTAAAAAAATATATAAAATAAAATTAAATTCATTTTTGTAGCATAAACAAACTTTGCTAGCCAGATGTTAGGGAAAACTCATAATATAGAAATATGTCATTGTTTATTAAAATATAGAAAAATGTGATTCATTTATAATAATATTCAGTTGGACAAACATCACTTTATCCATTTATAGTACTTTACAATATCATTCTGTAATGAGATTTCTTATTAGCTGCTGAAAGTTCTGTCTTTCTACCCAATCCTGTACCACTTAGTCACGCAAAATATCCAATTATTTAAATTGATGCTTTCCTGAGTAAGTTGGAATCACATCTAGTAGATATTGGATACAACTGCATAGTTTGGGGGCTCATTGTCCAATTTACCCTCCATCAAACAACATCTATGAAATTACAAAAAATAAGTACTGTAATATTCTGTGGTGCTACTATAATTGCATAAGATAATTTTCTCATGACAGAGGTTGGCTGCATATTTGTGCTTATGTTCCCATAGCTTTTGTTGGGGAGGGGAGTGCTGCCTTTTCCTTTTTGCAAATAGTTGTAACACAGAATCAGCATATTGTGCTGGCCATCTCCTCAGCAGTAGTGCTGCTGCTGCTTGGGAATATTCTCTGTAAATGCAGTACATTTTTCTGATTTTGAAAAAAAAGATAAATATAACAAAAATATAGCAAAATGATTATTTCCATTTCTGTATCTGTTTCTCATAAAACTGAACTTATTTTATTTAATTTACACTATGCTTTGCGAACCAAATGAATCTTAACATTTGTAGGTGCTGTAGGAAAAGTTGCATTTGCAGCACTCAGTCTGAGCCTGTACAATTTCCAAGGGTTATGACATTTCTTCCACTACCTTTATTGATCATTTTAAGAAAAAGGATCAAGATCAGGGCTGATGAATGCCTCGGATGGAGAGATCTTATTCAGCTATGTTCAAAGCATATTTCCTCCTTAATCTGCTGCAAATGGATCTGAATCTAGTACCAGTAGCTGAGTTCCTATCCCATCCTTGATTACAGCAACTTCTGAAGCATTTGACGTGCTTCTGTGTCATATGAACGTCTGTGTGGAGGCCTGGACACATTAGAATTGGATTTAATTAGAAGTTGTAGTATTAGCTCTCCTGGAGTTGTGGACTAGTTGATAAATTTTTTTTCTTCAGGGGAAGGCTTTGTCATCTTACTCCTGTAATTATGTATAGTTATGTTCATACAAAGCACACGGGATCTTTATAGAGGAAAGTAAATACACAGCATTTATTGAGAATATCACAGTTAGCATATGCTTTTTAGACAGACAGACTCACTCACTCACTCTCTCTCTCTCTCTCTCTCTCTCCCTCCCTCCTGCCAGTGATGTTCATAGTTACCAGTCTGTTGTAGCTTGAGTCAATCTAATGGCCAGTTAGATTGAGCACAAGTGTGGAGCTGGGTTCTGTCGGTCGTGATCCGATGCTCCGAGGCTTTGCAGGACTGAACCCAGAGTTCCATGGCAAAACACCCCAGCTTTATAGTTGTAAATTCTCATTTGAGTCCATGCATTTTGCAATGTCATCCTGTAATCATTAGTCCTTAAGTGGTATTATTATTTGATGGTTATTGTCGGGCTTCCCATTGTTATCTCCTATCTGTTGTCTCGCCTTCGGGGGTGCCTGCCTCACCTCTGAGGTCGTCAATGCTGCTAACATGTTTAACATCGGATACAATGGATGTTTTCTGATTGTCTCCTGGTCTTTCCAAGTCTCTCACTTCTTCTTGACCATCTGGACATTTGTGATGGCTTTCACACCTTATCTTTTCCTGATGCATGCATTCCTCATTCACACAAACAATCTTACAGAAACCTTCAAAGGTATACAGACAGCAGTATACATTGTAAATCAAGCCTTGCTAAATCTTATAACTAAAACAATTCACATTGGGGCTTCAGGCTCTCAACATTCCTCTAATCTTCTTAACATAGATAGAATAGAGAATCCTGTCTCTTACTTCCTAATTTGTAATACATATAGGAAACCATAGTAGCTTTATAACTTATTCTAAAACAAAAGGATGACCATAATTAGTCATAAGGATTGTTCTGGTCTGTCATTCCTTTCTGCTATTCAAAAAGGGGTGGCTCACCAGATGAAATCAAATCATACATTAATTCTCATAGTACATTATAAAATCCAGCTCCTACATAGTCATCTTAAGTAAGATTCTAGTTTTCTTTATCATGGTCCACAGAAAGCTTGTAGTCAAGGTGGTGTTCTAAGCCTCCTTTTTGTGAGAATGCAGAAACATGATAGTGTGCATAATGCAGTTACTTAAGTTCGAACTCCAGACCCTCCAGAGATTACTGTATGCAGACCTACCTGTATGCGGTGGGTGTTGACTTGTAGCATTTTTTGTCAGCTTCTTAGTCTACTGTTCCGCAATCAGCTTTTTGCTGTTAATGAGAGATATCTCAGTCTACTTTTTAGAATCACCAGTTTTTATTCCTAGAACGGTGAGGACATGAGCCAAACTTCCATGAATAGCCCCTGTTGCACAACTCAAATCTGTCCAATAAGTGTACAAATGGTAGAGTTGTTTGGGCATCCTGACTTTGTGGCCAACCAAATTAGCCTTGGGATTTGCCGTTAACTAGGCTGGCTGTTTTCAACACCAGGAAGCTTAACTGAATGGAAGGACTATGTTTTTCACTTTCGTGGAAGCATGTTTCTTACAAGAATTCCAGCATGTTCTGCATACTAGCTCCATGATTATCTCATGTGACAGTGGGTAGTAAAAGTTCGCTGGCATTCCTTGCCAATATTTTGAGTTTTAAAAAGTAGAGGCTCACTTGTGTGTGTACTTCCTATGATGTTTTGGTACAAAGTCACTGATATGTGCTTGCACATACAGTAAACATGCATGCACAAAAGTAGGGACAGGTCACATTTTTTGAAAATCAGGTCCTTTGTTTCTTCTTTTCAGAAACTGCTTTCAAGGCAGGTCTGTCCCATTTTTTAAAACTATTTTTACTTTCAAATAACGCTTTCACAAGGTGGGGGAAACAGTTGATAAAAAGGATTTAGTGTAACAGTCCTTGCTGTTGCTTGGCTTCCATTTTTTGGAGATACTTTGCTATGAACTGGAAGAAATGAAATAATGGGAAAAGTGCATGTTAAAATTCACCAATAATGCATAATTGTAAACTACAATCTCTGTAATCTAGGTAAAATGTAAAAATCTAGGATAGATTAGTTGGTAAGAGTGCAGAAATCTTATAATTTTTCATTACAGTTACTCAAATTCAGAGATTTATTTAAGATGAAACCAAGTTAAGGAAAAAGAACGGGCATGCTGGGGTGTGTGTACATGCGTGTGAGCAAGTGTGTGGTTACTTTTCATTCTTCCTGAGCCTTATAAGTTTACATTAAAAGCAATGCTCTTTTCCCCAGAATCTGGTTTGCTAACATATGCTATGGCAACTGGTGCAACATTTTTCTAATAAAGTGTTTATTGTCA
Source organism: Chrysemys picta bellii (assembly GCF_011386835.1). Taxonomy (NCBI): domain Eukaryota; kingdom Metazoa; phylum Chordata; order Testudines; family Emydidae; genus Chrysemys; species Chrysemys picta. The sequence goes on from NC_088795.1 coordinate 18,636,795, forward strand.
TTGTTTAATTTTCTGCTTTGAATCATTTATAATCCAAATATAGACTATGGAGCACAATGTCCCTTTCATTACTGTAATTGATCAATTTCAGAGTTATTTTTCTATCTTCCTTAGCCACGTAATATTTTTTTGTACCATGTTTAATTGATTTAAAGCTTCTTACATTTAATTAGTTGTTGTTTGTCCCTATGGAGCGGGCCTGCTTCCTTTTATTAGAAATTCAGAATGTATTGTGACTCTTGAGTTAACTAAAATTTATGTTGTAATTATGTAAATGAGTATTTTCTATATTGTAAAATGGAAGACACGCATAGAGCTAGACAATGAATCATTAGTAATTGGTCACTAAAAGGACTACCTACATCTAGCATACACTCATTAAGTACATGCATTTTGTGCAAAAGAGCAATATTTTCTTTTATTAAACAGATTATATTAAGTGTCAAATAGTTAAATTAATGAAATGGGGAAAAAAAACTTTACAAAGAAAACTTTGATTCATAAATATGCCAGAAAAATCCCTCTAAATGGAAAAAGAATAAAATCACAAATTACTAAATATTTTACATTTTCTAAATTATTTAAATATGCTGTGTACTGCTTGTGGATGAAGTACTGAGCTTTGTCAGTAGAGGGCAGCAAAGTTGCAGGGGATCTTTTTTTGAGATCTTGGAAACTCTGTCACAAGATTTTTACTTGTTTTCTTTATTAGCTGTTTAACAGTTGCTTTAGGTTTGTCTTTTAATGAAGTGTCCATAATTTCATAGTGAGTGGTCACTTCATAGTGAGTTTGGTTCAGATATTTAACTAGTTGTCCCCAGCCTTAAGTGTACTTGTGGGCACTTCTTTAATGGATGTTAAGTGTTTCTCTTTTTATGTTCTTCAGGGTGTTCCAGGACCTGGACAATATGAAATAAAAAGTCAGTTTCAGAAGGTGGAGAATATAACACAAAATGGAAATGAAGTTCCACGTGCTCCTTTTCTTTCACAGTCCAAAGTAAGTGGCAGTAGCATATTTTTCTTTCTTCTGTACTTTCTTGGTCAAAGTTGCATGAAAAAGTAATTAGCTGCATGAAAAAGTAATCCGCAAGAGATTATAATTGTACTGTGAGCCATGATTAGTAAATGATTTTTTCTTTCTCTGTGTTGTATTTTGATGTGTGTGTGTGTATGTGTATATATATGTATAGAAAGATATGTAGAATTGTATGTGTGTGAGTATACATATCTATGCTATAGATAGATATGCATATATATTTAGGATGTTTATGAGTGTATAATGTATGCATATATATAAAAATAAACACATGCATACATGAACCCACTTTATTTTTTACACATTTCCAAATAAAATATGGATGAGGCTCTATGCACTTTCACAGACAGTAAATACCTTTCAAATTACACCCGTTAATCAGGTTTGTCCTATGTGAATATTACACTGGGAAGTGGTGAATGAAAATTTCTTGTGGCTATGTAAAATTAGTACACATGTACAAAGATTGTTTTTAAAAATTCTTCTAACTGCCAAATTCAAATGTGTTTTCACGGATCTATTGAAAGGTACATGTATAATCTGACACATCTGTGCCAAATCTGAAGTTTCCATCCCTTTCTTCTGAGATGTTAAAAATAGTTGCAGATTTTTTTTATAATGGTAAATATTTTCACTCTCTTCATTCTCTGAGATAGCTGAAGAGTTCTTGCTTAGACTTTCCACAATATTTATTTTTGAGCAGAAACTAGTACCAGAAATGGAACTTCGAAAATGTTTTTAAAAACTGGAAAAGGCCTTGTAGAGTAGAAATCCTAAGGCAGCCACAGGCTATGAGCACCACCTGCAATACAAAATAACAAACAGCCAATTTATGAAACAAGGATCTGATGCCATCTCAGTGTTCTAGCAACTACAAAGACTATTGGTTTCCATACTTTATGATATCACCAAAATCCTTCGATGGAGTTATAATAATCCTTCTATTCACAGCTGCCTCTTTAATCTATGTATAAAGAATATATGTAGAATAATTGAATATAACCATAATCCCACTGCTAATTAAGAGTTCACAGCTACTAGCACATCAGGGGCTATATTGCATGACTATGTGGTCATCTACTACATTTCAGATCTTTGGAATATGACTCTTAAAATTTAAGGAAAAACTCAGAGCTAATACAAAACGTACAGTATGCAGAAGACCTCTGCTGAATAACTGACCGAGTAAGCTCTTAAATCACAATCTACCACCCATCCCACAAACCCTCAGCTGTCAATTGCTGAGGAAAAGAAAGATTATTACACTGTACTGAGAATAAATGAGGTAGCTATGAATTATGACACTCTGCTTTCATTGAGAGGTTCTGGTGACATCATAAATTGTAAGAGTGAAACTTTGATATAGAAAGGTTTCAGAGTAGCAGCCGTGTTAGTCTGTATCCGCAAAAAGAAGAACAGGAGGACTTGTGGCACCTTAGAGACTAACAAATTTATTAGAGCATAAGCTTCGGATGCATCCGAAGAAGTGGGCTGTAGTCCACGAAAGCTTATGCTCTAATAAATTTGTTAGTCTCTAAGGTGCCACAAGTCCTCCTGTTCTTCTTTTTGATATAGAGTTACACTTTGAATTTGCAGACTATATCTTTTGATGATTTTTTATTATCATATTTAATGTATGGTCATGGTTTTTTTTAATTTCCTTTCCTTCTCTCTTTTCCTGTCATCCCTTTCATTCACTATCTTCTCCTTCCATTCATATTTACATATTTTCCTCAAACAACATCTTATGCAAGCCACAGTTGGTCTGTTCCATGCATGGCATACCTCTAATTTTTATGTTTACTCACCAAAAATGTTGTCGTGTCCCAAAAGACAGAGGAATCTAAATAAACTCTCCATCCATTTAGTTTAAACAACTTCATGGAAGTTCTCTTAGGAAGGCTGCTAGAGTGACTTTAATTCAGCAGGCTATCAGAGTGGCTTTTCCTTTTCTGAAATTCATATATATTAAGGATTTTTCTGCATGGGGTTTACTATATTTATTGTAATCTGAAAAATATAAAGTTATGCAAATGCATCAAGAACTTACATAAAAATCATTGCTAAATGAGAGCAAAGATTCAAGGGGTGTGTGTCTTCAGAACCTTTATAAGTAAATATAACTTTATTCAGTTTTCGTGTTTCATGTTTTGTGTTCCATCAAATATATGAACTAGAAAGTACATTTATTAAAATCATATAGAAAATAATCTTGTATAGTTCTGCATGTTTATTTTTTGAAGATTGTTAAACATTTGCTATTACAAGAGGGACATTTCTAATATTTTGTGTATTTTAGAGATAATTTTTCAGTGGTGTGCTTATACCAAAATTTGCCATCTTGGATGCCTAAATTTAGGTGCCAAACCATATTTAGGCACCTAAAGAGACTGCCTGATTTTCAGAGGTGTTGAGCACAATTAGCGCCTCAATAAGTCAGTGGTTTACAATGGTGAAAAGTGCTCTGAAAAGTAGGTCAATTGTTTATTTAGATGACAAAATATGGATTTGGGTGCCTAACTTTAGGAACCCATGGTTGAACATTTGTTGTTCTTCGAGTAGTGTCCCTGTGGGTGCTCCACTGTCGGTGTGATAGTGCCTCCTGTGCCTGGGAGATCTTCAGTAGCAGGGCCTGTTGGGCTACACATGCGCTTCTCCCTATCTTGTGCCATGAGTGGCATCTATATAGTGCTGTGTGGTCCAAATGTCTTCACTTCCTTCTCAACCACCTTTGATCTGCGACGGAATCCTGAGCAGAGCCCTTCAACCATCCCTAGTCTTTAGTAATAGTAGTGTTTCCATTATAGTTAATTGTAGATACCAGCCATTTCCTTTAATTTTCTTCCCCCTAAAAAACAAAAATCCCATTGCCCTTTTCTCCCTATTACTCTTTAGCTTAGAGTAGATTTCCTTTTTTCTATGCTCTTCCTGATTGGGAAACTTTCCCTGCTTGGGTTATGCCTGGATCTCCTCTTTTGCCGTGAGGCCATCCCCATGACCGATGGTCACTCACGGTGCATATGCTGCTTCAGTGAGGGACATGTCTCTCAGAAGTGTACCCAATTCCTCAACTTGAAAGCCTGGTACAGAAAGAACCATGAACTGAGGCTAAAACTTCTACTCATGGAGAGCTCTGTGGGACCAGCCTCAGACCTTGGCCCTGATATCTCACCTATGTGGCGCTTACCATTGGCACAGTCATCAGCCGACTCTCACTCGCCATGCACTACCAAGAGAAAATCCACACTTTTACACTGAGATGAAAAGAAAAGGGCCACTAGCTCACTCTCTAAGGAGCCACCTCAGAAAAAAGCATCCCTGGAGAGGTCTGTAGCCTCAGTGTCCTCAGGGATGAGACTTGGCTCTCACAACTATTCAGGCATCTCTGGTACTGGCACAAAAGACAGGTCCAAGGACCCTAAAAGGGCAGGACTACAGGCGGAAATACTGTAAAACTTTCAAAATTGGCACTGACCACCTCAACAAAAATAATCCTGAGTGCTTCGGCACCGACAAAACATCCAGCACTGAGCAAGATCTCAGCACCAAGTAAGCCCTTGGCACCAGCTCCTGGCCACTCAAGGGAATGCATTCCCCTGTTGGCACTGGCTATGCCCTCAACCACTACACCACCACTGGTGCTGATGATGCTCCTGCTGGTACCACAGGCATTCAGATAGCCCAGAGACTCATAGTCTCTGATATGCCAGAGTCGCCACTTCTCCACAGTGAGTTCCCTGCACCTCGTGCCTACTCTCCAGAGACACAGCAGCACTCTACTTCCAAACTGAGGACATTCTTGAGTGAGGAAGGAGAGGAGTACTCCACTGCATGCAGTCCTCCATCATATCAAGAGCAGACACACACAGAGAACCATCCTCTCAACTCCGATACCCAGTGACCAGAACTGAACCAGGTACCTGATATGGACCCCCATGGATGCAACCCCACATGCCAGTTCTTCTACATTGGCCCTATTGGGACCCAGGGGCTACATATAGGGTGAACTTTCCCAAATCGCCCACGGAGCAGAAGCAGACACAAAGACGATCTCTGTCTTCATCAGTCTCTAGATCACCTGTCATTGAACAAGAAATCCACCCCAAGATAGAAGGTCATTCCATATTTATCCCCCCCCATCAAAAAAAGATTCTTCAAGGGCCTTCAGAACCTTTACCTTCAAATATGTGACCCCCACCCTGGGATACCAACCTAGTTCTGCACTGTCTCATAGGCCCTCCAGTTGAGCTCATGGCAACGTGCTCCTACACCCACCTATCTGTGAAGACAGCATTTCTCATCACCATCACATCCACCTGAGAGGTAGGAGAAATAGGTGCTCTCATGGCATACCCTCCGTACACAGTCTTTCACAAAGACAAAGTCATGTTATGACCACACTCAAAATTCTTACCCAAGATGCCGTCCCTCTTTTCACCTAAAGCAACCTATCCACCTTCCTTCTTTCTCCCCGAAGCCACTTGGCAACCAACATGAAGCCATGCTGCACACATTGGATGTCAGATGAACATTAACCTTTCACATTGACAGAACCAAATCTTTCAGACAATCGCCACACTTATTCCTCTCCGTTGCAGAGAGATCAAAGATCGTATCCAAATAATGTCTCTCTAAATGGATCTTGGAGTTCCTCTTCCTTTGCTACCAATGACACAAACTGCGACCCTCACCTGGAACTTGAACACATTCCACTTGCTCGCTGTCCACCTTGATTGCTTTTCTGAGCAACATGCCAGTTACTGACATTTGCCAAGCAGCCACCTGGGCATTTACAGACTTTTTTTTAGCCAACACTATGCAATTACCTATGTCACTGTGAAGCCCTGGCCTTCCATCTATGGGCACTCATCTACAGTCATCTATAGTGGAGTACCCATGCTTGAAGAAAAAAAGATTACTACTCACCCTGTGCACTAACTGAGGTTTTTCAAGATGTGTGCTCCTATGGGTGCTCCACTACCCACTCTCCTCCTCTTTGCTTTGAAGTTTAAAGATGGACTCTGTGGTAGAGAAGGAACTGAGGGCAGTTGGACTGCACAGTGCTATACAGACACTGCTCATGGTGTGAGATGGGGAGGAGAGCATGTGCAGCCCAATGGGCATTGCTACAGAAGATCTCTGATCCCAGACGCAGGAGGTGTTACCGCACCTACAGGGGAGCACCCATAAGGGGACACATCTCAAAGAACCTCCGTTACTGCACAGGGTAAGTAACCTTCTGTTCCTTATGATTTTAATTACAGTAGTTAGAATTGTGGTTAGGATTTTCAAAAACTCATAAGTGACTTAGGAGCACATTGACTTTCAGTGGGACTTGTGCATCAAAGGACACTTCATGCTTTTCACTGAACTGTAGCAGTGTCCACCCATATCACTGCTTCAGGGCAAGTTGGAGTGCTGTAGATTCACATCCTGACTTGCAGCATAGTAATTTGTCATGTGGACAAGCTCTAAGTCATTTAGGCCCTTTTGAAAATTCCTCCCTGCATGTTTAAATTCCTGTACATTGAGGTTTACTTCACACTTTCATTTCAAGTTAGTTGTGAACTAGCTGATTGGGGCGTTTTTGGGAGAGAGCGCAGAGAAAAATGGGATAATCCCTTGGCTCAGCCATCAAATTTGATTTAATCTCTCCAAGATAAATCAATTGACCACCACATGATCAACTATTTGTAGATGTTTTGGATGAGAACATAAAAGTAATCCCCTATATGTTCTTTGTGGGCAGTAAATATCTCCTCATAGGATTATGAGACTATTATGATGTACTTGCTGAGAAATTTGGCCTCTTCTTCCCCATTCTGTTTGTGTTGTGTATTTACTGGCTACTAATATGGCTGTACTTATGTGCTTGCGTGTATGAAGTCATTCAAATTAGATCTATCTTTCTATCTAGCTATACTTGTGTGCATGTATGAAGTAATTCAAATTAGTTACATATCTATCTATATCTATATATACAACTAATTTGAATGACTTCATACACATGCACACAAGTACAGTCATATTAGTGTGTGTGTGTGTGTGTGTGTGTATGTATATATGTATTGTACAGACAATGATAATAAAAGTTGTATATGAGAGTCTGATTTTTGAAGTTGGGCATGTGTTATTACCTGGACCTATAACATTTGTGCATGTGCAGACTGAGTACATATCTGTGCAAACTGTCAGATATATAAGTGACTGTGGCTATACAGAAGCTGAATATTGGTAAACATACAAGTGACATTTGCACTTGTTCCCTTCTTTGAAAATCAGGTCCTATATGTCTAGATATATTCAAGATATTAGTTACTATATATAAATTATCTTCACTTCATTAAGAAAGAAATGAGATCTATATGTTGTTATACTGATGTGGGCACTTTCTGTCCAGATAGTTTCTAAATGTGTTGCAGGTTGTCACTGGCATATTTTTTCCTCTGCTTCTCTAGAGATTTGTACATGTGAAATCAATCACCCCAGCTCCTGGTACATATAATGAACCACGCTCAGCTCTTGAATCCTTGAAGAAAACATCAGGAATGAAAAAGATCCCATTTGGTCAAACTACAGTTCGGTTCACTCAAGACTCCAGGCTAGAAAAAACACCAGGTTTGCAATTAATCCAAGTACTGTCAGCATTCAGTTTACATGACCCGATATTAGACAGATTGATATTCAAGGAAGTTAGCAATTAATCTTAAAAAGTATTATTAAAATACAGTAGGCATTTGGGCAAAATACACATATCAAACAGCACTCTTATTTATACTGAAATCTGTAAGGAGCCCAAAGGGAAACAAATGTAGTCTTCCATTCAAGATTTTGTTAGCTTGGTGTTTCCAGGTAATTTTATACTGTTAGTTCAAAGTGATAAATGTAGGCAATATTATTTGCACCTGTGGGTTTACTGATCTTATAGAAATCCTAGCTAAAATAAACAGAATATGAATTGCATTTGTGGGGAGTGGTTTTTTTTTTAATTTGTGCTGTTATTTAATAAGGATTCTCTGTGCGAAGTGTAGACTCTGTAGATTTTTCATAGCAGCAGAATACCCAGCATGCACTATGGAGAGTGTGGTTCTGCCTGATATTATATAGTATATAGTAACTTAACAACTGCCAATGAAGTTTTTGTTCCTTACTTCCTGCCGGGTAAGGACATAGCCAGGTAAACTATTTTCCCCAGTGATGCACTTCCCTCTTACTGCAGGGCCCTAGAAGAAGAAATGCTTGAATTAGAGCAGGGGTAGGCAACCTTTCAGAAGTGGTGTGCCGAGTATTCATTTATTCACTTTAATTTAAGGTTTCACGTGCCAGTAATACATTTTAATGTTTTTTAGAAGATCTCTCTCTATAAGTCAATATTATATAATAAACTATTGTATGTAAAGTAAATAAGGTTTTCAAAATGTTTAAGAAACTTCATTTAAAATTAAATTAAAATGCTGATCTTACACTGCCAGCCTGCTCAGCCCGCTGCCAGCCTGGGGTTCCGTTCACCTAGGCTGGCAGTGGGCTGAGTGGGGCCTGCGGCCGGGACACCGGCTGGCAAGGGGCTGGCAGCCGGGACCCCAGACCTGGGGGAGGTTCAGGGGTCAGGGCAGAGGGCTTGGGGGGGTGCAGGGCAAAAGGCTGGGTGTGTGGGGGTGCTCAGGGGTCAGGGCAGAGGGATGGGGGCTGTGGGGGTGCAGGGCGGAAGGCTGGGTGTGTGGGGGGGGTTCAGGAATCAGGGTAGAGGGCAGTGGCGGTGTGGGGAGGTTCAGGGGTCACGGCAGAGGGATGGGTGTGGTTTCAGAGGTCAGGGCAGAGGGCTGGGTGTGTGTGAGGGGTGCAGGGCAGAAGGCTGGGTGTGTGTGGGGGCTCAGGGCAGAGGGCAATGGGGCTATGGGGGGGTTCAGGGGTTAGGACAGAGGGCTGGGGTGTGTGGGGGTGTAGGGCAGAAGGCTGGGTGTGGGGTGGGGTTCAGGGGTCAGGGCAGAGGGCTGGGGGATGTGGGGGGTGCAGGACAGAAGGCTGGGTGTGTTGGGGGGTTCAAGGGTCAGGACAGAGGGCTGAGGGTGTGGGGGGTGCAGGGCAGAAGGCTGGGGGCGTGGGGGGAGTTCAGGGGTCAGGACAGAGGGCTGTGTGTGTGTGTGGAGGTGCAGGGCAGAAGGCTGGGTGTGTGGGGGGGTTCGGGGTCAGGGCAGAGGACTGGGGTGCTCCCAGCCCCGTACCCTGAGAGGCTCATGGCAGGAGGCTGGAAGGGATATGCCCTGTTCCACCCCCTTCCCCAAGGTCCCGTCCCTACCTCTTCTCTGTCTCCTCTACGGAGCAGCGAGCACGCTGCCACTCGTCCCTCTTCCCCTCCGAAGGGCCATCAGCTGATCGGCACAGGGAAGGAGAGGAGGAGGGGCAGGAAAGCACCACGCTGGGGGAAAAAGCGGGGAAGCTTGGTTGCTGCAGGACCAAGCTTCTGCCTCCTGCCCCCCACAGGGGAGAGTGGTGGGGCCGGGACCGCGGCAGGTAGCAGCGTGCCACTCAAAGTCAACTTGCGTGCTGTGTTTGGTACGCGTGCCGCAGGTTGCTGACACCTGAATTAAAGTATCAGAAAGTTCATATTCAGGGCAAATAGTATCTACTGATGACAGATGCTTTAGGGGTCTGTCTTTTGTTTACAGCCCTCTTCCCCAACACTTTGGTGAATCCTTCTGTATGCATCCAAATGGATTTTAGATTATTTTCTTTTTTAGACGGATGAGAGAGAGAGAGAAAAAGGGAAAATAACTTAAAGTTCACCATTATGGACATAACACCCTTCAATGTCTCTTAAACCCCTTACTGTGTTAAAAAAGCATCCCTTGAAAATATTACTTTCCCAATATATAGTTCCCCTCCCCATTCTCTTTTTCTTCTATCCCCCTCAGTGTGCAGTATTTTGGGAGGTGAGTGATTACTGCGCTGAATGTGTGACAGTCACACGTGCTGTCTGTTGATATAATTGTATAAGTGTATGAGGTCATTGTAAATGGTTTTTTTTTGCAAAACTGAGTGCAAATCTGATGAAGTTGTGATATATATTAATTTTGGACTCTGTTGGAGATGGAAGTGAAAGCCTTATGGAGCATTAGAGTGCATTATTAATAGCATTGTAGGCAGTATGAAGATGGAAAGGAATGCACATGTAATTCCCCTTAACTTCTTATTTCCACATTTTTAAGGTTTTGGATGGAGGGTGTGTGTTCTGCTGCAGCTTTAACTGTAACTAAACATATTTTTGGTTTTCCAATATCTAATGACATTCCTGTATGTGTCACATTCCCTAGGTGTTTACTGAGGGTACAGCTCTCCCTTTTGCAATGTTCTATTTTGAGGACTTAAGTGGTGTATAGGCCTTGTCCAGGCCCTTTGCCCATGGATGAGTTTCACCCCATGTTCTGTTCTGCCACCCTTACTCATGTTGAGTAGTCCATTTTTCTTTGAGTAGTCCCACTTATTAAACTGCTGTCCCATTCTTCACTAAATCAACAGTACTGCAATACCAGTGCTGTCCGTCCTGGGTAACTGCTGTCATGGCCAGTGGGCTACTTGCAGAGTAAGATGCTACTCAGTCTGTGTAAGGGTGACTGAGCAGGACTTTAAACTAACACTACTAGTATTGAGGTAGTTATTTAGTTATCCAAGGCAAAATGGGAAAGCTTTTAAGAGTGATTACTGTATATATTACTGAACTATAATTAGTCATTTTGCAAATCAAAATCCCTCAGACCACAGGGTCCATACATTGATATAACTGGCAGGTAACTTCACAGATGTGGGTCCGTAAATGTATGGCATCCCTGTGTTTTCATTGGTTGAGACAACTTCATTACAGTATGAAAACATAACAATTTTAATTGAATATTAAAATATAATGTATTTCTAAATGACTATTTATGATAAAAAATCAAAACTATGATGGTGGCTCATAACTCTACTGTGACTTTTTCAGGTCCAGCTTTCTATAATATTCTCAACTATAGTATTGAAAGAGAGAATTTTAAAAAAGCTTACTTGGAGAGTACAAAGAAAGGAGCATTTGGATCTTCAGCTCCTCGACCTCTCTATGTTTTTAAGAGGGGAGCTTTCTGTACTCCTGGACCAGCTGATTATCAGGTAACTTGAAGCTATTAACTTTTTTTAAATGGTAAAGAGAGGTTCTTGGGGACTTGATCTGTCAGGATAAAACGCCTCAGGATTTTGGAAATGTTTCATGAATATTTTGTAGAAATAAAATGTATATTCTTAAAAATGTTATCCCTTCTGGCCTTTGACTCTATGACTAGGACATCTAGTCTGATCTCTTGTATGTTGCAGGCCATTGACACCACCAAGCACCTTTATGCAAACCCAATGGAACTGAGGCCAAAGTAAATGAGGGACACAGGAGATTAGATTATTATGTACCACGGGTAGTGAATAGGAGGCACCAAGTTGCACCAGTGCTTGAGGTCCCTGCAATCAGGGAAATGATTAAATAAGATATACACAGATGTGTGGCAAGTGACCTGCACCCACACATTGCAGAGGAAGGCAATCCACCCCGCGCTCCAAGGTCACTGCCAATCTAACCTAGGGAAAAATTCCTTCCCCTCAGAACCCTGACCCATCCTGATCAGTTTCCCAATTTGCAATGCAATACACATTGTGAAGAAGAGAACTAAATAATAAACACCCATAATTGTATAATATAGATCCATATATGCATGTTTCAACTTTTCAATATTTGCTCAGAACTTGGACTCCAACTCTACCGGAATAACTGTGAGCTAGGGGGAAAAACAAAACAATAAAAAACAAACAAACAAAAAAAACACTTCAGACATTTTGACATGCATATCAGAACACCAAGATCCCACTTTGTTCCTAAAAATGCTGTGTAGGTATGTTACTGAAATGCTTAACTTTATCAACTGAGTCAGAATTTTCTCAGTTCAGGTTAAGTAGCATGGACATATTTTTATATTCTGCCATATATTCACCATGGTATGGCAGTTTGGCCTGATGCTGATTAATCTGGGTATATAGTCTGTCTAATGCACTCAGGATCAAATTCTACCCTCACGTATATGCACACAATTGTTAAAATGAGCAAGGACTACTATCAAATTCCCAATTAGAACCAAGCTGGGTACCAGTTAATTAACAAAGCTAAAATAATAGATATTCATAAAGTAGAACAGATAAGTTTGGTGATATTTTTAATTGGTGGAGGTGGCATGAAGGATATCGTCCCTTCATATAACACAGATTTGCCCAGATAATTTCCATTTGGCCATGCAATAACACAGACAATCAGATATTGAAATAATTTAACAATTCTATGTTTCTTTCTCACTAGGATTTATTATTTGGAAATATAGCACATATCTAATAATTGTTAACAATATTCCTACTCAACATTTGGACAATAGACTTTTAACTTTTTGTTCTTTCAAAGATGACTCAAATATTAATAAGACTTGAACAGATAGTAATGCAAAATAAGATTTCTGCAAGCAATTTTTTCCACCAGAGTCATATGCTGTTTAGGAATATATACAGGTTTCAGAGTAGCAACTGTGTTCGTCTGTATCCGCAAAAAGAACAGGAGTACTTGTGGCACCTTAGAGACTAACAAATTTATTTGAGCATAAGCTTTCGTGTTCTACAGCATACATTATATACATCCGATGACGTGAGTTATAGCCCACGAAAGCTTATGCTCAAAAAATTTGTTAGTCTCTAAGGTGCCACAAGTACTCCTGTTCTTTTTGAGGAATATATATGTTCATGCTGTTTTGTGTAAGAGACTTTTGAATCATTGATTACAAACAAGCAATGCACATAGATCAACTGTTAACTTTTCCACAGGTGCTCTAGTCACACAACCTTTATGCAAAATAGTAGATAGATATACAATTTTTTACTTTAGGATTTATGTACAGGTAAAACTTGTTTTTATAAATTATCACTGTTATTGTATTACCCTTAATTACTGCAATGATAATCACATGGGGCATCACTGTCATTTAAACTAAAATCCCTTTACCTCACTCTGGCAAGAAAAGAAGCCTTAAATAAAATAAATTTACACTTTGCATAGTAGACTAAAGGGGCCTTATCTTAAATGGGGATCAGTTTCCAGGATCTTCCAATTTCTGACATACGTTACTTCAACAGTAAAAGTTATAAAAATAAATATTTCATGCAAACACAAAATTTCAGTAGAACAATAAGTAGATAACTTTTCTCTCTTCTCCCCCTGGTCATTGTTAATCACAAGATACCCTGGAGGGGTGGCTTAGTTCATCCAGTCAAGAACACTTTGTATTTAGGCAAACTTTACTTTTTACCTGCTAGCTCATGGGTGAGTTGCTCCCAGTCACTATCTGTCCACTACAACTTTTTATTTTTATTTTGGAGATGTTCTTTGACATCCCTGCATGGGGTATTGACAGAGGGATTGAAACCTGGACCTATAGATTTAAAATCTGAGCCTTTGCTGCCTCAGCTGAAAAACCCTCACTTGTTAGCTCAAAGGCTGAGCAGATATATTAAAGTTTGTTTGGTCTAGACACTAGAGAAGGACAGAGAGCTGTGCTGAGTAAGCATGGTTCACAAATAGTTCTGTGTGCAGGCTCACTTGTGAATAAAACTGCATTTGAGAGGTCTGCGTGCTTCTTAGGTTCATGTTGCAATCCATCCTTGTACCTTTCTTTGATCTGTTCTTGTTTTATCTTGTTCCCACAAAGATTTTTCACGGGTGTCTAGTTCTCTGCTCCACAGCAGGGTCTCTTTCCAGCCCTTTCCCCTGCTTCCACACTTACTTCTCAATTCTTATTTTTATAATATGCACCAGCACTGGTTAGGTTTCTATAAAATAAAATTAAACTTTTGTAAAGGCTAAAGAATGTTCTGCCTTCTTCACAGGTTCCCTGTAATAATTCATAGTTTTTTGATTAACTTACAGTAACGCTTTTTGCAAAGTTCAAATATGGTTTTCTCAGGTGGTGCAACCAGAGGGCAAGAGGGGCTGGTGCCCTCACAGTGGAACTATTGTGGGGGCTCCAGGCCTACATACATTCATGAAAGCCCCTGAGTTGGGGCGGGGGGGGAAACAGGATCCAGAGGGGCTGGCGCAGCTGTGGTGGTGCCTGAGGTCAGGCTGGAGAACAGGGAGTGGAGCCTGGAAGGGCTGTACTGATCCCAGGAGCAGATAGGAACTCTGAGTCCTCCTTTCTGAGTCCAGCCGGCTGCCTCCGAGTCTCAGTATCCCCCCTTCTATCCCCTTGCCCCACCATTCACAGGAGCTTCTGCCCCTTCTGCACTCCTATTGAGGTTGTATTATTGGTTAGGCTGCTGCCAGGCCTCTTCTATATCAGAGTAATTTTTAGGCTAAGTTTTCTAACAGTGTTTGAGAGTTGGCTAACATTAACCATTATTTCACAGACCTCAGTTAGTAATATTTTCATTATTTATGCTCTTCTTCTTTGCAAAATTCTTGGTCAGGATCAAAATAATTTAGATCTAAAACATAGTTTTTCTCAATAGAGCTCCCAGCTCTCATACAGTTCTCCATGGTTTGGTTCTCTGTGATCTTTCACAGACATATACTGTATGCCCAGTTAAAGCGATGAGGACTCTAGCCTCCTTAGAAAACATCCAGTAGGATTACACTGCTTTCAGCTAGATTAACCAATCATGAAACAGTGTAACAATTCACATGGCTTAGTTGTTGGCAAATTTACGTTAGGTTTCTGGAATTACAGAGTACTCAGCATTGCTTTCTGACAATAAATAATCAATACTGCATTCACAGATAAAATTAGGCTGAGGCAAGTAAACAAAAGATGAACTATAGTAATTTTCTAATCTTGTTTTACAATGAAGAGCACAATAAGTGTTTTTTCTTAATTTTTGTTCTAAAATAGTTTTTTATGAATGGAAAAGTACAGTATTCCTAGATTTCAGCATTCAAGTAAAGATATAAAAATATTAAAAGTCAAACTAAACATAAACAACAAAATAAGTGCTTCTCATGCAGGATCAAGTAATAAACCTATTTTACTCATGGAGTGACTCTGTCTCTCAAGTTCTGTATTATCAAATATATCAAGTACAACTACCTAAGGCAGGGGTTCTCAAACTGGGGGTTGGGACCCCTCAGGGGGCCACAAAGTTATTACGTGGGGGGTTGTGAGCTGTCAGCCTCCACCCCAAAACCTGCTTTCCCTCCAGCATTTATAATGGTGTTAAATATGTAAAAAAGTGTTTTTAATTTATAAGGGTTTTTTTTTAATTTATAGGAGGTGTTGCTGTGTGAAAGGGGTCACCAGTACAAAAGTTTGAGAATCACTGACCTAAGGACCCCATTATTGCTCCCTGACAGCTTACTTTAACAGAATTATTATCATATGGGAAGGAAGAGAATATATATTACTAAATATGTTAGATGTAGGACAGTTTTTTCCAGTATTTGTCAAATGCAAATAACTTAATTCCCCTAGGTCTTAATCAAGCAAGCTGAACAGTTCACATACATTATCATTAGAACTCAATATAGAAAAATTTAGATCTAACAGTGTCTTCATAGAGGTGGGGGTAGCAAACTAAGGTTTCTTGGGGATATAGCCAGGTCTGTGCACCAAAATCGGTGGTTAGCAGTGTTTCATGGCACCTCTATTCAGTTTTAAAAGTGGCTACTAAAACTTGGAACACAAAACTTAACCCCCCGCCCCCCAATTACTGCACCTTTAACAAAAGACATTCTCAAAAATAGCTAGTGTTTTCCACATTCATGTACTGATTGATTAAGGGAGATGAATAACAAAATATTGATACCTTTAGCTATGTAAACCCCTATATAAAAATATACTTAAAAACTCACTGCATTAAATAATAAATGAAATATGGTGATTGAAAAAGAACAAAAATTGCCGTTAACGTTTCAAAGTGCTACATCGGTCCTCAAGGCCATAGCTTTCAGTGTTGGCCACAAAAGTTGTTACAGTAGTCAAAAAATTATTATTCTAGTTGGAGTCATGTAGCTCATGATTATTGTTTCCTCTGTTCCCGTTCTTCCATTTCCTGCATTTAATTTTTTGTGCATAAAGCTTTTAAATACATCAAGTTGGCAGCACATAAAGGTTTCCACTGAGTAAGAAGTGCAGAGCTTATATGGTGTCACAAAACCAGTGGGGAGCATAATTTATATAATAGATTCCCAACCTGGGGTGAGTGTATGAGTCCAATGACCCATACACACACATACTTTGTGTGTGTATGGGTCATTGGACTAGAGGAGAGAAAATGGATATAGGGTAGAGAGTAGAAGAGTGCAGGTGAGGAAACTGCATGGTCCTGAACCTGTCCCCACTTTCCCCACAACAAATGTAAGCCTGTAGCTGTGAGTAAAGATGCTGTCAGTATCTTGAAAAGTACCCTTTATCCTTTTATGCTCTCATTGTAATCCCTACTGTAGTAGCCCTGGGTACATTTTATAAGTACAAGTTTGCAGGCAGGAAACAGTCTATTTGCTCAATCTTTTCTTTCCTGCTCCTGTGGTGGTGCTACTTTTGTGCTGTAACTCTTGTGATGTTTATAAGCACCCATGCATGCCACAGTTATAAGTGTTACATGTTACAAACCATGTTCTTGTGGAAATGGACATTACAAGCTCCACAAGTGTTGTTATAATGTAGGCTTTTTTACTTCTGTCATTAGAACAGCTAAGGTGCATGCATTAAGGCCCTGCTTAAGCATGTGTTTAAGTCGTATTGATGTCACCATTAAGCTGCTGTCCTTATGGAGCCCCACATTACAATAATACATGTGGCGCTTGAAGTCAGTGGGACTTAAGCATGTGCCTGTGTGCTTCCCTGAATCAGGTCCTAACAGCTTAATGCATAGCAATCTGAAATCAAACATATTTTTGATTTTAGGTTAATTTAGCTTATTATTCATGTAAATGTTTTAAAATATTTTTTATTGTATGTTTGCATAAAGATTGCTGATAGACCACAACATGAGTTGAAATAAATAAATAAAGGTTCTTTGAACCCTTGAGGCCCCCTTTTAACTTTTCTTTTTTCCTTTTCTTTTTTTCCTTTTAGGAAAACCAAATAAACTACTCTTCATATTGTTAATATAACAATAAGTTTATAAATTTAAATACTCAAAAACCAGGAACTTTAAAAGTTAAAGTGCTCATAGTAAAAATTTAGCTTTGCTGCATTACACTATTTTCTATTCCTGTTTCTCTTTTTAGATGATTACGTCTATATTTTGATGTTTATATTGTTAAGTATTTGCTATAAAATATAAAGGATGAGCAATAGGGCTAGGCTGTCATCATCTTAGCTTTTTGTTTGCTGAGTTTGGAGCACTGAATCTCATAGTCTTAACAGTACCTTAATATCATGTATTTGTTTAGGTTTCAAGAGATTTATACTGTAATGGGGAACTTGGCTGGGAGGAGACAATGTGTATTTGTAAACACTGAATGGATTGATTCTAATGCCAACAGAACTGATGTCAATTAAAACTACAAAGGAATTTTCAGATTCTGAAATAGGGTTTTTTAAAGACTAACACTTCTTTGTACTTTGGAATTCTCAGGGCAAAAGGAGCACTGAAGAATCACATAAACAACATAAGCAATTATCTGTTTTCTTGTCATCAACAGAAAGAACTCCAGTAGTTGCCATGGTAAGATAACTCTCCAGATTATTTGGGTTGTCTTTTTATATTACTGTATTCCCTCTAATATTTTAAACTAATGAATACAAATAAGATTTGTGGGGTCAAATTCTTTGCAAGCTAAGGTCCATTGAAATCAATAGAATTATGCCTGCAGATAATCTGGCATGTATTGTCTGTGGGGTCTGTAAATTTACAGCAATGAGAATGACATCTTCCAGAATGGTGGTATAATATTTTCAATATTATTTTATTTCTTGTTCTGTGTGTCCTAACATGACTTTTGTTTTTCTTACCACTGCTGTACATTGAGCAGAGGGTTTTTATTGAGCTGTGATGTTCAGGCCTTCTTTCTAAGAGGTTAAAGTTAATTTAGAATTCAGCAATGTGTATGAGCAGTTCTACTTAGTTCTTACAATATATATTATTTTGCATTTGTGTACAAAGAATATCATCTCCCATTGTGCTCACCCTTTCACCTGGATTTATGAGGCCCCTGCAAAGTTCATCACAATCTTCTGAGGTCTTGACTATCCTAAATAATTTTTGTGTCATCTGCAAATTGGCCACCTCACTAGTTACCGCCTTTTCCAGATCATTATTAAATGTATTAAAGAACACCTGTCCTTGTGTGGAACATTGGGGCACTGTGGTATTATTCTTTGTTTTCAGTCTTAGCCAGTTTCTAGACTTTGGGAGGTTTCAGAGTGGTAGCCATGTTAGTCTGTATCAGCAAAAACCATGAAGACTCCTTGAGGCACCTTAGATACTAACAAATTTATTTGGGCATAAGCTTTTTTGGGCTAGAACCCATTTCATCAGATGCATGGAGTGGAAAATACAGGAGCAGGTATAAATACATGAAAAGATGGGAGTTTCCTTACCAAGTGTGAGGTCAGTCTAACAAGACAATTCTCCCAGTCTTTATTCAGGCCTAATTTGATGGTGTCCAGTTTGCAAATTAATTCTAGTTCTGCAGTTTCACGTTGGAGTCTGTTTTTGAAGTTTTTGTTGTTGAAGAATTGCCACTTTTAGATCTGTTATTGGGTGACCAGGGAGTTTGAAGTGTTCTCCTACTGGTTTTTGAATGTTATAATTCCTGATATCAAATTTGTGTGGAAGGTCACCTACAGTGATGTTCTTGTGGCCATCTGGCCCACTTTAATGATCTCCTTCATTTCATTCCTGCACTCCTGTTGGATTTTGGAAAGGAAGGAAGTGATCCTCTCCCAAATTATATTTGGTGAACAATGCCTGGTAGTTCACCACCTGAAGCTTCAGCAAGGCATACTTTGTATCCAAAAATGTCTACTTTCCTAGGGTCTTTGGCCTCAGGAATTCTTTAATGGACTTCAATTTTTCTTGTGCTGCAGAAATGACCAGGGACTCTGAGTTTGGGTGGGCATCAAAGTGCTCAAAAAACTCCATCGTACTTTACCTGAGGTCATTCCCCAATAGCAGCAGAGAAGCACCTCTGCTCAATGTTGGTGAGAAGGAATATGTTGGCAATGAGGAGGAGTATCATCTCTCTTCCTCAAGAGGCAGAGCTCAGGTGTAGTGTGGAGCCAGTGTCGGTCACCTCATTGTTATTTATAACTTCCTGGATGGGAAGGGATCAGTCTCTGTCCATGGTATCTCTAGAGGGGAGACAGACTCCTGCAAGGCATTTCTCAGGTCTTTGTTTGGCTCTCTTCTAGGTACTGGTATAAGGATCAGTGCCAGATCTCTCATTCCACCTAACTACTCAGTGGCTTTAACCTTGGAGGAGTGATAGGTCCAGTAGAGATAACACAAACCTTTCTTAGTTTTAGAGCTATGTTTAATCTCATAAATGTGAGTCAGTGTCCTGTTTATGACTGGGCATAGGTGCCAGGTTCAATGGCTGAAGTGCCAGTACAGGCTAGTATAGGCACCAGAGTCATCAGTGTCAGATCTGCTGATTCTAAGGTAGTTGGTGCTGAGCTCTTGGGCGCTGGGACCTTCACTGATGTTGAAGTAATCAATGTCAACTTCATTGGTGCCAACTTTGTTGGTGTCCTCTGCCTTCTTTCCATCTAATCCCAGAATGTGACGTGTTCTCAAACTAGTGCAGGCCGATACTGGTTTATTTGGCCTCTCTCTGGTTCTGTCACCTCTGGATACAAAGTGACCCATGTAGACTGATCTAGAAGATGTAGCTTGATTCCCTTAACCTATAGATCCTGGAGGAATAGGACTTGCAATCAGAGCATCAGTCTGAGATGTCTCTCTCCCTAGGCAAAAGAGATATTGGCTTTGTACATCTTTGATGGGGATAAGTCTGTTGAAGGGTGGGAAGAATTTAAACCCTGTGAGGTGTTGTGGTTGGCACAAAGCATTTCACCCTAATGTCTGGGGAATATAGCTCTCACTGTATCGGGTGCCCCCCCTGCTGTTTGTTGCTCACTCTGCACCAGGTTCCAGACCAGGGACCCTATAACCAGCAATCCAGGTCTGGTCAGTCCCCGTCCATGTTGCTGTTTCCCTTGGTTCCACCCTCTTTCTCTTGCCTGTCTCAGGGTTTACTACTGAAGCTTACACCACTCCCAGTGGCTATTTCACCACCTTCTATCTTCTTGACAGATTCCTTACTCCTGGGCAGGATTCTAGGGCTCACTCCTATGACTTCCTTCTGGCCCTTCACAACCTCTCTCATCCCAGGAAGTGACTGCAGACTCCTTCCCCTGCAGCTGCTTTTTGCTCTCAGCTTCTTGGCTTTAGAGTGTTGGTCCAACCCTTCCCCAAACAGATTTCATTCTCAATTAACCCTGGCCTTCCTTCTCTCAGGTAACACCAGGTGACCTACTTGACCTCTCAGACCATCGTTAATCCTATCAACGTTGGTGTGAGACATACACCCCAGCACAGGGATCAGCAATCAAATTCTTATCTTTTTTCTTTCTTAATGAACACCCTATAGAAACAAGTATAAAGACAAGATTTCTTCACCAAGTTGGCCTGGGAAAATGGCTTAGAGTATCTAAAGAGAGAGTAGCAGATTGGACATTCCCTGCATTCCATCTCACCGACATTGGTTGTTAGCAGGAAGTGAGTTAGAATCACAGCCACTCTACCTTTTATGTTGTGACGAAGTGGGAATGTTCGTGATGTGTTATTTGAATGCTGAGTGGGGAGTATTAACCTGAGAAGGTTGCAGGGGAATTTTGCTGGGACTGCCTGCACTGGGGAAGGGAGGATACCTGAGCATGTAACATGAGAACCCAGGAAGGGGGTTGGAGGCCAGGTAACACCTCTGCCCGGGAAACTGGACAAAGGACACAAAGGCTGGGGGAGGAGCCGAAAAAAGGCCAGAAAGGAAGGGGCTGAAGGGAATTTCATTTTGGAGCTGGCTGGGAAGTAAAGAGGGGCACCCCGACCAACAGGGCTGTGGCCTCCCTGGGGTCCCCAGATGGACCTAACTAAAGGGGGTCCTGTTGTCTGTATCGGCAAGACCTGTTTTGGACTGTGTTCCTGTTGTCTAAATAAACCTTCTGTTTTACTGGCTGGCTGAGAGTCATGGTGAATCGCAGGAAGCGGGGGTGCAGGGCCTTGTCTTCCCCACACTCCGTGACATATGTCCTCACAGGGGAGCATGAGGTGGCACAGGAACAGGGCCGGCTCCAGGCACCAGCTCAGCAAACAAGTGCTTGGGGCGGCCAAGGGGAAGAGGCGGCACGTCGGGCTCTTCGGCAGCAATTCGGCGGCGGGTCCCTCGGTCCCTTTCAGAGGGAAGGAACTGCCGCCAAAGTGCCGCCGAAGAAGAAAGCGGTGCAGTGCAGCTACCGCCAAATTGCCGCCAATCACGATCGTGGCTTTTTTTTTTTCCGCCTCTTGGGACGGCAAAAACCCTGGAGCCGGCCCTGCACAGGAAGCATGTGTGGCCCCAGTGGAAGTGGAAATTAGCAGGGCTAAGATGGAGTTTGAAGAACAAATTGCCAATAACCAAACAAATAATTTAATTGTATCAAAAACAGGAAGCCTGCGAAAGGAGTAGTAAGTTTGCTGAACTATCAGGGACTAAGAGCAATAGGATATTATAGAAAAGTTACATGATTCATTTGCATCAGCTTTCGACAGTGAAGATGTTTAGGAGACATCTATCCCAAAGCTACTCTTTTTAGGTAATAAAAAACAGGTATTGTCAGAGAGTGAGGTGTCAAAGATAGTAGTAATGCAGGAACAAAATAGTAAATTAAAGAACAACAAAGTCACCTGCACCTAATGATATACATCCAGGAGTCTGTTTCTGAAGTTTTTTTGTTGAAGAATTGACACTTTTAGGTCTGTATCGGCAGAATGTTATAATTCCTTAGCCTGGACCAGTCCACACAAGAGGTTCTGATACAGCCGTGAGGTCAATAGCCAAGGCTATTTGCAATGAGGCACATCTTGTGGCTCCAGGTGTCGGGTACACCATGTGAGCTACAGGCCACGATTGAAGACCTTCCTTTTGTAGGAATGGACCTCCTCAGCCAGAGGAGAGATGAACTTCTCCATTCCCTCAAGGACTTGAGCACCATGCTACAATATCAGGGAATTTAAAAACTGGCTCCCTACAGAAAGCCCTACAAATATCAGCCCCAACAAAGGCAGAGGATGCCGTCCTACACCATGGGCTGACAGCCAGAGTATCAGAAAAGAAAGAAACTCAGTTATTCCACGAGACACCTGTCTTCTGCCTCTTTGACCAACCCTGCACCCTCTCCAGAGGGCAGCAGATTTGATAGGAGTGTCAAGAATCACAGCGGAATCAATCTGGAATTTGGCCCCACCTTTGGGAACAGTCTTGTCCTATTCCACCAGGTCTGGGCAGCCATCACAGCCAACAAATGGGCATTAGAAAACATAGCCGAACATTACCCTATAAAATTCCATTCTCTGCCTTCTACCCAACCCACTTCTCCATTTCTTTTCAGGAACCCTTTTCATGAGACTTCATTACAAACAAACAAGGCTTGTTGCTTCATCTAGGAGACATAGAAGAACTTACGTGGGTTCAGGGCAAGAGGTTCCACTCACAGTACTTTTGTATCCCAAAAAAGAAAGGTGATTTTGTCTTATCCTAGACGTGAAGAAACTGAACAAATACATATTCCTCCTCACATTCAGGATTATAACAATTACCTACATCATCACATCTCTCCAGGCTTAAGACTGGTTTGTGGCTATTGACTTTCAGGATACATACTTCCACATAGTCATCCATCTGGCTTGTGGGAAGTACATGAGGTTCACAGTGGGGTCCAACCATTATCAATACAAAATGGATTCTCCACTAAGTGTTTTCATGAAATGCCTGGCAATAGTACCTGTACACCTCAGAAGGAAGAACACTGATGTCTATCCTTACCTGGATGATTGACTGATCAAGTGCAGATTCCAGCAGGAGACAAGAGCAAGTCTTCCACCTCTAAATGGTAGACCACATGATGAACTATGAAAAAGATAATCTGTTATGCCATCACAGATGATAGAATTCATAGGAGCTCTGATTGACTCCAGCTCGGAAAGAGTATACCTTCTCAATGAAGATTCCTGTTGTTGCAATTGCTAGTGCTCGGGATAGAGTAAAAGTTGACTATGATGGTATTGCCATGTCTGGGGCTCCTTGGCCATATGTTTGCTTGCATATACGTGGCAGTACTTGTCAGACTTCACCTGCGACATCTTCACCTCTGCCTCAGGTCAGTCGATTCCCCAGGGAAACACCAGATGAACAAGAAGGCTTTGGGCTCACCTCACGTTGTTGCAGAACTAAGATGGCAGAAGAAACTCAGAAACATGCATGTACCATTCTCAGCACTCTCACTGACAAAAATTGTATGGAAATATCTGGCAGAGGTTGAGAAGTCCATTGGGACCATCTACAAATGCAAGCGACCTAGGCCCCAGAAGTCATGAGGTTCCACATCAAATTCCTGGTGCTCAGAGCCACTAAAATAGCCTGCAGAGCCTTCCTCCACATTCTTCAAAACTCCACTGCAAATACTGACAGACAATCCATCTGCAATGAAATACATAAGCAAACAAGGGGGCACATATTCATCTTCCCTTTGTCTGGAAGCTGTGCCAGAACTTTTGTTCCCGGGGGGCCATGAGCCTGGGATTGTTTCTAAAATGCTTTCTTTCTGTAGTGGTCTCAAGGCATACTATATACTTTTTCACCAATCTTCTTGTTCCTTGGAGTAATTTCCAAGATGAGAAGAGACAAAGTCATGGGTGGCTTTTGGGTGGCTCCATAGGGGCTTACACAGTTTTGGCTGACAGACTTGCTGAGCATGTCTATTCAGTTCCAGTCTAGCTCCCAGACTGCATGGACCCCGTAGACAAATATTCCATCCAGACCTGAAGTTGCTGCACCTGATGGCATGGCTGTTGTCTGGTTGAGTACTACGGACAGAGGCTGCTCCTTTCAGGTCCAGGAAATCCTGTTACAAGGCAGGAAAATGTCAGCCAGAAGAACCTATTCATCTAAATAGAAGAGCTTCTCTCTATGGGCAGTCCAGCATGGCCTTGATACTTATTGGACGTACAACAGGTCTGGGGGAACTGAGGGAGGGACATGGCTGACTTGTACTTTATGGCAGCACAAGGAGGCACAGGGCACATTATATGGCCCTGATGGAGACTATTAAAATAATTAAATCATGTGCACATGAGATGCATCGCCCCTACAGTTGGATTCCCACTGACTATAACATCTCGCAGAACCACAGTTACTGTAGGGTTCTTTCCTTTTTTCCAAATTTGTTACTGAGTTTTCAGAGAAATGTTAAATGGCATTTCACTTTTAAATCTGCAAACTCATTATAATAACCTGTCCTTCCCTCAGGAGCAATTATTCAACACTAAAAATTCCACATCTTGCATGTATATTGTAATTGGCATAGATCTTAATGTTTTAAAGCACTTTTCAACAATAAAATAAATGTTTACTGTCTCTACCAGACAAGTCATGTGTCAACTAAATAGCAGTGCAGTGCATATAAAAATTGTATATCACTTTGTGCAGTAAATTGTTTTAACTGAAGGAACATATCCTTATTTTGAAAGTATTTAGAAATACAGTAGCCACCTCAAAAGATAACTTTTTTTCTCTAGCAGTTAAATAAAATCAGAATCACATTCATGTGTAGCATATTTCAAAATCTACTGTCTATTTTCCAAATGATTTTGAATGTAAGAATAGTGGCCATACTAGGAGAAATTGAAAATCAATTATCTTTTTGTATATGTTTTAAGTATTAATGGGACATCCAAGTAGCTGCAACGGCCACCAGAATATCTTGGCCCATATCTTGCTCTTATAGATATTAGATTTAGAAATCTGATTCATTACAGTGGCATCAGGATTGGGTCCTGAATGTGGAACTAAAGTGTGGCACTCCATTTAAAATTGAAATAAAAATGAAAGCTAGTATTATCGTACATCTTAATAGATACAGACAGAAAAAATGTGTCAGCTTTTGGATCTTCTGGTCAAGATTTATATCTAGGAAAGAGATTCCTCTTAATTTAAGATTCTTCATCGTTAACAATCCAGAATCATAAGGATCTGTCACCAAAGCAACCATAAAAAAGAAGGTTTTGATTAACAATGGTATAATAAGTTTGTTTTTGAATTTTTGTTGAAGCCAGTCCTTCTAATTTAAGAACCCTCTTAAATAGATGTTTGATGATTCTCTTGATTGCACTGGTAACAAAATAGTTCTAGTCTGGTCAGATAACAAGAATTAGTGTAAATACTCACTGAACTGGTGAACATTTTGCATGAATTGATAAATTGCAGTGTTATATGTATATTAAGAGGTTACTTGACAAAGCTAATTGTTTTGAAATCTAAGCTTTTGCTAATTTCTTTGATCAAGAATTGCTTCAGTGTAGAAGCTTCATGTCAGGAGGGGAGAGGTCTGAGGTCACTAGGAGAGTGGGTACTAAGCTGTGAGGTAGCAAAGGAATTAGAAAAGGGGGGAGGGAATGGGTTTATTGGATTGGAAATTTGTGGGAAGGCAGGTCATAGGTGCCTCTCAGGGCCGGCTCCAGGGTTTTGGCCGCCCCAAGCAGCCAAGAAAAAGCCGCGATCGAGATCTGCGGCGGCAATTCGGCGGAAGGTCCTTCGCTCGGAGCGGGAGTGAGGGACTGTCCGCCGAATTGCCGCCGAATAGCGGGACCTGCTGCCCCTCTCCGGAGTGGCCGCCCCAAGCACCTGCTTGCCAAGCTGGTGCCTGGAGCTGGCCCTGGTGGCTCTGGACCTGCTAGTTGTTTCTGTGGAAGGGATGGGGAGCCAAGCAGAGTGGCTTGAGTTACTAGTTCTTTTCGTGGAGGAAAAGAAGGTGTCTGAACCTGTCAAGAGTCTGCAGCATTGTCTTGAAAATCAGCTGCCTGGGATAGATTTAAATTTTTTTTATTAAAGCTAATGTTAAAAAAAATTATATAGTACACAGGTTAAGAAAAGAGTATCTGTATATCTGGGTATAGTTCTTAGATTATCCACAATACAAAGTTTGTTTTAAAAAGTCATAAAATACATATAGTGCATAATCAGCAATAACCCAAATGAAGGTGAATAAATTTAACAATACAGTTTAGATATTAGAATCTGAATACTCAGGTACGTCACTCACGAAAGGTTATACAGAGAGTTGGTTGTTGAAAGCAAATATAGGAATGAGTGAGTATTGTCCCTCAGTAATTGAGCATTTAGGGTAGTCTATTTGGAAAGTACAATCCATGAGGAAAGTATTTCAGTTACTTTCCCCACTGTGCTTCTCATCGGCACTCCAGCTAACCCTCCTGGGATTGCCGATGTCCGGTGATGTGTTCTATGTAGATGTCCCTTGACCACCTGATGCTGTCCAACACCATGAGATGCCGCATCAGCCAAGTGTAGCGCTGATCGATTCCGTAATCTCTCAACACTTGCTTGTTACTGGGGTCCCATGCATCCAGGGCTCCGACAATCAGCGCGTCTGTCTGAACCTGGTAACTCTTAGCTCTCAAGGTGTCGGCCAGAGGGGCATATTTCTCTACCTTTCGAGCTCGGGCATTGCGGAAGGCCTGGGTCCTGTTCTCGAAGGGCACTGTGACGTCCACCAGGATGATCTTCTTCCGGTCCTCATTGGTGATGATGATGTCCGGTCACAGTTGGCTGTTGGTTCCGGGGATGGTGGAGTTCATGGCAACCTTCCTTATGGGTGGTGGGATAGCTCTGACCTGGCGACCTTGGATGGCGTTGTGTTGCAGCTGCCAGGCTCTGAAATGGGGCTTGCAGCTACATGGGACATGGGGTAGTGTCTCGTTGGCATAGCCGCACTTCCTACATGGCTTGTCCTGATTCCTGTGGTGGATGGCTCTGTTCAGTGGAACGCAATTGAGACGGGCCCTGTGGATGAACCTCCGTTCGACAAATTGGGTGAAGCTGCCCTCGGGGAGGAAGTGGTTGCTGGTATCCCACTTGCACATCACCTTGAACACCTTGCCCTGGCCTGGCTTCCGCTTCCAGTTTTCCACATACTGGCAGTGGTTGGCATCCCTCAGGTTCCTCTCCAGCATGGCTCTAGCTTTCAGAGTAAGGATTGTGTGGTCCATTCTTCATCTCTGGTACTAGGACTCCCAAATCCTGACGTTCCTCTCACCACGTCCAACAGCAGCCAATATGCTTCTCCAGTCGTCATGTAGCATTGCGGGCATGAGTCCAGAGTGAAGCAAAGTCTCCCCCGTCTCTTCCCAAATCGCCTTCCAGCGAGCCGCTGTGGTAGGTAGCAACATCTTGGTTGGAGGGGTCCTGGCGATTTGCTTCTTGATGATATCCGGCATGGCACTTTCTGCGATGTTCCTCACCATGGTGTCCAGGCACGTCAGAAGGCGGAAGGCATGAGTGATCATTGTAATGTCACACAAATCACCCATATGAGGGACGTTGGCGCCCCCCTGCCTGTGCAAGATGTACACCAGTTCATTGCTGGCTTTCTGGGGAAGAAACATCCACTTCTTTACTAGCTGGCTAATGGTGTTGTCTGCCTTGTTCAGAGGTACTTTCGCCATGGCAGATCCCCTAAGGAATAATACTGGCAGGTCATTCTAATAAAGCACAGTATTGGAGTACTCATCTAGCAGCTAGAGACACCCCTAGTAATTTAACACTAGTATAAACAGTAATTAGCATCCAAATGCATATTTTCCCCAAGAATAAATGCATCATTGTTGCTTTTTCTTAAAATATACCAATGCAAGCAGTCCAGCACCTGTGAGAACCATATACTGTAACAAGAAGCCAACTTGTTTTTAAAGAAAGCAATTTGCACTAAGGCAGCATATTTCAGCTTTGAGCTTCTAAGAGTAATGATAAAAATAAGAAACAAAATGTTCTTTAAAAATATGAAAAACATCTTGGCCTTTTAAAGCAGATACTTTCTGAATAAACATGTAGGTACTTATTTTTCTTCCTCTTTCTGTTATCATACCATGTATGCTAACCAACAAATTGAAATATTGGGTTTTGTCCTGGTGCCACATTTTGGATATTGCAGTTTTAATATCGTTATTGTTAAATTATACCATTTACTATTTTCCTTTATGAAAAAAGGGATGATTGCTTTTTTTATAGTGTTGTACTTTAAAATTAGTTGAAAGATTTAGAGGTAACTTTTAAAACGTTGTTTATGTTGTCACTATAGTATTTTTTTCACCTAAAATCCTCAACAGAAGGTCCATTAATGCTTACTTTAGAATATAATGTTGACCAAATGCTCAGAAATTTTGACTTCTGGTCCTATGAAATGGGTAACTGTTGGCTTTGCCAGTGACAGCAGATCAATATAAACAAGCACAATATTGCACCCAATAATATTTTTAAGAATAAAGATGCCTGTGCAAAAAACAGATGGATACTGTAATAGGAAAATGTGTAGGGATTTCTAAGTAATCACTGAGAAATTATACTGAATCATAGTTTACTTTCATGGAGGGATAGATTCTTTTTGAAAAAAAGTACATAATTTTCAGAATAATATTTTATGATACATATGCAAAATGAAAGTACTGTAATAAAAATTTGAATGATTATTTTTACTGTGAAGGGTCGAGAGAGCAAATCAAGCAAAATGTAATTAAAATAACATAATCCAAAGTAGTTTTTGTGTATTTATTATATCCGAATAGTCTTTAAATCTAATTTTTTTTTTTAAATCTGGAATAATCACTGCCTTCAGATTTAAACTGCTTTATATTTTAAAAAAATGCAAATCTCATGTATTCTGATGCAAATATCATCAGAAGATAATATTTTTTAAATGTATGTTGAGCTTACCCTTGATAATGACAGAGGGGGGGAAAAATTCTGTACTCCCATCCAGCAAAATACTTGCTAGTAATCTCAATGGCAGAACTGAGTCCTGCCAGAGACCCAGCAAAAGTACCCACGGAGTTGTGCTGCAAGGCCCTGATCTAGCAAAGCACTTAAGAACATGTGTAATTTTAAGCACATTGATAGTCCCACTGAAGTGAATTGGGTAACTCAAGTAGTTAAAGGTAAGCACACACTTAAGTACTTTGCTGAATGGGGGCCCAAGAGATCAAGTCCATTCTGGTTTTCTTCCACTCTCCTGTAATTTTGTTTAGTCAGTTGCACATTTTTGATGTTGACCTATGATGCTGATGCCCTTAAGTCACAATCTCTCTTCTGGGATTTTCCAGGGATAGGGAAGATTTCTATATTAACCAGTAAGCCCATAATTAGTTTTTGATTAAATGTTTTTTGTTAGAAAATGCTGATTCATCAAAACTGAAATTTTTAGTGGAAATTTACTGGTTTCAATGAAAATGTCTCTCTGAGTAGCCAACCCAGAATAGTCAAGAGCTCAGTGGTTTTGGCTCTGATCTAGGACATGGGAGAAGGGTTCCAATCCCTGCTGTGGCTAATTCTGAGCATGGACTTGAACCTGAGTCTCCCATCTCTCAGGTGAATGCCTTAACCATGGTCTATAGAGTCAGCCTCTCTCTGTAACTCAATGAATGTTTGTTTATTTATACAAAGTGAAACATTCCCAACAGAAGAGAATCAGAGAGGCTGACTCTGTAGACTGGTAGTTAGGGCACTGATGTGGGAGACCCTGATCCGACTCAGGCAGAACAGAGACTTGAACCCACATCCCAGGTGAATGCCCTAGCCACTGGGTTATTGAGTATTCTGGGGTGGAATGCTCTCTCATGTTTTTTGTGAATAATTTCAAAAGTTGTAGTACTGATACGGAACAAAAACAATGTCAAAACCTCAATTTGTCCCCCAAAATGGAATTCTTGTCTTCAGGCCAGTTCTAATGTTAACTGCTTGCCTTGTTATGAATCACATGCAGTCTAGTATTTTTATCCACACTGAAAACTGACTTTTAGAATTTTTTTATACCAGAATGTTAATTTTACCTATGTATTCAGCTTCCATCTCTCGCAGAGGTGGAGTAATTGTGCCAACCGGAGAGCGCTTTCCCGTTGGCATAGAGCGTTTTCACCAGATGTGCTACAGCGGTGCAGCTGCATCGGTGCGCTTCTAGTGTAGACCTGCCCTAAGAGGTTAAAGATGAAAAATTCCTTAAAATGCCAGAAAAGAATACCAAAAATTGTCTTGTGGGTGGTTGATACAATTTATAGTTATATATGTAGATAAAGACAAGTTAACATTTCTGTTCAATAACAGTTACTTTTAATACGTTGTTTTCCTCTTTTTACAAAATGTGTAAATCTATTTGTTTTACTGTGTAAAGGTGTCTCCTTTCTGTAAAGACCAGAGGTAAAATATTGTTTGTAACCTGTTTCTTAGCATGATTTTGATGCCTGTCCACACAGTGCAGACCAAGTTCTAACATAACATGGTTGATGTCCAACACTGTTTATCAATTGTTTAAACACTATCAATTTAGTGGTGTGGTGGAGAAGACGACCTATGATTTAATCACATTCCCTCTTCAAGTTTTAATCTCTTGTTGTATCTGAATTCGTCAAAGATCTCTAGCAAAAGGAGGGAAATAAAGTCTGATATTCCTGGTATTTCTAATGGAAAAACAGGCAGATTATTTACAAGAGTAAAAGATAATTTATTTAGTTTGTAAACTCTTAAGGGAAGGGGCTACTCTAGGTTTGTACAGCGGCCTGGGACATTGTATTCTCAGTTGGTCCCTAGGCCACTAGCATAATACAGATAACAAATAATAATTATAATGATTGAGGCATATTGAGAAAGCACCACCTTGGGGTCATAGTATAAAACTGGGAGTCAGGCATTCTGAGTTCTCTTCTTCTTCCCTCTATCAGTCACTGTAGGCTTGATTCTGCCATCCTTACTCATGCTGAGTAGTACTTATGAGAGTATTACCTCACAGGTAAATGCTACTCAGCACAATGAAGGGTAATAGAATCAGGCTGTGTGCGCCCTTGATCAAGTCTTAAACTTCCCAGTGCTTCAATTTCCCTATCTGTTGAAAGGGGATGACAGTACTTGCCTACCTCACAATAGTGGTATGAAAATTACAGCGATTTGAGATCTTTAGTTAAAAGATACTATAATTGCAAAATAAATAAAATGTTGTATTAATAAAAAACACTGTAGTATTGCAAATGTACACAGTGCTCTACAAAGATCAAGGAAGACATATTTCCAAACCCAAGTCATAGGCTGACAGTTCTGGGAAAGAAGGAAAACAAAGAGAGATTATTGGTGAGGAAAGATTCCCGAGAGAAGTGGGTTTTGGAGGAGAAGGAGAGAGAAGGGGCTTGGTGGTGAGGGAAGAGGGATAAAGCCCCAAGCATTTGGGGGCAACATAATGGAAGACACGAAGTTAGAAGAATGAAAAAAAAAAAATAAGAGAAAAAGAGGAGGATTTAGGAGAATAAGGAATGAGAGGGGAGTGGGAGAAAAGAGACAGGAGAAAAAGGTAGGAGCAGCATCATGTAGGTCCTTGAAGGGTCAGAAGAAGGAGCTTGGCTTTGATATGATAAGGGGCAGGAAACCAGTGGATGAGGGAGGAATGACATGTTCAGAGCAGTGGGAAAGGACATGATTATATGAGCAGTATTTTGGATAGGCTGGGGTTGGTAGGGAGGTGGTGTAGGCCAGAAAGTAGAATATTACAGTAGTCAAGGCAAGAGGTGGCCATGGCATGAGCAATGCCAATGAAGGTGGAAGCAACTAGTGACAGAACTCATTGAGAGACTAGATATGTGGGAAAGGGGAGCAAAGTGTTTAAGATTACATTACGCTGCAGTCTGGGAGAAAAGAAGGATATTGGTGGTGGTAATGAAGGGATCAGGTGAGATTTTCGCCATCTGGGGACTCATGCTTTCCCAGTCAATGGGAATTAGGTGCCTAAGAGACTTTTGAAAATGGGCTTTAGGCACCTAAGTCACTTAGGTGCTTTTGAAAATTTTAGCTCTGATCAAGTATAGGAACACCTTAATCATTCTTTGTATGGCACTGTATAAAAGGAAGGGTGAAGAAAGATACAGGAGAGAATTAAGGCTTTCTAATATTGTTACTATTTATTTTTTTCACAAACAATTAGAGAACTAGCTTTATCCAGACAAGTGTTCAACTACTGAAACTTGGACTGATTCTCCAGACATATGAATAAATGTAGAAAATAAAAGCATTAAAATAAAGGAAACAGAAAAAGAAAATCCATAGTGTTTGAATGATTTAGTAACTGTATTGCTTCTAGCCCTGCTCTCTCTGCTAGCATATGTTGTGTAAGTAGTTAAGTGGCTTCTATTTAATGACTAAATCATTTTTAGTACATTGTCACAATTATTGCTTTCATGCTGAATTGTTAATAGAATCACTTTGGTAGCATATTAAAAGTACTGCATACCATAGTGTTCATTTACTTCAAGAGCTAGGGTTTCCTTGAAATCATATTGTGCTACATAATTATAGTTTGCAGACTAAAAGTTTTATTTTACAGATTGTAAATCTGCATTTTTGTGGTGATATGCAGTACAGAGGTTTCAGGCATAGGTATTTACTAAGAAATTTATATCTTTTAATAGGCCATGCCTGATTTCACAGCTTAAAAAGTAGGCTATATTATGTGAAAATAATAAACCTATCACAGTTGGCAATGGCAACAGCATTCTAACTGCTGCTATTTTAGTATGTAACAAAAGTATTATTTATTGTTTCCTTGAACATTTAGATTTTTATATACAATACTTAAAACAACTTTTGCAATATGTTATTTGACAACAGAATATATTTAAAGAATCCAATTCATGATTATAAAAAGTGGAAGAAATAGAATATATAGTGTAAAATATGTAATGATTACTATACATTTTATATTTGCACAAAATTCAGTGAAGAAAAATAAATTAGGGTTACCATATTGTGTGCCTCCAAATGGAGGACACTCCACGGCCCCCGGCCCCGCCCCCAGCCCCGCCCAACCCCGCCCCCTCCCCAAAGTCTCCGCCCCCTCCCCTGCTTCCCGCGAATATTTGATTCGCGGGAAGCCTGAAGCAGGTAAGGGGGGTGTGGGGGGAGGAGGCGCGGCCCAGGCTGGCCCCCCGGCGTTTCCAGCCTGGGTCAGCTCGGGCCCTGGGGTGCCGGCCCCGGCCGACCACCCCCGGCCCGCCCAGCACTGCCGGCCCCCGGCGGCCCGGCGCACCCCCCGGCTCCCGGCTCCCCGCCGGCCCGGCTGACCCGGCTCCCCGCCGGCCCGGCTGACCCGGCTCCCTGCGGGCCCGGCTGACCTCCCGATTTTCCCGGACATGCCCGGCTTTTGGGGATTTCCCCCCGGACGGGGATTTGAGCCCCCAAAAGCCGGACATGTCCGGGAAAATCCGGACGTATGGTAACCCTAAATAAATGCTAATTATTTGTATTTCTTTTCTTTATTGTGTGCCTGCTTACTGAAAGAGTGGCATGCATGTGGTTCACAATGCTTAGCACCAGTCTTCTTAGTAGTAGGCAGCTTGAGGACTGCTACCTGAAAGATGGTTGCCCAGAGACAAGTGGGCAGAGTCACTTAGAAGGAAAAAATTCTACAAGACGGGTAGGTCTTAGCTCCTTTAAGGGCTTTAAAAATGAAAACCATGAATCTTAAATTGGATCTGGAATCAAACAGCTGATGCTGTGTATGGAGCAGTCGTATTGTGTGCTCTCCGATCTTTAATGTCTAAGAAGCAGGCCGCTGCATTTTGTACTAGCTGAAGCTTTTCATTTGGCCATTACTTTGATCCCCAAGTAGATTCTGTTGCAGCAATCTTACCTGGGGGTAATGAATGCAGGAATCATCCTAACTGACTGAGAAGAATGTGCTTAATCTCTTCGTCATTTGAATATAAAAGAGGCATTCCCCTCCACCATTGTTGTCTGTTTCTCCAATAGTAGGCACAGTGCTGTCTTGTTGATGGCATTGGTTGCATCTGCTGAAAATGAGACATAAGTTAGGATGTTTTTTTAGTGGTATGTATGACATCTATATGCCCTTCAGGTTGGAAATAAATCTCATGGGTTATTTTGGTTTGTCTTCTGATTTTTTAATAAATAATTGACTTAGGCAAGTACTTCCACTTCCCATTTGAGGAGAAAGCCCCATGCCAGACTGCTGTGTTACTGCTCTGGCACTCTGCTCTGGTGCCTTGTGCATGGGTTCCTAAGTTGCAGGTCTCCACAATTTCACTTCATTTACCCAATCTAATTCTGCTGTCTTATGTTAAAATAGATTTCTGCTCCTTCAGACAAAGGAATTGCATTCAAACTTAATTTAAGCAAGCTGCTGAAGTCCTAAAATTTTGTTAGTCCCACCTGGAATTTCATTAGATCCTTTCTGCTTACTAAGGTATTTAGCTGTTGAAAAATTTTGTATGATTTCACATAGGAGAATTTAAAATTGACTCTATTAACTTTACAATAGGTAGCTAATATGTTATGCTCATCTTAAGCTGTGATACCATATAGCAGTGGAGATCTGTGATCCTTGAAACATTTTAATTTTTTTTCTTTCTTTTAGTAAATTATATTTCTGGGAAGTTAAAAACTTTATGTATGCAATATCTTAGTATTTAAATATTTTGGACTTTTTCCACATTTGGGACCACATGTTGGAAATGGGGTGTCTTAATTGTTCCTGCAAAATGTAGTTTTTGTTGCTTTCTTCGGGACTCTCTCCAATTTATCCACATCTTTCCTAAAGTGTGGCAACCAGAACTGGACATAGTACTCCAGCGGAATCCTCTCCAGTGCTGAGTTGAGCAGAACAGTTACCTACCAACCTCCATTTGAGGCCTCAACCAAAATCAGGGCTCCACTGTTCAGAATTCTAAGGCCAGAAGGGATGATTGTGATCTTCTAGTCTGACTTCCTGTATAACACAGGTTATAGGTTTTCCCTGAAATAATTTGTTTTAAGTAGAGCATATCTTTTCAGTAAAGTATCCAATCTTGATTTAAAAATGGTCAGTGATAGAAAATCAACCACAGCCCTTGGTAAATTGTTCCAATGATTAATGACCCTGATTGTTAAAAATGTACATCTTATTTCCAGTTTGAATTTGTCTAACATCAATTTCCAGCCATTGGATCTTTTTATACTTTTGTCTGCTACACGAAGAGCCCATTATTAACTATTTGTTCCCCTTGTAGGTACTTACAGACTGTGATCAAGTAAGCTCTTAACCTTCTGTTTCTTAAACTAAATAGATTGAGCTCCTTAAATCTGTCACATAAGGCATGTTTCCAATCCCTTAATCATTCTTGTGGCTCTTCTCTGAACCCTCCCCAATTTATTATCAACCTTCTTGAATTGTGGACACCAGAGCTGGACACAGTATTCCAGCAGTAGTCATGGAAGTACCAATGCAGAGGTAATATAACCTGCCTACTCCTACTTGAGATTCCTGTCTTTCCAAGGATCACATTAGCTCTTTTGGCTACAGTATCCTACTAAAACAACAAGGAGTCCGGTGGCACCTTAAAGATTAACAGATTTATTTGGGCATAAGCTTTCATGGGTAGAAAACCCACTTCTTCAGATGCTACCCCCTGATACTAGTATCATACAGGGGGCTTATAGTCAGCTGATTATCCATCAGGACCCTCCTTCCCACCCCGTCTTTTTCAGAGTCACTGCTCCTCAGGATAGAGTCCTATAAATATGGTCTACAGTCTTTATTACAAGATTATACATATATATTTGGCTGTATTAAGATACATATCGTTTGCTTTCACCCATTTTACCAAGCAATCCAGATCAGACTAAATCAATGGCCTATCCTCTTCATTATTTACCACTCCTCCAATCTTTGTTTTATCCACAAATTTAATCAGTGATGATTTTATGGTATCTTCTAGGTAAAACATATAGGTAAAACAGATAAAAACATTAAATAACGTAGGGCCACCAACTGTTCCCTGCTGGACTCCACTGTAAACAAATACTTGATAATTCTCTGTTTAAAAATACATTTTGAGACCTATCCATTCTTTGATACATTTAATGTGTGCCATTTTAAGTTTGTATCATTTTAGTTTCTTAATCAAAATACTGTGCAGTACCAAGTCAAGTGCCTTATAGATGTCTAAATATTAACACTATTAACATCTTATTAGCATATCATATTAATTGCATATAATATATTACATGTCGTACATATTAATATCAACAATTTTACCTTTATCTACCAAACTTGTAATCTCATTTTAAAAAAAGAGACCAAGTTAGTTTGGCAGGAGCTATTTTCCATAAATCCGAGTTGATTGTCATTAATTATATTACCATCCTTTAGGCCTTTATTGAGTCCTCTATAAGCTGTTCCATTATTTTGCCTAGGGATCAAGATCAGGCTGAAAGGCCTATAATTATCCCAGTCATTTCATTTACTCTTTTAAAACTTTGGCACATTTGCTTTCCTCTAGTCTTCTGGAACTTCTTCTGTATTCCGAAAGTTACTGAAAATCAACATTAACAGTATTAA
The DNA here is from genome assembly GCF_011386835.1 of Chrysemys picta bellii. NCBI lineage: Eukaryota > Metazoa > Chordata > Testudines > Emydidae > Chrysemys > Chrysemys picta. The sequence goes on from NC_088795.1 coordinate 18,673,515, forward strand.
CATTTATTAGAGTTCTAGTCATTGACCAATATGTAATAAGAGACAGTCCCTGTTACAAGATCGTACAGTCTAAACAGAAAAGACAGAGTGTGGGAGGAAGACAGTGTTATCATCATCCAAATATTACGGATGGACATGGAATTGAGGCACAGAGGGATTAAATGATTTATCGAAGGGCACACAAGTCTGTAGTATAAATGGGAACTGAACCCAGATTTCTTGAGTCTTGGGCTAGTGCTTTAATCACAAGATCATCTCCTTCTTCTAAAGACTAATTTCATCCATGTTCATATGATGATAATTTCAGACAATTATGAACAAGCTAAACTGTGTCTGAGCCCCCCTTGTTTATCAAGTTCAATGCATGGCTTGACATATGTGAATCCTCTCATTGTCTGGCTATGCTGAAAGGACAGGAGACATTTTACATGGGTTTAATCAGGCTGCAACTTTATTATTATATGTCTGGGACTACCCAGCAGATAACAGTGTACAGTGCAGATAATGCCATGTTTACCGTTCCCAGGGGATGAGTCAGCGACCACGCTGACCCCTTTTGCAGCAATTTTTGTCCTTACCCTCTCCTCCCCCACCAGCCATAAAGCTCTGTTCCTTTCACTTGGCCAGCCAGCCAAACACTCCCCTGCTTAAAGATGAAGGGCAGTCATTAGAAAGACCCCTGCATCTTGGGAATTAATGTTGTCCTGACCTCATTTATGACAGTTCATTTAAAGGCACTCAGTATTTGTAAGCTCAAGTTTCTTACATAAGGTTATTTTTAGGGGGTCAGTGATTTCAGCTTACAGAGTGAACGAGTTAAGCTTTTTTTACATGGGAGGTTTCTTTCTTGGGGTCAGTGATTTCAACTCAGAGTGACTAAATTGCCGGATAATCCACTTTAAATCAAATTTATAAGGATAAGTAGGTGCTATGGACTCATCCTAGATTGTTTTTGAAAGTGGTGAAAGATTTTTAGTTTTATTTGCAAGTGTTTCCCCTGTGTCTATATGCCTATTTTGGTGAAGTCCTTCTTTACAATATTGATGATAAAAGATCTATCTTCTGTGGTCAATGCTATCTCTATGGCAACCATATCAAATGGCTCTCTCACTACTGTGTTCTGGTAGACATGTACCTGGAAGGTTCTCTCATGGCTTATGCTATCCACAGCAGGGCAAATTTGGTTGTCATATGCAATAACGTTTCTATCTAGAACATGTGCAAAAGAGCCATATAGTCCTCCATATATAAAAATTAAAAATAACCTGTTGCTTAGAGTTAGTTTCTATTGAGGAGTCCCATATTAATCTCTAGGTTATGAATAAGCTGTTTTTGAAATAAGGGAGCCCAAATTCTGCCTGTCCCCCAAATTTAGATTAATTTAGGAAGTCTCTTACTTGAGTTGGTCAATTTGTGAAAGATTTTGCTTTTATTAAAACACACATTTGAGGCTTTCTCTGTCTATGCCTCTTGTAATCCTTTGGAGATACTTTATCCCTTTTTTAATTAAAAAAAGGTTTTTAATGTTGGGCTGTTCTTTTTATTTTGAGCCATCCCTCAAGCTAATTACTCTCCAAGAATGAGAATCCTGGATAGATAGAATCTTTAAAGAAAGAGAAACTTTCTTGCTTATGATTCTGCATAAGATATAACCGCTCAAGATTCTCATTCAGCCATCCATCTTCCAGCAAAGACTGAGGCCCTCTTCAGGTCACGTTCCTTTCTACTGAAATTTTCTTTTATTCCTGGGGAGGACAGTTTTAAATAAAACTGTTTTGTCCATTTTTGTATGGTATGTTTTGCTAATTAACTTTTTCTAAGGAGCCATTGCTTTTTTGCAAAATTCAAATGGTTGCTGGAAGGTCATGAGGGACAAGCAGTAATGTTGTGTAATTTAAATCAAACTGTGATGGGGTGTCTGCCCCACACTAGCCCATAAAGGGTTCTATTAAAGGGAGCTGCACAACAGGCAGCCAATTGGAGAGGACCCTTGGAAGGCTGGGCAGGAGACAACCAGTTGGAGAGGGCTACAAGGAGCAGTCAATTAGGGCTGGGCAGACCCATATAAGAAGAGCCGCAGGGCAGAGCAGGTCAGTCACTTGGAGAGGGAGAAGGACTGACTGCCTTGGACAGAGCAATGCTGGGCAGGCTCAGGGGAGCGAGAGTGAGCTCCCAGCTGATAGCTGGCATGCTGAGGCCCTGAGACAAGGGCGGAGAAGGTGCTGGGGCTGCGGGGAAGTGGTCCAGGGAAGTAGACTGAGAGGTTGCAGGGGACGCAGCATGTGGCTGCCATCTACAGGGTCCCTGGGCCAGTACCTAAAGTAGTGGGCAGGCCTGGGTCCCCCCCTTAACCCCAATCACCACAGAGAAGTGGCTGGACAGTGGACTGCTATTCCCCTGGAAGGAGGCTACAGCTGGAGGACTGTATGATACAAGTGTGTGTGATACAGCCAAGTGTGATACAGCCAGAGGGCTGTGTCCTGAAGAGGACGCCGCGGTCCTTGAGGCGACACGGGTCAAGGAGTGGATGTGATAGCGGGCAAGATGCCACCAGAAGAGGGCGCACTGGCTAGCAGAGCTGATCCCCAGGACATCCAATAGGAGGTGCTGCAATGGTGCGTTGCACCCTGTTACACAAACAAACAAAAGAAGAATGCCCCGTGGATGTAAGAAAAATTCAAAAGAAAAATATACTGACCAAGGGCTGAGATGATGGCAGTGACAGTTCATGTTGTGTGACTGAGCAGTTTTATGTGTAGGTCTCTCACAGGCTAACAGTAATTACTACTACCATAGAGGACCAGAAAGCTTTTGAACTGGGGAGTTTCATCCTGTCTTGCTGATAGCTTAGGTCTCTTTCCTTTATAAAAGTAAGTGTGTGTGTGTGTGTGTGTGTGTGTGTGTGTGTGTGTGTGTGTGTGTGTGTGTGTGTAAGATTTACAATTAAAAAATTTTTTAAAAATACAAATGAACTGAGTACTTGAGAAGTAATTGAGTGTATGTGATTATAATCTTTAACTTGAATATTATTCTTCATATTTTTTATATGGAAAGAAATTCCTAGACACAAGTACAGGACTGAATAACTGAATGTTATTAATATTTTGACAGGCAAATCCAATCTTTTGCATCAGGCTTATGGTCAGGTGAAATGCAGTACAGTTCATAGAAGTTTTGGGGTTGATTAGCTGGAATCCTGTTTTTAAATATGATATAACTACATAAGAGAGAGTTTTTTTCTAAGTAGTATACATCAGAAAATCAAAGGGAAGGAAAATGAAATGTTTAATCCTACTTAATGCTTCAAAGGGTAGGCAGCATAATAGGTAAAGCTTAAGTATATTTTTAGGTGATTGGATTCCAATTGCTATATATGTAAAATTAAAATAACCTCTCACACTGGTGATTATTGCAATGATAGCGACATTATAAATTAACATACATTTGATGTTCATTATGAAACAACATACTCTTCTGCTCTTAGGACTACATCCTTCTCTTCTATACCAAAGCTTTGAGCATGTGGGTTCCAGGTGACTCTGGGGAAGGACTCCTCCTCCTCCCAGGTCACCACTCTCATACTCCACAGCTAGCTCAGTATTGTAGCAGATCCACAGGTTCTGCTCCCATTCCTTTGGGAATGCTGGTTCCACGGCATGTGGGCTATTTTTTTTTGTCCTTGAGGTAGGAGGCAAGATTTCCTTTGTGAACCTTTTCTTGGATGATTGATCTGAGGAGCACCTTCTTAGCAAGAAGTAGATGTGATATAATTTCAGCTGTGACAGAAGCCAGGCAAATAAGTGGTTAAAAAATTACATGGGTGGAAATTTTATATACCTGCTATACTGAAATCTTTATTGTTCTTTGCCTTTCTCCAGCATTATTGAAATGGACAGCATCAGAGGAAGAAACAATCACCTGATGTCTGGGCCCTTTGTCTAAATATAAAGATAATTTAAAAACAAAAAAATATGAAAAACAGGCAAATGGGATTTTTCAAAAGAAAAGGGATAAAATATATTAACCTATAAAGTAATTTTTTCCATGTTTTCCAAAATCTTCCTTTGTTATATTCATTGGCATGATTTTTCATTTCTGGCTAATGCTTTCTTCCCTTGATAGCTAGGTATGACGTTGCTCCCTACCTCCGTTAAAAAAAAATGGGGGGAGAGTTGTATCTTTGACCTGAATGTCAATATGTGAATAGAAAGTGAAAAATAATAATCTGTTTCTGTGTTTAAACACATGCCAGTCTTTATGCAAAAATCTGTTGCAACATTTATAGCATCGAAAATTTGGCATGTGCCTCTAGCATCCAGCTGCTTAAGCTCCTCACATCTTGCTGTTTAGAAAGTCAATTTATTTTTTACAGAACTTATGTTCTTCTACAGATAAATTTGAGACTATCACAAAATGAGACACAGTAATCAATTTAAACTCAGCAGTTGTCTGCTATTAATTGCCATTTAGACACATTTAAATGCAACACTTGTGATGGTTCTGATTCATAAAATGTTAAAAGATATTTTTAATGGACAAAAAGTCCTGAAATCCACATGTGGGAATGAGAACTTATATTCTTTTTCAGGTAGGCACCTTATCTTTTTATTAAGTACCTCTCCTCCTATCCCACGCTCCCGCCATCCCTCACATACTATTATACCTATGGAAGTCAAAGAAAAAAGGTATGTGTGCTCTAGCAGATAGTACATAATATTAAGATTGATTAAATTAAGAAGATTGGATAGTAAATTGCAATAAGTTGGGGCATTAATTTGAATGTCTAGAGGGACTGCAACATGGTACTTAATGTATATAGATTTTGTTCATTGCTACTTGACAGTAGATAAGTAAAAATTTAAAGCAAATTCACGTATCGATATCAAAAGAGAGAAGCATAGAAATGTAGAGCTGGAAGGGACCTTAAGAAGACATCAAGTCCAGCTGCCTCTGTTGAGTTAGGACCAAGTAAATCTAAATCATCCATGACAGGTTTTTGGACAGCTAGTTCTTAAAATTCTCCAGTGATGGTGATTCCACAACTCCTTCGGAAACATACTCCAGAACATAACTACTCTTATAGTTAGATTGTGTAATATCTAATTTAAATCTCCCTTGCTGCAGTTTAAGCCATTACTACTTGTTATACCTGCACTGGACAAGGAAAACAATGTATCATTGTCCTCTTTATAAGAGTCTTTAATATACTTGAAGACTATCGGATCTCCTCTCAGTCTTCTTTTCTCAAGATTAAGCATGCTCAAATTCTTTAACCTTTCCTTGGGCAGGTCAGGTTTTCTAAATATTTTATCATTTTTGTTGCTCTCCTCTGTACTCTCTCCAGTTTGTCCACATAATTCCTAAAGTGTGGCACCCAGAATCGGACGCTGTACTCTAGCAGAGGACTCACCAGTGTTGAGTAAAATGGGACAATTACCTTCTGTGTCTTACATACAACACTCCTATTAATACACCCAATGCATCACATTTTTGACTCATATTTAATTTGTGATCCACTGTAACCCCCAGTCTCTTTAAGCAGTCCCACCACTAGCCAGTTATTCCCCATTTTGTAGTTGTGCATTTGATTTTTCCTTCCTAAGTGAAATACTTTGCACTTGTGTTTATTGAATTTCATCTTGTTGATTTCAGACCAGTTCTCCAATTTGGACGGGTTGTTTTGAATTCTACTCCTGTCCTCCAAAATGCTTACAATGCCTCCCAGCTTGGCGTCATCCGCAGATTTTTTTTAAGCATCCTCTCCACTCCATTATCCAAGTCATTAATGAAAATATTCATAGATTCATAGATTCTAGGACTGGAAGGGACCTCGAGAGGTCATCGAGTCCAGTCCCCTGCCCGTATGGCAGGACCATATACTGTCTAGACCATCCCTAATAGACATTTATCTAAATGAATAATGTGGATCCAGGACTGACCCCTGTGGAACCCGATTGGATATGCCTTCCCACTTTAACAGCAAACCACTGATAACTACTCTTTGAGTATGGTCTTTCAGCTAATTGTCCACCCACCTTATAGTAATTTCATCTAGACCACACTTCTCTGGTTTGCTTTTGAGAATGCTGTGTGGAACTGTTTCAAAATCCTTACTAAAATTAAGATATATCACACCTACAGTATCTCTCTTGCCACAAGCCAATAACTATGTCAAAGAAGGAAATTAGGTTGGTTTAGCATGATATGCTCTTGACAAATCCATGCTGGCTATTCCTTATAACCCTATTGTCCTCTAGATGCTTACAAATTGACTGCTTAATAATTTATTCCAGTATCTTTCCAGGTATTGAAGTTAGGCTGACTGGTCTATAATTCTCTAGGTCCCCTTTATTCCCCTTTTTAAATATAGGTACTATGTTTGGGACCTTACCCATCCTCCATGAGTTCTCAAAGATAATTGCTAATGGTTCAGAGATAGCTTCAGCTAGTTCCTTAAGTACCCTAGGATAAATTTCATCAGGCCATGTTGACTTGAATACATCTAACTTATCTAACTATTCTTTAAACTGTTCTTTCCCTATTTTGGCTTGCATTTATTCCCCTTTGTTGTTAATATTAATTGTGTTGAGTATCTGGTTACCATTAGCCTTTTTAGTGAAGAGTGAAGCAAAACAGGCATTAAACACCTGAGCTGCCTTGATGACATCTGTTATGAGATCTTCTTCTCTGGTAAGTAGAGGGCCTACACTTAGCTTTGTATTTCTCTTGCTCCTACTGTACCTAAAGAACCTCTTCTTATTGCCTTTTATGCTCCTTTCTAAGTGTAACTCATTTTGTGCCTTAGCCTTTTTGCTTTTGTCCCTATGCGGTAGGTGTCTAATTTATGTTAAACCATTCAGTTTATTTTTAAGGGAACTTAACACATGTTCTTGCATTTTCACAACATTTCAATAAAAAGTCTAAAAGCATCTTTGCAAGCAAAACTTTTTTGTTTTAGCAAACTGTTCTCTTCTTTTAAGTATGTAAAACTGTTGTCTCCTTTGTTCTGATCTAGGTCGAACTCTTGAGTGCCAACCTTTGGGTTTCTAATTGTAGATGAGGCTGCTAGTGAAATGTACCTTTTATTTAAAGACTTCAGTGAAGGTACAAAGTGTACTGTAATGATTGAGAACCAAAGCCAGTGCTGTCATGACTAGCCAATATGTAACTACTGACTTGATTTATGTATGGCTTGAATAAGAGTAATCTCTGCTACCATTTATTTCATTAAAATGAGGGCAACAGTTTATGATCCTTAGTTATGCCTTCTGCCTCCCCACTCAGACAGTTATTTTTATATACACATTAAGAATGTTTGTGTTTTAAAGATTCTCCTCATGTCTTATGCTGTATATGTTTGTGTTTTAAAGATTCTCCTCATGTCTTATCCTCATGCTGTATCTCTGTGTATAGTATTAATATATTATAGAATGTTCGTTTTGGCAAGCTTTACTTTCTTGAGTTCCAGTTTCATATGTATAGGATACTGTACATCAGAATGACAATTACTTGTGGACTGAATTTGACTTTTTTTTTTTTTTTTTTTTTGACACTTAAGTCCTGACAAAGTGACACAAACTGCTATCTGGTCTTGCTCTTACATAGCAATTTTTTCTGGGATACCATGCTGAGCTTGTTTCATAGAAATGTACCCAAGTACTAATTTGCTTACTATACATGTTATTAAGTAAGTTGTTACATACACTATGTTCTGTTTAAAGACTTTGTCAATATACTTATAATATTTTTAAGATGCAGTTGGTCATATCCTCAGCTGGTGTAAATTGATGCAACTCCATCTGTTTCAATGGAACTACATTAATTTATATTAGTTGAGAATCTGGCTTGCTATCTTTTAATAGCCTCCTGAAATTCCTAAGTTACACTCACCTATTTGACATCTAGCATCTTGAGGAAAAATTTTAACCCATTAGTGCCCCAGTTAAGCAAGTGCAAAAGTGTTTGCAGGCCTAGGTGAGTCCAAATCCTTCATTCTTTTCACACTCAAAGTTTCTAGCAATGTATCTTTTAAAATTGTCCACTAAAATAGTCTTGTTATAGATAAAAGAAGAACAGGAGTACTTGTGGCACCTTAGATGGTGCCTAAGGTGCCACAAGTACTCCTGTTCTTCTTTTTGCGGATACAGACTAACACGGCTGCTACTCTGAAACTTGTTATAGATAAATTTTCTTCAAATGACATCTATTGTTTCACCTGCTTTGCACTGTTAACATGCAAGTTTTTAACTTGACTCTAGAATGCTGTGGATATTATTTATCATTTATATTATGGCAGCACTTTGAGGTCCCAGTCAGGATCAGTAGCTATGTGAGGGACCGTTCACATGAATTAAGTTATAGAAATGCAAGTGTGCCTAAGTTAAAAGAAGTTGGAGTAGCAAACAAAAATATATACGATCAACTTCTGCTCTTGGATACATGTGCGCATCTCTGAAGGTAAAATCTGATCTGTGAATGAAGAGGGGGAATGAGGATGTGAAGATTAGCTATCACATGTGTACAGCTTAATGGGATTGATACAGAAATTACTAGGTGGAGTTCAGTGGCCTGTGTTATGCCAGAGGTTAGACTAGAAGATCAAAATGGACCCTCCTGACATTGACTATGAACGGTTCCAACTCGTTTAAAGTTTTTATCTTTTAATTATTAGATATCAGCAAAATGTTCGAACAAAGTTGAATTCCGATAATGAAATCTTCCCATGAGAACTGTGAAAGAAATGGTGATTTATACATGTTCCAAATGGAAACAGTCTTTTTTTGAATGCTTTCATGTTTCAAACAGGGATTTGCACCTGTCTGCCCTCAAGACCACCTCTCTCCTGATGTCAAATGCCCACAGTTGTGATCAGCAGAGGCTCTTGAGCTTACTGTCCCTTATACAAAGAAGTGGGTTGCTGGTAGATTTTTTTTTTCTTCTGTAAGGGCCCCTTTCCTTTGGAATGCTCTGCCTCTCAAGGTCAAGTAGTCCAAATGTGTTGATCTTCTGGGTATGCTGCCACACCCATTTGTTTGAGCAACTAGAGCAAAGGGCTTAAGTATTTGAGGGAGGGGGATTTGTGTGCTGGGAAAATGTGGTGATGGTTTTAAACTGTATTGATCACAGAATTGGTGATTGATTTTTACTTTCTAGCTTCTGTTTTCTCATTATTTTAAATGTATGCCAAGAGTGTCTGGAGTTGTGGATGTGCTCCCCTTGGTATGGAGTTTGTATACATTGAAAATCTCAATAAATAAATGTATAGTATGAAGCTGATATAATGTCAAATTCTGCCCTGGGCTGCAGATGTGTGAAACTCCCACTGAAGTAAACAGGAGCAGTGTGTGCATCTCTGAGGGTAAAATTTTGCCTAGGATTGATACCATATAACTCAAATATGTATGAGCAACAGGTAATTTTAAAATATTGGCTACATCTATATTCACAGTGCAGATGCTATGGCAGCAGAGCATTAAGAATGTATACAGTTCTGTGATTCTATTTCGTGTCATCAATGTTTAGAGTCACTCAAACCTTTCAGATACACTAAGGTGCCACAGTGGCACTTACTAATCTTCTTTCTTCAGATAGTGCTGTTATCACAGGTAACCTCCATCCCACTCAGATATGGGTGACCTGAATTTACTATGATAACGACTTCAGCAAAAATAGTCACTTCCATGTTTATAACTTAGCTATTTATAAATATATTTTAAAAATCCCAGAAGATTCTAGCATGTTATGAAGCCTACCAGCCTGTAAATTTGCATTTTAAAAAGCACATTCATATCTGAGTTATTGAAATACAAAAAGCAATTTGAAAACAGTGAGGGCTGATGTCAGTTTTGGATGTGCAAGGAATACAGGAAAGTAACCTTTACTGTGCTTTCTTTAGTTTTATTTTCTTAAAACATTTTCTGAATATTTATTATTGTCCAATTCCAGCCAAGAGAAAGTTTTTATCACAGAGACAGAAGACCGTGAGAAACATGAATTATAGAAGAAAGGCTGACAGGGCCTTAACTATAGCAGCACTAGCAGGTGTCACTATAAAAATAATAAAGATTGAGTATGATGGCTATAAATAGATGAGCCATTTTAGTCGTTGCCATTGAAGTAGTTTAATAATTCCATGCTGAGTCCCCTTTCAACAAATTTAATGAAAATCAGCATGACGTTGTGGCAGCTACTATTGGATTCTTCTACCATCTTCTTGTGCTTCATGGTGTGAGAGATTAAAATAGCATCTAATAAACTAGTATTAACTGTTCTACATCCCTCATGTGAGGCACAAACTGACAAAGGCCTTTATAGACAATTCTCCCTCCTCTGGAGGGTGCCCCTGTTTTTCCTGTTCACAGTTGTAGTGCCTAAGGAGCTAGGAATTGTTAAACAGCAATTTTTGTGGTCTTATTCCCTATTCATTATGAGTGTCGGTATGGAGCTACTCTGAGGCATTCTGAGCAGGAAGTAATGATTTGATTTGCAGCCTACTGTGAAAATTTATTAATCTGAAGGGACCCTTCTGAAATCCTACTTGATGAGCATAAGAATAACATATGCCTGTATCAATGCCATTATTCAATGATCTCCATGGATATGAATGAGACAGAGTGACATTTTAAGCCTAGAAAATATTTCATCCAAAAGATAAGATGAATTGTTTTAAAAATGTTATACTTTGTTTTCCCTTTTTGAGTGTCTTGATTGTGTTTTAGGATCAATAATCAAATATGTGTGTATAATAGTGCTTGAGGTACTAAGAACCTCCAAGGGAGTTATATACAGGATTCAACTGTCAAGTACTTTTTATAACTTAATTATTTTTACACTTCATGGTTTGTAATCTCTTCCTAGAGCATGGAATAGCAAAGCACAGAAATTGCGACAGCGGCTCTTTTGGTGCCTCCTGGGAGACGCTGTCAATTTCCTCCAATTAATTGTCAGTGCTACCACTGGGTCAGCAGGAGGGGTGCTATCTCCCCCTGGATCCAAGTGCACTACCTCCACAGTATTCCCAGTCCTTTCTGCTCTGGGAAACCACTAGTGGTTTTGTTTAAAAAAAAAATGTTTAGCCATAGTGTGGTGTGAGTTTTTTATTTAAATATGAATATGTAGAATCAGATGTACATTCTCCAGCAGATTATGCCAATTTCAAAATAATTCATATTGGTAAAACTTGGCCAGTTTGTCTAAGTAAAGTACTAACTCTGAAGTGCCTAAGGAAGAAAGTTTCAGTAAAGGAAACAGTAGGGGTTTTAAGAGATGCTGATGCGTGCTGTCGTTTATTGGATTTATTTTCCCCCTCACTTGTCGACAAAACAATGTAGGGAATCAGAGCTAGAAATACACTGTGTCTGTTCAACTGAAAAGCATAACGTATTTGTGACCAACCTGTAGGTTTGTTTCTCTGTTCTTGGAGTGAGACTCTCAAATGGGTCGCAAAGTGAAGCTTGCAGGGTCTCAATGACCGAGAATTAAAATTTGGCAGAATCCAGCAATCACTACAGCCCAGTGCAGCTAGGGGAGAGGAATAAAGAAACAATAGGTTTCCCTCTGCTCCTGCTATTCCACCTCCTGCCACTAACCATCACAGTGAAGCTCTTGTCCTTCCTTCCCTTTCCTATGTCCACACAATGCTATACTCTAGGGCTGGGGAAAGGATGCTGCTAGAGGCTGTGGAACGGACATAAGGAAAACCCACAAGCCTCCACCAATCTTCCAAGCACCCAAAAAACTCCCGTTGTTTTGTAGGATTAATTTTAGGCAATTTTGTGGATCACAGACTACTTGCCATATGGTATTCTGGTATACTGAAGTACCTGTCAAATAGTCAGAAGGAGCAACTTCCACTAGGCCTCTAAAGCATTTTAAAGCCTTAGATTTAAAGTAAAATGCATACATTCAAATACGTATTTTTAACTTACATTGTTTTAAAAACATTTAAAATAGCCACAAAGACTCAATTCTTCCCAATTCAAATTCAAAATGGCAGCCATAATTTAATGAGGTGAGTCCCTGAGTGCAAGGGTGTTGGGATGCAGGACATGCAAGTGTATGTCTCAGGCAATTAAAGTAACAGTACTTTAAATTTGGACTGGATAAATGTTTTGCCAAATTTCACTGAATTCTCTTTAGTTTGAAATTGAGATGTGGCCTCACTTTGCATTCTAGAAATTAGCCTTTCCCGATCTTGAATTCCATGCCTGACAAATCAGAAACTTTGTTCTTGGATGAAATTCTTTACTTTCTGGGTCCTTTTGGGATGACAGAAAATGTAACAACTTCTTTCTCAGCTTCTGCCCATTAAAACTAGTTGCTGTATATCTGGGAAATGTTGTATTGGGGAGGATTGGAGAAAGGAGTAAAATTAAAAAAGAACAACCTTTGGAAATGAACACAGGCTATATGAAAGGAGCAGGGAATGAAAAAAATCAAGACAGTTACAAGGGTTGTGGCTAAAATCTCTTCCTTGTTAAAAGAATATAAAATTTGTTCCAATATGAAGAATAGCAAGTTCTTCTTCTAGGATTGTCCCCGTGGATGATCAACTTTAGGTGATTGCATGCCCCTGTGCTTGTAATTGGAGATTTGTAGTAGCAGTGCCTGGTTGGGTCACACATTTGCTCTCTGCATCTTGCGCTGCCTCAGGTGGTTACATAGTGCTGTGCAACCAACCCCCCCTCGTTTCCTTCTCTATCGCCCTCGGCTTGAGACAGAGCACTTAGCAGCGTCTCTGTACCTTAGAATGTTTACTCTAGTTATTTAGTTAATAGTTAGTTGTTAGCTAGTTTTATAATTATTTATCTTTCACTGTTTATTTTCTTATCTTAAAAAAACCCCAACTTTTTTTCCTCTTATATTAGGAAATTAAGTTCCAGTTGTTAAATATCCTTTAGAATAGCTCAGTTACCCTTCCTTATGGGAGAAAACCCTTCTCTGAGGGACATGTCTGGTTTTTAAACACTGCCTTTTGTGCAGACTATCTATCTCAGTCTCTGATGGGCATTTGCAGTGTGTCCGCTGCCTTGGAGAGAGAGACATCCCGCAGAAGTGCTCACATTGCCATAATTTGAAAGCCTGTACCAGGAAGGCAAGAGACCTGCAACTGAAACACCTCATGATGGAGAAGTGTCTGTGCCAGGCATCTGAGCCTGGATCACGGACTTCCCTTGGACACCAGTTTCCCACACCGGTCTCTGACAGACATTCCCCTCCAAATACTGAGGCAAAAGAGCACTCCAAGAAGGTGACTAAAAAGCAGGCTCCGACTTCCCTTCCTCGGGAACTGACCAAGAAGCGGTGTTCCCCAACTTGGCAGAACACCACCACACCAGAACCTTCCACCTCGGAGGTAGTGGGACCATCCAGTACCATGGGTACTGCATGAGCAAAGGACCCTAAGCTGGCTGTCTTGGACAAAGGCAGCAAAGGGAAATGAAAACCCTCCACCTTGGTACTGTCGGAGCCAATGAGGCATATGGCGTTGAGCAATTTGGCACTGCTGCAGGCTGTGGTGCCACCTGCTGCCTTCACAGCATATAGCGCGTGATCCTTGGCACCGACAACTGTGGCACAGACATCAGTACCATCGACACCTTCCTTAGTACTGATGCTCTTGGTTCTGCAGCAATTTCTATGCCACAAGGATCTCTTCATTTTCTTGATGCCAGAATCTCCTTTTCTTGATACCGACCTCACCCCAGCATTCTTTGTATCGTGTCAATTTACCACACCGCCCAGATCAGCTCCTCCCTTATTGAGTGACGAGGATGATGAGGATGAAGGGGAAATTTCCCATCACTTCTCACCTTTCTATGCATATACCAGACCAGGTCCATCACAACAATGGGATTATCACCCAGGACCTGAAACTCAGAGCTGGTATGGACACCCATGGATGCCACCACCCATGCCTTTTCCATCACAGTGGCCTTACTGGGACCCATAGACAGCAATACTACGCACAATACCACAAGCCTCCCAATCCATCCCAGGTGAAGTCAAGACATTCCCCTTCACCCTCTGTAGCAGGACTCTCTGAACCCCCGGAAGAGGCAGTTGAGGAACTGGAGGAGGCTTCAGACCAGGAAGCTGCACCAGCAGCCAACTTCTCATCCTCTTCTCTGGATGAAGCCATCATGCCTCCACCTCCTATGAGGGATGATTCCAAACAATTCTAGGAATTTATAAGAGGGTGGAAACTTCCCTGGACATACCATTACAGGAAGTGGCTGAGTCCCTGCACAAGTTGCTGGACACACTACAGATGTCAACTTCCTCCAAAATCTCCTTACCAATCAATGATGCTCTGATGGACCTGGCCAAAATCATCTGGCAGACCCCAACAACAGTCCCACCCACTTGCAAAAGGGCAGATAAAAATATTATGTTCTTTCTAAGGGAATGGAATTCTTTTTTTCACACCCCCACACCAAACTCCCTTGTGGTGAAGGCTGTGAATGAAAGGGGCAGACAGCATCATTCCAGAATCACCCCGTATGAAAGGGATTGGAAGAGACTTGACCTTTTTAGTTGTAAGGCCTACTCACTGGTGAGCCTACAGTTTAGGATCACCAACTACAAGGCATTAATGGCCAATGTAATTACACCAACTACCCGAAAGTTTTGGAATTTACTGAGTTTCTGCCTGAAGACTAAAAGGAGCAATTCAAAGTGATCGTCTTGAAGGGCCATCTTCTCACTCGAACAGTTTTGAGAGCCTCACTGGACTCAGCAGACATGGCAGCACATTCCATTGCCACGGCTGTAATCATGCGATCTGCTTCCTGGCTCCATCTCTCCAGATTTCCCAAAGAGGTACAATCAACAATCGATGATCTCCTGTTTGAAGGCCTCAAGCTGTTCACATCCAAAATGGATGAGTCCTTCCACACACTGAAGGACTCCAGAGAGATTCTGAAATCCTTGTGCATATATACACATACAAATAAGAAAACTAAAAACAGGGCAAGTATTACTCAGTGCATAGGTTCCAGTCTGTGCCTTATACACAACCCCAGAGACAAAATGATGACAAAGATGTAAATAGAGACCCACAAGACACGACAACTCTGGTCCCAGCCTTTGATGTCCCTGCAATCCCCTTCAAGACAACAATTTTGAGATCTTGGTTGAGGGCCCAAGATACCTACATTTAAGTGGTGGAAACATCC
This sequence comes from Chrysemys picta bellii, assembly GCF_011386835.1. Classification (NCBI taxonomy): domain Eukaryota; kingdom Metazoa; phylum Chordata; order Testudines; family Emydidae; genus Chrysemys; species Chrysemys picta. The sequence continues at coordinate 18,688,691 of NC_088795.1, forward strand.
ACTATCTCCCATCCATTCCGAGACCATCTGACCCCATTCTACCCAGCCTGGCAGACCATCACATCAGCCAAATGGGTATTAGAGATCATTGAGACTGGCTATTCCATCCCATTTACCTTCATTTTCTCTACCCACCCTCCCTCCCCATCCCTCTTCAGGGACCCCTCTCATAAACATCTACTGTGACAGGAGGTAAACTATCTCATATGCCTAGGTGCAGTAGAACCAGTACCAACACAACACAGTGGGAGGGGTTTCTACTCACATTATTTTCTAACACAGAAAAAAACTGGAGGATGGAGACCTATTCTCAATTTAAGAAGCCTCAACAATTTTGTGAAGACCCAATGCTTCAGTATGGTCACGTTAGCAACCATAATTCCAGAACTGTCTCTCGGCCCTCGACCTCCAGGACGCATATTTTCTTATAACAATACATCCCTCATGCAGGAGGCTTAGTACAAAGTACTGCACTTTGGACTGTTCACTGCTCCATGGGTATTTTTGAAAGTTCTTGCAGTGGTGGTGGCTCACCTCTGCAGACAAGAGGTCATAATTTTCCTTATTTGGATGATTGCTTACTCAAAGCTTTAACTCAACAAGGGGCACTATAAGCTACTCAAAACATAGTAATTCTTTTCACACATTTAGGCCTACACATAAACGCACAGAAATCAACATGCATACCTGTGCTGTGCTGAACTAAAGTTCATCGGGACTACCTTCACCTTCTGGAGGCTACAGCCTTGCTGCCCCAACACCGGTTTATAACTTTACTAAATCTAATCTCCAGAACACTAGACAGTCCCCAGACATTGGCCAGGACCTGCCTTCAACTTTTGGGCCACATGTACACAATGGCGTTTGTCGTCAAATATGTCAGTCTCTACATGTGATACCTGCAAGCCTGGCTCTGGACATTGTATGTTCCACACAGACACAGCATAAACAAATGTCTCACGATGCCAACCAAAGTAAAAAAAAAAAAACTCTCTACATTGGTGGACACAACCAAACAATCTAAGCACAGATGTTCCCTTTTGTACAGAACCCTCCAATGATGATAATCTCTATGGATGCTTCTCTATTAGGTTGGGGAGCTCACTTGCGCAATCACACAGTCCGTGTGATGGTCCCTATTGGAAGCCATTCTACATACAAACCTACTGGAGCTACGGGCAGTTCGGAATGCATGCTCCCATTTCCTACCTATGATCAAAGATAGAACTATAAAGATCCTCACAGACAACATTGCTTGCATGTTTTATATAAACTGACAATGGGGAGAATGGTCACACTCCTTATGCATGGAAACCATGCTACTATGGAATTGGCGCATCAGTCACAATGTTAACATCTCAGCCTCCTACCTATCAGGATGCCAAAACATCACTGCAGAAGCACTAAGCAGAAAGCTTTTTCCAAGACTATGAGTGGGAAATGAACGCCAGTGTACTATGGAATATATTCAAACAGAGTGGGCTTCCCAACAATAGACCTTTTTCCGACGACCCAAAACGCCAAGTGCATGCAATTCTGCTCTAGAGTGGGTCTGGTACCCTGTTCCCTGGGCAACATTTTCCTCATCAAATGGGATGCACCCCTGCTATACACCTTTCTTTTGACCCCTTGTCTAGAGACATATGTAAGATCAGAACAAACAACTCCAGAATAATCTTGATAGCTCCCACGTGGCCCAGACAAATGTGGTTTCCTTACCTCCTAAAGATGACCATGTGCTTACCACGCACTCTTCCTCTTCTACTTCATCTCCTCTCTCAGGATGTGGGCCAGGTCCACCACCTGAACCTGGCAAAACTCCACCTCAAGGTGTGGCTATTCCCCTGCTCTGAGAAATCGAAATGACCTATACAGAGGAAGTAAGGAACTTTCTTTTGAACAATTGTAGACCAACTACATGACATACATACTTGAACAAATGGGAGTGATTCAATACATGGTTCCAAAATAGAGAAATCATGGCAGTTTCCTCTTCTCTACCACTGGTACTAGACTACATATTGGAACTTAAGAAATCGCGCCTCTGCATGAGCTTGATCAGAGTACACCTCACAGCTATCACAGCATTCCACCATAAAGTGGATGAGTTCTCAATCTTCGCTCACCCAACCAGCAAGCATTTTCTCAAGGGCCGTTGTAACATTTACCCGAAAATATGAGCCCTTACTCCATCGTGGGACTGCTGTTACGGGGCCTTACTGTACCCCATTTGAACCACTAGTGACCTGTTGACTACTCCACCTTTTGAAGAAGGTGGCCTTCCTTGCTGCCATCACATCCACCAGATGGGTAGAGGAACTAGGAGCCTTCATGGTGCACCCCCCATATACAAGATTTTTCAAGAACAAAGTTACCTTAAGACCACATCCCAAGTTCTTACATAAGGTTGTGTCTTCAGTCTATCTGAATCAGCCAATTCATCTCCCGTCATTCTTTCCAAAACCCCATGAGAATAAATGAGAAGCAGCACTCCATACCCTGGATGTCCGAAGGGCACTAGCCTTTTACATTGAGAGAGCAAAGACTTTTAGAAAATCACAACGATTGTTTCTTTCCATCATGGAATGGGCTAAAGGGTCCACCATATCTAAACAGAGGCTATCAAAATGGATCTCCAGCTGCACTAACTTTTGTTGCCGTCAACAACAGGTACAACTACCACCAGGGACCTGTACACACTCTACCAGAGCACTATCTGCTTCAATAGCCTTCCTCAATCAAGTCCCCGTTATGGATATCTAAAAAGCAGCAACCTGGGTGCCAGCCCATACATTCACACGTTATGCCATAGAGCAGCAGCATTTATCATCAGATTCTCTATTCAGACTTACAGTTTTATCATCCACCACGATTGCAACTCCGAAGCCCCTCTCTTCCACTGAGGAGCACTGCTCTACTGTCACCTAAAGTGGAGCACCCACAGGACACTTCGAAGAAGAAGAGAAGGTTACTCACCCTGTGCAGTAACTGAGGTTCTTTGAGATAGTTATTCCTGTGGGTGCTCCACTACCCTCCTTTCTCCCCTCTACTTTGGAATTTTCATGCTAGAGACTCTGCTGTGGAGAAGGAACTGAGGTGGGGTTGGTGGCATGGTGCTATGTAACTGCTTGAAGTGGCATGAGATGGGGACAGCACGTGTGTGATCCAGCCAGGCGCTGCTACTACAAATCTCCGATAACAAGCGCAGGGCCGTGCCATCTCCTAAAGTAGAGCACCCAGAGGGATAACCATCTCAAAGAACCTCAGTTACTACACAGGGTGAGTAACCTTCTCGTGTGTGAGGAAAAAAAGCAGGGATGGACCATGCTAGAGAATTTTAAAAAGCTATTTGAAGATAAATACAGCATAGCATAGGGACTCATTTTTGTACCCTAATGTTTGATGGATATAGGAATATGTGTCTTTTTCATTTCTCCCTAAATCTTTTAGACTCTTGTGCTACCAGTACCTTATTTTATTATAGCATAGAAGCAATATTGTTTTTTCCTTTGTAGATACTATTTGGGGTTATTTATTATCTAGTGTGAGAGAAAGCTTTGACAGTGTTTAGTATGCAGTAGTACTTTGTGTTTTCATGGTGTTATTGAAGGGGGCTGAGGATGTGCTAAGCAGCTGAAGTGATTTAGTGGCAATACAGTTGAAGCCCAACAATAGAAAAAAAGGTGAGGGAGGAGAGAGAGGTTTTTTACATTTTACATTTTTCAGCAGCAATTCAGCTGCAACAGTGCTACCATTGGTGTATACTCCAGTGTACACTGAGTATAGGAGTTTTTATCTCCAAGTTGTCACCGTGGTAAAGACAGCTGCACACATTCTACATTAGAGTTGGAATCACTGCAGCTCCATCTTGCTGAAAAATGGGATAGTTTTTTGTAAAACAGATGCTTAAAGTGGGACAAAGAAAGGTAGAGTAATACTTTCTTTCTCTTTTCTCAGAGCCTTGAATTTGATGCAGTCTGTGAGCCTTGAATCAAACAGCTATGCTTTCCCGATTTAAAAAAAACAACAACTGGCACCTTCATTAGGACTTTAACGCATAAAAGGCTTGTTTCTTTTCACTTACACTGGTATAAATCAGGAGTAACTCCATTGAAGTCTGTGGAATTACACTGGTGTGGGTGTGTGAGATCAGATAAGGCCTGAGCTTTAAATCACTTGGAAAATAAGCCAGAGATCATCCTCTGAATACTCTTGACAGAAGAGCCATACAGAGTTAGACCACATGTCCTGTATTATTTATGTTTTCAGAAATATTTGCTTCTGTTGTGTGCAGAAATGCTTGGGTCTGCAGTTTGCTATTGTGTATTTGAGTGTTGTGTACAACTATTTGCAGTAGTTGCTTTTGTATGTGTATGTATGTACAGTGCTGATTGTGTGTGTGTGTGTGTGTACACTTTGAAAATTCAGCTATGTATGGCCAAAAAAAAAAAAATAGTAGTACAGAAAACAGTAATAAAAGGCGGTTTAAGCAAAGGAGAAAATCAAACCAAATAGAGTTCTGATGATCTCTGAAGAGATACAGATCAGCTATTCCTAATGATAGGAACAGCAGTTGAGAAAGCTCTTGTACCACCAACAGCATGTTTGTGTGAAATGAAATAAAGGTGAATGACACTAGATAGCTGCTAGGATCTGGGATCTGATTAGAGGGAGAAAGTCTGTGAGGTAGTCTGGAGAAATCATTCTAATTTTGAAAACCAGGAGGTGAAATCCTGGCCTTATTTAAGTCAATGGCAAAACTCCCATTGACTTCAGTGGGGCCAGGATTTCACCCAGAAAGGCATTTTTTTTTTTGAGGATCTGACTTGAAAATAGGATTAGCGTCACATAATTTTGTAAGTGTAAGAAGGCATGGAGCAGCTTTCTGCTCATGCTGGAGTCCTGGAATGACAGGTTCCAGTCTAGGCAGGCATGTCTTGTTTATGATTCTCTAGGTAGATAAATTGAATTTCTTACGCTTTACTGACTGAATAAATCAATACAAGATCTTAAAAATTGAAGGTCTCTGTAGATCTGATTTAGTGTGTATTGAAGTCTTTCCCATTGTTATGGAGTTAGGGGGCTTTCATCTTCAATTCTGCATTTATAGACTTTTTAATTTCTCTATTTCGTAACATTAATATTGCATCTTCACTGAGGTTTTTTTTTTTGAATGCTACATATTTCAGGTCATTCATAGCACTTCTAATACTATAATTACACTGGTAATGCTGTGTTGTAAATAAAGCTAATTGAAATAAAGAAATATCAAGCATATTCTTGTTTATAGATGTAAATGTCTTGTACAAGTCAGTTAGACATTACTTGTTTTCATTTATTGTTGTTTTTATTTAGCAGAAGGTTTATTACAGCCTGAGAGAATTGGACCTCAGTTGTCACTCCTTTGGGTGCAATATATTCTATGTTATCATTAATAAGCAATTGATTTTGAAGTTAATTGTTCATGTTGATGGATGTGCTGCTCTGATTTCTTGGTCTGATTTAGGGAGTACTGGCTGTCATCAAAAGGAACTTTCTGTTTCACTCCAGACTAGAGGCAACATAAATCAAGTTAGACAGATGTCATTAAAGCCCCATAACACAAGCAACTATGAACGTATTGTTTGAGTCTACAGAGATTATTGCTATGTACAGTGAAGAGGTTGTCACCTGACACTTTTTGCATCACAAAGGATTTGAAAAATAGCTTTAATCAAAAAATTTTGTGTGCATATCAGTGTGACAGAAAAGTAAACATTTAATATGTTATGGCTCTGTTATTTAACATGAAGTGCATTATTAATCATACAGTAATCAATGGATTAAAATAGGAGTCTTTTATGTATAAATTTATACCTTGTTCCAGGATTATTTCTCTTTATATTATAAGTATGTTGGGCTTCAGGACTTCAAAGCACAGTTGAGTGATTCTATCCCTATATTCAAGCTGTAAATGACAGCTAAATATTGAAATAACCTCAAAACACCATAGAAATAAATGTACTCTAAAATGAGATGTTTTAAAGCACAATTTCAAGTTACCATTAAACACAATTCCCCCTAACTATCCCCTTTTTTGGCATGTATATCCCATTTACTTTAATCCCATGGTCAGATCATTCTCTATTTCCATATGTACCTACAAAGTTCCTGGATGTAGATGTGTGGGACTTTATCAGATACAAATTTGCGTCAGATTCAGGTGGTTTAATATTTTATAATGTTCATTGGACAATAATGAAAATAATAAAATTAAAACATTTCTTCTCTTCTGGGCTTTACCCTGAAAGCAATGTCACTTGTGTAGGCCTCCATTCTATTACTGTCTAGGACTTGCGGTAGCTCTACCACTGTTAGACTTTTATACTTCTCACTTCAGTTCTTTTAGTATACACTAAATTTTCACTTCAGTTTTCAGTTCTTCTAGTACCTGCATTGTAATAGTAGAGAAGTGTCTAGTAGTGGAGAGGAGGATGTACTTATCATTGTGCTCGATTGTGTCTAATGAGCATTATGGTGGTAAAGCCCCCAAGGAGAAGCTAAACGTACTCTGTGGAACATGGAAGATACAACCTAATTCAAAGAGTTACCACCATGAAACTTATAAAATATTTTTTTAATTTTACAAATTACTGAGGATGTGTGTACTCTATTTTATAAAAATGTGTTTTAAATCTGTATTGTTTAATAATGGAAGGAACCCTTAATAGAGAAGTAATTCAAGAGAGGATCAGAACCTGCAAATAGTTATCGTTCTCTGGCTGAAGGGTCTGATTTAAAACCCATTGAAGTCAATGGGAGTCATTCCATTGATTTAGTCAGATTATTATCAGGTCCTATGACATTTACTTATGATTGGCTGCATAGTGAAATGTTTACATATTATTTTTAAAATGTTTGGCAGTGATACACCAAATGCCGGTTGCTGGATTTGTATTGCAGCCTGGCAACTGTTTTCTCCTGTTTATGTATTCCATATTACAGGGCAGGCTCTAGGTGCCTATACAGAGCAGTTTTTATTTTTTTTAAATATTGTTGTGTAATAGGTGTAAACAGAACCATGATGTTCACATCAGTGTCCTTTTAACATTTTAGAATAGTTGAAACTTTCATTCACAGTCTGAAATTAAGGCCTAATGTTTCTAGTATTAAAAAAGTTCAGATATGTTTTACTGTAAATACTTCTGTGACCTAAAGTTCAAATCCCTCCCCCACTCCAAAACCCATGGTTTTTCACAACCTGACTTCTCTTCAGCTAACTGGCATCCAAGCCCTGATTTTGCCTGATAACCTGCACTGTTCTATCTGATGGGGGTGTATCTTCACTACATACAGAAGATACCTAATTCCATAATATACTCCCTATCTCCCCTTACATCCTCCTATAAATGTTGAACAGGAAAGAAGGAATATAACCCTGTGATACACTGCAACATGAGAAAACCCTCTAAGTAGATCAGCAATCGCCTGGTCCTACCCTTTGGTTCACTTTAGAGAGAAATGAAACCACTTAAGAGTAACAGTGTCTAGGCCTTCTATGAACAAAAAACAAACTATTGTGTAACATGAAGTAAACCATTTTTTCATATTTGGATAACTCAATTTTAAAAAAAAAAAATCATCTTTTGGTTGGGCATAGTCTTTATAAGTTTGAATCCCAAGGTGTAATTTTTCAAGGAAGTTACAAGCACCTGAATATACCAGCATCAAATGAAAATGCTTATACAGCTGACACTATGGTATAAAGCTGCTACAGTGGGACCATACAACAGCAAATAATAAAGGAAACTGCTCATTATTTACTTGAGAAAAAAAACTGTGTCCTTTAGTGTGTTTAGGTTTTGCTTTCATGTCTCCACTTCATAAGTCATGACTGGAAGAAAATACGCTTAATTGTCTTCCAGTTGAGATAAAATTTTTCATATCCACTTCCTCAGTTTTTTTTAAACCAGGAGCGGTAATGATTTTGTAAAAATAAAAACAATGTTTGTCTTCCTTTGTACCGTTTCATAAGGAGTGCTCAGTGGTGATTTTAGTGCATTTTTCTCTGTATGTTAGGGATATCAGTGTCTGATTTCTCAAGAAAGTGGAAGAGGCCAGATATAAGAGTAGAATCTGGGTCTTCTTCTCATGTCTAGGATAATGAAAAAGAAGAAAATTATATTTTTAATGATCTTAAGAAAAGGCTCCCTCTTGGATTTTTTTTTAAATGGATGATAGTACAATTCAGCACACAATAGATATGTAGTCAGTATAATGAAATCTTATAGTCAGGAACAGAATATCTTAAAAAAGAATTAAAGTTGTAAGTGTGATTCAATGGAATTCAGCTAATACCCAGAAAACAATATTATATTTTATTTACAAAAATTGCACACCTTTTAGAACCTCCAAACCTTAGAAAGTCTGGACATGAACAGGTAAGAGTCTGTTCAGTTCTTCATTGACAAATAATTCTTAATTACTCAGTGTTCCCCAACCCAAACTTAATGTTGTCCCAGACAAATTGCAACATATACAAAGGTCAAAATAGCAAATTTTAAGAGATTATTGAAAATTGATCTTTAGTGTAAAATATCAGATTTTCCGGATGCACATGTCTGTTTTGTATTCAAATTGAAAGAGTTGGGGAGAAAATGTGCTTTTAGTTAGCTCATCATTGGTCAGTTCTAATTGCACTCGATATAGTACCCCTTTTTTTGTTTCAGTCAAATACTTCGGTAGCTGGCAACTTATCTTAACTTTCCTCGACATTTTAATTTTTAGCAGTGTATCAATTTGCTCATTGTTTTTACATTCTACTGAAATATCCCCATCTCACGCCTCTGACTAGATCCTCTATGCTTCTTTTTAACCCAATCAGCTACTTTCACAGGGTTAACATCACCAATCTTATTTCTTTGTCTAGGGATCTTACAATTATGACATTTTGGTTTGTTTCCTTCCTCAATGCTGCTATTTTGATGATATCATCATCTGATTCTGATTCTACTTTTCTCTTTTTATTTTCTACTTTGTATCTATTCTCTATCTCTAATAGACATTTCTTCAGTTTCCAGAGTGGTTTCATTTGGGGTTAGAAAATCTTCCATCTTTTGCCAACCCAGCCAGCCTCCAGCCGAACTGTCAGACTTCCCCCGTTTTAAGACCAAACCCAGGACAGGTGCAGTGAGTATGGCTACGAGAGTCCAAGTATGGTCTTTAGGACTTTCTTGCCTTGGGCAGGATATCACGCCATCTCTCTCACACACATTAAATGAATTAAGAAGTGGCTAACTGACATATCTCAAAAAGTAGTTGTTAGAGAATCCACTGAATGATTATTTGTGACCATGGTATTGCACTCAATGTGAAGAAGCTCTCATCTGGACCTCATTATGGCAGATAAATATGAATTAATCACTGGACTGGAAGTGATTATGGTGTTTGTAGTGGGGTTCCACAAGGATTGGTAATTGGTCTTATGCTATTCAATATATTCATTTATGAGTTATAAGTAAATATAAAGTCACTGCTGATAAAATTTGTGGATGACAACAATTCATCATCATAATCATGGCAAAACCCAAAGGGATGTATCCCTCTTGCCCATCAAGTGCTACCCAAATCAATTTCTAGTTAGGTCTTTAAGATGATAGTCAGTTTATGTCCATCATTGGGACCTTACCGGACCACTGAAGCTTTTGGTGACCACTTGATTGCTGGTTATGTAGGTGCATTCCTTAGTAAATACACTTTGTAATTGATTGGTCGTCCATCCTAATAACATGTCTATACCAAGTCAGCCACCAAAACTGAACCAGTGCTGATGGAGGCAATTGCTGGATTTGGTTATGAATATCCTCATTTCTGATCTTATCCTGCCAGTTATCTTGCTGTCAAAGATGATGAGAATTGAAAACATCAGTCTGCCACTCTTCAGCCTTCCTCTGCGCCCATGTTTCACTGCTGTATCATATAATTAGTATAACTGTGGTTCTATAGATCTGCCTCTTTGAAGCAAACATGATTTCATGTCCCCACAAGGGCATGAAATTTGGCAGCATCTGTTGATATATTAGTGTTCCTGTAGCAGAGTGTAGCAGGGTTCCCTTTGCTCCTGCCTCTGCTGCGTTCACAAACCACTCAGAGACCCTCGTGGCTCAGCAGTCACCTGTGTAGTTTATTTACAGCATGTGCTTCCACCACCTTCTCACCATATACAGCTTGGGTTTTCAGACTTAAGGATTTCTCAGCTTCTGCACCCAGAAGGGAAGAACTACTGCTCTCCTTCCACTCTCTGGCTTCCCTCCTGGCTTCCTTCCTAGGGGCCTGTATGGGGCCCCAGGCTAATTAGGCTGATAGCTGTTTCCCATTCATCAATGAGGTGCAGGTTTCTCTAGGCAGCTCCAATTTATCTCCCTTAATTGGAGCTGTCACGACAGAGGGCTGGCTCAGGAGTTCCTACCCAGCATGCTGTCACAGTCCACAACTTTCATGGATCTTCCAGCACTGTCTATGATGCTTCCTAAGAATTTGACTGTTGCCACCTGCTTGATGTCCCATCTGGACAGGTTAATACTGAGCTTGTTGTAATTTGAATTTGGAGGCTGCTTGATAGTAATGACCAGGCAATTCATTTTATCAGATTAATAACCAGATCAATGTGTACTACTTCATGGATTGGATTTTTTTTTTCAAATATAGGTTCTAGTTTAAAGGGAATTATTGTGGGTAAGTTCTATGGTCTCTGGTATACCGGAGGTCAGATTAGATTATTAAAATGGTCCATTCTGGTCTTGCAATGTATGAATCTATGACTGACTGGATCAGTCATCAGCTGCAGCAGTTCACCAAACAGAGCCAGCCAGCCAATGTCCTCAGAATATTCAAGATCCAAAAGCAAAATGGTATTCAGCTCAACACCACCAATACCTGTTTCCTCAGGCTTACCTACTAACCAGTCAGTGCTGATATTGAACAATGATGGTGACAGAACACAGCCTAGCCAAATTCCTGGGGAATGTATTATGCTTTGTATCTGCCATTCTACTGTAGAACTCTTCTATCAATGACACTATATTCTCAGGGACCTAGTGTTGCCTCATCAGATCCCAGAAACTTGATCAGTACGCTGAATCAAAGGCCTCATGGAAGTCTATAAAAGAATGCTGCACATACTTATTAAATTGAGCCATCTTTTCAAAAAGTTGTTTGAAAGTAAAGATGTGGTTGACAGTAAAATCATAGAATCATAGATATGTAGGGCTGGAAGAGACCTCCAGGAGTCATCAAGTCCAGCCCCCTGTGCTGAGGTATGACCAAATAAACGTAGATAATCTATGATACGGGTTTGTCCAACTTGTACTTAAAAACCTCCAATGATGGGGATTCCACAACCTCCCTTGGAAGCCTATTCCTGTGCTTAATTACACTGATAGTTAGTTTTTCCTAATATCTAAGCTAAATCTCCCTTGTTCCAGATAAAGCCCATAACTTCTTGTCCTGTCTTAAGTGGATATGGAGAACAATTGATCACAGTCCTCTTTATAACTGCCTTTAACAAATATAAAGACTATCAGTTTTCTCCTGAAAAGATACTAGAAAAAACTATTAAACAATCACTTTGTAACCATCTTGAGGATAATATTGTTATAAGGAATAGTCATCACGGATTTGTCAAGAACATATTCCAACTTAATTTCCTTCTCTGACATGGTTACTGGTCTAGTGGATGGGGGAAGCAATAAATGTGATATATTTTAACTTTAGTAAGGTTTGTGACACAGTCCTACATGACACAGTCCCCCATAAGCAAAGGGGGGAAATATGGTCTAGATTAAATTATTATATGGTGGGTACAGAACTGGTTGAAAGATTGTACTCAAAGAGTAGTTTTTCAGTGGTTCACTGTCAAACTGAGAGGGTGCATCTCATGGGATGCCACATGGGTCAGTCCTGGATCCAGTACTATTCAATATTTTCATTAATGACTTGGATAATGGAGTGGACAGTATGCTTCAAAATTTGCAGGTGACACCAAGCTGAAAGGGATTGCAAGCATTTTGGAGGACAGGATTAGAATTCCAAACAACCTGGACAAATTGCAGAACTGGTCTTGAATCAATAAGATGAAATTAAATAAAGGCAAGTGCAAAGTACTTCACTTAGGAAAGAAAAATCAAATGCACCACTACAAAATGGGGAATAACTAGCTAGGTAATAGTATTGTTGAAAAGGATCTATGGGTTATAGTGGATCACAACTTAATTATGAGTCAACAATGTGATACAATTGTGGAAAAACGCTAACATTATTATGGTGTGTATTAAAAGGAGTGTTCTGTGTAAAACATGGGAGGTAATTGTCCTGTTTTACTTGGCGCTGAAGTACTGTGTCCAGTTTTGGGTGCCCTGCTTTAGGAAAGACGTGGACAAATTGGAGAGAGTCCAAAGGAAAGCAACAAAAATGATAAAAGGTTTAGAAAACCTGATATAGGAGCAAAGGTTTTTAAAAAAGAACGTTTCCCTGGGTCTCATTGTTCCCCTTTTTTGCCCTTCTTCTGTCTTCTGGGACCTCGTCTGTCCTCTTGAAAATATTTGCTAACAGTTTGGAGATTGCGTCAGCTAGTTCCTTAAGTACCCTAGGTGAATTTCATCATGCCGTGCTGACTTGAATACATCTAACTTATTGAAATATTCTTTAAACTGTTCTTTCCCTATTTTGGCTTGTGTTCCTTCTCCCCTGTTGTTAATATTAATTGTGTTGAGTATCATTAACCTTTTTAGTGAAGAGTGAAGCAAAATAGGCATTAAAAACTCATCCTTCTTGATATCATCTGTTATTGGCTCTACTTCCCTGCTAACTAGAAGACCTATATTTTCTGTCATCTTTCTCTTGCTCCTAATGTAGGTAAAGAACCTCCTCTTACTGTCTTTTATGTCCCTTGCTAGGTGTAACTCATTTTGTGTCTTAGCTTTTCTGATCTTGTCCCTACATGCTTTTGCTATTCTTTTATACTCTTCCTTAGCATTTCTTCCATGTTTCCACTTTTTGTAGTATTCCTTTTTTATTTTTCAGGTCATTATAGAACTCTTGACGAAGCCATATTGTCGTCTTACTATTCTTCCTGTTCTTCCTTTGCTTTGGGAATACTAGGTTTAAAGCCACCCTGAGTTTCCTGGCCTTTGCCATAAAGTGCATAATTGATTTGAAACATTAACATGGAAATAAAGAAATTCCCAGGGACTAAAAACAGTGCAGTATCTCAACAATGAGTGAAATGTAAATAATGATGAGGACAAGGCAGCCAAACAGAGTGATCTGGATTGCGTGGTAATCTGAGCCCATTCAAGGGAAATGTATTTTAATATAGTCTAACGCACAGTTGTACATCTAGGGAGAAGGAATACAGGCCATACCTACAGAATGGGGGTCTATATCCTGGAAAATAGTGATTCTGAAAAAGTTCTAGGGGTCAAAGTGAATAAGCAGCTGACCACGAATTCTTAGTGTGGTGCTGTGGCAAAAAGGGCTAATGCAATCCTTAACTGAATAAACAAGGAAGTAGTGAGTATGAGTAGGGTGGTGAATTTACCATTGTATATGGTGTTGGTGAGACTGATACCAGAATACTGTGTACAGTTTTGGTGTCTATATTTTAAAAAATAATTGAGAAACTGGAGAGGGTGCAGAAAAGAGCCAGAAAAGTAATTTGAGAGTTGGAGAAAATGCTTTACGATGAGAGACTTAAACAGGTCAGTCTGTTTAGCTTATCAACAAGAAGATTTAGAGGCATCTTGATTACAGGGTGTGAGTACTTTCACAGGCAGGGCCGGCTCCAGGCACCAGCTTAACAAGCAGGTGCTTGGGGCGGCCAAGGGAGAGGGGCGGCACCTGCGGCAATTCGGGGGCGGCAGGTCCCTCACTCCCAGTAGGAGCGAAGGACCTGCCTCTGAACTGCCGCCGCCGATTGCGGCTTTTTTTTTCTCCCCCCAATTGCCCCTGCCAATCGTGGCTTTCTTTTTTTTTTTTTTTTGCTTCAGGCGGCAGAAATGCTGGAGCCGGCCCTGTTCACAGGGAAAAAAATACCAGATAGTAAAGGGGCTCTTTATTCTAGTGGAGAAAGGCATAACAAGAACAGTTACCCGGGGTTCCAGTGAACCCGAAGCTCTTGGTACCTGGGTTACAGTGAACCTGGAGTTCTTGGTAACTTTACTTTTTGCGAGTCGCTATCAGGACAAACCAAGAGAGATGCAGCACTTCTATCTGCTATGTGGCTGACACAAACAAATCAAAACCATGTGCTTTCACTTAAAGCCAGTACTTTTTAATTCCCTGCACTCCCAACAGAATGCCTCTACTTAGTCACTGCTTTATCTAGTCTCAAGCACGCACAAATACAATAGGTTATAGAGCACCCCAAACTGCAAAATAACCTTTAGGATTACCGCTCAGGAGTTTGGAGTGGTCTTTGGATGATTTCAGCCATAGCGTTTCAGTGGCCAGCTGTCCATCTGCAGCTGGAGATCTTGATGTGTCCACAAAGTTCCAATTCCAAATTACAAAAACATGTCAATCAAAAGTATTGCATAGCTGATCAAATGGAGCAAAAGCAAAGGTTGCAAGGTTTGCCAAAAAGAGGATGTGGTATTGTGGTTTTCGGGTCGTTAGTCAGGCAGGTATACATATTTCCAGACTCCCTGTTTTTCACAGACTGTCACCCCCGCACTCCAAGAAAATGGCACAGAGGGTCAGGTTCACCCCTCCTCACTTCTGGCTTCACCCTAACTAAGCTAAGTTACTGCAAAGACCCACTAAATAACTATTCCTAGCAATAAGCAAAATAATTGATAGACCATCCCAATAGTGGGCAGTGGCTTAGGCACCTGGTTGTTTGTTAAAATACCCCTCTACAGAACCATTAGTTGGAAGCGGAAGCCAAATAAATTCAAATCAGAAATAAATCACAAATTGTTAGTGATGAGGGTAATTAACCTTTGGAACAAACTACCAAGGGAAGTGGTGGATTCTCCAGGTCTTGAGATCTTCAAATCAAAGCTGGATGCCTTTCTGGAAGATATGCTTTAGTCAATCACAAATTATCCTTTAGTCAAACACAAACTATTGTGCTCAATGCAAGGGGTAACTGTGTGAAATTTAAGGGCCTATGGTATATACAGGAGCTCAGACTAGATGATCTAATGGTTCCTTCTGGCATTATACTCTATGAGTCTATGAATACTTTAGAAATACCGAAATAAAATAGAGTAGGATTTTTTCTTACTTATGCTACTGTAATCTAGAGTAATTAGAGTTGGCTCTGCATTTACACATGTGTAAATTAGATTAGGGCATGATTTGGTCTCATTTTCCTATTGGTTCATATATTGATACTGTAGAGTAGACATTCACATATTCTTATAAATGACAGGATTATATATCAAGTTCATCAAAATATATTATATTGCTACAAAAAGTAAAATATTGGTTGTTTCCATTTGTAATTAGAAAGCTCAAGTAATTCTAACACACACACACACACACACACACACACACACCCCCGAGCTAAATTCTGCATTCACTTGCGTGGTGTTCACAAATGAATCCAATGGTAGTGAAGCTTCTGCAACTGAGTGTAGAATTGAGGCCTCTATCTTTAAGGTATGACATTTTCTTGCAGGATACAAAGGTATTTGCTTTTCAAAATATTAAAAAATATCACAGCTATACTAAATAGCCATGGTTGGATGGAATCTGCAGATTTGATGGAATTAACAATATTCTTACTTTGTTCTTGCTAGGCCAGAATATTGTATCTAGAAATTTTATATTTTCCTCTGATATATTAAGCTGTAGATTCACAGTGACTATGATAGAGACATTTAAAAATTAGGCAATAAATAATGCAAAATACAATTTAGTTTAATCCTATAAAATACATGAAGAAAGTTAGAAATAACTTTTAGCATGACAGTTCCTCAATAATATTAATGAATGATAGAGTCCTTTATAAGACACATCATCTTTTTATGTCTAATATAGATATTAGTAAAATTACATTATATTCTGAATAAAATTGAGTTACAATTACATGTCACTCCCTATGCATTTGGATATTTTAAACTGATTTTGAAAACTACAAGGACTATGATTTAGATTTTTAAAGATTCTTGCCCTGAAGAATCTTTTTCCTTTAATAGAAATTGCATATCATGAGAAAGGTAGTTTATCTAGAAATTAGAGGTTGGCTTGAAATATGCAAGTCACTTAACTACCATCAAAATAGTTGAGACATGATCAGATGCTCACTTTGCCAAGTATATAAAATAATTAAATGTAAGGTGCTTGGTACACAAAGAAATTATAAAAAAAATCATGGCCTGCAATTGGACTTGTCAGCTGTGAGCAGCACTACATATTTAGCATAAATGAGAATAAAACATAGAAACATATGGACATGAGATCAAAAGAGAACAGTGAAAAGAGGAAAAAGGTCTTTTTAACTGTTATGTACTTTGATGAAGTTTTTCTTAACTCTGTGTCATGTGGTGTGTTTGCAAATAGTTCAGAAGCAGCATACATACGGTTAGGGGGATAGGGATTAGGGTTGTTTCATCTAGTCATGCTGAAGTTTGTTAGATCAGCTGTATTTATTATGCCGAGAGAAGTGAATGGGGAATGTTCTGTGTCCATTGTCACAAAGTATTACAGTCAGCTCAGTTCTGGTGCCGGAACCAAATAATAAACTTTTCACTTGTATAATACCTTTTATATAGGGATATTAAAAGACTTAAAATACTAATTTTGGCACTTGTCATCCAGGTTGGAATTAAGTTGTGTGACTAGAATTATTGTTCTGCCAACTCTTTCCCACGTTTTGCAAGGTTTGGATGTTGCTATCTGATACATTAATAGCAGATTTGCATCCTGTTTGGGGCTTTCCTTTGTAGGTGCTGGAAAATAGATTAGGTGAAATCCTAGTCCTATTGAAGTCAATGAAGGAGGGCCAGAATTTCACCTTCTGTGTCTTAATGTTGGATTTTAAGCATTTGAGGAACAGGCAATGTCTTGAAAGTCTGGCCTTAATGTATTATTAATATTAATATTAATGTTTATTTGGGTTGGTGTCCATTATCTACTGTGCCATTTCCACAAATTTAGGGACAGTCCTGCTCCAGGGAACTTACAATCAAAGGGGACAAACAGTTTCTAAATAAAAAAAATGTTAAATTTAATGTAGAATTTTCACAGTACTTGTATGTAAGAACTGGTCACGTGTGAAGTATTATTATAGAGGTGACTGGTAGTACCATCTATTATGAAGGTTGCTTGACACTTCTATTATAAGACCCACTTCTTAGTTACTTATAACTTTGCCAAACTTAGCAGTTTGGGCTGAGTGTCTGCCTCAGGATGATAATTTTTGGAAATCTTTGACCAAAATAGTTCGGCCAATTCTGAGAAAGAGGCTAGAGAAACATATGTTGTTTTGCAATGTTAAAAAAGTTCTGTTGACCTTTTCTTCGAGGACTCTACCACCCACTTGCTTTGTTCAAGGACTTAAAATATCGCCCGTGTGGCCTTTGTGTCATTGATTTTCCTTTTATTGTTTGTATGAAAATTTGCCCAAATTTGGACTATTTATAAGCCTTTGAAAAGTTGAAACACGCTCAGAAAACACTTCTGAGATTTTTAGCAGATAAAATCTACAAAGTTTCTGTCCTCGTTGAGCATGCATAACCCCTTCACAGACCCTCATGCTGACCAGAGAGCCATCCCTACACAGTGACTAAGAATGCTCCATTCCCTCACAGGTCCTGTGTCTGCCAGGAGTGCCAGGAGCCATCCCTAAAGAGTGAATGAACATGCTCTAGCTAGCTTAAGGCTATGGAGGCAAAGGTGGACTTTTTGTGAATGTGCTGCTGTGTGCCAGGGAGGGGTCAGCCACCAGAACTGAAAGCAGAGAGCCTGCCTCTCCTGTGCTTTTAGAAATAGCCCTGCAGGTGCCCAGGCAGTATGGAAGTAGAAACTGACTGATTAAAATGCAGAGAGGACAATTGCCAGATTGAGGGGAGGAAAAAGTGTTGATTGGGAGAAGGAGTCTGACGAGACTGGAACTGAGGGGAGGGAAAAAAAGCATTTGAGGGGTAGAAAATTAGGGTTGGTTGGACTGGGAGCTGATGAGTGAAATGGGGGATGAAGGAAACTGGGAGCCAGTTGGCCAGTGAAGAACACTGAGATTGGACAAGGAGATGGGGGGAGAGGGAAACTGGGAATGGCTGGACAAGGAAACTAGTGTGTGGGAGGGAGGAGAGACAGATCTCACAAGAGCTGGGGTTTATGGGGAGAAGTGGGTCTGTACATATGCTTGTGCAGCCTTAATTCAGCTCCCTTGTGTATATGGATTGTGATACAGTCTTTAATTATGTGATCATGTTCTATTTTTACTATTTTAATTGTTAGTGTTATTTCAGTTTGAAAAAAGGAAAATAAAATCTTAACTCTATCCCCTTGTTCATATGGATTATGGCATAGGGTTAACAAGTGACCTATACATAGGGTGATCATATTTCTCAAAGAGAAAACGGGACACCGTGCGGGGTTTGCCTGAGCCACCTGGCATTACTGCTCGCCTGAGTCCCAGAGGACTTAAAGCCAGTCTTGGAGTACCCATATCCTTATTCTTTTTGCTTTTCTAATGCACCGTTTGTGGGGACCATTTATCCTCATTTTGCAGGGTTGGCAAGTCATTTCTTGAGACCACTGAGCCCCGGAGCTCATCAACAGGGGTACTCGCTCCATTTCAAAGCCATCCCAAAACTCCTTGCCAAAGATCCCCCTCATGAGAAACTGCTGTCAGAAGAGGTATTGGTACTGCTGATAATAGTCATAGAACTGGTATCAGAGCTTAGCAAGTGGAAAGAGTTTTATCCCTCACATTTACTCATTCCTACAGCTATGATCTATGCCCTGCTCTGGAACTGAAAATTGACAAATATCTAAAAGAAAAGAAAATTTTGATGGTTTAACTGAAAAGTATAACTCATGCTTTAGAATCTCAGGAGTGTTCAAGGCCCTCAACCTTTGAGATGATCATTTGCACATCTCCATAAGACAAAGCACAGTAAGTATCTCTGGCTCATGGTCGGTGACCACTAACAGTTTAAGCTATTGCTCTTTGGGTTAGTGGGCAGTTCCTAGGATATTCATCAAACACTTTGAAAGTGGATGCAGCTCATCTATATCATCAAGTCTTACAGGTGAACCTGTATCTTAATGACTGGCTCACACGAGCCAAAGGTTACCGGGGTTGCTTAACATTCTCTGGGCTATTTAATCCCTCTGCAGATCTCTGTTTGAGGGTAAATTAAAACAAATCTTGGTCCCAATGTGTGTTCTACTATTCACAGTGGGCACCCTAGATTCCACAAGAGCTTTGGCATCCCGACCAGAGCACTGGTTCTGAAATTTCATCCAAGCAATGGACTTAGCAAAGGGGAGCGGAGGTAATATTTTATTCATGAGGATTAGGCCTGATGTCAACCAACATCTCTGTCATTTCATTTACAAAATGACAGTGTGATTTTTGCAAGGGCGATTGATTTTAGTATACAAACCAAATGTTTACAGCTTTAACTTAATGTTTCCATCTCAGAAGGCAGTGTCTAATTTGGTGGACACTGCCAGAGAATGTCTTGAAGAGATGGTCTTCTCTCATCCTGCTCCTCAGGTAATGCTAGGCCTAAACACATATGTGGTAGCAAGAATCTTTGTCTATGAACTTTGGAAGCCCCAGGAGTGAAGACTCCATGTAAACTTGGTTAGAACTGAGAGCCTTCAGAATGGCTCTCATATCTTCTTTTATAAATCAGGGCAACTGTTGCTCATTCTCCCAGAAATGTGCTTTGCACCTGGCAGGAAAGAAAAAGTAAGTCCATAGCTGAGAAACAGAGTTGAAAAGTTGGTCACTCTCTGTGGCTTGCCAGATATTTGCTGGGGTCAGGAGGTGTCATTTGTATATGGATTATTTTCTGCAGGTTTGAACAAGTAACATTTTGCTGAAGACTGGGTAGAGATTCACCATGTATATCAAATGCCTTTCTTATACACTGAAGGAGTGGCTCCTTCATGTCTTTCCTCACTTTCTTTTCTTTCCCATAGTACTGAGGAAGATGTGTAAGACAGACTGAGTAATTTTAGTTGCATCTGCAAGGTTATGGCAGGCTTGGATCTCAGAGCTTATGGCTTTGTCCAAAGAACATCCATTCACTCTCATCTGGCGAAAAGATCTCTTATATTAGCAAAGCGTCAGGGAAGCTTATCAAGATATCCTTTAATCTGAGAACATAGCTACTGTGTAGTAGGACTAGAAGAATTTAATACACACCTGAGGAGATCAAAGCAGAGTATTGTTGATGTCTAGAAAGCCTTATACTGGGAAACGTTAATCTGTCAAATGGAACTATTTAAAAAAGTCTGTTCAAGGTAAGGTCTTGACCTGGTTTGCTATTCAGCTCCAGTTATATTACTTTTTTTTTTTCTGTCCTGGTGTCTTCAAAGCTATCTCTGGTAACTTTGGTTTACTTAGTTGCTGCCCAATGTCTTCCCTAGCAAAATACTTTTAAAAATATCTTTTGAACCTGGACACTAGTTAACTAAACTCAAGGTAGGGCTTTGGGATTTTGCTCTCAGTATTCGAGATCTTATTTTTTGTGGCCATCACCTTGGCAAGAGGGTCTTGGAGTTGCAGACTTTTGATGGCCAAACCATTTAATATTATATTCCATAAAGGCAAGGTGGTACTGGGCCTTATCCCAAATTTCTGACACAAAAATTATTGGAGTTCAGCTTAATCAATCTCACTTGACTGTTGCACCCCAAAGGCTAGCCTCATAATTATTCTGGGGAAGTGAGTTTGCACACTGGATATCAAAAAAGAAATTAGCTACAACTTAAACTGAAATAAGAAATTCAGAAAGTTGAACAGAATATATGACATTGGAGAATATTCTGTAGTCAAACCGTCTAGTCTCAAAGGCTATCTTAAGTGTATAATACTTTGAACCGGCTAATGTTCATGCGTCTGCACAGCAGGACTGGCTTGGTGTCCTCTGCTAACTTTAATGACATCCATCTGCAATGTGCCCATATCTGAAATATATAGGGATGCTATGTGGAGTTTGTTATACATCTTCACAGTTCATGTTGTCTGCACATGGCATCAGGAGCTGATGCTGTTTTGGGAGAGTAATGCCTCAGAGTTATTCAGCTCACCTTCTCAAAGAGGTCACAGCTAAATAGTGTTCTACAGTGGAGCTCTGTGAAAACAATATCAGGAAGGTGAAAATGAATTTCTATTAGTAAATCTTAATCTCTGAATATATTGTTATTTAGTTAAAGGTCCTTAGTATGGCAGAAATCTTTGATTTTTAATAGTTTTAATCTATGTCAAGGTTTGTTAATAAGTTAAGAAAACTCAGTAACATTAAAGATTTCACATTTGGGGAATGTTGGGTGTCTTGGTCCATTTCCTTCCTTCCCACTTGCACCTTCTATCCCCATTGTTTTTCTCAGCCTTCATCATGTTATATTTTAACTTTGATTGTAAACTCTTGGGGGCAGAGACAATAAATATGAATCTGATCTCAGTTATATTGGTTTTAGAGTGGCATAGATCTACTGATTTGAGTGGAATTATGCCTAATTTAAACTGATACAAAAGATTCAGAACTATTGTCTTTGGTCTGCAAACTGTCAAGAACATGTATTGTACTGGAAAAATAATGATCTTTATTATTACTGCTAGAAAGCCAGTTTTCCATACCAGTGCCTGAATGCACAGCTAAATTAAATGTCCTTTCATTAAACAGATCTCTAGAAAGAGTGCCAAATTAAATCTTTATGTAATTCTCATTGAGACCCGGGATGAACTAGTTCCAGTTTTGGTCTCTGTTACTTTTATATTGTTTTTATTGATATCTCCTTCTGAAGGTTCTTTAGCCTTTGTGTGTGTGTGTGTGTGATAGTCATTGAAAAGAATTTGGTCTTCAAAACTGTTTTGGGCTGTGTGGAGCTGCTGGAGGGGATATCTTGGTATGTCAATCACAGTTGTGATCTCATCAACAATCTTTTTTCAGAAGAAATTCTTTGCCTCCATCCATGGGAGTTGCATTTGCTGGAATAGAAGGGTTATCCAGGCTATCTTTGCTCACGTGCATTTTAGCCGACTAGAGGACAAGTACATTTCCCTCCATCCTACTTGAATGAAGCAGGATGTAGCAAGACCCTTTGCTTCATTCACTGCACACATTGTGTCATATTCTGATATCCTTTCTCCTGTTGAGCAGCAGCTTACTTCAGAGGTAGCTTTATTGAAATCAGTGCAGTTACTCACAAAAATGCCATTCAGCATATAAAGGTGGCAGAATCTGGCCTCACTGAAAGGTAAAATCTGCACAGCACCTAAGGTTCACTTGAGAGCCTGCCTGTCTCTTTTCTTCCCCATCCTCTCTACCCCTGGATACTAGGCATGTGAGTTACCAGAAATGTGACTTAATTTACAGCTTTCTTCCACCCATAATACTCTTATTTTTCCATTGGTTTCTCCTGCTTTTACACTCCTTTTCTTTCTGCTTTCTATCTACTACCATGATCACCAGTGCCAAATTTGACTTCTGCACCCTTCCAGCTTCTGCACCTCCATAAGTAGCCTCAGTCTCACTCGCTGTCATACTCAGAAGCTTAGTCCCTTGGGTGTGCACTAATGCAATACACTTAATTCTGTCCTCACACCCTCAATGGCAGCAGATCGTGTGAAGCGTTGACTATATGTGGCAGGGTTGTCAGTTCCACTAACAAGTGTGAGACTCCAGATAAAACCAGAATTGCCTTGCCACCGCATTCTTAACATTCCCCTGAATGGGAACATTAAAAAGAGTGAGATGATAAATCTTCTGGTGTGCAGTGATGGCTTCTTGAATAAGGATCTAATGACTAAACCGGAGTGACATTTTATTTGCCAAAAAATTCAGTCTTGGTTGATCTGAAATTGTGAATTGACCAATTAATTTGGGCTGGGAAAAGGTTTTTCAGGGCCAGCTCAAAAAACTTTGCATGTGTGCTCCCCACTCACAATAACATTTAGCCCAATGGTTAGGGCACTTGGCTGGGTGACACCCAGATTTAAATCCCCACTCTGAAACAGGGGCTTGAACTCAGATCTCTCCCCACCCAGGTGATCATCTTCCGCACCAGACTGTAGGCTATTCTCAGATGCATTGCTCTCAATCTCTCCTGTTGAAGCTTCCCACTTTGTATAAATATCTAATTATTCATTAGAGCAGAGTCTTGAACTCCACTCTCTCCCCTGTCAGGTGGGTGCCCTGCCCACCAGGCTATTGTCTATTCTCCTCTTAATCTCTTCTCTTGATACAGTTCCACTTTGTATTCCTTGGGCCACAGAGAGTAAGAACAAGAATGGCTGTTTTGCCTGGTGACTAAGGCATGCAGGAGATGTGGATTCAAATCTTTTCTGTGCCTGATTTAGAAGAAGTAAGTGAAGTAAGTGGAAAATTCCTTGTGGAAGAGAAATTTTGACTCCCTGAAAAGAGACCAGCAGGATTTACCTGGGTATCCAATCACTTGAGACAGTTTTTTGCTGGATGTAATTTTGCAAATGCTGTGGTGAAGAGAAAACTTTCTTCACCTCTGCACTGCCACCATTACAGAACTGAATTAAAAAATATATCAATTTGACTTGGCTGCACATGTTTGGTCAGTTGCAGATGATTTTGTACGCATGAATGGTGGTAGGTGATGACAATTAATAGGATGCTTAGAAAGATTATTGATTAACAGTCACACTAACGATAGACTGGGTTTCTGTCTTCAGGGTCTTCTCCCTTGGAGAAATCTGAAATCAGTTGGATCCTGCGGTCTTCATGATTAGATTACTGAAATAAATTCTCTATCCGGATGGAAACAAGGATGAAATTACACCTCAAACTCAATTTAGTGATGATCTGATCCTAATGAGTATTTAAAAATTACACTCAATACCCAGTTCCACTTAAAATGAAAAACAGATGTGTGCCCAGGTATACATGAGAGCCAGGGATAAATTCATGGTTGTCATGGTGGCCATGAGATCCAAAGGCAACGTAAAAGAGCCCTTGCCTGCATGGACATTAAGTCACCTAGAACAATAATCCTGGGTGCCTGCAGTGATAGATTGGACAAGAAATTGGTTTGTTTTAGTTGGAGTTCTGTGGTGCTGCTGGGTGGCTTGGGACATCCCAGTTATTTCCACCTTTTCCCCATTCCATGATTTTAGCATGTGGTGAGTACTCTCAAATGAGTATGAACTCAAGATGATCAACCTCCAGCATGCAAGTAACATGGGTGTATACTGCCTTTCTGTCTCTCTGGGTTGATGTTGCATAATTAATATTTTAAAGATATATCTTCAATTGGGGGCTTTAGTTGTTGTATGTCTGAATTAAGCTAAATGTTAAAATGTGTGCTCAGAAAGTGTGGGTGACCAGGTGTACCAACCCTTTACAGTTTTGGATAGGCCAGTATTGTCCTCTTAAAGTTTTCCTAAAACTTACTTGTGGGACTGGTGATGAGGTTTGTGAGGCAGAAGAAATGGTCTTTGGGGTATGGAGAAACCCACTTTACTAATGGTTTAGGGCCTGTGAGCAGGGTGAATTTGATCTTCCTTCACCTCATAGTGGTAAGGAATTAAGCTGGTGCTGTGTGTTTCCAGACAGCCTCTCTCTCACTAGACCAGGAGAGCATGGCAGAGTGGGAGCTGTAGTTCCTGTGGCAAACGGGATTGTAGTCTATGACTCTAGCAAAGTCTGCTGGGAAAAGGGGCTGGGTATATAAAAAATTCCTGTCCCACAGAATGGGGAAGGAACTGGAGAAAGCTGAAAGAGTCAATGATCTCTCATAGAAGAACAGGCAAGTAACCCACTTGTTTGTTTGCTTTTTCCGTTATATGCAACTGTGTATAATTTAAGAAACACTTTGTTTAGTCTGAGGAGGGCCAAGCCAATTTAAGAAAATGACTGGGAAAGAAAGCCAGTGTCATGGGAAATTAGTTCTGTTACCAGAAAAAAAACAAAACAAAAAACAAAACAAAAAAAACCCACCAAGGGTGTGATCCATTTTTTGTTTGGCCTGCCACATTGTGTTAGGTATAATTATAGATAGAAGGTGATATTTGAGAACATTCAGATAAAGCAAAGAAATTACCAGAGGCAAAAAAGATTAAATTCTTAAAACTGCAATGTGCATAGTTGATTACTTCCAAGCAAAAGATGCACTGTCAGTCACCGTGTCTGATTTGTAAGATGTTGAAAATTACCCAGTAGATGAAAAACAAACTTAATTTTACAATATATATAATATATTTAATTTGCTAGTTGCCTTTCAATGCCTTTTGACGTGTGATTGACTAACGCTTGTGTTTTTTAACTTCAGTACTGAGCCTAGAGTGTTTTGAGAGATGCAAATGGAAACAAACAGAAATAAATGATATATCTTGCAAAATCACAATTTCAGTTGAAATAATGGAAAAATTCACATGCTTAAATATAGCAATTCTTGTTTTATAATACTTTTTGCTTTAAGGTACTTCACATTCATGCATATGTTTTAAAAAAGAAACATTAAATCATCAAAGATACAAGTTTTGTGGGGCTTTTTTGGAATGCCTAAAGAGTTGCTGATATATCAGAGAAATCTTAGAAAAACATTGTTTATCTATTTACAGGAAATTCTGCATCTGAATGATATATTTTTTCTGTTTCACTTTCATCTGAGGCCTATTAAAAAGGTTCTTTTTGGGAAATAGGGATTTTTAACCTAATGCAGGAGCTTGTGCCTCTAGCTTCCCCAGCCATATAAACTTCAGAGGTGAAGTCCTAATTCCATCAGAGTCAGTGGCAAAACTCCCACTCCTTTCAATGTGGCCAGGATTTCACCCCAGAAGCCTGTAGATGCAGGTACCATTGAACATAGATTACCAGTCTCTCCCATGTCAATCCTATTCAGGAGGAGGAGCGGTCATATGAATGAGCACTCTGTTTCCCATACTACGGGATTTCCATATTGAATCCTTATAGAATCATAGAATCATAGAATATCAAGGTTGGAAGGGACTTCAGGAGGTCATCTAGTCCAACCCCCTGCTCAAATCAGGACCAATTCCCAACTAAATCATCCCAGCCAGGCCTTTGTCAAGCCGAGCCTTAAAAACCTCCAAGGAAGGAGATTCCACCACCTCCCTAGGTAACGCATTCCAGTGCTTCACCACCCTCCTAGTGAAATAGTGTTTCCTAATATCCAACCTAGACCTCCCCCACTGCAACTTGAGACCATTGCTCCTTGTTCTGTCATCTGCCACCACTGAGAACAGCCGAGCTCCATCCTCTTTGGAACCTCCCTTCAGGTAGTTGAAAGCAGCTATCAAATCCCCCCTCATTCTTCTCTCTGCAGACTAAACAATCCCAGTTCCCTCAGCCTCTCGTCATAAGTCATGTGCTCCAGACCCCTAATGTTTGGTCTGTCTGTTTTCTCTAGTTGTGATCCAAGTTCAATTCTCCGAGCCTGATCTCGAGAAGAGATTTGAATTTGGGTCTCCCACATGGGATATCCTGGTGTAGGTATCTCTCAGTGTCTCCTGTGGAAGCTGTTCCACTGTGTATAAAAAAATTAATAACTGGTGTAAAGACATAAACTTGAATCTCCCACTACCTAGATGAGTGCCCTAACCACCAGGCGATAACGTCATTCTCAATAGCTATCTCTGGCCCAGTGTGGAACAGCTTCAATAGGAGAGACTGAGATAGACCCACTCCTGATTACCCTAGGGTATTCTTCTACAATATGGGAGACTCAACTCCATGTTCCTGATCCAATGACTATTTAATTAGCTATACACAATTTAATATTTGGTGGGAGAGGGGAATTCGCCCAGCTCTAGTTCTGAAAGGACATTGGCTATTCCTTTCCTGAGCTCAAAGTGCCCCACAGTTTTCAGTCACGATTTTGGGCACAGTTTCCTAGCAGACTCTGTAATGAAACCTCAGTGTCTTAACAGACTTCCAGGCATTTGGGAGGATTTAATAAATAGTTATAACAATAATTTTATGCCTGTTCTCTACTTGTGTGATTAATAAAGTTGTGACTTTCCTCCCATAATAAATTATTCCTTTTATTAAACTAAAGGTCTTGTGATGCAATAAAACTAGTATTCTAATGATATTGAAATCTATCTGTAGCAGACATAAGATAAACAATGTTTGTTTTTTAAATTAAATACGTGGTGCTCTCCTGCAATTTGTGTTACAGAGGTGTTGTAATGGCTTACCACACTGACTGAATTCTAGGTTATTTCAGTTTACACTTTTCTTATTTTCTTTAATACTATAGGAAATTCCACCACCAGGTTCCTACGAGGTTCAAAAATCGTTTGAGAAATCACATAGTAAAAGCCACTATATGCCTCCCCGAACCACACTGGCTAAAAGAAAGCATACCTCTTTTCTCAGTGCAACACCTAGAAAAAATGTACCCAATACTGACAAAGATGTACCAGGTAAGTTTATTACTTTCTTTCCTAATAAAACTGTAACTAAAACAACTAAAATATTATTCTCTTTCTTGAGAACCATTCCAAAAGGTTAGTGTTAAGTCATTTAGGTCAAGTGATCTTAGATTGGGATTTTCAAAGGAGCCTAGGGAAGTTAGACACCCGTGTCCCATGGGATGCAAATCTGAGCCTTAATGCCAATCCTCCAATTTAGCGACCGGTAAGTAAAATAGAAAGCAAAGAATCAACACCTGTTAAAAATACTTTATTGAATTAAGCCACTTCTTCATCCCTGAGGGGATTAATCTGAGGCTATCTGGTGACTAATTTTGCTGGTCAAATGGAAATTGTTTAACTAATGAAATAACCAATATCACTGCATTTTAAGAAAATATTGTTTGTGGTGTTGCTGTAGCTATGATTTTTCCAAGATATGAGAGAGACAAGGTAAGTGAGGGAATATCTTTTACTGGACAAACTTCTGTTGGTGGAAGGTACAAGCTTTTGAGCTACACAGAGCTCTTCAGGTTTGGGGAAGGAAGCCAAGTGTTACCTTTTAAGAAAACCAACCAAATTGATAAGTGGGCAAACCATATGCCTACTTTATATTTCATTCTGCATGGTGACTTTGAACCTTGTTAACACAAAGATGTTTGTTTCCATTAAAAAAAATAGACCTTGTTTATGGCATATGAATTGGGTTTGATTTGCTTGTCAGACTGTTGACTTACTACTGATTGGGTATGAGAATGTTTAATACTCCACATGCTACATATTTGCTCATTAAGATAAAGTTCCTTAGGAAAATAGAAATATATTCTTAACTTCCAGTGAATAACTTGCAGGAAAAAAAAATCTTTGTAATTTGAGTCTCAGAAATCATTGCAAAAGCGCTTGTAAATCCATCTCTGCCTTTTATATAATTAATCATAGATCAGGGGACACAAATTAATGAGGACGGATAGATAGATTTTAAGCAGCAGGCTGCATCTTTTTTAAAATTGGAGAGGGTCACTATCTGCCTGTCTTCCCAAACCAGGCATTTACGTGAATTCAGTGTGGGGTTTACTGGGCATCTCTCATATAGCCCATAACTCAGGGTAGCTCTCCACTGCCTAACCCAAGGGTTCAGCTTGCTTAGCTAAATCCTCTTGTCTTCCCCTGCAAAAAGGTCAGAAGGTACCAAAGAGGGACCCCAGTCTGCAAGGACTTCAGGACTTTTCCCCATAGGCCTAGGGCTTACCAGTGAAATCCCATGTCTCTTATTTTCTGGTTGCTGGCTTTTTGGCCTTATATTCACACTGAACCCCGGCTGCAAGTTGCGACAAAACATTCATACAAATTCCTAATATTAAATTCCTAAATACTATTCCTAGATCCTATCATAATTGTGTTTATGACTGGTGCAAGATGCCTGAGAAACCCTGGGCTGGGCTTTAAATAAATGATTTGGGAGCAAGACCTAATCACCTCACATCTCTCTGGTTGGGCAGTAGGGCACTCGGGGAGGAGGGGCCTGTCCCTGTGTACACTCTCCTTTTATCCTTGCAGATACAATCAAGTTTCCTAGCCATTAAGTTAGAGGGGTGGCAAATTGTCACACTATTGCTAGCCATTGTATTCTGGTCCCCAGGTTTCTGTTTGACATGTGATACCTTCCCTCACAAACTGTGAGAAAACGGAACTATAATTCAAAGAGTCTGTGTGTTTTTAAGGAAGTTTGAGGTAGCAAATACAATTTCAAAAAATGAAAGAAAAGTAGAATAAATAGTAAGAAATTCTTTAAAGGTGTCCTAGAAATGTGTCAGTAAACAGCCAGAAAGTCTGTGTTTGTTCTGGAATATCAGAATAATAACCTTGGATAGAAATAGTTTATCTTAAAGGTTTATTAAAAAACAAAATCAGACAAATACAGGCTATCCAATAAACTACAAAACCTAGAGGCAAAATTCAGTGAGGTCCCGGTCTTTCAAGAATGTTAGCCATAGTGCTGACGTGAGGATCCACTTTATTTTGTAGCCTACATTAACTATTATTTTGAAACCTCTTTCCAGAGTTTTTCAAGTTGTTCTGACAAATTTTGAAATTAATGTATCAATACAAATTCCAATATTAAATCATAAGTTTATAATGGGATTGACAATGAGTTAATAGAGACTTTCACCTCCGGGTTACTTCTGCAAATCAAGCCCAAGTTGGTAATAACTTGAAAGTTGTATTCATCTGCTGCTTGCTTGATCATCTGTGTGAAATGAACTGACTGTCCAAGGCCAGGCATTTCCCAGTGATCAGGAATCCACATCACAAAACCATCACCAGAATTGTCAATAAACAGAACCTTTGGTGGTAGTCTCAACAGAGAGCCAAGGATTGCTTGGAGACAGAGAATTAATGAACCCGTTTGAGGCATTATGATGGGGCAATAAGAGAGAGCTTGCACTGACACTATTTATTTTATGGATATATAGAGGATTTTCAATTGCTAAGTTTCAATCGGCTAACCTTTTTTAAATGGAAAGGGTCAAAATAAACAGTAGAAAAAGTTGCTACTTTCTCCTGTAATACCATTATTTGGTTTGTGGATTAACAGTAATGATTTGTAGTTCTGCTTTTTCCCTTAACAGGTAGTGCTAGTAATTGCTGCATTTGGCTTAGCAAAAATAATTTGCTGTGTAGTTTTAGATATTCAGCCATATCAGTTACTGGCAGTTTCTATATATATATAGTGAATGTAAGTTCCAACAACTTTAAAATTAAAGTAGCTAGCCCATTTTCCTTTTTTTGCGGGGGAGAGGGGTAGATGGGGAAGGGAGGGTCAAAGAAACAGGAGAAAATATAGAAGCTTACAGGCAAACTCTTAAGCCTCTAGGAGAATTCAGTCAGAGGTAGGTTTGATGTCACCAGCAGCATGAATGGTGGGCCCTCATGCCGTCTAGGAGCAATGGAGCTATGATAAATCGGGATGTCAACATACCTGCAAAAGAGGGAAAGTAGTTCTGAATTACAAATTTACTTCATTCCCTTCTTATATTGTTTACTTGGGGCATTCAGTACATAATTCTAAAGCTTGTTTGACTAGTTGGTATATTTGTAGGTCACCTACTGTATACAACAGAAGCAAACAGCCTGACCAAGGTATTACTGGGGCCTTTTAGTGATATGAATACAAAGTTAGTGATAAATGAGGTTGATGACTGCTTTGCCTTTGTACTGGGAAAAAAAAAGGTGAAGGTCATATCTTGAAAAAGGAAGTATATTTTCAGAATGTAAAGAAACTGGAAAAGAAGGTGAAAAAATGCTAGAACATGTAGTCAGGTAGTTACTACTTTTTCAAGCTGATAAAGGAAATGAAAAGGCTGTAGAAAGATTTTTTTTATAAAAATGCATTACTAAAGATGCAAAAATTGTAAGAAACTGTATGTAACTTGTGTGTTTCCTGAGTTGATCATGAAACATTAGTTACAGTACTTGTAAGCAACAGCATTGCTAGGAAGGATATGAAACTCCAGCAGTCTTTGTACCTGCATTGATAATGAGGAGAAATGTTAACTAATACAACTGACAAATGAGCCTTCATATTTTGTTGAGTTGTTTAGAATCCAGGGATGGTGCTGATCAGGGACTTTGGAAGATATTAGGCCTTCCCAAATGTTAGTTTCATGGTATGCTTCTGGATTTCTGCACTAGGAGATACCTTGACTGAGTGTGAGGCTCATTAGCTGGTACTCTGTCATGAAACTGCTGAACATACTGAAACTCCTTTTGGGTTTTCTGTTCCCTCCCATAGGCCATGTCTGTTCTAGGGAAAAAAATGTGTTAATCAATGTGAAGCTACAGTGAGAAAAGCAATTAAAATAGTAGGATGCCTATCATCATCCCACTCACACACAAGAAAAGAGGGATGCCATTAAAAATTGATACTACTCCATCCTTCCCCAGACAATCAGCTGGCATTGCATCTCTCCTTTCTTCTGCATCTCTGAAGTACAGCATTCCCAGTATGATTTTATACCTTTCCCCACTCTCAAACCCAGATACACCTCTGGTATTTGCTTCCGTCTGATCCCAGACATGTCATCCTATCTTCCTCTCCTGGCTAAGAAATGTCACTCAGAGTCCAGAAACCTCAAAAACTTCTCTTTCTGTAGCATGTTTCAGTATCATAGTACCCCCAGCTGCACACATGAACTGATTCACACAGAGCCTGTAGGTTTGGCCAAGAATGGGATGGACATATATCCCATTGGAGAGAGTGACCTTTGGAGTTGGCAAGATAATAGATCAGGTGACTAAGAGGGAAATAGATAACATGAAATGGATATCTGTAAACAGGCTTTCAGAAAGTTCTGGATTTCTCTAATATTATTTATAGCTTAAAGGACTTGTCCCACATGTTTCTATGAATACTGCAGGTTGAACCCAGACGAGGTAATTAATTGCACAGGTTAGTACTTGCCTAGTTTGTTTCTATGATTGATTTAAAGAAAGGTTATGAGCAAATATCTTTGACTGGTGGTGTCAGCCTTCAGTTCCCCTCTAGGTTGTTTGAGATTTCTAAACTATCCTTTTGCACACTCGATGTAGCTACAACTTTCCAGGGAATGGTAAGCAAAGTGCTGGAGGGACTAAGTGAATTCACTTTTGCTTTAACTGCTGTTAAACCTGAGAAAACCAAACCTGAGATTACCACTGGGGCTGCCCTACTCCCAAACTGGGGCAACCACTTATGATTCATAAAGGAAGCAATCTACATGAAGACCTGACTGTAAAAGCTGAAAAATGCAAGTTAGAAACACCTTAGGCTGCAAACTTAGGGCATACACGGGAGAATGGAATAATTAGACCAAGGTAAGCACTTTGTAATTGGTCCACTCTACCAAATATCAGTTGGTCTTTCTGATTCTGAAAAGGGAGTTTGTAAATGCAGATCACAACAGATAACATGATAAACACCAGTGTGTTGAACTTTGGCTTATAGTGCTGTTCAGTCAGGTTGAAAATAAGGGGGGAAGCATTCTGTCATGTTCATAAGCCACCATTTTCTTTCTAGAAAGAGAGGTTATACTAGAGCTCTCTCACAGCAATTAGAGAAGGAAGAAAGAGCAGCTGATAACTAAAAAAAAATTGCCATGACAACTCCAAAGTAAACACTTGCTTGGATTTGGTTTACTAGGATCCAGAAATGACGAGAGCTGATGAGAAACTACAGCATGTTTATAGACTTTCACTTGAAACTCTGTCATACATAGTGCTGTTTCTAAGTGATTGTAAAACTAGTTCTTTTCTGTTTGGATATGGTTACCTTTTCAGTTTGAGATTTTTAGTAATTCTATCTGAACTAAATTTAGACAGGGATAATGTGCATTTTTTATTTATCTGCTGTTTTGAGGGGGATTTTGTTTGATGTAGTCTTGTATAATAATTGATCAGAAGTAGAACTGAAGTAGTATTCATTGAATATATTTTTGATGAAAAATGTGAAAATTAATTGAGTACACTTTGACCAGCTCTGGTATTTTATTCTGTGTGTAGCATAATATATAAAACTTTAGGTTACAGGGTGTCTGTGAAGCTGCTTATAAAGGTTATTCCTGGCCTGTAATATTTGCTTTCAAAGCATGCGGATCAAAAATTAAATTGATACATTACAAAGAAATGGAACTTCAAAAAGTAGCCTGTGGTGGCAGTGAGATGTAAGAACAATGCTGGAATCACTAGAGGGAAGGTGTGTGAAAATGTGCATTAAATGAGTGCTCTTTTTGTTGGCTTTCTTCTCATTTGTAATTGCATATTCCTGAAGCATATAAATGAGGAGGACCAGAGGAACATAGGTTTAATGTAGTACAATATGTGGTACAATAAAAGAATGTAATGTGATTTCCCCCCCCCCCCATGTTGAACTTAAGGGATATGATGAAGATTGGCAACATTTTACTAACCTGATAGTCTTTGTAAATAGATATCAGAAAACATTGTATGCAAGACTGTGTGTGATTAATCCCCTTTTTCTCTCATCCTGAGGAACATTCCAGACTACAAGCATTATAAAGCCATCTACCAGGGAAATAGAGGCGAAGAATAACGAAAGACCCAAAATGTAAGACAGACTCCTCCACTGTCACCTAAGTTTTTCTTTGGCTGCAGTCCCAGATGCATGAAGTTCAGCTCTCTGCTCTTTGAATCCAGTTCTTTATTTTCCTCTAGTGACTTCTTAACAGGATTAAGGAATCAGAGCAGGAAGAGGGACAGGAAAAAGAGGGACAAGAATGGGAGATTATTCCAGATCCATAGATTGGAGTAAGGCAGAGATGAAGGAAGTGTGCTGTCAGTTGGATGAGGTTTCCTGATTCTTGTTTTTTAAATTTATCTAGGATTCTGGGAGAGCTCCTTTTGTTCACTGGAGAATGCTGCAGGAAAAGAGAGTCCTCTCTCATTCCAGATTGATAAATAGTATTGAGGGGGATCCCACCCCTCCCAATAACTGGAAAGTGATGTGCTGAGTCTCTCTTCTAAACCTTGAAAACCCTTCTAGTCACCACTTCTGTGTTTAACTTATTTGTCACAGTCCCTTTTAACCATAACTCCTTTTCAGCTGTATTCAGATAAATAATTTACAGAGCTGCAGCCAGGATCTGTAGGATCTGGGATAAGCAATAGAATCAGGCCACTTAGTAGGTAGTGGTGGTAGTGTCCTTAGAAGCAGTAATACTCCTGGTCTGGGTGCACGGGGCTTGGGCAGATGAGGGAGCAGCTCTCTGTAAATGGATTCTTCCTCCTGTAGCCGAGGGGCAATGTAGGAAGCGCGGGTGCATGTGTGTGTTTGCAGAACATCCTACAGCCAGGGGAGAAATTTGGGGGTGGGTCTGACACAGTCTCAGATGCCCTGCACAGGAAGAGGAAGTTCCACCCACTCCAGCCCAGCCGGGTCTAGCAGCTGAGCCCGGCGCAGGGTAGGAGCCACCAGCCGGGTCTTCCCCAGTCCCTAACCACTCTGGAAAGATTCAGCCTTAGGGGCTCTCTCCCTTTCAGGGGTACAAACCCAAAGGGTTTATGAAATTTGCCCCCTCCCTCAATCTGGAGGGAGATATGCACAATTTCTTGCCCCCCACAGTTAGACTATGTACAAGTTAGACTATGAACTGGGTTATATTATAAACAAGCAATACGTTTATTAACTACAAAAGGTAAATTTTAAGAGATAACAGACAGAACAAAGCAGACTGACCAAATAAAGCAAAATACGCAAGCTAAGCTCAATATACTTCAGAAACGGGTTACAAAATGTAAATTCTCACCCTAAATATTATTTTAGGCCAGTTGCAAAATTTCTGTGGTTCAGAGTTCCAGTTATATTCCTTTTCGGACTGGACCTCTGTCTCAGTCTGGACTCCCCCCGGCCTTCCCTTTAGGTGACTTTAGCAGTCTTTCTTCTTGGGCAGACACGCCATAGAGAGGAGGAGTCCTGTTTGCCTTCCTCCCCATCCTTAAATAGGATTTACATAAGGCAGGAATCCTTTGTTTCCCAAACTTGTCCCCCCTTCCATTCCAGTGGAAAGTTACAAGAAGTCCCAAGTAATATTTAGTATCAGGTGACAAGATCACCTGAATGTCGTATCACAGCGTCCATGAGTCAGTGGCAGTATGGAGCATCCACAGGAAGGCCAAGTCCTTGTTGATGGGCCATCCACCCTGTCTAGCTTTTCCATTGTTGTACCTGAAGTGTTAGCAGTGGGCGTCACCCAAAGTAACATAGTTAAAATACGGATACATAGTCAATATTCCTAACTTCAGATACAGAAATGATACAGGCATACAAATTGGATAATTACATTCAGTAAATTATAACTTTTCCAATGATATCTTACAAGACCCATTTTGCATAAAATAGGTCTCAGTTATATCATATTCATATCAAAATAATATTTTAATAAAGAATATGGAGTGAAACATCACATATGTAATACCATTGATTTGGTTCAGATAAATATTTAAAATATATATAATTAAACACAGTTTGCTTGATGCAAAGTAATTTCCCCCTTTTTGGTTGCCAGAGGGAATCTATTACTATAACATATAAATGGCTCTTTAGGTACATGTTATACACTAGTGTTCAATTCTTTTGTGAAGTAAAACATTTAAAACACGAAATGATACTGTTTCTTGGAGAAAGGTAATTCAAAAAGAATCATTTCAGAAGGTGACTTTGAGGTGTAGGTTTTTATATGTTCCCCCAGGAGATGTGGGAAATAAATTTTTGTGATGCATTTCTGTTCAGAAGATGAATCTCTTGTCACAAGAGAGAACATCTGCAGCTCCGTGTTTATTGCACTAAATATCAGAGCTATTTTAAATTTAGCATCTTTGGTTATACAGTGATTTAAATTATTGTTTTGCTGTACTGAAACCTGAGTCAATGTCCAGATCCACAATGTTTATAATCTAGATTTTAGCTAGATGTTTTTTAAAAACCTATAAAACAACCTCATTAAGCACAATTAAAGTAGGAAAATTGTGTCATAGTGACCATTCATCTGTATTCCATTAAAATTCTTGTAATCTAATATAAAAATGTATTTGAATTTATTTAATGAAAAAATTATCAAATGATGTGGATCACATTATAAAGCAATCTTCTTTTATTATAACAAGTTTTCCTTTAAGGCTTTGTAAATGGTTTTATGAGGGAGCCTCACTTAAAATGAAATGCAGAAAAATTACTTAAACTTACCAAGGATCTACTGCAGGTTTACTCCATTGTAAATGAGGGTAGAACTTGGCCATTTGTGTTTATTTGCTGTTAATAAAATTTAGAGAGAGAAATATGGGGAAAAAATTAAAATAAACCTGGAAAAACTATTGAGTTAAGAGTTAGTAAGGCTCAGTATTAGGCCTCAGTCATTACCTGAAATATTTTGCAATTTGGTAGATATGTTTTGTACAGTGCCGAGTACATTGCAGATGCTTAATAAATAATCAACAATTATAACATGGAACAGTACATTCCACTAAAATGTGGCATCTCCTTCATAGGGAAAATATTTGAATCATCCCCAAAACATCATTGTGTTTCTAGGCACATTCCAACAGGAAATTACTTTAGGTAACAAATAGAATTTATCTTTAACATTAATTGAACATATCACATGAAGGTAGCTTTGTCTACTTTTTTAGTGACTACAAGCAATACCTTTGATATAAAAGTCACTGTCGTGTGAAAACTAATTATTTCTTCTATTTGCTTGTTGGCTTGTAATATTACGTACTCGGAAATAGTATGAAGTTTCTAAAACACAGCTGAGCTCTCAGGTTATTGCAGTATGTCAGTAGTTCAGATCCTAAAACTTATATTGATCTTTTATTTATGGTAGTTAGTACTTGCTTAAGCAACACTCCCATTAGAATAAAATATGGTCTTTGTTACTTTGCTTGGAATTTCTCTGGATTTCACTGGTGGAACAGGATTAGATGGAATGTCTTTTCTTTAATTAAAATATACTGCTTGAATATTGAAATGAACTGCAGATTAGCACAGTATATTGATGAAAATAAATATAATGGTTCTACTTAATCACAATATAAACAAAATCAGTCCGCTTCTACTGTAGGATTTGTTGGTTCTGTTTCTTTAAACTGGCAGGTAGTGTACACATGTTGTTGATTCCTATAGACCAGTGGTTCTCAAACTTTTTTTTCCGTGGACCACTTGAAAATTGCTGAGGGTCTTGGTGGACCACTTAACGACCTTTCCAAATGTTGTCTGTATTGTTAACTAAGTATTGTAAAGCGCTTTGGATAAAAGTGCTATATAAAAAAACCCTTAATAATAATTAAAGTTTTTTGGTTCTACAAATAAAAGCACACAACTCGTATTTTAATATCAATAGTCTTACCTTTCGAATGCAATGAATGTGCCCTCTCTCTCCCGCCATGGCAGCCCCTGAGCTGGAGCTGGGAAGGAGTGGGGTCTCTCTCTCTCTTTATGCACCTTAGAGGGAATTATCCATGGACCACCTGAATGGAGCTCGCGGACCACTGGTGGTCTGCAGACCACAGTTTGAGAACTTCTGCATATAGACTATTGTCATCCATATTCTTTGTCCGGTAGATAAAAGGGATTTTGTTTGGAGTGCAAATTCGTATATGTTACAGCTGTTAGGCCCTATTGGGGGTGAAAGTTGGAAAACTGAGAGTCACAAGTCCACCCCATTTAGACTTAATCAATTTTTGTCTTTATTTAATATAATTTCAGACAAAATTATTATACCTGTAGTATCTGTACATACATTTATGGCAGACAAATAATAATAGACGAGATGGAACTGGTAAATGGGCCCAAGTTACCATCTTCCATGATAGTCGTTTCCCTTCCTGATCTCCTAGGCTGATCCTTCAGTCCTGTCCTTCATTTTCGGGTCTGGTGTTTCTCCAGTTTGGGCCCATGTTATACAATTCTACATTACAGATTACTTAATCTTTATCCAGTTGACTTTTAATACATCAGCCCTTTCAATTTTGGGTAACCCATACATTTCACATGCACAAGTTTCTGTTACTCAACTTCTATTTTTTCCTGCTGGCTTTGCAGTTTCTGGGTCATGTCATTTTATGTTACCCTGCCCTGGGTCTTCTCAGAAAAAGGGGGCTTTTATTTATCATTCCATGTTTATGTATCTCTTACTTACATCTTGCAATACAACTCAGTACCTTTGTTCTGTCAGCAATATCATTTTAAGCAGATTAGCAATTCTATGTAAAAGAAGAATTGGCAAAACCACACTTATGCCGGCAAGGGCTTGGCCTACATGTTACCTCTTCTGTACTCGTTCACTATCCATAATTATAAATAATTAAAAATATAGCTGTCAAAAACTTGCAATCTTACCATTAACAATTTTTCATTTATAAATCAGTAGTTGTTATCTTGTGCTACCTTTTTAATCTATTAGAAAAGGGAGGGGGAATTATGGAAAACATGATGATTCTTTAATGTCAGCATTTCTTATCTTCTCTAAGCATGGGTTTTTCATTCAAAGTCCAGCTTTGTTTGTGAATCATTATAAAAAAACTTCATTAGAAATTTTCCTGTGAATGCATGTTGCAGAGTTTCTCAGTTTTGGGATCTTGATATTTAGTTGCTTTTAATTGTACCCGGGAGCCCTGATCTTGCAATTATAGAACTATTCACAATATGTGAAGGTAGGCATGTGTAAGTCTTTGCAGGGTCAAGGCCAGAGTAGGTATAACTTTGGGGAAAAAATAAGCATTATTATAAATCTTGTAAAAAATAAAAAATAAGCTTTAAAAGGCAGTTCTCATTACAACATATACTTTGGGGAAACTAGATTATATTAGAAGAATTCAACAGGAACAAGTATTCTTAGTATACAGGGTGTGCTTGTTCTGAATCTTTGACATGAAATAAAAGTCTGGAAGCCAAATTAGTATCAACTGGATTACAAATTTGCCAAGAACAAGAAGAGACTCTAACATTAAAGATGTAAATTACATTTACTATTAATGCCACCTGTAAATCTTTGTATTATACTTCCCAAATATTTTGATGGAATAAATGGTGCATATATTTATCAATATAACTTTCCCCCATTTAACATGTTGAAATAATTTGTGCGTGTACTTCCAAACTATGGAACTGAAGAAAATAAATTGTGGGGAATGGAAAAAGAAAAGGAGGAGAATTATCCATATATTGAGTATATAATCTAATAATTGGTTGCATTTAGAAAAGTTATATTTCACACTGGTAGCTTGGAATATCCTTTTTTCAGTGTTTTTAGCATAACAAAATAATTAGTGATAATGAATCTCAACTTTTAGATCTCTCCCCCCAGAAGATGATGTGGAAAATACTTAGTTCAAAGTTTTGAATCTTTAAATAGTCTCAAATGGAAGTAGGCATAATGGTGGTCGGCACTTGTGTTAAATGACAGTTTTCTTTCTGTGAAGATGAATGAGGAGCTCCCTTTCAGTGGTGCTTCAGGGAATTCCTTTCTTATTTGTCTTTGAGAAAGGTCTTTCTAAGACCTATTCACTATTTTGTTTCCCTTCTCACCTGTTTGGGTTTTTTTTATAAATGTTGCTTGTGGCAAGGTCCATCAAAGTCTTAAAATCTCTTGAGCTTCTTTTTCTTTTGTGGTGTGTTTTTTTGGTTGTTTTTCCTGTGGTTTTTTTTTCTCCTTTTGTTTCTCAAGCAAAACACAAGTGGCTTCAAAAGATCCCTAAATGTGATCACAGGATGATAATTGTTTGGTTTGCCTTGGAGCAGACCTGCTTAGCAAGGAAATTCTCAAGCGTTCCCAGACTTATTGAAAATCAGCATTAACTATTCTGTACTCTCCCTACCCAGCTCTTTTAAAGCTCTTGGGTGCAAGTTATCTGGACCTGCTGATTTAAAAATGTTTAATTTTAATAGCTGCTGTTTAACATTCATCTAAGTTGCTATTGGAATGGAAAGTGTTTCATCATTATCTGATATGACTACATCATCCGTGTAGAAATATTTATCGAACACTTCTGCCTCCTTTACATTACCGTTGATAATTCTAACATTTCCAAATGGACCAATACCATTATTAGGGTTCTTTTTGTTCCTAATAAACTTTCAAAAATTTCTTATCATCCTTAACTCTGCAGGCCATAAATTTTTCCTTGTATCCTTTTGCCTCACTTATCAATTTTCTACTTTTCCTGGCTTCTGATTTATATTCATCATTATTATTTTAGTTTTTTATAGATGCCTTCACTTCTAAGACAGGTTGATTTTTTAAACTAATATGAACTTCTTTCTCAGTTGTGGGATTATGGTCATTTGGACATCTTGTAAAATGTTCATAAACTATTTCCAATTTTCATTCATATTTTTCTGTGTAAATTTCCGCCCAAAGCACCATCTATCTATCTATAGCTATATCTATATCGGGGTGGGCAAACTTTTTGGCCCGAGGGCCACATCGGGGTTGCGCAACTGTATGGAGGGTCGGGTAGGGAAGGCTGTGCCTCCCCAAATAGCCTGGCCCCCGTGCCCTATCCGCCCCTCACTGCACCCCTCAGAACTCCCAACCCATCCAACCCCCCCCTGCTTCTTGTCCCCTGACCGCCCCCTCCCGGGACCCCCACCCGGGACCCCCACCCCCTTATCCAACCCCCCCATCTCCCTGTCCCCTGACTGCCCTCCCAACCCCTATCCACATTCCTGCCTCTTGACAGGACCCCCCAGGACTCCCACTCCCAACCCTCCCTGTCACCCATCCCCTGATCAGCCCCCGAGAACCTCTGCCTCATCCAACCACCCCCTCCTCCCTGACTGCCCCCCAGGACTCCCCACTCCCTTACCCACCCACCCCGCTCCCTGCCCCCTTACCAGTAGCAGGAGCTTGCCGCTGCGACACCCAGCCAGAGCCAGCTGCGCTCCTCATGCTACCAGTGGGAGCGGTGGGCCAGAGTGTGACCTGGCTGCGGGGGAGAGAGGGTTGTGAGGAAGGGGCCGGGGACTAGCCTCCCTGGCCGGGAGCTCAGGGGCCAGGCAGGATAGTCCCACGGGCCGGATGTGGCCCACGGGCCATAGTTTGCCCACGTCTGAGCTATATCTATATCTATATCTATATCTATATCTATATCTATATTTATTTATTTATATTTTACTGGTTTGGACTTTATACTATTTTCTTATAAAAAAGTGTTCACATCAAGACCACTTGTATCTAAGCTATCACTGATTTTTAGTTTTGTGATCAGCTCCTCTCTTTATCTGCAGTATGAGGTTTAATATAGAATTCTCCCATGTTAGGAAAGTGTCATATATAATGTTTAGAAATTCTGACAGTGTTTTAATATGGGCAGCATGACACCTCTAGCATATGTCACTTGGATTGACAAGTGATCAAGCAGCTTTCTTCCTATATGTTATAAATAGGCACTTAAGGAGTTGATCATCCTGTTCCCTTTTGTGATTTGGTGGTGTGTTGCAGACACCAGCTAAGACCCAATCTTGTGCTTTATCTGTTAGGATATTATTTCATAAGCATTCAAGAGTATTTTCTTCTGAGTAGTCTGTGACTCAGAAACTAGTATTACCACTTTTGTCACAGGGCCATTCCTGCTCCCCTTTGCCTACTCAGTCCCTACTCAATAGGTAATAATAATTGATTTTAATATTCCAATCATGCAGATCATTCTACCAGGCTTCAGTAATACCAATTAGATCAAATTTATGCTCTTAAATGAGCAATTGCAATTCCTCTTGTTTGTTATCTAGGCTTCTTGCATTGGTGTATAAGTAATTAAAGAATTGCTGTTGTTTTTTGATTAATTTTGCTGTATGCATTTTGATTTTGTGCTAAATGATTTGGGTACAATCTGTATGTGTGTATTTTGTGCTCATTTGTTCCTCTTTTCACCCTCTCCTTTTGTTTTTAGTTTAACACCCTCCTGACAACTAGAAAATATTTTGGCTAGGTCCTTGGACACTGATCCATGTGCTTTGGTAGTGCACAGCGGTCAGAAAGCCAATGGCCAACTGGGGACTCTTTCCAAATTAGTAGAGCCTCTGAGTGGCATAGAGTAATGCCAGTTCTTCCTCACCACCAATGTAGGGGGCAAGGTGTTAGAAGGGGAGTGGCCAGAGTGCTGATGTGGTCTAGTTATGTACAGTGGGCGTATCAGCCCTTTGGGCCCATAGCTAGTTGGCATAGTTGAGAGCAGTCCTGAGGCTATTCTAAAGTACAA
This sequence comes from Chrysemys picta bellii, assembly GCF_011386835.1. NCBI lineage: Eukaryota > Metazoa > Chordata > Testudines > Emydidae > Chrysemys > Chrysemys picta. The sequence continues at coordinate 18,731,016 of NC_088795.1, forward strand.
AAGGGACAGGTACAATCTAGAAATGTTCTCCAGGCTCAGTGGATTTCAAATAGCCCTCTTTCCTCTGCTGGTCCCAGAACATGTAAGGCACTATTGAGAATTTATCCTTGCCTGGTTATCATTAGGCAACTTTTTTTTAATTTATTATTTCAGGCCATAATTTTCTCATACATAAAGAAGAGTAAATTGCTTAATCATTCTGGTAAAAGCTCTCTTCTCCATCAACATCTATAACAGTGGAATAGGGGAAATATTCCCCACACTGGTAATGAGAAAATGTGCCTTGCCCTGCTACACCTGCAGCAAACCTCAGGTATGGAGAGGGGCATTTAAAGGAGGAGATCTAGCCCATTTCAAGGCTGACCAGGAAGGAAATCAGAGCTCTGCTTCTCTTGTTAGGAGAGATGCTGGGTCAAAGCCCATGTTAGAAGGGATGGCTGGGCCCTGGGGATCAGTGAAAGCTGGCTGTTTGGAGACAAGTCCTGAATACAAGGACGCAATCCCACTGAAGGTTTGTCATATGACCCTGTTTTGACTTGGTTTTTTTTGTTCCTGATCTCCTTTGGACCTTAACACCTTGGAAATGGTAAGACTGACATGTTTCGCTGGAGGGCCAAAGCATCACTACCTTGGACAGCAGTCTACCAGCACAGCCCAACAGCTGAGTGAGTCGTGTTCTGACAGACCACAGGGGAACACTGCAGAGGCAACCGAGTCACACTCTGAAATTCTAGCACCTAGAAAAAAATTAAAAACAACCAAAAAACAAAACAGAAAAGCTAACAAAACAAGCCCCCTATTCCTTTGATTACAAGCAGGGTAAAAACGCTTCTCTTCACTTTCATAATTTTGAGGTACATTACCTTTTTGCAGGTCAGCTTGCAAAATCCACTCTTTATCTAAAATTCTGTGATTTCACAGATTCTCTCACACACAGTTTTGTACCGAAGTACCATAGCGGCCATTTTGAAAAGTTTTTAGTTATGGAAAGAAGGCAAAGAGGAATACAGCACAGCAGATACAGATTCACATTAGATCAGAGATGGAGATATCCCTATATTGAGGTCTTAAATGGGACTTCTGAGTTGCATACAAAAGATGAATTTCCATAGGGAGTCATAGACACCACAGTGTTTTTGTTAAAACAGTTGGAGCAGTGACATGGGAGTGTTTTTTTTGTTTTTGTTTTTGTTTTTTAAACAAAAGGAAATAATATTCCCTTTGAATAAAGCTCAGGACAGCGTCCAATCCTCTAAAGAACATTTTCTATAGGAAAGTTATTAAACAATAAAATTGTGTTAAAATTAAATTATAGGAGAACATTTGGAATATACAAAAATAGCTCCTTTTTATTAGTGAAAATAATACAAATTCAATCAGATTTGAGGACAATGTAAGTTATATAGAAGAGTTAGATAAAAGGTAGCAGATGTGTTTTAAACATAAATAAACAGGCAATTAACAAAATACAGATAATTCTTATATGAAGTTTATTTCATGCAAATTAAATTAAAAACATCACTATTTCCTGCTTTTCTGTTTCTTATTGAAACATTTTGAGGCTCACTAGTGTGTCAGTGGGTTGACTTAAAGTAATAAAAATTGATTTCCAGAGCATGCTAAGTGATGTCAGTGGAGGTTATCTGAATACATTATGTGTGTATCTAACTTTATAGCATCCCTTTTCCACATGCTCTGCAGAAATGACTGGAGATTAGAGACCCTAAAGTCTGAACTTTTACTTGCTGAAGCTTTTACATTTTAAATCTAGTGGAGGATCTGGAGATCCTAGTTCGACTAGGGGGAGGAAATGAAATATGTAGAGTCAGAAAATCAATCCAAAACTATTTTAATGACAGAAGAAAGATGATGAGTTTCTGGCACATAGTCTACAACTGCTGCATCAAGCTCTTCATCTTTCCAACTCTTTGTTCCCATCCAATCTGACTTTCTCTTTCTACTTGACCGAAACTGCACTTACTAAAAATCTCCAAGACTTCTTGATTAAATATCAGTGCCCCTATTCTGTCCTTATCCTCTGTGATCATTCAGCTGCTTTTAACACAGTTTGAGCAGACCATTCTTAACATCTTTTTCTACCTTAACTTTCATGACACTGGGTCTGAAATCAATGTGGGTCTTTCCATTGACTTCACTAGGCTTTGGATTGGGCCCTAGATCCTGTCCACATTCTTCTCTTGCTTCTCTGATCATTTCTTTATTGTTGCTGGTGGTCGGTCCTCTTTGATAGAATCATAGGACTGGAAGGGACCTCGAGAGGTCATCTAGTCCAGTCCCCTGCACTCATGGCAGGACTATCTAGACCATCCCTGACAGGTGTTTGTCTAACCTGCGATTAAAAATCTCCAATGATGGAGATTCCACAACCCCGTAAGCAATTTATTCCAGTGTTTAACCACCCTCACAGTCCCACTCCTTTTGTCCCTCTGCAACCCTCTCCCTAGGTGATCTTATTTGCTTCTATGATTTCAACTGCAGTCTTGACACTGAGTCACAAATCTATTTCACTGTACCTGACCTGTCTACTTCAGTTCAGGCAGGTGTTTCTGATATTGTCTCATGAAATTACACTGAATATGTCAAAACTGATCTTCTTTTCCTCTCCTGTTCTGTTGTTGTCACCATTCTGTCGTTTATTTAGGCCACCTACAACTCTGTTCTCTCTCTAGAGCCATGCACCCACTTCCTTCATAGAATCTTTAATATTTAGCTTTTTCTCTCAATCCACACTAGTAAAACTCTTATTCCCTATCAATACTATAAAAAGCAACAGAGGGTCCTGTGGCACCTTTGAGACTAACTTCTGTTAGTCTCAAAGGTGCCATAGGACCCTCTGTTGCTTTTTACAGATTCAGACTAACACGGCTACCCCTCTGATACTTATCAGTACTATGGCGTCCTCCTCCCCTGGCTTTCCTGACATGTTGACTCTCATCAGGTTCACTCACCGCACTTCATCTAGAATAATCTTCCTGGCCTGTCACTTTGAAATGGTATACTTGTGCAAGAGAACGAGGGGAATAAGAAGGAGGGGCTGTGTGTGTGTGTTCGTGTGTGTGTGTGTGTGTGTGATTAAAGTAGCCAGAATTTACTTGTGAATCTGGTCATACAAGTTAAATAGATAATAATTTAGATATTATATATCATCAAATTATTAGGAAAATCACATTGTATAAATGCCCATATATATACTACTTTAAACAGGAGTGATATCAATAACTTAAGGTTAGAAATATTACAAAGATGTTGTAATTATTCCAAAAACAAGCATTACACAGCTAGGAAATTCAGAGTTAAGGTTAATAGAAATCTAAACATGTTTAGATGTAGAAATGCACACTTAAGGCACCCAAGCAACCTTAACTCTGGCCTGTTATAACATAATGTGTCTTTAAAAATCAGTTTACTTTGGGACCACAGACATGAAAAATCTCTTAATCATAATTATATGGTTATTCCGTGACATCACTACATGGCATAGTGATGACAATAACAGTTGAGGGCACTCAGAATGTTGCAGGAAATATTCAGTACCTTGCAGATCAGTCTGTTTTCAAGTTCTGGTAAAAACTTGGGATGTGTGTGATTTTTACATGAGGAAAAGATGAAAACTAAAGGGGCCAATTCTGCTCCCATTGAAGTCAATGAGAGTTTTGCATTATGTTGAGTCATAGCATAGCCTGCCTTTGGCATATATATTATAGTTATAGATTTTACAGAAGTTAGTTTCTTTCCCCCTTACTGAATGAAGACAAAGAACTAAAGGAAACAAGCTACAATTACACTGTGATAGATGTAAAACATGGCTTAGATAGAGTATATGGGAACTTTGGTCTGTTGATATAGTAATATAAGATTTTCAGCCATATTAAGAGAGCCACATATATATCTGATTAATCATATCTACTTACATACATTATGTAATATTAAATTTACATTTACCATTGATAGCAAAGATATTGCGCACTTTAAACTAATAAATTAGTACAAAAATTATAGTACTGTATGAGCAAATCCGAAACCAAAAAACTAGTGTTTACTTTAAAAAAATAATTTAATATGCTGTTTCCAAAACAAAACAAAAAAGAATCCTTTTATTATTTCATAATAGTTTGTAGTAGGAACATATCGTTATCAACCTACACAGTCGCAATAAAATAAATCAAAACAAAATGCTATAGTTCTTTCTTCTAAGGATCTGATCATTGCGTCTACTTTTATTTACTTGGTGAACTTGCTTTCCTGCAAAATAAATCAATAAATACAATTTTTTGAATCTAAATAAAATAAATTACAGCACTGAAAACTGATTTTGTGAACAATAATCTGTAAAATAATAGTGAGCATTTAAACAGCGTTTCAAATCATGAGTTTGGTCTTAGAAGCAATAAATTATTCTATTTTATGATAAAAACCTAATTTGTCTATAAATGATTGCTTTATCACTTTGTACTCAAAAAGACATGGAAATAATCCAGTAATAATATAACTACAATGGAACATTTAAAATATTTACAAGGAAATGTATATTTGCAAATACAAGTTAAATTTTCTCATAGTTAGACAGGAATTACCCTACTAGATAAGGACATTCTACCTCTTACCACCAAAATGAACAATTATGGAAGTCCTGCTTGTCAAGGAAGATTTTCTTCACCACAGGTGATGCTACCAAGTATGTATGTATGTATAAGTCACCTGTTAATAATGTATTATGAACTTAAAAAAATCCATTTTCTTTCCCGGCACCCCAAACAACTCTGCTCTCGTAAGGCTATATGCCAGGAGTTGGCAACCTTTCAGAAGTGGTGTGCCTAGTCTTCATTTATTCACTCTAATTAAGGTTTTGCATGCCAGTAATACATTTTAATGTTTTTAGAAGGTCTCTTTCTATAAGTCTATAATATGTAACTAAACTATTGTTAATGATTAATGGAATAAAAGTTCAAGACTGATAGGAACACGTTAAAAATGAGGAAGGAACTGCTCATAGAATACCTAGATAGCTCTTTTTCAAAAGGGGAAAAGAAGAACTTTAGAGAATTACTTAGCAGTAAATATAACTTAAATACCTGTTAAATAGATTGCTATATATTTTTTTTCATTCAAATCACTATGGTTGCTAGCCATTTGTGACTTTCCCAGGGTACTGTCTGGACTAATGAACAGCTGTGTCTCCTCAGTTCTCCAGTCTAGGGTGCCTTTTACACTGCTTCGCTGTGAGAGCTACCACTCCTGGTCTGCTCTCTCACAGCCTCCAGTATGTAAGTTACTCCCAGTTATAGTAGATGAGTGCTGCTGCCAGCCACTCTTGAATTACTCTGCAGAACAACACCAGAAAATTTCCAGTCCCAGACTTTCCCCAAAAATGCACGTCTTGTACTGCCCAGATCTCTCCTGGACAATAAAAGCTCATATAAAGTCCATCATTTTATTAATAGAAAAGGATCTGCACAAATTCTGTTATCCCAAATGGAGTTTCCCAGATACTTCAGTCCAAATACACTGGTTTAGATAAAACAATACAATAAGTTTATTAACTACTAAAAGATAGATTTTATGTGAATACAATGAATGATAATAGGTTACAAGAAAAATAAAAGTAAAACACAACTAATGCCTGACGTAACAACGTACAGTGAATTCAAAGTAGCAGTAATATCATAGAGAAGAATCTTATAAGTTTACACACAATGTTGCCACACACATTTTAATACAACAATAATGATTAGACAATTATGAGTTTTCAAATGATACCTCACAAGGCATAATTTGTACAAAATGTATCATAATTAAGGCTGTGATTCTTTCATGGAGATCGCAGAAGTCACAGCGGGGCTTCAGAAGTAGAGATTTAGTCGGGGCTATTTTTGGTAAAAGTCATGGACAGGTCATGGGCTCTTACCAAAAATATCCATGACTAAATCTTAGCCTTTATCATTATCCTGTGAAAGGGGTGAGCATAGGGGTACAGACTATCACAGCACTGTAGTACTAAAAATAAAAATTATTTTTAAGAAGCTAGGCAAAATAGGATAAAGAATAAACAACAGTAATTAATCAAAAAAAAAAAATCATTCCACAGTACAATGGTCAGTATTAAAATGTTGACATTTGCTGCTTGCAATTAATGTTGTTGCATTATTCATGGTGTTAATTACTTGCAAGTACTAAGTGTCAGCATTTTAATTTAAATTTTTTTTATGAGACAGCAAGCTTAGTAGCTAAAGGAAATGGTTGACATATCTTGACATTAGTAAGATGTGTAATACAGTTTATGAGAACATCATGTGGAACTAAAGAAATGTCCATTAGATATAACTATTATAAAATAGATACACAAATTGCTAAAATAAGAAGATGGAAATTACCACCATTGGTTCACTGTCAAGTCAGGAAGTGATGAGTGGTGTCCTATAATAGTCTATTTTGATTCTAAAGCTGTTCAGTATATTAATGGATTGGAGGATTAGGTGAGGTCTGCATGTTTCCTCTACTTCCATGAATAAAATGAAATGTTAACAGTAGTTCAATGCAGGGGAAGCAGGAAGTGCAATCTCCATATCGTGTCCCTCACTTCCCAATCTTATATAAGCCCTGTAGAAATAAAGTATAAACTTGCTAAACTGGAGAAAAGGGCTAAAATCTATAAAATTAGTTTTAAAAAACCCAAATGTATAATGGTTCTTTTAGGAAAATCAAATAAATGGAGAATAGTAGGCAGATAAGGACCATAGAGAGAGAGAGATGGGAGTTATAATGGAAGATTGAATATAAGTCAACAGGACAACACTCTAGCAACATAAGGCAAATGATATGTTCATTTGTATTAAGGGAATATTATGTGTAAAACATGCAAGGTAATTATTCTGCTCCACTTGGCAGTGATTAAGTCTCTGTTGGAATACTGTTCAGTTTAGAGTATCAGATTTATACAAAGACAAAATGAAACTGGAGAGAATTAAGAAGTGAGCATCTCATGAAAATTCTGAAAAAGAAAGCAACATTCTGAAGAAAGTTTGAAGTTGTTAAAAAGCACATAGAAATGGAAATAAAATTAAGATTTGATTTAATAGTTATGCCTAAATATGCTAGGAAAAGGAGAGGGCCTAATTCTTTTTAGTCAGGGAGGACAGGACAGGTAGTCAAAGATCTTTCACCTTGGTTGTGTGCTGTGCAAGGAATCAAATCATTCCCAGGTATCCCCACGGCATCTTCTGTAATGCCTTCCTGTCCTGTGGAGGTTTCATGTTAACTACATCTTCAGCCTTACTGTCATTTGGCCTGATTCCTTTGATGAGAATATGCATGCCCAGGACCGGCTCCAGGGTTTTGGCCGCCCCAAGCAGCCAAACAAACAAACAAAGAAAAAAAACAAAAACAACAACAACAAGCCGCGATCGCGATCTGCGACGGCAATTCGGTGGGAGGTCCTTTGCTCCGAGCAGGAGTGAGGGACCGTCCGCTGAATTGCCACCGAATGGCTGGACGTGCCGCCCCTCTCCGAAGTGGCCGCCCCGAGCACCTGCTTGGTAAGCTGGTGACTGGAGCCGGCCCTGTGCATGCCATGCAGTGCTTAATTAGTAATGAAGGAGGTTCCGGAGCTCAAACAATTAGATGCCAGGGCTCAAGCAACTTTGTTACATTCATAATGAATGCAGCAAGCCCAGAGGTGCCAGGGCAATGAACTGCTAAGCCTAGAGGTGCCAGGTCTCAGCCCTGGCAAGCCCTGGCACAAATTAAGTATTGGTCCCAAGTATTTGATTTCTTTTACCATGAACCAAATTTTATCTGGTTTGACCTTGATATTCTCTGTTTGAGCCCTTGCCATCACTTTCTTCAGTATCCGATCATGTTCTGCCTGAGTTGAAGCCACTATTATAATGTCATCTGCTATTGTGTACACGTGCAATATCATTAAATGTTTTATTTTTCTTTTGTTGAAACACTTCATCAAGAACATAAGAACAGCCATACTGGGGCAGACCAATGGTCCATCTAACCCAGTTTCCTGTCTTCAGACTGACCAGTGCCTGATGCTTCAGAGGAAATGAACAGTACAGGGCAATTTCAAGTAATCCATTGCATGTTGTCCACTCCTAGCTTATGGCATTTGAAGGTTTAGGGATACCCAAAGCATTTGGTTCTGTCTCTGACTATCTTGGCTAATAGCCATTGATGAACCTATCTGCCATGAACTTACCTAATTCTACACTTTTGGTCTTCACAACATCACCTGACAACAAATTCCACAGGTTGACTGTGCATTGTGTGAAGAAGTAGTTCATTTTGTTTTAAGCCTGCTGCCTATTAATTTCATGGGGTGACCCCTAGGTCTTGTGTTATGTGAAGGGGCAAATAACACTTCTCTAGTCACTTTCTCCACACCATTCATGATTTTATAGACCTCTATCATATCCCCCTTTAATCATTTCTTTTCTAAACTGAACAGTCCCTGACTTTTTAAAAGCTAGATGACTTTATTCCAAAAGGTAGACTGAGAAACTTGTATCAGCCCCAGAGTGTACTGAAAGTGCGCAGCTTAGACAACTCCTTATGGAATGTCACTTTTCAATATCCATCTTTCTCATGTAGAATAGTGAATATGCTTTTACTAGCTAGTCAGCACTGAACACCTGCTCGTGTGAGGATGGAGTAAAATGCTCCTTCAGAATTGCCTTATTAAGATCTCTGGAATCCAAACAAATCCTAATCTTGCCATTTGTCTTCCCAATTATGACCAACCTATTAATCCATGTAGTGGATGTATTCATTTTGGCTATAATCCTTTCCTTTTCTAACTGCTTGCTTTGAGTCTGTTGGTCATTGCAAAAGGCATATTTCTGCAATCGTGTATGACAAGGGTGACTGATGGGTTCATATATATGTAATGCTTCCCATGGAATCTCCTAGTCCCTGAAAAAAAATTCTGCAGTTTGGTGTGCAGTATACCTTTTCTGTGTATTAGGTTTTGCTGTGTGCAAGCTTCTCTGCCTAACAGAGGTGTTGAAGATAACTTCATGGTGGAGAACTTGACAGTTGCTGCTATTAAGGTGACATCTCCTTCAGAGTCTATTCTGCAACTGCCTATACTATAAGGCAAACACATCAGACTGCTGTTGTCTGGATGGAACCAGCTATCTTTTTCAAAAGGTGAACTGGTAAAACGTTAGCGTCAGCCCCAGTACCAAGCTTGAACTTTGTAGGAATATTCCTTATATACACTGTAGAATACCAATGTTCTGCTGAGTGCACTATCGGATTTCTATTCCCCTACAATGCTGTATCTACAAGAGATTGCTCACGTTCTGGTTTAGCCAGAGATTTGTCACGTTGTATTTTGGGTAAGTTTGTCACTCTGCACATAGAAGAATAGTGATTTAATTTTCCACTTTGAGACATTTCTCCAAAGGCTGGGCAGACTATGAGTGGGGTGTGTCGTATCACAGCATGTGCAATTTCTTTGTGTCAGCTGCTGGTGTGTCTTGTGACTCTCAGGTGGTTGGGCCCTGCTCATGTTGCTCTGAGTACTCTTTTATGCAAGATTTGTATGAACTTGTCAGTATGTGGCCCAGACATGATCTCTATTTGTATCTTTATAATTTGTGAGACTGCAAATCTCTATTTCTTTTTGCAAGCCCAAATCAGGGTCCTTCAGGAACTTTCCCTCTAGTCCTTTATCAGTAACAAGGAACACAGTTTTGTGAGCATGCCATCTTCACTATTTCCAAACTTACAATTTCTTTCTTTTTGCTTATAATGTACTTGTATATCTGTTCTCCTACGTGTGGGTGAGACCAGAATTGGTATCATTCACATACCACATATTCTTAGGGTTGCTATAGTTTCTCAGCATTGTTAAGCCATCCAAGTGGGAGCATTTTCAGTGCTGGGTCAATATGTTATAAATGTCCACAGACTCCTCTCCCACTGTGTACAGTGAAATCACTACTTTTATATCCTCTTTGTTTTTATCTGCTCCTGAGGCTTTCATATAGATGCAAAAGTGTTGTTTCTATCTACTCCAGTTCTCAGCCAGATTACTAAAAAATATAAAGATGTGGTTGGCTTGCAACATTCCATGTTCAGATTTTTTTAAAATACAATTATCTAGTTTAACTGCTTTACTTTTGATTCCGCTTTTGTGTTCTCACTGTATTTCAATACTCTGTACTTTCTGATTGCAATCCACAGAGCATCAAGAACCAGTATATTGACTGTGTGTAGTAGTTTGTACCATTTACTGATGCACAGTGCTCCTGACAAAAACAGCCACCTCTTGCTTCATGCAGAATGTGGTAACTTTTGACACCATGTCATGCTTTCTAGCACAGTCAGGTAGCTTAGTGTATCTTCCTCATGCTGCAGTCTCTGTACTTCAGGAACCAGAGTGGACTACTTTTCCAAATTTCCGGAAGTTATTGTGTCTGCCAAACAAGTCAGGACATATTATTGCTAAACTGAGAGCTGTATTTGCAAGACATGGAATTGTTAAAGAGTTAGTGAGTGACTATGTTCCATTTGCAATCGGAGACATGGGTAACTTTATACGATCTTGGGGAATTAAACTTACTCATTCCGGTCTTGGATACCCACTGTTTAATGGAATGGCTGAAAGAAACTTTCAGACAATAAAATCATTGTTTCACAAAACTGCTGAATCAAGTAGAGATCTCAGCTTAGTGCTTTTGAAGCTGCAAAACACATCACTGATGGATATGGACATTTGGTGGTGGGAGGATGTTGAGAACAACTCTTCCATCCTTACATGTACTGCTACCATCCAAAATACTTTGGAGGGCTCATACCAGATTAAAATTGCTACAGGACCGACAGAAGCTCAGCCACTATTTGTGTTCCATCCTCGATATCCAGTATGCACGGAAAGAACACAAGTTTGACAACCAGCAAGGGTGGTAGCTACACATCCAGAGCCACCATCATATTACAGCGAAACACATACAGGAGAAAGGTACAAACTTAATAGAAAGTACCTAATACCTGACCATTCAATGCCAATAATAGATACACAACAGATGTCTAAATCAGAAGACTCCCAGGAGCAGCAAATAACACCTTTTCCAGAAAATCAGCAATCAGAATTGACACCAACATCTTCTGAGACACAGGTTGTATCAGTACAGTCAAAGTAAATTCACAAGAAGTGGACATCAGGTGCGCATACCAGCATGATACCAAAATTTGTCTGACAGTTTTTTACAGAACTACATGCAGAAGCTGACTGAGCCAGTGATAAAGATTGAGTTTCATCAGGTTAAGTGTTAACAACCTGGCTGTGGACTGAGTGTTATTTATATTCTCACTTATATTCTGGTATTGCCCATAGATGCTGATGTTGTTCAAACATATATGAGGAATCCGTCCCAAAGAGCTTGCAATCTAAAAAGACAAAAGATAAAAAAATGTGGGCGAAGGAGATGCAATATGTAAACAAGATAGTCAGGATAATGACTGGCACCCGTTTTATTAGTACAAAATGTTTTAGTATTTTAACCTTTGGTTATTTTTATTGTGTATATTTGTAGAGAGGGAGACAGAGTTATGACTATTTCATTTATTAAAAATATTTAATTACCCTTGTCCATTCCATTTTCTCCTAAAGGTCTCAGGAAGAACTTCCGCAGTTAGATGAAGACTCTTTAGGCATCATTAAGAAACATAGTTTAAGAAAGTGTTGATGCTATGTTAGGCTAATTTGCTTTGAGCATTTGGTCAAGGTAAATGCTATAAACATGACAAGAGGTTAGATAATTTATTCAGAATAGTTGAAATGGATATGCAAACTTTTGTTAATCTAAAAATTAAATTAAGTAGTACTCTGTTACAAGAGGATATTATGTACCTTAGGTTGGTAGGTTTTGATCTCCTCCTATACTTCAGATATACCTAAGGTACTTTTGCATGACATGTTGCCTACCCTTCAGAAAAGCATGTACTAAATAATCTACCTAGAAAATTAAACCAATAAAAATGCCATGAGTAAAAGTTATAATGCTTTAAATGCTGAAGATATCTCATGATTCTATAATTACTGAATTGCTGAGAGAATAGATGTGATATCAGTTCTCAAACTTGTATTGTAGTCCTCCTGTCTCTGGGAAAAGATTTGCTGGTTCCAAAAGGGGTGATGTTTAGAGAATTTTTACTGTAGGAGAGTGGAACATAAACTTTTTGAATATGCTTCTCTGTTTATTGCAGCTGTTTCATTTATTGTATGTTGCTACATAATAAAAGCTACTAATGTATTTTGATATATTGTACACACTGAGAAATTTCTAACTGACTAGCTCAAATAACATCCAGCTGTGTAATAAATCAGTGGAGTTCACTGTTCTAACATTTTTCAAAATTTCAGAGAGAACGTTGGAAGTGAATAAGGACTCTGAAAAATTGATGTGAACCATAATATTTCAAAGCTGCAACCTTGCCATAACTTAAATTTGAGTGTCATACATTCTACTGTTAAAACCATAGATATGTTAAAAGGTTCAGTAAAAATAAAAATGCATGGAAACATACAGATAGTAAGACAGATTCTTCTTCAAATGTTTACATATCTTCATTCGATTGTAGGTGTGTGCATGTCACATGTACTGGTGCTGGCAAGTTTTCCCTAGCAATATCCTTAGGGCAGCCCTGCATGTCCCCTGGCTTCCTTGAGCTCCAAACTGAGTGTATAAAGAGCAGAGCCATCCCACATGTCCTTCAAACAGTAAGAATGAACTGTGGTCAGTAGTGAGAGCATTTCTGTGCTTTACAGCTTCTTTCTTCTGTGAACATGGTCGCTTATAGTTAAACAATTTTATCTGTCAGTACTCATTGTTTCATCTCTTTTCTTTTCTTTTCTTTTCTTTTCTTTCTTTTCTTTTCCAGATCCTGTGGGCCTCCAGGCCCTGTCTGGTACTGGGGGAGCCTGTGCCAAGGTCCCCTGGTTTTAAGCCCCACTTAGCTGGTCATAAGCTGATGACTGTTAGTGACATTCTCTCTTGCTCTTGAAAGGACTTGGGTGAGGTTCATGTTAGAGACAGACATCCAGTCTGCCGTTGCTTCAAATTCAGAATGAAGAAGCAGAAAGAAGAGCATCTTAGATATATTTTCATGGATGCTGCTCTTCGCCCATGTCAAAATCCTTCAGTGGTCATAAGGGAGCTCATCAGTCACTCCTAGGAGTGCCACCCTGGTCTTGCCAACAGATAGAGATGTAGGAGATCCCCTTCACTGGGGTGCTCCTCCTCGAGGCATAAGAACTCGGACCACTCCCAGCATCTGAAGTGTAAGAAAAAGATGACATTGGCTTCTTCAAAGTCCCTCTTACAGGACTTCTCTGCAGCAGAAGGCTAATCTGGTACTGAAGGTAGAACATGCCTTTTAGCTTGCCACTCCATGATACTGGGTCACAGTGACTCTCACAGGGCTGAACCATTGACCCTGCTTCCTATCCCAGGACTATTGAGACTGGCTACCTCGTTGGTGATGGGAGTAGATTCATCATTGCTGATTATGGCAGGGCAACCATCCATTTAGATATTTACAACACTGGAGGCCTAAACAGCTGTGATGAACCTATTGTATGTTTCACCTAATGCCATTGTCATTGATTCAGGGTAAAGGTCCTCTACTGGCATGGTTACGTGTGCCATGCTCATCAGCACCGATATTAGGGTCTGTTATGACCCCATGGGTCTCAGAGCCAGTATTGATTCATTGGCCTCCTCAATGATGTCTAGGCCCCTGGTACCGACTTCACCTCACCACATGGTACCAATCTACAGGAAGGCTTTGATGCTGCCTGCTGTATTACAGTCTTGATGTGAATTCCAGTCTTGGTCTCTGAGGACTCCTTCTGGTACTGCACCAAATTGGGCTTTGTTGTATTTTTACTTTTTGTCAGTCTGAAGTGGGTTCTTGGGTCTCCTGTTCTTGCTCTCACAGAAGATGCTCTGTCAAAGCACATCCAGAGATTGGGAAGCCTGGTCTAGGCACAACTGATTCCCCTCTGATCATGTATCAGCCTCATGCCTTGGGGAATGTCTCTTGCATAGAGATCGACATCTTTGCTTCCTCATAGAAGCAGATGACTAGGAAGAGAGGCTTCCCTGTCAAGTACTGACCACTAATGGTCGGTACCAAACAGCCTCCAGACACAGACTTAATCATAGGACTGGAAGGGACCTCGAGAGGTCATCTAGTCCAGTCCCCTGCACTCATGACAGGACTAAGTATTAGAGAGACTTGTTGGATCTTCCCCAAACTTTCTAGGACCAACATACCTGGCAGCACAACCACAAGAAGGTTCTGACTTGCCTCCTCTGAATACATCATTCTTGTCACCTGATGATACTCTTGTACTGGAATCTTCCTCCACAGTACCAGAATACTATAAAGTCTGCCAAGAGATCCTGAAAAGGATGTTTACATCTCTTGGTATTCAGATGGACCTGGTGGAGACGAATCCTCACAACGTTATAGACATTTTGCACCTGGCTATTGCAGGGAAGGTAGCCCTTCCTGTAAATGAGGTGATAATGCAATCCATCATGTCACTGTGGCAAAACCTCTCGTCTAATCTGTCAGTGGCTAAGTGCACAGAGTGTAAATACCAGGGTCCATCACAGGTATTTGAGCAGTTGTATTCACACTCTTCATCAGACTTACTGGTAATGGCAATGGTGAATGAAAGTCAGTAGCAAGGTTGAGCTAAGACTACTAACAAATAAAAGGAAGTAAAAAAGTTAGACTATTTGGGGGAGAGATGTATTCAACTCCTCACTGCCAACTAGCAAGCCCTCTTGGCCTGGTATGACTGTTCAAATTGTGAAGCAAAATCTCAGTTAGAAAATTATGGCCTCAAAGCTTTAGGGAACAGTTCCAGTCTGTATTGATGGAAGATTGTCTAGTTTCTTGATCAGCTCTTCAGACATAAACAACATATTTCAAAGAACAATAGTTGCAAGAAGGTGAGGAACCATCTCTTAATGGCATATTCATTCACTCGGAACAATCTGTGAATGGTAAAATTTTCAAAGATGCCTATGTTATTTAAGCTCCTTAAGTTCTACTGACTTTATAAATGACTTAGATAGCTTTGGAAAATCGGACATAGGCACTTTTGAAAATTTTACCCAAAACGTTTTAGAGCCTGGTCCAAAGCCCAGTGATGTTAATGGAAAAGCTCCCATAAATTTCAGTAGGCGTTGGATCAGGCCCTCAGATTGTCAATATCTGATCCTACACTCTTTGTGGTTAGAGTAGATAGACATTTACAATGGGAGATAGAACAGCAAGCAGGATGGTATTTACTACTTCTATTACTTTTTAAAAAAGTTATGAGTAAATTTAGTGTTTATGAAAGACTAGCAGCCTTAGCCAGACGTAGTTCAGGTACATGCTGTGCAACTTAATGAGCTGGACATCTGAGGATACAGTCGGCATGTGGATCCACAGTGGTACAGAGGCAACATAGTCCTTCTGGTTCCTGACGTAGATGGTGTGGCCAGAATCCTTCCAGAAAATCCTCAGATGCCAGAAATGCTGCTGTGGGGGGCTTTGGCAGCTAGTATAGTTTAGGCAGCCGTAAGAGGCTGCTCCAAACCATGTCTGAGGCTGTTCCAGTCTGTGGCCAGCAGTAGGGTTGGGAACCCACAAATGGCTCATTCGTGCCTCCCTGCCACCTCAGCTGAACTCAGTGCTTATTAGGCACATCTGAGAATCTGATGCTTTGAATTTGCACTCCATTAAAATGAATGCTCCTAAAATGTTTCAGTGTTTGCAGAACAAAAATGACAACAGTGCTTTGATTTACAGAATAAAGGATGTCTTTGCTACTAAGAGGGCTATACACACTTTTTTTTTTTTTTTAAAGAAAAAGCTTTTAGATTCTA
The DNA here is from genome assembly GCF_011386835.1 of Chrysemys picta bellii. Lineage (NCBI taxonomy): Eukaryota > Metazoa > Chordata > Testudines > Emydidae > Chrysemys > Chrysemys picta. Next base: position 18,746,939 of record NC_088795.1, read on the forward strand.
AACAGTACAGTGAAATGTAAACAGAAACCTCATATTTCACACATTTTCTGTGCTCATAGAGATCTATTTTTCTCTAAAATTACCATCTGCTAGTGACATCTTGCACCATGTATTGTTTTCTGATTATGCTAGTTATAAAATATTAGCTTTAAATTTAGGGAAAAGCTTTATTCTAGGACATAGAAATATGTGTTGCGCTTATTTTAAATTATTTATATTTTCTATATATGAAATTAAACTGCATGATGCATATTGTCTTTTGAAAAAATCATCGCTATGTAATAGGAATTTTACTAGATAATAATTGTGTGTGATAAATGGGAAAAAAAAGTGGTCAGAGGAGCCCCTTTTAAGTGCAGAGCCAGCCCCCAGAAGAGAAGAATGGTCCTCTAATTTTATAACATAAAACCAAGAGAAGCCTGTCTTACATGTGCCTATTGTCATCCTGGCCATTTTTCATGTATGGAGTATTTCTTTTCCTCACTTTTCATCTGTCTGTCTTTATAGATGACATGTTTTTTCAGGTAGTGATTGTGTCTTCCTGTACGTTTGGAAATTTCTTCGAACATTTGGGGTGCTTTGATAATATAAATAGTAATGGCAGTTTCTCATACACAAAACGCAAACCCACACTTTCTGTGTGAATTACTTTTATCTTAAACCAACAAAACAAAAAAGAATAAAAGAGAGAGAAAGAGAGAGAGTGCTCACAGCATGTATCATAGATTGGCAGCTGCTTCTGCAGACAACAGAGACCTAGAAAATTAATGGAGCAGTACATAGAAGCCAAAATCATAAATTACATATCTACGTATACAACTCTTATGTTTAGGCCTATGTGTTTCCCTATGCTAGTATTATGTTCTATTTATTACAACAAAAATTAAATAAAACACCTAAACATAGGGATGTAAGGGATATGTATTACATCCCTATGTCTGGGTGTTTTGTTTAATTTGTATTGAAATAAATTGAACAATAACATAATAGGGAAGCAGTTGGACCTGAACATAAAAGGTGTGGATGTAGCTATATAACTATTTAAAAATGCAACTCAAATGATATTTCATTGTTTTTTTAAGATGTTCAATTTGCTTTGCCTTGTCTTGTATTTCATTTTGCTTTACAAAAATATGCTTGAAGTTCTGTCTGTTTGCTGGATTTGAACCCATTAACTTCAGCAGCTTGTAGGAGGTGGTGGCAGATTTTTGCTTTTTGCCCTTATATGGAGAAGACCACAAGGTGACATTTTGAGTTTTGTTCCAGGGTAGCAGAATGGGTAAATAAGCCTCTGTACCTGAGTGATACATCAGGGCCACTCTTTCTCCAAAAAAATTGTCAGGGCTTGAGAGCTTTTACTTAAGATTGTGGTACCCTTCTCCCCACCCTTGTTTGCCTGATAGTGGCAGCTGTTTTGAGCTAGCCAAACAGTTTTGCTATTGGCTCTGCTATCAGGATGTTATCCCAGTAATGACCTTGAATAAGACAACCCTATCAACTCCATAACTATCATTTCCTCTCTTACCCTTCCTGCCTTCAGATGACAAACTTGCTCCCCTACATAGTGAGGAAAAGTAAGGAAGTAAATAAAAAGAGTAGTATTATTCAAGTATCCAAACTTATTCAATATCAGTTCACTATAGAAAATGGATCTGTGCAATTAAAGTACCCAGTAAAATGCTGGACACTCATTGTGCTGCATCTAATTTCCAATGAAATCTGGTTAGAATTTCATATTAGATTACATTTGGAACGTATGGCTTTAGTAGTTGAAAAATCATTATAAAAAAGAAAACAATTCTTTGTCTCAACTGTTTATTCTACTCTTAGCTGTGCGGCAATGTGGTCTGCCTGCTAGAGGACTTGACTGGAACTGAGGAGACCTGAGTTCTATTTTTAGCTCTATTGCAAGCCTAGTGGGTAACCTTAGGCAGGTCATGTCATATATCTGTGCCTCAATTTCCCCATCTCTACAATGGTGATAATGATACCTCCTTTGTAAAGCACTTTGAGATCTATGGATGAAGTATGCTATAGAAGAGCTAAGTATTTTTAGACTATTATTATTAAACATTTTAGGAATCCTTAAGGTTTTTATTTATATTTTTAATTCTTAAGGGATCACATCGAGAGAGTGCATGGAGGAGCACAATTGCATTCCCACATTATGGGAATGTTAGGGGAACAACATGACTGTGTTTGTTGCATCTGTTTGTAGTTCCAAGCAGCTAACTGAGGATAGTGGATCCTTTGAACATCTTTCCCCCGATCCGTAAAGCTAAGGAAGTGCTGTGTCTGAGAAATCTGATATACTAGCAGCCTACATAAACCTGAAATTATTCTCTGAGATATGACAAGCTGATTTCTTCATTGCACTTTGACTCCTTGGAGAATACAAGTATGTCGGATCTAGGGTTGACATAGATCTGAATATAGAGGAATTTAGGGTTACCCCAGTGCCATGGTCAGATATTCATCTAGTGCAATTCAAGGTCATTCAACCTGGTTACAAGTTAGTAAAATAATCCTGGATGCTTGGGTTCATTGTGGAAGGCTCCTGGATCAATTTCTTCTTGAAGAATCTGTGAGCAAGTAAACCTACCGTACAGCAATAAGGACGAGGAGCTATGATTACTGACTTGCCTTAGCTATCGACATTCTTTCGATCAAGAGACTCATCCTTTTGTTTCTGACATTCATGCTTTCCACCAAAAACAGAAATATGGAATAAAAGTGAAGGAGGCTGGAGTTTCCTTGAAGGACTAGTCTTGAAGAGGACAGAAAACTCCACCAACCTTGGGTGTTGGCATACTCTAGCACTGTAGAGAGCAGATGAGAAATGATTTGTTTTGCTTGTCAAAATTGTTCATCCAAAGCAGCTGTCTCTGGAAGGAGGCTGATCAGTTGAGTGCTGTGAGCCACTAGGAAGAACACCTTCCTAAAAACAACTCCTGCCTCCTCATCGGTTATTAGGGCAACCTTCTGTAGAGTTAGGCAGGAAAGCAATAAAAACATCTGCTATCCGGTTAATTTTGACAATATTTACTCATGATATATGGAGGACCCTACACGAGGGCAGGTCCCTGACATGTGGATAAAGTTGATTGCCTGCCTTGGGTTTATGAAAGTCAGTGACAAAGTGGTCATTTATTAATGCCTTCCTGGGCAGCTGGGAGAATGAGTGCCATACCAGCAGAATGATGCTCAGGAAACTGTTTCTTAACATTGAAGACTTAGCCAATTGGTGACCTGTCTCCAGTTTCCTTGTTTAGGGCAGCTGATTAAGAAGATTGTCTAAGCTGCTATAGGCCCTTTGGCAACATGTGATTTTTTTGAGAGAGAGATTTTCTAGATTTGCTTACTTTCTGTACAGTTCTCAGACTCCTCAGGGAGTCTGAGAACTGGGCTATTAAAGGTAACACATCAATTTATTACTTTATTATTCATTATTTATTGATTTTTATTTAAAATGATTGTTTTGACTAAATGTTGACAGGTGTCATCTTTACTGAAAATAGGGTAAAGATGATGCTTTGATTATTGTATGTTCGCATTAGTCAACAGTGCAGCTTGCAATTATTACAGATTTCTGTGCATAGAATAAGAGGTGACTTTCAGTGAAAGCTGGCAAAATCTGATTTATTTTCTCATTATCCGACGTTTTGTTTATTGTATACTCTTTGCTTACATTTTGCAGGTATTAAGCTGATGTAGGGAAAAATCTGTTGTTATATATATTAAATCACTACACAGTTACAATTTTAGGAATGAGGGCTGATGCAGAAGCAGAAGTTTAACTTTCATTAATTTTGTCTATTACAAGCGCAGAGGCTTAACTATAACTATTTTACAGGAAAACAAAATAGCTAAATTTCCCAGGTGGATAGGGGCTTGGGTCAGTCACTTTTCTATCATAAGAATATCCTGTACTTTCATGAATGACAAGAGGATGGTAATTGGAGCATGCGCTACATTTGGTAGATTTAAGCTTTTCAAGGTGAAAATGATGAGCAAGTTCCAGAGCTAAGGAACTCTCAAGGAAAATGTCCTGCTAGAAGCGCCATCTGTCTTATTCTGAATGCAGGTGTAACGGTATGGCAATGCGGGAGAGGCAGCCAGCCCAGGTTGGCAGGACCCAAGCCAATTAGGGCTACATAAGTCAAAAGTAAAACCTTAAACTCAACCCAGACGCTAATAGACAGCCAGTACAAATCCTGAACCACTGTTGTAGTGAACTCCTGGGAAGATTCACCCTAAAGAGGCATCTATATTTTGCACTGGCTTCAGCTCTTGAATGGGGTTAAAGTGTAGCCTGATGCAGGTGTCCGGTAATTCTGCTGAGTTGTCTTGCCTTTCTTAAAGCGAATAAAATACACGCTGGAGACTTTGCAGTGTGCTCAGTGTATGTACATGGAAACTTCTTCCTCTTTCCACAATAATTCTCTTAGTGGGGTTTTCATATATATTTAAGGTTACCCTTTTCTGTCACCTCTAGGGGTCCTTTCATTCTTATGTTGTTTCTTCTGCCCTGTTCTCCAAGGGCCAGTTTCTGCCTACCTCCAATGACTTCAGTGGGTCTATTCACGGAGAAATGTATTGCCCAGTGTGAGTAAGGATTGCAGAATCTGGCCTTAATCATCTATTTTTAATTCCATCTCAAGGTTCTTGCTTTTAACCATATATATATATCAGTTAGCATATCTGAATATTCATTTAAGGTTGCCTTGACTTCAGTCACTCAGCATGTTTGTTTGCCTCTTTTATTAATTCCTTGAAGGAGGTTTACATCCCAATTTTCACTGACTTTTATTTCAAACAATAATTCTCTAATGTATGCCTTTGGGGCAGGCACATTCCAGTCTTTCGCCATTGTATGTTGTTTGCAATTGGATTATTGGCCTATAGGGAGCTCTGCAAAGAATCCCGCTGCTTCTCTTTAACATCTTGTAAAGAAATTCTTAATTTCAGAATTGCATTTCTGTGCAGGCATCTGGGATTTGGGAATCTCCAGACATTTGTTAGTTGGGTTATCAAAGTCTCCTGGGTTTCTAAGTCATTTTAAACTGGCATATGTATAGACTGTGGCAGTGGAGCTCCATTAGAGCTTGATCCTGCAAGGTACTGAACACTCTGGTCTAAATCCAAAAATGCATGTGAGTAGTTTCTTTAAAGACTCTTAAAGCATGTGTTTAAGTGCTTTAATTGGGTCAGGATTAGAGTGTTCAGCACCTTTCAGGGTCAAGCCCTTCGTGGATAGTCAGCTTGCCATATTGATTTATCTCGCCTTATGTGGAATGTAGTAGATTAAAAAATCCATTGGGTAGAGACAGGAAAAAAAGACAAAATTAGGAGAGAGACAGGCCCCTATTCCTTCAGCTTCTGGGTTTTACAGCCCTTTTTGGTTTGTTTCCCAGATTGGAAGGATCAGGGAGACCACTGTTCCTGCCACTTTTGGACTTCAGCAGCCCAGCTAATGGGTTTTTACCAACAAATGTTACTTCTTAATCACTTCTTCTGTAGGTCCACAAAGAAAAAAATCAAACAAATTTAGGCTATGTTCCGAATGCCCCTAAACAACAGGATAAAATAGGTATTCAGCACATAGTTTTCATTCAGTTGGAGATCTGTGAAATCCAGACCTGCTATGGATCACCAGTTCCCACTTGATGTGTTCCCCTACCATACTTTCTACTGTTAGTGTATTGCTCTCACTGAATCACTTTAGATCTTGGCTCCTGTTTATAGGGGTAGATTAAATCCCATTTATCTCCTATAATAGTGCATGGTTTTCTAAAGTCTGAAAAAAATTGTCGTATGATAATGTATGACAAAGCCAGGCAGTACCGCAAGCAAAACCAATTGATCATACCCTTATAAATTGGCTCCAGGCTTCTGTTGTGGATATGATGTCATCAACAGAGTACATGTTGAACATTACACCAAGTGGGAGCTGGTCTTCAAGGGGAAAAAAAAAAGAAAGATCTATTTTGAAATATAAATGACCCTCTTCATCTGGTTAGTTGAGGAACAGGATATCCAGCACATTAACAGTATACAATATATAGGACTAGATTCTGTGTTGCAGCCAACAGTCAGCACAGGAGGTACAGGTGAAGAGGAAAGGGAAATGTAGCTTTGAATTCCCTTACTGCAGCGCCTTAATGGCTGCCACATCAGTGTCTCCCAGCCCATAAAGGCTTTTGGCTGCTCCTCCTCCGACCTCTGGCATACTCCCTACTCTGGGAGTTATGAAGAGGGGACAACGTAAGGCCACATATGCTGCATAGGGCTGGTCCTGCATCAGGCGAATTCTCCTCTTGGCTATTATGGCTACTTTACAGCCCCTGTGTGTTCCTGGGACAACACACGGGCCAGAATTTGGTCCATTTTTAAGGTTACTTTTGAAGAGAGTGCTAGAATCATAGGATAGCTTTAATAGGAAGCAGGTCTAAAGTGAAGTCACCTATAGCAGTTGGCAACTCCAGTTATTATAAATCCTGATAAAAGATTCAGAAAGTCTGTATTAGTTGCTATTGTCCACAATGTGAAATCTTTGCTTACTTCATCATAAGTAAAAGGGGGAGGGGGACGGAAAAAAAAAGAGGAACCCAAACTACCAAAGAGTAACTTTTTAATATGATGTAAAATATTTGTCAAGGAGATTATATGTATTTCAAGTCAATCTAAAACATTTTTGACAACTCTAAAATTGTATTCACTACAAGGGTAGAAAATGGTATTATACAAAATTATAGTTGTACTGTGAGTCATTTTGTTTCATTGTAAATGAAATTCAGTATACAGTATAGCCTTCTGAACTGTATTTTCCAGTCAAGTTATTTTTAAGGATTAAATTAAATTCATTGCAGGGTACATGCATTCACAGATTGCAACAGTTCTTATCTGTTTGAAATACACTGTGAAAAAAGTCGTGGTATAAGAAAAAGTTCAAAAGACAGTTTTCTACCTCATTGCTCCTTTTCATAACAGTTCTCATACTTCAACTGCAAAATTTTACTTGAATACAAATTGAAGTGAACCTATGTCAGAAAGGAAATAACAAAATCATACAGGGGAACTATGCCGTGCTCTTTGCAAGTGGGGGTATATGTTGTACCATTATGATTACTTAGAGATCAGGCAGAAGGTTCTGGTGTTTGAGTAATAGGTACATTTAAAGTGCTATGAATGCATAGTGGTTTATCTCCATAAATCTTTTCCGGTATGAGAGCTTTATATGCTTTTTAAGTAGCAGCCTCAGAAATGACCACATAGCTCACCCTTCAGAGGACAATAGCAACAGATAAGGAGTCCTATTGGGTTCTGGGAAGGTGGGTGGGCACAAGCCTGCCCACGGCTAAGGGACCCTCCCCCAGCCTATGGGGAGGATCCAAAGAGCCTGGAAACTCAAGTAATTACAGGGGACAGTGGAAACAAATAACAAGGATGGGTGTGAAGTTCAAAGGGTCAAAAATAGTGGACCCGAAGGCAGAGAACTCTGGAGAACACCCATTGCTCCTCAAAGGGAGCCAGCAGACATTACCCAGAGGAACTCTGCCTGGATGCGTGAACGGAGGGAGGAGTGGAAATAGGCCCCACAGTCACAGAGAACCCCCTCAGCCAACATCCTCTCCCTGGTGTTCTAGATGGCCACTTTGGCCATCACTAGGAGGAAGCTGATGAGGAGGTCCTGTGACTTTGTGGGGCCATGGGTAGGGTGTGCATATATAGGAAGGTGGGGGGGGAGAAGTGCAGCCAAAAATGTAAAAGGAGGTCCAGAAGGAGCCGGAAAAGGGACTGCAACCTGGTGCTCTCAAGGTAAACATGCACTAGCGTCTCCCTCACGCCACAGAAGGGACAGGCTTTGGGGACAGGAGTGAACTGGGTCAAATACATGCATGTGCTCATGGCTCCATAGAGGAGCCACCAGCTGATATCCCTGGCGGGCCGCATGACTAGGGTGGAATATAGGTTGGCCCACCGGGGTTCCTCACCTTCGACAGATGATATTAGGTCCTGCCATTTGGTATCGGGGTGGGACATGAGAGTGAGGAAATGGAGAGTATGGAGCACGAGTGTGTACAGATGTGTCCTTGGGCAGGGATCAGGGTGTTGAGCTGGTGCCAGAGTATGGACAGATAAGGGGTGTTGGGGTGAAAAACATGTCTGTCTGTTCTGTCCTGGGGCCAAACAAAGGAAGCCATAAATGCTAAGCATTTATCACACCGTCAGTACTAAGGGAAGTAGAGATAAATGGAAATGCAGCTGCAAGGCTACCAGCGAAACTTAAATAGCAAACTTCTGCTTCCCCATGTAATGCGGACTCTGCTCTCCAGAGCCAGATTGGATTCTTAAGTGAAAGTTTAGGTTAGTGATGTTAAGGGGGAGCTGTTTTAAAGCTCCCAAATCAGTTTCTTAGGAATTTAAGAGGCTTGTGTGGTACTTCTTGAGTGGCTGAAGGCACGAGACCTTGAGAAGCCCTCAGAGTTTGCACCACTAATCTACTAATGCAAATCCTGAAGTATCTTATTGCTGTGATAGAGGAGCACCATAGTACCAAGGAGTACCATAGTAAACCACCTGGCATCCCTCAGTATTCCCCTTCTGATCTGGAAATGGAGAGCAGATTTGTGAATAATCCTTGACATGATGCTCTGAAGGTACTGAAAATCAACCCTTTTTTTTTTAATCTTGGCCAAGTTTCTGGAAACATAGTGCTTCATTAAAACTTATTTACTTCCATATACCTTTCACTGAAGCTGGACAAACAATTTTATGAACAGTCTGGATGTCAATGAAAATTTCACAAAGCCTTTTGTTATTGATTTTGAGTTTTGAGCTTTTTGGTTACTTGGTGAAAATCATATGGTAGAAATCACGTATTTCCTTTCATTCCTTTTTTGGCACATTTTCACCATATGCCACCCCTTTAAAGCTCCAATTTCTTGTTTGTCCGACTCTAACCAGCATTAACTTAGTAACTTCTGGTGTTCTTTCAGTTCTCTTGGCTTGTGGGAGCCTTTGCTATTGCTAAATATTCCTTTTTACACTTTATCATTGTAGTTTTATAAAGGAAATCAGTGTGTGTGTGTAGGCATGTGTAACCCACACACCTTTTGGGTGTGGTGATCTGTCCCATTTAGTGGCACTGAGACTACTTAGAGAGAGAGAGAAAATGAATCTGCTCTACAGCCCTAGCTAAGAACCAATTGGGTTTTAGCTCATCCGGAAGAGGCTCATGTACTAAGCTCCAGAGGTTCCGGCTTCGATCCTACCCACCGACAACCGGGGTATATCAGCATTATTCATATTCCTGCCAGAGATCCCCAACTTACTAGGTTAGTAGGACTATTCTGTGGACACTCCTCAGTTATTACTGCCTGAAGAATTCTTATCTTTCTAGTACTTTAGACTTCTAAACCTAATTTTATTTTAGCTTGTTTTACAATGGGAAAAAAATCACAGGAATACTGGTGTGAGAGATGCCCTTAGGCTCCCTAGTTCTGTCTGGAACTCCTTGTAATTATCACAGACAAAGAACAAATCTGAAAAGAAAAAGACACATCTGTGGATAGCTTTGATGTTCTCATGATTCTTCTTATCTACAGCAGCTGTAAATATTTTTTGCAGCTTCAATGACTGGTGACAATAGTAGTGCACCTTTTTTTTTCTCCACAAATAACCAGCTAGAAAGATGCTACCTGATAGCTCACTGTAGACTTGAGCATCTCCAGGACATCCAGACGCCTTGTCTGTGTCTACCTTCCTCCATGTTCTGTTCCAGAAAAGTTATTTTTTATCATTTAATTCTTCTCAAACATAAGCTAAGCTTCTAATTTAGCTGTATCTAGCAGACTGTATCCCTCAGATGTTTTGGAAAGGTTGTCTGAAGTTTGGCTCATAGGGTTTCTTCAGCTCTGAATTCAATGGAAGGTTGCTTTCCTCCTGTGAAAACTGTCTTTCATTTGGTGAACAATTCCAAACAAAACTTAAGTACATTTTGCTTTTCGTTAAATTGATGAAAATGTGTTGTATAGAAGCATTAGGTGATACTTCCTGTGGTTTGCCAGTGATGCAAAATCTTTAGAGAATTAAAGCTTCAAACTCCTATTTGGGAATAGCCTATGAGCAGAGCTGCAAACTCTGAAAAGGGTCTTAATACATTCTTACTTCTTACAATATTCACTTCCTTTACCTGCTGTTGGGGTGCCTCAGTATTGTAGCAGTTCAGTCTTTTAGGTACAGATTCTCACATGCTTAAATATGTATAAAAATTACAAGTGCAAGATATTTGAATATATAATAATTGCCCTGTGATTTCTTTTGGATCAATGCTTTATGAGATAAGAACAAACATCATAGCCTTTGCAATCTCACTTTTCTTACCTATGCTTTTGGTGTCTATATTACTCATGTTGGCAAGATATTGTACCTAGCTGTTTTGTAGGGGACGTATGGTTTCAGAAATAGCCTTCTAATTTCCCTTAAACGAATTAGTTTTTACTTTTCTACAGAACTTTACTTCTTTTCTTGCTGTTGTATTGGCAACATCTTTAATATGTGTTCTAACTTTTTGAGAGGTGCATCTTAAATATAAATGCAAGATATCTTGATTTGTATACAAGTGGAGACATGCTACAGTACAGTGCAGACAGTATAGACAATAGGCCAAATTCATGTGTGATAGAAGTACCTTAAAGTCAATGTAGTTAATTCATGCATGAGTTTGGCAGGTTGGCAAAATATAAATTCAGATTTAACAGCTTAGTAGTTCTTCGAGTGATGGCTCCTATGTATACGCTACTTGAGGTATGCATGAACTCCAGGCACCTGAGACTGGGAAGATTTTTCATTAATCCACACTTGCACCTTATCCCTCCTTGTGCTTCAAACCAAGGGCATAAGGAGTAGTGTGGACCAAATGCCTCTCCAGTTTCTTTCTGTGGTCCGTGGTCTAAGATGGAACTTCTTCAGTGTCTGCAGCTTTAGCTAACATTTTTTGTTTTCTGTGTAAATAGTTCAGCTTTGTCTGAGATAAATTTATTCATTAGCTAGAGTTAGTTTTAGGAACTCAGGCTCTGGAGCTCCTCCTCTCCCCTTGCCTCCCCCTATTGGATGCCTAGTATGCCTAATCCCAGGATTTAAGATCTGCCTGGTCTGCTCCCAGGCCTTCCTGGTCAGTGACCGCCATGACACTTGCCTGTGTTGACTTGGGGAAGCATGCATCCCCTACAAGTGTAATATCTGTTGGTCCTTTCTTCACTGAACCCGTCAATCCGGTGAGTTCAGACTCAGAAGATTCGTGATGGATTGTTCGATGAGGTCACAGTCTGATCCTGGCCGGTCAGACCGCTCTGTACACTGGGCAGAGGCACCAAGAAATGTTCCCTTAAGCATGGTTTACTCTGGCTCTGGGACTTCTGGGAGTGGAGGTAAGGACTCCAACAAATAGGATAGGCATGAGGAGGATATATGTAAACACTTCCACAAGAGCAAACATAAAAATCCCCCTCTAACTCCTCATCAAAGAAGAGGAATTCTTCCCTGATCCCTTCTAACTCAGGTGTGAGACCCCACTCCCGGGTACAGGTGTGCCATGGAGCTCAGCACTGAAAATAAGAGTACTCTAAAACCATCGACTGCTGATGGAGCAGGACCCTACTTGGCACCAACATAAGAGAGAAGTGAATGGATGCCTCCTACACTGATGATGATAACTCGTTTGGGGGAAGGAGTCATTGGTACTGAGAACCACCACCCATCCAAAGCTGGCATTGCCAACACCATCAAGGGCCAGAAGCCCTGTTCACCCACCAGCAACAAAGAGTAGATACAGAATTGCTATGGATACTCAGAATTGCTGGTGCTGTCAGATCTGAACCTAAGCCAAGAGGTCTCTACTCCATCAGTTTGGCATTCTCCAGCACCGTTGATCACCTGAGGCATAGCAAGACCATCTCCAGTACTAGCAGCCCCTCCTTCCCTGGAGCACTGGGAGGACAGGTGGCATGTGCCACAGCCTCCCCAGCCCTGGAGCGCCGGGAGGGCGGGCGGCACAGCCCCAGCCTGAGCCAGGGCCACCGCACAGGGGGACTGGAGCTGCAGTGTGGGTGGGAAGGGGGAGCCTGGGGGTGTAGCGTAGGCAGGGCCATGCCTAGCTGTTTATATTTCTAACAGTCTATTGAGCCAAATTCATCTCTGATGTAGCTCCATTGACTCTTGATGGAGGTGCACCTGGGACAAATATGGTTTGTTATGTCTTATGTAGTAACCAATTAGAAAATTAACCATACCTCCACAAGTAGAAAATGGGAAATGTTGAATGTCAGACTGGTTCAGCTATAGGTTAGTAATAAAGGAGTTGCAGTTCCAAATTAAATCATTGGTCCATCAAGTCAGTTACCATTCAAGCCTTCTGTTAATAAGCTACTTCTGAGACTAAATAATCAAGATTTTGCAATGTCTTGCCATATCCAAGTACATCTATAATGATCTTTGATGTAACTTCTTTGGAGATTTTAATTCTTAACCATATCTTGCCATTTCAACGAGTTATTGTTGAATTGATGCCACTATAACATATTATGTATTATTTTGCATCAAGTTTTTAATGCACCAAAGTATACTAGTTGCTCTATAAAGCTGCTGCTAATACCTGGGCAGATATCTTCACTGAGATATCGATGATGATTTCAAAGGCATTTTCCGCACAGCTCATCATTGCGTATGAGAAGTTTTGACGGTTGTTTATCCATGTAATAATACCTTACTTATCCAAAGATATATTTCATCAGCTTTCATGATTCATCCTGCTTGTCTAATGATCCCATATAGTTCTTACAACCCAAAACAATTTTGTATCATCATCAAACTTATACCATCTCATTATCTGTTTACTTCATCATTAACATGTCAAATAACACTGTTTCCAGCACCAAACTTGGGGCAACCCATTGTTAATCTCTATTATGAGGAGCAGCCATATGCTCTTATACTTTGTTTTCTATCACACACCCCATTTTTAAATCCCTGAGGTGACTTTTCTCTTGCCCAATGGTTATTTATTTTCCTTAATTCCATATCACTCTAGAAAATGCGTGTGTATGTGTGTCTGAGGTCTGATGATTCATCTATTTGAACGTCTAGCAAAATATTGTTACACGTTAATTTTTTTCTTTCAGTGGAAAGAGATGTGTTGTATTTTTTTCCAGGCAAACATTTATTACATATTGCTGTAACTTTGTAATCCTCATTTATTTCTCCTTCTACAAAACATTTTTTAATCTAATATCAGGAAGCTCAGAGCAGATTCAGAGCTCTTGAAAGGCATGATTTATGTTTATAAAAACATATTTTGCAGAAGATTATCCTTTCTGTAGGGAATAAAAAGAAAAATAAATTAGCAAGAATTTTCTCAAAACTTACAGAAGTTATGCATGAAAAACTTCTGATACATTTTCCTTTTTGTTGTTTAGCAATGCTATTTACAACAATAAGAAAAAAAGATTACTCTCTCACACAAAGGTTGTTTTTGCTGCTTTGGTAGTATATTCATAACTGATTACATGAAATGACAGAATAAAAAGCACAATTCCCCTATCCTATGGTTTTCTATGCTTTTTCTTTAATAAGATTTATGATAGATACGCTATCAGTTGAGTAATTACAGTTCCTTTCTGAAGTATATAGTAAAATGCAGCTGCAAGCATCCAGAAAAAACAAATTCAATATTTAATTTTGAAAAAAGTGTATATTATCGAAACAGAATGGCTTTCAGTCAGTCAGTGATAAAATATCTGAACAGAATTAAGTTGTTGACATACTTTTTGCGAAATATGATTCTAATGACTTGTCTGCCTAAAATGAAGTGTAATCTAATGTGTAGGTTGTTGTTTTTAAATATGCAAATAAGGCAGTATACAGTACATGTAGCATATTTTAGGAATGCCAGAACAAAAGGGGTTTATTTATTTGGAGAGCGCCACAAACTTTTCACTTATGAATACTGAGATCTGTTAGAAGTGTGACTGGTAAATTGTTAAATACTTATCTTTTAGAAGCCTAATCGGATAAGTCCTTAGGTTAGAGTTAATAAGTACCTTGACATAAAGAAGAAATGAACAAATTGTTCTCATCAGCTTTGTTCATCTTTTATCAAAATGAAAGGAAAGAAAAGCCTTATTTTGAAAATGGATTGAGTGGGCTTTTCTAACCTAGGTTAAATTAGGGAAGGGATTTTTCTAACTACCCATAAGATCAGCTAAGTGTCACCAGTAAGTCTGGTTCAGACTTCTAAATCAAACCCACTGTTCAGGACTTATGCCAGAAGCTCCTTTCTGTTTAACTAATGAATTCTCTTACTGCATACATCACTTTCTTTTATATTTGATTTCTACCGCTTGTGACCCCATGGTTACACATTTAGGACTCAATCTTGCAAACACCACTGAATATAGTTCTTACTAATTTACGTAGTCCTGTTGAGATCAGCAAGTTATAATATGGGTAGAAGCACCCTGAGTGAGATTTTCAAAACCATTCTGCATTGGCATACCTCTGTTCCTATTTAAGGCATTGCTCTCAGTGGGAGGTGTTAAGGGACATCATAAAGGAATATCACCAAGATGGCACAGCAAACCAAACAATGAACCCGAGACCACAGCAAGATCTCTAGCCACCGTGGATAGCATCGTGGCTCCAAGTATCAGCAGTCCTGAAAAAGGTACAGGTCATGATTGAGGACTTGCCCTTCAAGGGCATGAAGCCTTTCAGTGAGTGGACAGATATGGCTCTGTACTCATTAATAGACTCAAAGGCCACTGTGCACTCCCTGTGGATTTCCCTTCCAGACCTGTACTGCATAGACATAATATCACAGAACCCAGATCAGCTCTTGAACCCAGACCCACTATCGTTTTATCTGACAGCTTGGATGTTGGTTGGGCTCTACTGAAAGAGACTGGTTCAAAAAGTTCTCATACAGAGGAAGATTTATTCCTCAACAGGGAAAAGATTGTCCGGATGGGCACCCCAGAACAATTGAGACTTACGGAAGCACCAGTACCACAGATCTTAAAAACAGGCAGGACTAGCATTGAACTCTCTCAAGATCCACCTATAAGCACACTCCATTAGTTACACTCAATCTTCTTACACCCACAATTCCTTAAAGGCTCTCTTCATAGTTAGAGACCTGGCTCCCTCCTGGAACCTCAGGGTCATTCTCCTGAAGCTCATGAAGTGTCCCTTTGAACCCACTGTCAGAATGCTCCATGCACCACTTTACCCTTAAATCAGTCTTTCTGTTGGCCATCATCTCACCTCAGAGAGTCAAGTACTCCAGGTTCTTATGGCTGGACTAGTATTGCATGGGGCAAGTTGGTGCTTACACAGAACCCCAAATTCACACCCAAGGTGGTCTCAAACTTTCACCTAAATCATTCGATTACCTTGCTAGTCTTCCCAAAGGCACACTCAATAGTGAGAGAGAAGAAACACACCTTTTGACATATCCAGAGCTTTACTGTATTATCTTAATAGGAAAAAGTCCTTTTGGCCATCTGTCTGTCTCTTTTTATGACCATTTCTGGTCCATCCAGACAGCAAGCCATTTCTTTGCAGAGAATTTCCAAGTGGATCACACAGTACACTTCCACCTGCTATCAGTTTCCCACCTCTCTCTTTGAATATGCTCCACCAGAGCACAGGCTGCAGCAATCTGCTTTAGAAATGATCTGATCTTGGAGGGTATAAAGCTGCTCCGTCCTTTATGCTCTCACAAGGGAGTACAAGTAAGCACAGGGCACATGCATTGCCCAGATGGACACTGCTGCTCACAAATTCCCATGAGATGCATTCGCAACTAGAGTGGGATCCACACTCTACAACATCTTGAACCAAAGTTATGTTATGGTAAGTAACTGTTTTTTCAAAAGCCTTTCCACTTAAAATGGATATATTAATACCTTAACGTATATCTTTTTAAAAGGTAACAGGCCAGAGAATCCAGCATATTTCTGGAATAGGAACTCCTATGGAAAAGATTTTTTCCCCCTTAAGGCTATATGCAGTTACAGTAACCTTCATTTTAGGGGCCTGATTGTATGAGGTGCTGAGCACTTCACATGTGGTGCTGAGCTCCTCCAACTCCTTTTGACATCAGTAACAGATATATACCAAAAAAGAGGAAAAAATGGATTCAAAGGATTAATCTTGTGTGAAAGAAAATCTGTTTTCAAGTAGTTAATGAAATTAATCATGTGAATAAAGTTGCTCACATGCAGAGTTGACCTCTTTTATTTTTGTAGTAAAATTGGCAAATTGTGATTAACAGCTAAGTAACATGTAAAAAGTCTTTTTCACATTGTGCATGCTATTGTATTAGTAATTATTCCATCAAATTGTTTTATTTGATTTACTAAAATTCTGTGATTAAATAGTAATCCTAATATGACAGATGTAGTCAAAGAATATTTAGGAGGAAATATTTTCTCAAAAAATGTGTAGGTTAAATGGCAGAAGATGGCACAGAATATCTATCATTGCTTATTTTTCATTTTCTCTCCTTGACTGTTCTCTCCTTTGATTTCATCCTTACTAGGGACTCTTTAATGCATACTTATGAGCACTATAACCCACTTTCTTCCAGTGTTATCTCCATTCTTGAATCCTTAGTCTTAGTCTGTGATGACTCCTAAGCACACCGAAGATCATACCCTTGGTTATGTTCTATTCTGTTCAGGTTCTGAGCACCTGTTATTAGCAATGCCCCTTTTCTATTCACATACACCACCCACCTTTGTTATGTTAATGAATTCCCTCTGTCACTTATTTTCCTCATAAAGTTACTGTGATCAGGGCCGGCGCTGGCTTTTTGGCCGCCCCAAGCAAAAAAAAAAAAAAAAAACGGGGTGGCCAGAAGGGCAAAGCAAAAAAAAAAAAAACCTGCGGCGCGGCTGGAGTGCAGGTGCAGGGGGACCGGCTGGGGGGGGAAGAGGTGGGGGAGGGAGCGGGCGAGAGAGAGAGAAGGGGGCGGCCAGGGCTACAGCAGGGGGACTGCCACACGGCCCCTCCTGCTGCGCTGCCACCTGCCGCGAGGACTCCGCTCTGGTCAGCGGGGAGGGAAGGAAGAGGACTGCCCTGCAGGGCGCTCTGGTTCTCCGTGCTGCCGCCTCCTACAGGGCAGCCAGAGCGGAACCAAAAAAAAAAAAAAAGCGGCCGTGCCGCCCTAGGATTGGGCAGAATGCCGCCTCGAACAATCTGCGGCCCCAAGCACCAGCTTGCTCAGCTGGTGCCTGGAGCCGGCCCTGACTGTGATAAATGAAGCTTCCTTTTATAGACACCCAGCTAGAAGTTAGCTATAAAATCTCTCTTGGTAGCTGTTCTCTACTTGCTTTACCTGTAAAGGGTTAAAAAGCCCATAGGTAAAAAGAAGAGAGTGGGCACAAAGAGCCAATGGGAGGGCTAGAACTTTTTTAAATTGGGAAAAAATCTTTCCCTTTGTATGTTTTGTTGTTGTTCTCTGGAGAGAGGAGAGCAGGAATCTTTAAGCCAGGTATGAAAAACCATCAGATCTTACCTAGAGATTGCTTATCTGAAACCCCAGATATGTAAGTAAGTCAGGGAAGGTCTAGGAAGACGCAATTAGGGTTATTTCTTTTATTTCTTATTGGCTTGTGGACTCTGCTGCGCTAACCCCAGGTGCTTTTGTTTAGCTTGTAATCTTTAAGCTGAACCTCAAGAGAGCTATCTTGATGCTAAATTTTTGTAATTGTTTTTTTTTTTGCTCTAGCAAAAAGCCTAAGTTTCAGATGTATTTTCTTTCTTTCAATAAAATTAACCTTTTTTAAGAACAGGATTGGATTTTTGTGTCCCTAAGAGGTTTGTGCATATGTTGTTTAATTAGCTGGTGACAACAGCTGATCTTCTTTGTTTTTCTTTTTCAGCTCTTCCCTGGATGGGGGGAGGGATGAAAGGACTTGAGGGAACCCCACAGGAAGGAATTCCCAAGTGCGCCTTTCTGGGTTCTCAAAAGGGTATTTTTTGCATTTGGGTGGTGACTGCATCTACCCATCCAAGGTCGAGAGAAGCTGTAACCTTGGGAGTTTAATGCAAGCCTAGAGTGGCCAGTATTAATTTTTAAAATCCTTGCAGGCCCCCACCTTCTGCACTCGAAGTGCCAGAGTGGGGAATAAGCCCTTGACAGTTCCCTTCTTCAATGTGGTCTGAAGCACATTCACCCCATAAAACTCTCCAGCTTGATATGCTTTTTTGCTTCCCCATTTGCTAACAACCTTCTCACTCCCCAAAAGAAAAAGTCCTTGTATTTGATATCTACACCCTCTGCCCTGAGCTGTGTTTTCCTCACCAGAAAACACTCTTTTGTCATGCAAGCTTCCCATAGTACATGGATGAACTATAGACCATTAAAGGCACAAGTTATCTTGAAAAAATAATAAATAGCACGTTCCATCGCCATTCCCAGTGCATGAAGCCCTCAATGTTCTAAGGCTTTTTATCAACACTTTCTTCCTTTCCAACAGTGCTGGCAATCTTTGGGTTTTTTCCTCAGATCCACTTCCTTTATGATACTTCGCATTTTTCTTTTCAGAGTGAATTGAAACATTCAATTAATTATTTAGAAAATCACCTCCTTTTCACTCTCTTCTCAGCTCTCCTGGTTCTTATCCTCTCTAACATTATTCTCTCTTTCTGGCTGTTGCCCCATGTCATTAGATTTAGTTTCTGACCCTCTGCCCTTTCTACTTCTACCTTGACAGTGCTAATTCTTGTTATTTACTGTAAATACTCGTTATAAGCTGAATATTTATGGTAAAAAAGTGACACATCAAAGAGCGGGGGTCAGCTTATAAACTGGTCTTCACCAAAATTTGATGATTTTAAACTCTATGGACTCATTGAATTGAATATCTAATGCATTGTTGTTTTGTTTACCTGGAGTGTCTGCAGGCATGGAGCCCCTCAGCTCCCTATGACCGTGGTTCGCCGTTCCCAGCCAATGGGAGCTACAGGAAGTGGTGCACCACTTCCCACAGCTCCCATTGGCTGGGAACGGCGAACCGTGGCCATGGAGCTGAGAGGCTCCATGCCTGCAGACACTCCAGGTAAACAAAACGTCCCAACCCGCCAGCGACTTACCCTGACAGGCAGGGAGCCAAATTGATTCCCCACCCCGCCCCAGTGTAGACCTAGCCTCAGACCTTATTTTAACTTCCTCTGTGCATAACCTTCATGTCATGTTTGACACTGAACTCTCCTGCAACTCTTTGTTTGGAAATCTGCCTATTGTTACTTTTGTGATACTGCTCATGTAAGAAACTGCCTTGCCTCTACCCCTGTTGAAATCCTCATTTGTGCTTAATCTTTTAAAATTGCAACTCTTGACTCTGTAGGGCTTCCCCAAATCCCCACTTTCCAGACTCCAGCGTGTACCGAAAGCTAATGACTGAGTTTTTCACATGGATAAAGGAAGGCAACTATATCGTCCCCAGTATAAAAGAACTCCACCAGACATCATTTCATTTCAGGATCCTGTTCATAATTGCCCTCCTTTTCCAGCCTGTTTCACTGACTTTGGACCTTATTCTTCTCTCACTTAAACATTTATAAATCCATGGGCATCAGCGGAGTTATACCAGCGTAAACTTTGTGAGATCAGAAACAGATTCCTTGTCTGTCTACTACCATCTGCACGGCTTCTGCATATCTTGAACTGGCTTTCTTCCCGTCACTCCATACAGCCTTGGTATGTGGGTGCCACTCCACTGTAGCCTGTGTAGCCTAGAATAGCCTTCCTGTCATAGCTTTGTGTCATTTGCAAATTTGATCAGTATGCTCTTTATTACTACATCCAGACCATTAATAAAGATATTAAATAAGACCAGACCCAGAACAGATCCCTGTCCACCTAATTCACTCTCCATCTCATTAAAAATCGCAGCTGAAAATATTTTTTTTCACCTTCTCCTATATCTCTTGTATTCTCTCTCTCTGCTATTATTTAACTTTGTAATTGCATCATTTAAAATAACTCTGAAAAGCGATTTTAATAAAGAAACTATACTAAATAAAAAGTATTGTATTTGTTTATTATATAATATATGCTTATTAATATATTATAGAATCCTTTGGCTTGAAAATTCTGTATTGCTACAGGTAGATAACACTGTCTGTGGATAGTTGGCTTTTACATGCTATAACATATGCTTGCTTACATTAATGATGGAATCATTTCAAAGTCGGTGCTAGAAGTAACATCAAAATACATTTGCATTGTTAGATCAAATAAGGACATCATTGAAAGTGCAGCTTTACTTCCCACAATCAAACGATTACTGCAGGGAGGTTCAATATTGTCTGTAGTCTGAACAAAACAAGATGGCATTCTTTCTGAGAAGAATTTAAATGTGAGATCAAAGCTAGTGAAACAAAGAATACAAGGATGTATACAAGTGATTTTTACTTTTTTGATAGAAATAAGATTGGAGTTATGGAATATATTAAACAGAAAAGTAATAGACCGAGTTATCAAAATGTGCATTTATAATGTATTGAAAGTGTGAATAATCTTTCTGAAGGCAGAAGAAATAGTTCACTTTCTGAAAACTGGAAAAAGATGTATGTTGTATAGGCATTAGAGATAGAAGAACTCTAAGAAATTTTTGTTTTGCAGAACTAAAAAACTTTAGACAAGTTCTTAAGAGCTTACAATACTTTTTCAACTTTTTAATTTTTTTCATAAATATTTAATATTATGTGCCTTCTGATATCATGGATAGTTTCATGTTGGGTCTCTGCATCTATTGCCTTTAATTTGCAAAGGATATTTAGAATGCAATTACATATTTGATACGCTTATTGGGAGTAGTAATATTATGTAATTGGCTCATTGGGATTTGATGACTAAAGCTACAATACAGTTACACATGGGAAACATCTATGGATACTGCAAAACTTACAGTACATTATTACTGTAAATGTACGTTATTGTGGTTATGTGAAATATGGAAAATCTGTGGAATGAGGGAGATTGCCAGCTTTTAAAAGGACACTATAGAGCAATTCTTTATTCTCCCCCCCCCTTAAATTATTATGATTCATAGATTTTGAAGGCCAAAAGAGATCAACTGTGACTATCTAGTCTGCTCCCCTATATTAAACAGGCCCTAGGATTTCCCTGAACTAATTACTGCTTCAGTTCCTATAACTGGTTGAACTCTAGAGCATATTTTATAGAAAAACATGCAATGCTGATTTTAAAATTGCCAGTGATAGAGAATCCACCACAACCTTTGTAGATTGTTCCGATGGTTAATTATCCCTCAAGTTTTTAAAAAAATGCATTGTATTACTAGTCTGAATTTGTCTAGCTTTAACTTTCAGCCTTTGGATCTTGGTATACCTTTGTCTGCTTGATTAAAAAGCCCTCTATTATCAAATTTCTATTTTCTGTGTGGGTATTTATAGGTTGTAATCAAATCACCACTTAATCTTTTCTCTTTTATAAACTAAATAAATTGAGTTCTGTAGCGATGTGGGACTCACCCCTGCGGCCCCTCCTGCTGGTCATCTCTGGGAATTAGCTCTCCAGCCATTGGAGCTCTGCAGGCTGGTGTCCCGCTACTGCTTGGCCCCCGTGTCCCTCCTGGACCCAGTGCCCTGTTGTCTGGGGTGTTGCCCCCTGGCAGTAACCCCTCACAGCTCTGGGTCTCCCCCTCCCAGGGGAACCTCCACCCACTATCCCCACTTCACCTCAGTCTTGGCTACTGCCCAGTCTCCATCTAGCCCCCATTCACTGGGACAGACTGCAGTAGAAGCCACTCATCACAGGCAAAGGGGTTTGGACCTGCTGCCTCTAGCTACCCATGGGCTGCCCCCTGCAATCCAGTACCTAATAGGCCTTACCAGGCCTACAGCCTGGGGCTTCCCTAGGCCAGAGCTCCCTGGGCCTTTCCCCAGCCCTGCTCCACGCCAGATACCTGGTTAAGCTCCCTGCAGTCAGGCCCTTCTCGCTCTGAACGCAGAGAGAGACTGTCTGCTTGAGCTCCTGGCTCAAGCCTTTATAGGTCCAGCTGGGCCCTGATTGGGGCATGGCCCCAGCTGAGCCTGCTTCCTCCCAATCAGCCCAGGGATCTTGCCCTGCCACAGCCCTCCTCCAGGGCTGTTTTAAACCCCTCAGGGCAGGAGCGGGTGTCCACCCCTCTACAGCTCTCTGCATCTTCCACTCTAAGGCATGTTTTCTAATCCTTCCGTCTTTCTTGTGTGTATTCTTTGAACCCTCCACAATTTTTCAACATTCTTTTTGAATTGTGGATACCAGTACTGGACACTGTATTCCAGTCATGGTCACACCAGTGCCAGATAAAGAGGTAGTATATCTTTGCTAACCCTACTTCATATTCCCCTCTTTTTGCATCGAAGGGTCACATTAGTTCTTCTATCCACAGCATCAAGAGCTCATGTTCAGCTTATTATCCACCATTCCCCAACCCCCACGTCTTGCAGACTCACTGATTCCCTGGATAGAGTCATACATTCTCTACATTCTTTGTTCTTAGCTATATAATTGTACACTTGACCCTATTGAAACATGTATTGTTGAACTATGCTCAGCTTACTAAGCCATCCAGATCACTCTCTGTCAGTGACCTCTCCTCTTAATTATTTGCTACTCCCACAATGTTTCGGTCACCTGCAAACTTTATCAGTAATTTTATGTTTTCTTCTAGGTCATTGATAAAAGTTTTAAATAGTGTAGTACTGGAACTAATCCCTGTGATACCCCACCAGCAACAGATCCACTTGAATGATGATTCCTTCTTTACAATTACATTTTGAGACCTGTCAGTTAGACTGTTTTTAATCCATGTATGGTGCGTCATGTTGATTTTATATCATTTTCATTTTTTAATCAAAAAGTTGTGCGGTACCAAATCAAATGACTTACAGAAGTGTAAGTACAGCACATCATCATTATTACCTTTATCAACCAAACCTGTAAGCTCTTCCCCAGCCAAAAAAAATAAAATAAAAAATCTAGTTAGTTTGACAGGTTTTCCATAAATCTATGTTGATTGTCATTAAGTATTTTACATCCCTTAATGCTTTGTTAATAGTGTTCTGTATTAGCTGCTGTTGTGCCTGGGATTGAAGTCAGACCTATGATTATTTATATCATCCTGTTTACCTTTTTTAAATATTGGCACAACATTAACTTCCTTTCCATCCTCTGGAACTTCCCCTGTTTTCCAAGACTTATTGAAAATCAACATTAACAGGCCAGCGAACTCATTGACTAACTCTTTTAAAACTCTTATATATTTTAAAAGAAGGGAGTTAACCAGACCTGCTGACTAAAAGGTGTCTGACTTTAGTTGTTGCTATGTAATATCCTCCTTAGTTACTGTTGGAAAGTATTTAAACTTCATCACCATACCGTATGTATATATCATTTGACTTTTCCCCCAAATACAGAACAGAAATATTTACTGAACACTTTTGCCTCTTGTATGTTGCTATTGACTGTTCTATCATTTCCATTTAGTAATGGACCAATTCCATTGTTTGGGTTCGTTTTGTTTCTGAGACCTAAAAAATTCCTTATTATTATCCTTAACTCTGCAGGCCACAGGTGTCTCCTTGTGTCTTTTCTAGATTCTAGTTTATATATGTTTATATATAATCATGTGTATACATACACACACACTCCCATATTGCTGCTTTCACTTCCCCTCTAAGGCAGGCTGTTTTTTTAAACCAGTAAAGACTTTTTTTCTTGATTTGTGTCTTTAAGGGCATCCACTTAAATATTCTTAATCATTTCCCAATTATTCACAATTTTCCTGTTTAAACTCTTCCTGCCAGCTGATTTGGCTCATAATTGTTTTCAGCTTTGTGAAACTGGTCCTTTTAAAGCACCAAGTATATATATTGCTAGTTGGGACTCCATTCTGTTTGCCCTAACAAATGTAATGCAGTTATGATCACTTGCACATAAGCAACCACTAATTTTTAATTTGGTGATCAGTTCCTTTTTATCTGTCAAGATGGTGTCCTATGATATAATTCCTCAGTGTTGGATGCAACACTTTTTGAGCTATGAAATTGTCACTTATAATTTTTAGAAATTCCAAGGACATTTCAGTATTGGTAGCATGTGACTTTAATGAGATGCTTCAAAAATAGATGCTCACTTGCTTAATTAGCTCCTAAAGCTTAGTAGAAGTAAAAAAAAAAAAAAAAACCCACCACCACCAACCCAAGTCTAAATACCATAAGGATGGAAATATACAAAATGTAATACTGTTGCAGAAAGTGAAACAACTTAATAGAATGTAAAGGTTAATTACTTTGCTGTGTTTTAAGATAAATGAAAGTTGTTAAGTGATAATCACCAATGGCTAACACTTCAGTTACAAAGAGCCTCCTTGGTATTATCAACGACACAAACTACTCCAAAGCAATAATTCAGCATTATTGACTAGGTTAGAAGATCTCTTGACACAGTGTCCCGAAAAATGTTTCTGCTTAAAAACAAAAATACATTTAATCCTTAACTCTTTTTAAATCTGAATTGTCTTCATCGGTAAGGTCCCAATCCTGCGAAGACTTACTCACGTGCTTAAATGTATGCACACTAGTAGTAGTAGAAATTAAAATGAAGGTTTTTAATGCAGTAAATACAGTACTTCTAGTACAAATATTTTGCAGAAATAAGACTTTCCCCTCACTCCCCACTTTTAGTGTGAGTGAGTCTCCATGACCCTCTACTTTGGTCAGTATCACGGAGGAGCATAAAAATGAACAAAATTAGGCATAAATGGGCCATAGATGTACACATTATTTTTTCTTTTATAGCCAATGAGTTGGAACAGTTAGGAATGACATTCTTTTAGCACAGCTATTATTATGCATTGTAATGAACAGATTTCTATTGTATGACATTGATACTGTAACTTATCATCTTGCTCTTTAAGCATAATAACAAAAAATGCTTTATGATAATTGAAAAAAAAACTTTTAAGATCGTTAACAGAATATATGTGTAGTTTGAAAATGACCAAAATGAAAATAGTAAGCTGAAATGGCTTTTACCAGTCAAGATCCCAAACTGGGATTCTCTGTTTCTCTTGTAAGGCTTGACGCAGAGCAGGGAGCTACATTCTTTACATTTCAGAGTGGTAGCCGTGTTAGTCTGTATCAGCAAAAAGAACGAGGAGTACTTGTGGCACCTTAGAGACTAACAAATTGCATTCCGTGTTAGTTGTGTCATTAAAACCTGCAGGAGAAATCCTGGGGTGCAATCCTGGCTCCACTGAAGTCAGTTGGGAGTTTTGCCATTGACTTAATTGGGTAGGATTTCACATAACTGAGGTCTGGTCTACACTGGGAGAGAGAGGGGGGAATCGATCTAAGTTTCGCAACTTCAGCTACGTGAATAATGTAGCTGAAGTCGACATACTTAGCTCTACTTACTGCGGTGTCTTCACTGCGGTAAGTTGACAGCTGATGCTCTCCTGTCGACTCTGCCTGCACCTCTCGCCCTGGTGGAGTACCAGAGTTGACGGGAGAGTGCTCGGCAGTCGATTTATCGTGTCTAGACTAGACACGATAAATTGACCACCGCTGGATCGGTCGCTGCCCGTCAATCCAGCGGGTAATGTAGACAAGCCCTCAGGTCCTTGCAGATAAGTAAATGAGAGTGAATCACTTTTAGATAAGTAAATGAGAGTGAATCGGGCCCCCTGAAGAGTATCTAAAGAGGACTGAAAGTCCACTGACCAGCCGATAGGGGAGTTTAATTTTGTTTAATAAAGTCATCTTTAAAGACTGGGGAAATGGTTGTGGTTTTTCTTTTATCTCAATTTGATTATTTTTATTCTCAGGGGCGTGGTCAACATTTTCATCCTTGTTTTTGTTATTTATTGATTTGATTTGTTTAAATGTATAAATAATATAGAAAAGTACCTATCCGGGGAACACAGGTGCCTTTGCCATATGCTAAAAATACAATGTATGTTTAATTCATTCTTGATGATCTATCTGGTTGGGAGTAGCCTGTCCTAAAGTTCACAGGTATTTTTTTCCTTTTAGTACAACTGAACTTAATAAACAAATGCATCCCATTAGCTTTCAAGAATGCTACTTAGCACATTATCCCTGATCTAATATTCTCTTGTAAAAGGAAGTAATAAAAAAGAAAGGGTTACTTTGAATAAATATATACCCAGAGATGCACTCATGATTCCATAGAGGCCAGCAGCAACACTATGGGAGGTCCTCACTCATTTACTACTGCCTGTCATGTTCCCCATTAGCAGCTGCAGATCCTAAGGCAGTTGCTCGAATAGATAAAACAATTGATTAATCTAAAAACTTTCTGATGCGACCTCAAAGTTTACATTCAAAGAATTTTTGCAGCAATTCAGAGATTGTAGTTGGAATTAAAAACTTTAGATTTTAAAGTATACTTTTTAATATAATGTCCAAACTTGAAATTAGGATGCACGTAGTTGACTAGAGAAAAATAAGAGATTGAATTAGAAACAAAAAGAGAATAGTACTAGAATGATTCAAAAGTAAAACTCTTTCACTGAATGCTAGCCATTTTTGAGATTCATGTTATAGTGCATAATAATCATGCTTTAGGTTTCCCTTTGTTATCTAAATGAGAAGATTTTTTGTTACCTTTGTGGATGTTTAAAATTCTTTCAATAATTTTGATCCATTCTTACGGATGTTAAAAAATACTTTGGATACCACATAAAGATGTCTGTGTCAGATCTGCTTGATATTCTCCCACTATTATTCTTTCCTTTGTTGTGTCTAAAAATTAAGACACGCTAATGAGTTAAGTATGAAGAAAAAAATATAAATATTCTTTATAAAAACGAATGGGTTCATCTATTGCTTGATCTAGCCAAAGCTATTATTATTATTATTTTTGCAGGCTGAGTTTCCTTTTTCAGATTTCTCTTTATTCCTTTCTTTCTCTTCCTTCCCCAGTCTCCCATAACATAACAACTTTACTGAGTTCAAAAATGTATATATACTTTTATCATGATGATAAAAAGGTCATTTGGCTTCCCAGACTCTCACTGAATCTTATTTTTAAAATGGGGATAATATCACTGATCTGTCAATTGATTGGTTCCCAACTTTTGAAATAGTGTATGCATTGCATTTATTCTGTTTTGTATAACTATTTATCTAGTTGCTGTTTGATGTAATATTGTTGCTTCGTTATTTCTAGATTCACATGCAGTCTTTTCTATTGGTGAAAAGGTCAGCTTTTGTCTGTTTGTTTGTTTCATAATTAAGGCTCCAATTCTGTATTTATTAGGGCTATCAAGCAATTAAAAACAAATAGTGATTCATCGTGTGATTAAAAAAATTAATTGTGCGATTAATCGTGCTGTTAAACAATAATAATATACCATTTATTTAAATATTTTTGTACATTTTCTACATTTTCAAATATATTGATTTGAATTACAGCACAGAATACCAAGTGTACAGTGCTCACTTTATCTTTCTTTTTATTACAAATATTTGCACTGTAAAAACCAAAAGAAATAGTATTTTTCAATTCACCTAATACAAGTAATGTAGTGCAATCTCTTTATCATTAAAGTTGAAATTAAAAATGTAGAATTATATACAAAAGAAACCTGCATTCAAAAATAAAACAATGTAAAACTTAAGAGCCTACAAGTCCAATCAGTCCTAGTTCTTGTTCAGCAAGAGAGTCGCTCAGACAAACAAGTTTGTTTACATTTGGAGAAGAAAATGGTGCTGCTTCTTGTTTACAATGTCACCTGAAAGTGAGAACAGGCGTTTACATGGCACTATCATAACCGGTATCCATTATCCTTATTGTGCTTCTTTTCCCTCCTACTATTCCTTAGAATCACAAACTCTACCATTTCGTGATCACTTTCACCTAAGATGCTTTCCAGTTTCAAATTCTCAACCAGCTCCTCCCTATCTGTCAAAATCAAATCTAGAACAGCCTCTCCCCTAGTAGCTTTCACCATCTTCTGAACTAAAAAAAAGTCTCCAATACATTCCAAGAACTTGTTGGATAATCTGTGCGCTGCTGTATTATTTTCCCAACAGATGTCTGGATAGTTGATGTCCCCCATCACCACCAAGTTCTGTGCTTTGGATGATTTTTGCTTCATGCTCTGTACCTTCTTTCTGATTTCACAAAAGAAATACTTCAAAGATGGCTCTTTCCCATTCCCACAAGCATGATATTTTGAACAATAGCGGCTATTCATATTTCTGTTTGTTTGTTTTTTAATTGCCACAGAATTTTGTGGAATTTGGGAGTTGCAGAATTATCTGAGCTAATAGCAGACATGTTTTTACTGAAAATTGCAAAATCTATCCTGTGACATAGCTCTAGTTAATGATTTTCTGTGCTTTGTATTCTATTGGCCATAGTTGGAAGTATATTTGAAAGGTTTTAATTAGTACGGATTTGAGAAGAAGAGAAAGGGATACTATATGATGACCCTTATTTGCATGAGAAATAGAAAAAAATCTTTTAAAAAGTATAAAAGGATACCTCATATAGGATCTTTTACTAGATATTGAAAGCTGAGATAATGAAAGTACAACACAAAAAAGCTGAGAAGCTCTTGGAAGATTTGTTATGTATTTTAATTATTTGGGCCATGATCCTGCAAACAAACAGGTGTTTACTGGGATTAACACGAATAGTCTTTTTGAAGTCAATGGGACTATTGTGGTTTAAGTTAAGGATATGCTCAAGCGTTTGCAGGATCATGTCCTTTCCATCTTTATGTATGTACAAGTTTCCTGTTTGAAAATAAAATGTACTATCTGAGTCAGTAGAGTCACTAAAAAACAAACAAACAAATACAACAGAGTCAGGCAGCGGCATAGACAGCTGCAGCGGCACAGGAGCCAGCAAACAGAGCTGTAAACGGGAGTTTGAGGGGAAGACTAAGAGAGCCAGGCTAGTGAAGGGAGTGTGTGGTGGTTTGGCAGTGTTTTGGTGCTCGTTGGGGGTTTGTGTTGCTGTGGGTGGTGGTGGTTTGGTTTGTGTTTCCCAGACTAACAGGACTTAGGTAAGATGGTTATGACAGATACAGAGGCAGCAGTGGTAGTGACCCAAGCAGTGGAAGACACAATGAAGATGACTGGATGCGGAAGCTGTGGCATGTACATGATGCTGGAGGGTGTACCTGAAAAGAGTTTTGTCTGCATGAAGTGCTGCCTAATCAGGGCTGGCTCCAGGCACCAGCTCAGCAAGCAGGTGTTTGGGGCGGCCAAGGGGAAGGGGCGGCACGTCGGGCTCTTCGGCGGCAATTCAGCAGCAGTTCCCTCGGTCCCTCTCAGAGGGAAGGACCTGCTGCCGAAGAAGAAAGTGGTGCGGTGGAGCTACTGCCAAATTGCTGTCGATCGCGATCGCGGCTTTTTTTTTTTTTTTTTTCCTGCCGCTTGGGAAACCCTGGAGCCGGCCCTGCGCCTGATAGAGCTGATGGAAAAAAACATCTGGGGTTTGGAGATGCAGTGGAAACTCTGGTTGAGTTTAGAAGGGGGTTCGAACGGATGATGGAGCAAAGACAGGAGGAGGCTGAAGGGAAAAGCTCAGACTTGCAGATGGAAGCAGGACCAAAGAACTCTGAGGGGAGACTGCTGGGTGAGGAAAGTGGACAGTGGAAGTATGTGACTAAGAGAACCAGGCAGCGGAAAAGACGAGCTAGTGAAGGAGAAATAGAGCTCAGGAACAGGTTTGTGGAGTTGGAAAATGAAGAGGGGGCACAGCAGGTGGTCACTGAAGGTGAGAGGGCAAGGAAGAAGAGAAGAGCAGCTAGTTCTATAGGAAGAGGGGAAGAGTCAATGGAGATAACCACACCAAATATGAGCCCCAGGAGGATACGCAGTGGTGAGCTGGAGCTGGTTCCCACCGTATCACTGAGGATACGGGATGGGTTGTGGAGGAAGGGTAGTGTAGATACCAATCTAATAGGTGATACTGGTGGAAGAATGTCTGTGCCTAATCGGGTAAAGAATGTGAGAGAAGCCAAACAGCAAAAATTAAGGTGTTTGTACACTACTGCAAGGAGCCTAGGTAACAAAATGAAGGAACTAGAGGTATTGGTGCAGGAAGTGAAATCAGATGTTATAGGGATAACAGAAACATAGTGGAATAGTAGTCATGACTGGAGTACAGGTATTGAAGGGTATGTGCTGTTTGGGAAAGATAGAAATAAAGGCAAAGGTGGTGGAGTAGCATTATATATCAATGATGAGGTAGACTGTAAAGAAGAAGTGATGGAATGGATAAGACAGAGTCTGTCTGGGCAAAAATCACATTGGGGAAGAAAGCTACTAGAGCCTCCCCTGAGATAGTGCTTGGGGTGTGCTATAGACTACTGGGATCCGATTTGGATATGGATAGAGACCTCGATAATATTTTAAATGAAGTAAATACTAATGGGAATTGTGTGATCATGGGAGACTTTAACTTCCCAGATATAGACTGGAGGACAAGTGGTAGTAGTAATATTTTAGGGCTCAGATTTTCCTGGATGCTATAGCTGATGGACTCCTTCACCAAGTAGTTACTGAACTAACAAGAGGGGATGCCATTTTAGATTTGGTTTTGGTGAGCAGTGAGGACCTCACAGAAGAAATGGTTGTAGGGGACAACCTTGGTTCAAGTGATCATGAGCTAATTCAGTTTAAACTAAATGGAAGGATAAACAAAAATAGATCTGTGACTAGGGTTTTTGATTTCAAAAGGGCTAACTTTAAAAAATTAAGGAAATTAGTTAGGGAAGTGGATTGGACTGAAGAACTTGTGGCTCTAAAGGCGGAGGAGGCCTGGATTTACTTCAAGGCAAGGTGCAGAAACTATCAGAAGGCTGCATCCCAAGAAAAGGGAAAAAACTCATAGGCAGGAGTTGTAGACCAAGCTGGATGAGCAAGCATCTCAGAGAGATGATTAAGAAAAGCAGAAAGCCTACAAGGTGTGGAAGATGGGAGGGATCAGCAAGGAAAGCTACCTTATTGAGGTCAGAACATGTAGAGATAAAGTGAGAAAGGCCAAAAGCCATGTAGAGTTGGACCTTACAAAGGGAATTAAAACCAATAGTAAAAGGTTCTGTAGCCATATAAATAAGAAGAAAACAAAGAAAGAAGAAATGGGACTGCTAAATACTGAGGATGGAGTGGAGGTTAAGGATAATCTAGGCATGGCCCAATATCTAAACAAATACTTTGCCTCAGTCTTTAATGAAGCTAATGAGGAGCTTATGGATAATGGTAGGATGACAAATGGGAATGAGGATATGGAGGTAGATATTACCACGTCCAAGGTAGAAGCCAAACTCGAGCAGCTTAATGGGACTAAATCTGGGGGCCCAGATAATCTTCATCCAAGAAAATTAAAGGAACTGGCACATGAAATTGCAAGCCCATTAGCAAGAATTTTTAATGAATCTGTAAACTCAGGGGTTGTACCGTATGACTGGAGAATTGCTAACATAGTTCCTATTTTTAAGAAAGGGAAAAAAAGTGATCCGGGTAACTACAGGCCTGTTAGTTTGACATCTGTAGTGTGCAAGGTCTTGGAAAAATTTTTGAAGGAGAAAGTAGTTAAGGACATTGAGGTCAATGGTAATTGGGACAAAATACAACATGGTTTTACAAAAGGTAGATCGTGCCAAACCAACCGGATCTTCTTTGAGAATGTAACAGATTTTTAGACAAAGGAAATGCAGTGGATCTAGTTTACCTCAATTTCAGTAAGGTATTTGATACGGTTCCACATGGGGAATTCTTAGCCAAATTGGAAAAGATGGGGATCAATATGAAAACTGAAAGGTGGATAAGGAACTGGTTAAAGGGGAGACTACAACAGGTCATACTGAAAGGTGAACTGTCAGGCTGGAAGGAGGTTACTAGTGGAGTTCCTCAGGGATTGATTTTGGGACAAATCTTATTTAATCTTTTTATTACTGACCTTGGCACAAAAAGTGGGAATGTGCTAATAAAGTTTGTGGATGACACGAAGCTGGGAGCTGCCAATATAGAGAGGGGCCGGGATATCCTACAGGAAGATCTGGATGACCTTGTAAACTGGAGTTATAGTAATAGGATGAAATTTAATAGTGAAAAGTGCAAGGTCATGCATTTAGGGATTAATACAAGAATTTTTGTTATAAACTGGGGACGCATCAGTTGGAAGTAACAGAGGAGGAGAAGGACCTCGGAGTATTGGTTGATCACAAGGTGACTATGAGCCGCCAATGTGATATGACTGTGAAAAAAGCTAATGCTGTCTTGGGATGCATCAGGCGAGGTATTTCTAGTAGGGATAAGGAGGTGTTACTACCATTATACAAGGCACTGGTGAGACGTCATCTGGAATATTGTGTGCAGTTTTGGTCTCCCATGTTTAAGAAGGATGAATTCAAACTGGAACAGGTACAGAGAAGGGCTACTAGGATGATCCAAGGAATGGAAAACCTGTCTTATGAAAGGAGGCTCAAAGAGCTTGGCTTGCTTAGCCTAACCAAAAGAAGGCTGAGGGGAGATATGATTGCTCTCTATAAATATATCAGAGGGATAAATACCAGGGAAGAAGAGGAATTATTTCAGCTCAGTACCAATGTGGACACAAGAACAAATGGATATAAACTGGCCATCAGGAAGTTTAGGCTTGAAATTAGATGAAGGTTTCTAACCATCAGAGGAGTGAAGTTCTGGAATAGCCTTCCAAGGGGAGCAGTGGAGGCAAAAGACATATCTGGCTTCAAGACTAAGCTTGATAAGTTTATGGAAGGGATGGTATGATGAGATAATCTAATTTTGGCAATTATTTGATCTTTGACTATTAGCGGTAAATATGCCCAATGGCCTCAGATGGGACACTAGAGAGGGTGTCATCTGAGTTACTACAGAGAATTCTTTCCTGGGTGTCTGGCTGGTGAGTCTTGCCTACATATTCAGGGTTTTGCTGATCGTCATATTTGGGGTCGGGAAGGAATTTTCCTCCAGGGCAGATTGGCAGAGACCCTGGGGTTTTTCGCCTTCCTCTGCAGCATGGTGCACGGGTCACTTGCTGGAGGATTCTCTGTACCTTCAAGTCTTTAAACCACAAGTTGAGGACTTCAATAGCTCAGACATAGGTCAGGGGTTTGTTACAGGAGTGGGTGGGTGAGATTCTGTGGCCTGCGTTGTGCAGGAGGTCAGACTAGAAGTTCATAATGGTCCCTTCTGATCTTAAAGTCTATGAGTCTATAATAATTTAATTTTTTTTTCTAAAAAAAAAATAAATAAATAAACTCTTGTCATAATTTCTGAACCGAGTTCAGGTCCTAAAATAAGGCCAATGCAGATGTGGAGCTATTATTGTCAGGCCAAAGCAACATTTAGTTAAGCCTATAATTTAAATTATTATATTCTGGAAGGGAAAGTACAAGATTCCACCCTCATACAACATCTATAGGAACGCATTGTTTGTGAGCTGTATATACTTAAAATTATTTTTAGTTAATATTGAGATGTGTTAAATTTAAAATATAACAATATGACATGAAGGACTGCATTGGTATCAGATGGAGTGCCTGGATACAGAAGTTTTCCCCTCCTTTTTACTATAATAGCATTCACACTTCTTGAAATTTGTGGTTATTTAAAGGGGTTCTGTGTTGGATGAAAGCTTCCAGGTAGGGCTTCAAGCCCTCCAACCATACTCCAGATACCCTCCTCTCCACTCTTTGGCTATGGACTTTCTGGGTTACTCTGGCATATGGGTATGATGTGGGCATACACAGAATGGTAAATAGTACTACATTGTTGCTACACCAATTTATAGAAAATTGCATATGATATTGTATTATTCAAGTACTTTTATATGATCATGGTGGGGTAAATGAATCACAGTGGAACATGGTTAGGAAAAAGGGTGTGGCCAGATTGTGCCCTGACTATTCCTGGCTGCCCAAATAGATCTTTGGAGACTTGTGCAGCTGGGGCGTGAGATGAAGCAGTCCTGAGGATTGTTTCAATTGTTCTGGGGACTGTACAATTCTGTCTTCAGCCTCAGCAAGGGAGATTTAGGTGGCATAAAGCCACCTTCCCCCTACTCTTGGGTCATGCCTTATCCACTAAGCTCCTATGCTGCTTAGAAAAAATTGTTTTATATCTATCTGCTCATTATGTCACTCCACAGAAAGAGGCTATGCTGGCTTGCCCACTTTTGTCAACTGTTTTGACAGATGAAAAAGTGCAATGTAAGTGCAAATGGGAAAGCTGAGACTCAGGAAGTTTGAATGACTTGTCCAGATAGCAATTTGGGATAATGGATTAGACTTCAGTCTCTGAACCAAAATACCTTGTTTTGACTCGTGGGTCTCACACTTATTTGCTGTGTGACTTGGGGCTAATGACTTAACCTCTCTGTTTCCACACATGTCAAATTGGGATATTAATACAGTCCTTATTTACGTACTGCATAGAGGGACTGTGTGGATTGAAGATGAATGTTTGTATAGTTCTTGGAAAAACACTACATAAGTAATTTATTTAGTATCATCTGGCCCCTTGAGGTAGAAGGGGCAGAAAACACTGCACTTGGGAGAAAAATCAACCCTGCTGCATTTCACAGAGTCCAGAGGGGAAATTCTTAGATTACATAGAAATAAAATAGAGGGAGAGGGCTGTGGCAGAAGGAATGTTTGGCTGAGTTATTATATATAGTGTGAGAAGCTATTTTTAAAAGAAAAGGAGAAAAAAAGACAAATTAAAAAAATCTACATAATTGAAAAAAATGTTTAAAAATAGCAGTCTTTAGGATTGGGATAACGAGTAATGGAAAGGGTAGATAAGAGATCTAAATATCTTGAATTAATGTTAAAAATTAAAAACTGTGATACACTTGATGAAGATAAAAATATTGATGATCTGACCTGTAGAAGCTATTTCTGTTTCTGTTGAGTTTTTTTTCTGTGACATTTTATAGAGCTAGTTATTTGCAAATCTGGAGTGAAATTAGCCTTTTGAGACAAGCCCTTGAATAGTATTAGACACAGAACACTACTCTTTCATTTTTAATACACTAACCTTTCTGTTCTTAAAGTGCAGTTCTTAGATAAGTATGCACATGAATATGATTTCATATTACCACTGTACAGTAATAAGTGACATAAGAATTATTTTAATAGCATTATGTCTCATAATGTATATAATATATAT
This sequence comes from Chrysemys picta bellii, assembly GCF_011386835.1. NCBI lineage: Eukaryota > Metazoa > Chordata > Testudines > Emydidae > Chrysemys > Chrysemys picta. The sequence goes on from NC_088795.1 coordinate 18,782,195, forward strand.
TTAACATTTTGTATTTATTTTTACAATATAGTGATGCATGTCCATATGCCTATATGTGCAGACACACAAAGTAATGTCAGTTATTTGGAAATTAACATGTGGGTGGTTTTTTTAATCAAATGGATTTGGACTGAATTGAGTGCAAATTCCTTTCTGCTTGAGTTTAGGTCATTGTTGCTCAATAAATGGTAGAAGATTTAGAAATATTTCATGCCACAACCTGTACTTTGGACCCTTGTCCTTCCTGCCTGATGAAGACCAGTGAGGAAGAATTGGGTCTGTTACTGATGGAGATTATCTATGCCTCCGTCACAGTAAGTTGTTGGTGTCATTAAAGGAAATTATTGTACACATATCACTTAAAAATATCCCTTGACATCAGCTGTCTGCCTAATTATCAACATGTACCCAATTTTCCATTTCTGGTTAAAATTATTGAGAAGGTTAGACTGAAACAAATCTGAGTACCTAAAGGGCTCAGATGTTCCTGGCCTTGTTAATCTGGATAAAGGTCAGGATACAGCACAGAGGCTACACTGGTGGCTTTAGTAGATGACCTCCTCCTGGCAATGAATGAAGATCATATGTCCATAATAATATAATTGTATTATTCATCTTCCCTTAATATCATTGATCATGCTGTAATGCTGACCCTTCTCTGAACACTAGCAGAAGTTGTTGGGACAGCTCTTCAGTGGTGTCATTCCTGTTTCTTTGGGAAATTCCAGAAGGTAGTTTGGGGCAATTGGTCTTCTCCCAAATGAGAAGATGTGAAGTTGCACAGGGCTCTCCATCTTATCTCCTCCTTGTTCAGGATGTATATAGGGCCATTGGATAGGTTAGTGAGGAGGAAATAGACTTTGGTGTTTACCAGTGGCAGCTGAGACTCCTCTCTATATTTGTGTCATCTGATAGAGCCAGTGTTTGCCTTGCCCAGGATTTGGTAAAGACCAGGGCAATAGACAGGGTCATCTGGCTGAAACTCAATCCAGATGAGATGGGAATGAAGGTGGTAGAGTGGGGGAGATGACTGGAAGATATGAGAAGGATTATATTTGCCCCTTTGAATGAGCATGAGCCAGCTACTTTTAATATAGTTCACACTTCGGGGTATTGCTGGATCCCTGTATATTCCTAGATTATCAAATGACAGCAGTGACCAGGATGTGTGTTTTTTTTTCTCTCTCTTTCTACTCAGGAGATGGTGACTATTTTTTTCAGGTGTGGTCCTTTCTACTGTGATCTCTTTTCGCACCTAGATTAGATTACACCAGTGTGCTCCAATGAGTCCTACATCTTAAACCAACTCAGACACTGTAGGTAGTGCAGAATTTGGTGGTTAAGTGCAGTTCTTTACCATAAGCCTTTGATACCACTGCTATGTGATCTGCACCAGCTGTCTGTGTATAGGTCAAAACCAACTCCACAAAGCCCTAAATTGGTTGAGACCTGACTGACTGATAGACAACTTTTCTGCCTATGTAATATTGGCACAGCTGTGGTTATCAGAGTTGCTTGAGCTGCAGCCCCCTTGGTATAAAAGAGAGGGAGTTTCCAGCAGCTTGTTGTTGCTTGGGGCCTTGGACATCAGAATTCTCTTCCCTCCCACTGGTTTGCAATAGCCCAAATTAATAGTCCAGGTACACTGCAAGATTTTGAGCAGAGGAAGGGTGTGTGGAGGGCTGGTATTTTGAGACTGCAGTGGTTTTTGCTTTCTTCACTGACTTTTTGAGGAAGTTGTTGGGTTTACTTATATTTGTATTAACATTTATATTTTTAATATGGGACTAAGGTGCCTACAGCCTTCAATGTCCACTAATTATGCATAGAATCATAGAATATTAGGGTTGGAAGTCTGCCACCACTGAAAACAGCCTAGCTCCATCCTCTTTGGAACCCCCCCTTCAGGTAGTTGAAGGCTGCTATCAAATCCCCCACTCTTCTCTTCTGCAGACTAAATAACCCAAGTTCCCTCAGCCTCTCCTTATACATCATGTGCCCCAGCCCCTAATCATTTCCGTTGCCCTCCGCTGGACTCTCTTCAATTTATCCTCATCCCTTCTGTTGTGGGGGGACCAAAACTGGACACAATACTCCAGATGTGGCCTCACAACTGTGTCGAATAGAGGGAAATAATCTGCTGGCAATGCTCCTACTAATACAGCCCAATATGCTGTTGGCCTTCTTGGCAACGAGGGCACACTCCTGACTCATATCCAGCTTCTCCTCCACTGTAATCCCAAGGTCCTTTTCTGCAGAACCGCTGCTTAGCCAGTCGGTCCCCAGCCTGTAGCGGTGCATGGGATTCTTTCTTCCTAAGTGCAGAACTCTGCACTTGTCCTTGTTGAACCTCATCAGATTTCTTTTGGTCCAATCCTCCAATTTGTCTAGGTCACTCTGGACCCTATCCCTACCCTTCAGCATATCTACCTCTCCCCCCAGTTTAGTGTCATCTGCAAACTTGCTGAGGTTGCAATTAATCCCATCATCCAGATCATAATTAAAGATCCAGTTCATTAATGAAGATATTGAACAAAATCAGCCCCAGGACCGACCCCTGGGGCACTCTGCTTGATACTGGCTGCCAGCTAGACATCGAGCCGTTGATCACTACCCATTGAGCCTGACAATCTAGCCAGCTTTCTATCCACTTTATAGTCCATTCATCCAATCCATACTTTTTTAACTTGCTGGCAAGAATACTGTGGGAGACTGTATCAAAAGCTTTGCTAAAGTCAAGATATATCATATCCACCGCTTTCCCCATATCCACAGAGCCAGTTATCTCATCATAAAAGGCAATGACTTGCCTTTGGTGAATCCATGTTGACTGTTCCTGATCACCTTCCTCTCCTCCAAGTGCTTCAGAATGGATTCCTTGAGTATCTGCTCCATGATTTTACCAGGGACTGAAGTGAGGCTGACCGGTCTGTAGTTCCCCGGGTTCTCTTTCTTCCCTTTTTAAAATATGGGCACTATATTTGCCTTTTTCCAATTGTCTGGGACCTCCCCCGATCACCATGAATTTTCAAAGATAATGACCAATGGCTCTGCAATCACATCAGCCAACTCCCTCAGCACCTTTGGACGCATTAGATCTGGACCCATGGACTTGTTCATGTCCAGCTTTTCTAAATAGTTCTTAACCTGTTCTTTCACTACTGAGGGCTGCTCGCCTCCTCCCCATACTGTGTTGCCCAGTGCAGCAGTCTGGGAGCTGACCTTGTCTGTGAAGATCAAGGCAAAAAAAGCATTGAGTACTTCAGCTTTTTCCACATCATCTGTCACCACGTTGACTCCCTCATTCAGTAAGGATCCCACACTTTCCCTGACCTTTCCCTGAAGTCATGCTTCATTTGTTTATAACTATTTATTTCCCTGAAATGAAGCAATGGGATAGATAATAAGACAGGGATAGATATTAAGACAGAAAGTATCATATTACCTCTATATAAATCTACTGTATGCCCACATCTTGAATACTGCATGCAGATGTGGTTGTCTCATCTCAAAACAGATGTATTGGAAATGGAAAAGGGTCAGAAAAGGGCAACAAAAATGATTAGGGGTATGGAACGGCTTCCATATGAGGAGAGATTAATAAGACTAGGACTTTTCAGCTTAGAAAAGAGGCGACTAAGGGGGGATATGATTGAGGTCTATAAAATCATGGCTGGTGTGGAGAAAGTAAATAAGGAAGTGTTGTCTACTCCTTATCATAACACAAGAACTAGGGGTCACCAAATGAAATTAATAGGCAGCAGGTTTAAAACAAAAGGAAGTATTTTTTCACACAGCACATAGTCAACCTGTGGAACTCCTTGCCAGAGGATGTTGTGAAGGTCAAGACTATAACAGGGTTCAAAAAAGAACTAGATATGTTCATGGAGGATAGGTCCATCAATGGCTATTAGCCAAGATAGACGGGAACGGTGTCCCTAGCTTCTGTTTGCCAGAATCTGGGGATGGGTGATGAATCACTTGATGATTACCTGTTCTGTTGATGAGAAGTGCATATTTATGAATTGGTTCATCACTTCATCAATGGAAAGTGGACATACACCAGCCTTTGCAAACTTGAGCAGATTTAACAGGCAAACTCACTGCTAAAGATAAATAGTTAAACAAATGTTTTGACTACAAAAGATATATTTTAAGTGATTATAAGTTATAGGCAAAAAGTCAGAGTGGTTACCAAAATAAAATAAAATATAAGCATGCAGTCTAAACTCTTATCCCTATTAGACTGGGCAACATCTAAATTAAGCAGTTTTTCTCACTCCACTGGATATAGCAGTCCTTTATATACAAGTTTGTCCCTTAAACCTGGGTCACTTCCCTCTTTTGGAGTCTTCAGAATTCTGAATGTTGTTGCAGCATACGTGGGAGAGGGAGAAAGGCCAAGCATGGGGCCCCTGTGTTCTGTTTGATACCCTTAGTCCATGTGCTTGGAGAACACAAGTCCAGGCACATCTGGTGGGCATTGCTGAGTCCCCAGGCAAGGTTGAGCAATTCCCCTAGTGGGGCCTTATGCTGGTGAGTCATTGAATTGTAGCTCCCTTGCTGGACAATGGCTGTTGATGGGTTGTTTGATGCCTGCCTGGACGTTGGTTACTTTCCTTGACATTGTCTCTGTCTCTGTAGAGCTAGTATCTGGGCGCTTCCCAAACCCACAGCATATTTTAGTGACAACCATACAGCACATTCTCATAACTTCATATGCATTCATGATATACATATTTAGATGGAACAATGGGAGATCATAACCTTTCCAGTGATACCTCACATGGCATGCTTTATATGAGGAATATGGGGGTTACAGGGTGCTCCCCCAAGGTATAGAATGTCACAGTATTATAAAGATGTTCTAAAATGAAAGATCACTTCAACCATCTTTCGTTGCATGTATTGAAGTGCTTTTCTTTATTTTGAGAACAATTTATAACGCATTTTTCACAGTACATAGTAAGCTGAACTCTCATTTATATGTGCAAAAAGAGCATGCAAGTAAGAAAATTTAGAGGACTGGATTCAGCAGAATCAGGGCCAGAATTTTCCATCAAAATGCAGATAAAACATTCTTCTTGATCCAATCCAATGGGCTAAACATAATTATTATTACAGACTCTCCCAGACTTACGCAAGCGTTCCGTTCCGTTCTTGAATTTTGCATAAGTTGGGAATGTATACCCAATCATTATGCCAAAAAACAAAACAAACTTTCTAGCTCATGGAACTTATGGAACTTTTCCTGTCAGTGTGAATCTGCATAAGTCGGGTTTGCGTAACCCAGGGAGTGTCTGTATCTAGGGATGCACTAAATTTGATGCAGATTGTATTGCAGTCTTCACTTGTTCTCAGTTACTGGCACATAGCACAGGTTGTGCGGTGTTCTACTGGGTACCATGCTGGTTCCACATATGAATCCAACTCAAACAGTACCTACTGATAGTTATCTGTACGCCTCAGAGGCCAGGAAATTGCCTCAATACAGCCAAAGAGGCCTCCCCTGAGTGAGCCTTTCTCAGCTGTCCCCCAGTCACTTTCAGTTGTCTTCCTCCTTGTATCATCACTGATACAAGGACATACTTGGCCCCTCAGGACTTACTTCTACCTTTGAGCTGGAATAAGTTGTGCTTGACATTGGCAGACCATTTCATGATGTGTTATCTGCCACTTTCCTAGGTAAATTTAAGCCGTTTGATGCATTTCCCAGTGGCACAAGATACTTTTGAATTTGACCTGGTCATCGTTCATATTTTAATTAAAAATTACTCTGACATCAGTGTAACTCGACTGAATTAACAGAGCTACTCCCTGTTTACATCAGTGTAAGTGAGTGTAAAATCAGGTGAAGTCATTAAAAATTTCAGGCTGACAACTTGATTATAATCTTACATAAACTATTTCAGAAAACAAGGGTTAATAGTGTTTTTACTTTAGAAAATCTAACAAAATAGTAAAGCAGTACTTCTATACATATAAACAGCACAGTTTTGGACCCAAATCCATATTTTAGCTAGGAGGCAGAGATATTAGACTACATTTTGTGCTGGTATAAACTGACCCATTGTTAATTAAACGAAATCTGAAAGATCACTTCTGTTCTATATTAGTTTACAATAAAACAGATGCCTGCAAAGATAACCATAGTAATCCAGCCACATAACTAGTGAGATTCTCAAGTATTAACTTTGCTTATCTAGAAAACTAATGAATTCAAAATTGTGAACAGCATTAATTTTTTTCATTCACACCGTCATATATCGAGAACTTAAATTAAGTTCTAACAAAATACTTGGTGTTGAACAGCATGTAGGTTCTGGGAATCACCTGGTCTGACATTTGTCCCACAGGGAGAGAGCTCTCATTTTTCTAAAAACCATCCACTTCTAGTGTAGGTGTAAATGGTTTTGTTGGCTGATTATAACAGAAAAAAATTAAATAGCTGTGCCCTCTCTAATGGTATTACTACAGTCAAAGGGTTTTGAGGGAATATGGACTAATTTGATCAATGAAAAGGGCAAAGAAGAGGTGAGAACAAGAAAAATACCTGTAGGGTTTTTTTTTTAATATCACTTGAACTGAAATTAACAGATAATATTATAGATTGACTTGGAGTGGTACGAAGTTAAATTATGCTGTAATTGCTTTTTACTGATGTGATTGTGATTTATTATACCCATTAAAGACACTTTTCTGTTCCCATTTTCATATTTTTGTACAATAGGCACTAGAAGTAGAAGCGTGGGTAACTCAAATTTTGACTGAAAGCAATGTTGGCAAGTGCCCCATTTTTGAAGTGCCAGTATGAATCCATAAATAACACAATCTGACAATTAAATCATGTTTCTTCAAGTCCTCCTTAACCTACAGTTACTATCGAGTTGGCTGTCCTTTGCTAGACCTAATCTGTAATTCCAGAAAAGACTGTTTCTGGAACTGCCAAGTCAGCATAATCATGGGGTGAGTAGCTCTATGGCAATAATAGAAGTAAATCTATTAAAAATTCAATATTATTTAAAAAGGGGACAGATGAAAGGGAAACAAAGGCTTATTGTTCTTTGTTCCTATGAACAATATAATGTTGTGCTTACATTTATGTATATAAAAATATAGAGGGAAAATGTTTAAATGACACGATAAAACTGTCAGTGGTAGTTGGTTTTGGAATGAAGTGAAAGGAGATATCTAGTTTGTGAAATTGTCTTGCCAAGTGATTTTATGTATGAAAAGTCCTTCCTTCCCTATTTTGCAGCAGTAACACTGGGATTTTCTTCTTCCAGGCCCACTGCAATGGTTATTTCACACTGGTCTAATGGGCAAGATTTCCCCATAGTTGTGTGCATTTAGGGAATTTCAGACTGAGAACTTTAATGGATGAGGGTTGCTGAACTGGAAGAGGTGTCTTTGGATTCTGCTGAGTCAATGGCTAAAATAGTTAAGAAGGTCTTTTACAATGAGGGAATTTTCTTTTTGCCCAGTGTATTCAGGTATGGGCAGCAATACCATTTAACTACCCTTGAAAATTTAGGAGAAATAGGGAGCCTGTCACCTGTCTCCCTCCTCTGAAGATATCAGGGTTGATTGTTAAAATTTGTTTGGTCCATGCCTACACTCCCCTAAAATATCATTAGGTGAAAGCCACTCCCTGGGAGTGGAAAAGAATCCTGGTCTTGGAGGAGGGAGAGAACAGATGATAATTAGGCATCTGGATAACCTTCAGATATTTGGGCCCCTGAATGTGATATTTGTCTGATTTTGAATATTTGCCTGTTGCTGATATATGTAGAGTTGACTTGTTTCACCAGAAACCTATGTTTTTTTCTAGAGCTCAGTGGAAATTTCTTTGGATCAGATTCTTGTCTCAGTAACCACCTCTAACTTCAATGGAGTTATTCCAGATTTATCCCAATGTAACTGATATAAAAATGTAGCCCTTTATGTGCAGATGGAAGGTTTATTTTTGTTTTATCAAGACTGCTTCTTGATATCTTGGTCTTATTTTTGTTTTTCTGTTAATTTGCAGAAAACTACATGCCTGCATCTCTCCCATTACTCATGTGCTCACATTTATACCATTATAAATCCAGAGTAACTTTATTGACTTTAATGGAGATGGTTACAGCATGGTAAATCCAAACTAAGAGCAAAGTTTGGCTTTAGAAGTGACCCTCACTTAGGTTTGTCAAACAGTGACATGAGCTCTGTGCTTCTTAGGTTTATAAAAATGAACAGAAAAACATTTATAAAAATTGTTTTAAATATCAGATCATAAAAGGCATAATTCTGCAATGTACTAAGAATCTCTTGTGAGGTTCTGAGCCCTCTCATTTCCACTGGATGTTAGTGAGAATTGAGAGTTCTCAGCCTTTGAGGTTCTCAGTACCGCTCAGGATCAGGCTCTAATAGTACATATGTAAGCTTAAAATGACAAATAATTACAATTCTATCTGTGACCCAAAGTCCAAGATCTGTGTTTCTGCAAGTGTTGATAATATCACAGACACCTAAACAGCAGGGAACTGCATCCTTTCACTTTACTGTTTGTGACACTAACAGCTGTATTGTTTAATAAGTCATTTATTTATTTATCATAATTTTATGTGTTGATTAACCATACTCATAGTGTGTGTGTATATATATATATATATATATATATATATATATATATATATATATATATATACACAAATATATCAGTTAAATGATGTTAACGTAATGGCCTAGTGGCCATTAAAGGACTCAAGCTACCTCTCCCTGGATCCCCAGAAAAAACAGGCAACATGTTGTGTTAATAGGTGAGCTTTGCAACCTGCCCTGTTGTGATGGTGGGTTCAGCTGACATGGCATGCCTACAAAAGAAAGACTTCAGACTATGGAATGCTTAACATCACTTAGCCAAAGTTATGCTAAGAAGTCATGCTGAGCCAGGAAGGAGCTCTGTTTTGAGAACTGAGACTGTTCAAGGTCAATAGGCCCGTGCTGTTTCAGCCCAGAGTCAAGGTTCCTTATTGAAAATGTTCTGCACAAGATTCAGATACTTGGAATGTGAGTAGATTCATGGGCAAATCGAATTCAAACTGGGAATTTGTCCCTTTCTTATTTATTTTGAGCTGGTAGCGGTCATCTCACTCTTAAAAAGGTCTTTCCAGCTTCAAAGCGCTGTACAAACATTAACTAATCATCAGAACCCCAAAAGCTGTTATGAATCCCAATTTTATATGTAGAGAAATTGAGGCAGAATCTCCTAGTGTTTAGTCAGTGTCAGTCCTGGGTTTAGAACTCAGTAGTACTCAGCCTACACCTCGCTCAGATGCTTGTTCCTTGGTTAATACAGGAATTGTCAATGATGTTGATTTGTTCTACATAAATTAGCAACAACATAGGTTAACAAAAATAAAGTGCTTTAAAAAAAAAACAAAAAACACTACCTTGTAATAATGTGAAAGGAACACCGAAGTCCATTGTAGTTTGAAAATGCAGCCCTTCACAAGGAAACTGTGGATTTATAATTATCAGGTTGTTTCTAAGGAAAGAATAAATGCATTTTATAAAACAAATTGGCATGGGAAATATTGTAGTATGAGATCTCATCTAAGTGCAGAACTCACCAATTCCTTTCTAGGCTTGAACAAATATTACATGAGTGAGGGCTCTTGTAAAATGTTATGTTTTGAAGTAGATTTCATTAAGCGTTTCCAGTGATAATTTATTTCTCCCTTTATGCCTAAGTCTCTTCTCATACTAATAATGGATAGCTTATTTGCATATAAATAGATTTCAGTATTTGCTGAAGCAGAGACCTAATATGTTTCTCTTTTTTTCATGGACATTGTTAAATAAGAGGGGATACTGCAGCGATCAGCAGTTATGAATAGTAATAATTTTCTTGGTCAAAACTCTTTAGAGTGCATCAACAGTTTTTGACATTTTTATGAATACTTCAAATAATAAAAACATATTTTTCTGTTTCTGTAAAGATGTTTTTAATATTGCTCTGTGTCAAAAATGCTTAATGTAAGCTATTGAAAATGTTGACTGTGACCGTCTGGATATTTGTTCTTAATTTTGGGTGTGGGTGTGGTCTGTTTTGCTATTTCTTATCTAGTTGCATGTTAGATTTAGCACAATGCAAACATCACAGTCTCAATACGTATATAAATTGAATAAATCTTTCATTTTTAGGACTGTACGTCTTGCATGTGATAGCTGTAAGTGCTTTCCTTTACATTAGATGTATACATTTTAATAAAGGCCTCGGTACTTTACAAGAGTCATCAGATAAGTTTGATGAAGATTCATTAAAGAAATCCAAAGTCAGAACTTGGTCTTTGACGATTGTCTACTGATTACAATATAATAAGGATGAAATAACATTTGATTGGTTTAGGTTATAACCCCAGAAGACAAAGGAACCACCAAATATAAAAAAGCCAAATTCCAGAGGAATGTACCGTTCTGCAATTGGGAATTATCTTGTTTTTCATGTAACAAGGGCATGTTTAAAGTGTAGGACATTAGGAAGAGCAAAATATACTTAAAACTTCCTTCTTAATATACAGAATCTGAATTGAACTCATCTGCTGTTATATCATTCTGAAAAAGATGACTGGAAGAAACTATGTAATAACATATATTTAAAAGTAGTCTTGATAAGTGAGTGCAGAGCCATCCTTAGGCATACACAGCATACGCAGCTGCGTAGGGCATCATGAAATTTGGGGCACCAAATTTCATGGTGCCCTAGGCAGCTGCATACGCGGCAGTACCACCTCCAGCGATCAGCCTTATCCCTCGGCCGGCACCCTGTGCAAGGGGCAGAGCCGTCCCTGGGGGGGTGTGGGGCCCCGGACAACTCCTTCCGCCCTGCCTCTTACCCTTCCCCCTTGCTCCGCCCCCGGCCCTCCCCCATTCCACCTCTTCCCCCAGCGACCCCGCACTCACCGGCAGGGATGGGAAGTGGAGAGACGTGGTCCCAGCCCGCTCTGCTTCCCTTGCCCCGGTCCCAGCCATGTCGCTTGGGTTGGCTCTCACCGGTGGCAGGAAGCGGAGTGCTGTGCTGGGAGCTGGCTTAGTAGAGCGGGCTAGGGCCAGGCTGCTCCGCTCCCTGCCGCTGCTGGTGGGGCGGGGGGGGGGGGGAATCCCTTCCCCCAAGTCCCCTCCCCTGAGCAACACGGCTGGGGCCGAGGCTAGGGAAGTGGAGCGGGCTGCTCCTGGTCCCCCACTAATCCCCTGGGCAACTCTGGGCCTGTGGGGCCCCCAAAAGTGCCCCTCACAGCTCCTTCCTCCTAGACCCTGGTGGGGGGAGGCCTGGGGCCTACACAGCCCCCTCGTGGGATGACTGCGTAGGGCACCCAAATGGCTAGGGATGGCCCTGAGTGAGTGGCTGGTAATGACTACACTGCACCTTAAATGGGACACGGGGGCTTGTCTGGCTTGCCGGGGGAAAAGGTATAACTCTTTATGGGCAGGGGTTAAGAGAGAGGTTCAGAAGCTGCTGCAAAAGTTGAGTGGGTCAGTGTGGCGACGCAGACTCATCCCCCATGGACCGGAAGGGCTGGGAAGTTGATAAAGGGCAAGGTCATAAGGAGAAGCCCCTTTTCCCCAGACCAGGTGGAACAACACCCACCCTCCCTCCCCTTAGAGGTGGCAAAATACCAGGTTAGGTGAGGACCTGTTGTAGGCATCATTCTAGTGACTCCTTTCTAGGGGATCTGGGAAGGAATTTTTCCATCATTACCAGATTGGCCAACGTGGAGTGTGTGTGTGGGGGGGGGGGGGGGGGGGGGGGCAAGGAAGGCTTTGTTATAGTGAATAGTGAACGGAGTTAGTCTATGATGTCGCAACTCATTATGTAAGTATGGGCCAGATGTCCAATGCAGGTACTCCATAGGGAATGGATACAGTGACCAGATAAGTGGCTTGGTACAGGATTTAACAAGGAAGTGTTTGTTAAAGGAGTGGAACGGAGGGGTGAGGGGGGGGGGGGAGGTTTGGGGCTCGTCTGACAGGCACAGCAGAGAGGCAACCCCCCTTCCTTATAGCCCACCTTAACCCTCGCTCAAGGGGGAGGAGGATAAGGTCCCAACAATGGGTTGACTGAGGGACCTGGATGGAAAAGGGAGGGGAGTGGCGGAAGCCCCCCACAGATATTGAAATGATCATGGAGTTACCTATACGGTACACTTTTATCTACTGGGAAATCCCAGACATTTAATAGTAAAATTACATCCTGATTAAATCATATCAAGTGTCTCCTGTCCTTCTTTTAGTATAGCTAGACAATGTATATGTGTATGTGTATTTCTTTCCACCAGAGGTCACTCAGAGTAAAGTGAATGATTGCTTCAGCCTTTAAAGGAGACATTAAACATCACTGTGCTGTTTTTGAGCCATACTGAAACCCATGAAAGCCATGTACATTCTTCTTCTTTTTTTACTCTTGCAAATGTACATCTCTTATTTTCCTTTATATCTATATTGCTGGATGAGTGTATTGGCGGTAAAATGCCCAAAACACATCCCAAACTGGCTTCATATCAGGAACAGACCAGATATATATTTGGATTTAGATTTCAAATACTCATTAGACTTACTTTTTTGACTATACTATATAATAGAATGCTTGCCAAATATACACTTAACATAATACTTTGCCAGATAGAGGTTGCCTTCTCAAAAGGATAATACACAAAGATTGCTTAGATTCCTGGGGAAAAGCTTATAAAGCTGCATGATAATCAGTTATTACTCATTTTTGGAAAAGATCAGTAAAAATGAAGTTGCTTGGCATTATAGAGCCTTAAGGTACTCATCTGCTCTGTAAAGTGACTATGTATAAGTGATATCATCTTACTCAACAGATCTGTTGTGTATATTCAGAGTCCTATTAACTGTAGTGACAAAAATATATTTTAACTGAAATGTATTCCTGTTAGCACTGAAGAATAAATGTAGCTGTGTGCAAAGGAGCTGGAATATATTATGCATAATTTGAATTCAGTGGTTTGCATTGATTTAATTAAGGGCATAATTTGACCTTCAAAATGTTTATTTGATGTTGCTGCACAGGCAGAAAAGAACCCAGCTTGACTCTCAGATTTCAGGGTGAGCTAGCAGTTAGACAAACAACTGAACATGTTAAGATGGAAATCTTTGAGAGACAACAAACATAGAACTCAATAACGTCATTTTTACTGTCACTTTTTTAAGTAGAATTTTCCATTAAAAGCATTATCAAAAAAACCAAAACAAAATATGAATGTGGACTTTGATTTTGTAATTCATTACTTTTCTGTACCACTAGATGTCTATAGTTAATAAGGTGCTTGTTTGTATTTCCTGTGTGCTGCGTGGAAAAGAGTTTTCATTGTGTGCCTGCTTTAGGAGAACTCATGAGGTTTGATTATGCGTAATATAGTAGGAATGTAAAAAGCAAATTTCTAACAAGCTCTGCTATGCATTTGCTATTGTGATTTTCTATGGCTTGTAACTTTACCAAACCTGAATGGAATTTCATGGCTACAGCAAAAAGCACTTTTCTGTTGCCCGGACTATCCCCTTGCCACATATCTAGTTCAAGTGTCAGGGAAAAAATTTAACGATGGTAAGACAACCTATTTTCCACTCTCTTTGTCCTGAATGAAGGCTAACCAGCTTTTGCTCAAACTTTATGCTCAAATAATTCAAGTTTGCCAAAATGATTGGATAATGGAAAGTATTATGAATCCTTAATGTAGGTCTCACTACTTTTGTACCTATAATGTATAGATCTGATGGTCAAAGGTGCTGAGCCTATGCAGTTTCCATTTAATTCAATGGAAAATGGTGGGTGTTCTGCCTTGTTGAAAATCAAGACAATATAAAATATATTTATTTATTGGAGAGAACCAATGCTGTCTAAGCACTATAGAAAAAGTTTAAAAGGTAGAGTCCCTCCCCTGGGACTTACAATCTGTGTGTGTGTGTGTGTGTATGCACATACAGTAATGTAGTCACCATTAAACTTGCCTTTTACAAGTAGATAATGTTGCCATGGTATTACCGTTTCCTCTATTCTTAGAATAGGGACAACTTGGAGAATAATGAAGTAACATTTATTGCTTACCAAGGCAATTGTAAAGATTTTAATGGTGACTGTAGGTTCTGTAGGTTTGCTAAGTTATAACATAGATACCCTTTTTCCAGCTGAGTTATAAACACAAGAATTAGGATTCTATAATGCAAATGCTAATTCTATACTAACTGCAGCCGCTGTAAATACTTTGTTGTTGATCCCAGTCCCTAAGAAGATGTCATTTTCATAAGACCACCTCAGTAGGAGTAAAATATCTCTAATCTTTTTTTTATGGGGTTAGATGTACAGTGACTTACAGCTAAACATGATGACAGAGCAACTACCAGGAAAGCACTGCTTCAAGCTGAAGACTCAGCAGGTTAGCTCTCACCTTCCCGTTACAGATTGTCCTAAACCCTCCCACAGAGTCCTATTAACCTAAATGTTTTACCTATCCAGCATTTATAACATACTATGCTGGAAACCAAGCTCTTAACTTTTCCATGTTGTTTTTACTGGCTAAATTAATGGCAACGGTAGATTCACAAACATCCTTTAACCTTTGGGAAAGACATGCTTGACTGCCTTTTTGCATATTTTCAAATGTGTTTAGAAGGATTATCATTTTAAAAGATTCTTATTTAGTACCAAAGGATAAATAGCCTGCCTTAATAAATTATTTAATTCATCTTATTTCTTAGTATCACATCTTCATTATCACGAGTGTGAAGGTTTACCCCTCTCCCCAGAATATTAGCTGTTGATAAGCTAGAAATATTTGCAATTTAGAAAGCTTTAACTAATTTACATTAAGTACAAAAACTTGGGGCCGGAGAACAAGTTGAGGGGCAGCAACTCTTTTCTGAAGCATTTGAAACTCTTTCCACTTATCTTTCACATTTGAGTGAATTGTTCAGCTTTGGAACTCAACAACCTGTGAGAGAACTGTTGCTACATATTCAATTTACATTTGAAAATGCCAAAAAAGCAAAAATAAAGTAGAGAGAAATGATTGATTTATTCTGGAAATGTCTTCCATCACAGACCCGGGGTCGGCTTTGAACCTTGTGTCGTCATTTTCAGCTGTGCAGAGTGGGTGTAAAAATATTACCCTAGGCGTTTACATCACTTTGCACAGATGTAAATGACTACAGAGGATGCACCAGTGGAGAATCACACCCATTGTATTCTGAATTTCTTCTGAGTTCACACTCACTGTGTCCTGCTTCAGATTGCCCTCCCTCTTCTCCTATCCTCTCTCTGTACCTTACCCCCAGCCCACAGACAGCTGAAATTAGAAAGGCTGTTTCATTGGGTTAAGAAACCCATCAGCTTATTTTGCTTAGAAAAATGGTACTGTAATTCAGTAGGGGTAGTCCTTTTGCCTTCCAGAATCTTTTCAGTGTTGCCAAATTGTAGAGTGCAGAAAAGTCAATCGCATACTGTGGTGGTGTGCACTGGTCGTGTGTTGCCCATTTGGACGCCCACCATGGGAATGTATTTATTTTATTTGTTTTTTTCAAATAGGTGCCCATCAAGAGCTCTGGGTATTTATCCTGTGCATTAAAAGTTACAACATAAACATAAATGACTGTCCATAAATAGATCGTCTCCACAGCCTTAACAAAGTGGGAGGGGGAAGGATGAGCTTTGAAACGTGCCTGGATGATTTACAAATCTAGGGACTCACAGACCAAGGGGGAGAAAGGAAATTCCCAAACCAAATACTGCTCACAGAGAATGGCTTCCCACCAGATTTTTCTTGTTTATATTGAGGGTATAAACTTAGCTCAAGAGCCTTTTGCTCAGTGTGGCAGTATATCATAGGGTGAGAGGGGATCTCTCAGGTAACAAGGTTAGAATACCCTGAATTCTCCATGGTAGTCAGTGCAGATCATGAAGCTCTGCTTTGATTTGTTCCCATGTGCAACTCTACTTAATAAGTAGGGTGCAGTGTTTTGCATTAGCTTCTGCTCCTAAATGATCCAAAGGTGTACACCCATGTAGAACACATTACAGCAATGTAGAGGTGACAGAAACAGGGTAATTGGGGCAAGGACTGCATCAGAGAGAGAGAAGGCTGCCTTCATTTTGCAAAGTGCAGATGGAAGAAACGCTTTTGGCTTCAATCACTTCCTGTGCATTCAGAAGCATCTGGGATCTAACACCCCTAAATTGTGCACCTGTTGGAGTCAGACAGTAATATATGAGGCTTTTGTGGTGGAGTGGAGGTGATTGCATCCTAGCGGGGGTTCTGGAGTGCATTTTCTGAATTCTATTGGGGAGTGTCTCCTTGAGCTTAAGCAGCTGATTGTCACTACAAGGAAAGCAGAGATGCTGGATTGACAGACAGATTTCTTTATTATATAGACTTCATTAAATGGGCAACACACCATAGACAGCTTAGCACGAACTCTTTTTTAAATTAAATTACATATAATAGAAGTGATAGTCCCTAAACAAGGATTTAAAGGCAGTCATTGGAGAGACACCCCACACACATTCCTAACACCTGTTTTCCAATTAGTTTGCTGCTCCCTTGTGGGGGGAAAGTTATTACGAGAGACAGTGCGCTCAGAGTATTTTTGTTGTATCTTACTAGTTACATGAAGGTATCTGGCACAAATCCTAAATCTTTTACCTGCACCTGAGTTAAGCAGGTGTAGCTGAGCCAAGTTGGGCTCAGAGCCTTAAAACACATGGTGATTGCTGTTTAGATACTGGGCCAAGAAGCTCTGTATATTTGAGAACTGTTCTGATTATCATGTCAAAGCTGTTCAGCTGAATGAAGGAAATATGGCCAGAGAACTTGCTATTCTGTTTTTATTTTGGTTTGATTAGGCAAATTTAAACTCCCAGGGAGAGTTTTTGCTGCTTAACCTAAGAGTCTGCTGAGTTTCTGTTCAGTTGCACTGATCTTAACCTTACTCCATGCACCCTCCAACATTTGAGAAAGAGAGAGAGAGAGAGAGAGAGAGAGACCACTACTGTACATAGTGAGTGACTCTTTAATCAGCTGTAAGGGGCACAAAGCCTGAAAGTTCATAATATTTTGTCTCCAAGACTAACTTGTCTCCATCATCTTGGTGTCTGAAGTCCTACTACTGCTTCCAAACATGTTATCTGCTGCAGAATTCACTAGAGTAATGATTCCAGGCCAATGGAAGGTCTTTTAGGAATGACTGTTACAAGTTCTAGGTAAGATCTTTATTGCAAATGGCGTTGAAACAAGGTTGAGGTCATTTACTACTATAAACAGATTTTTTTTCTTGTCATATAGGCACAGTACAGTCCAACTAGATATATTCTTATCTCTTTATCAGTCCCTGTGCAGCATGCTGTTGTTTTATATAGTGCAGTATTTTGTTTATTTTTTTTTTATCAAAATGTAGGGGTGTTTTGGTAGCAACTTTTTAGAATTTCGTATCCTTGTGTATATGTCTATTTTGTTTTGCAAATATGGCAGATTGAATGGCCTGTGCAGCTTTATAAGCATAATCGGAAGTGCCATTTAAATCAAAATGAATTTTAGTAGTAGCAGATGAATATTAAGCATAATGTTTTCCAGGCAGTGATGATATTTCCTTATGCACTAATCTTTTGTCTTTACTGTTACTTGATTAGAACAAAAATCAGAAATACATATTAAAAACATGTAACTTTAAAACACATTATATAAAACAACACTTCCCATTTTCATTGTACGTTTTCCAGCATACCTTTTTATTCTTCAGAATTCATGCTTTCATTGACAATGGATTTTTGTAAGCCCACATAAGATATTGTAACAGCATTTCCCAGTAATGTAGAAGAGCAAGCAAGCAGTGTATGATTCATAATTCTCTACTTGTTACAAAGAAAATTCATGCTTCTCATCTAAGTTTGGATTTTAAAGTTCTTATTTATAAAAGCAGTCATTTTCCAGTCCTTTTTTGATGTACTGGAACATTCTCATTGAGGGGCCAGAAACATAGATTTTCACTTTAAATTACCCATTGTTCCTGTTCTCTGCCATTTTTGCCCTGTAGCGTTGGTTGACATTTCATAGAGAGTGAGCCGGCATAGGGCTGGAAAATATATAATTATAAGAATCATCTGCTCTTGATTTTTCCATTACATACCAATCATGATACAGGCAGATTTTTCATAGGTGTTTGATTTGGAATGAGAAGTTTTATTCTTCGTTGACCTGTGATTAAAATGTGGCATTTTGGTAAATAAATTGAAGATAGCTTCTGCATAATTCAGCTCTGATCTGGTGCTGGGAAAGGCAATGAAAGCCTTTGACCTGTATCACATAAGCAGCAGCATATGTAATAGGAAATATATTCTAAGATAAAAAACTGTGTAACACAATACACTTTTTTAATGTTAGAGGTCTTAAAACAGGCATAATGCAGAAATGAAGCAAAATGACTGACATCAGGTGGCAATATAAGTGAAGTCTTGTTTCACCCTATACCCTGTGAAAGCCACAGAGTAACTCATTTACCTGCTTTAGTAGCTATAGACACATATGTAAATACATTAGCAATTACTGTAAAAAATGGTAAGACTAGAGAATCTATTTCTAAGTTAAAAATATAAATCATTATTATGGTAACAGCCTAGAGACAAATCTGTTCTAAAATCAATATTATTTTGGACAAGAGTCTTGCATGTCGCATTAACCTGAGTAGGTGTTAGTGGTTGGTTGGTACATATTCATGTATATGTTATCCATGGACTAGGCACACAATTCCTGATTACAATATGAGCCTGATCCTATTCTCATAGACTTCGGTGTTAGTAGGATTGAGCCCTATGTGTCTACATTTTGTGGGTATTGAACTGAAAAGATACTCCTTAATTATCCAGGTTTCCTTACAATATTCCCTGGACCACATACTTTCTAGCCACTTGATGTAGTTCTCCCTTCTATGCATATTACCTATGATTCATATGTAATGATTCATATGTACTGTTTTTATACTGATGTTTTGGAAATAACAGACCTAACAATAATACTTAACATGTAGCATACTGCTAACATTAACATCCGAAGAAACCACAAATGTAGGATATAATGAGATGAATAAACAAGCAATTCTTGAAGATATTAAAATGATCTTCCAAAATGTACAGTAAATCACCTATTATATGACCTTCCATACCAGAACAGAGCAAAAATATACATGGGCTAGTAAAAGCATAATTCAGGTGCATGGTATCAGTATCTTTATAACCTTGGCATAGTGTGTTTTAATTGTAAACTAAAGGGAGGAAATAAATATTGCCTGTTTTTAAAACAATGTTAAAATATTTGCCTTTGCCATTGGGAACACACATTCTGCAAGTGAATGTGAGAGTAGGATTAAAAAAATACCAAAGTAAGTACATCTTTGGTCAAGATATCTGTGTATCAAACATGTGAAGTAAAAATGGTAAAGGCTGATTTCTACTGATGCTAATGTAATATTCCTTTTCTTTTATGTTTCAAATTAATTTCAACACAAAACTCCCACCCTCCATTGACCAAAGTCTTAATATTTAGAAGATCATTTTGGAATGAATGAAGGTGGGGTCAGTTGAAAGTGTAGCATGATGTCCAAGAATTCTTAACTTACAGGAGGCCAGGGTATCCTGCTTGAATAGAGAAACTATATAATACTATATTATTCAATAAATATCCAATAAAATATCTCTACATAAAAATTGTGAACAAGAAATTTCTAATGAGAAAGATCTGGGGCAGGAGGGGAAGAGAGTTTTAAAACAAATTTGATGGGAAATGTTTCCTGCAAGCAAGGCTAAACCATTTGGCTATAAATTATGTGGATGAACAAATAATCTGTTTCTATCTGTTAGACACTGATGGAAGTATTATCAGCCTCATCTATAAATCATGACAATAATCTTTTTTCTTCAAAAATGGTTTACAGTCGAGTTTAACATTCTTTCTCTCTGGTCACTGATTCCTTTTTGGTAGTCCTGTGACTGTGGGTTTTCTGAAAGCATACAAAGTGATACGTTTTTACTGTTTGCTTGTAAGTTCACATACTATTTTATGTACCCTTATTTCAGATGTTTAAAAATGCATAAGGATAAAATTATTCTTTTAAATATCTGAGTACTTATGTGGAGTAACTAAGTGAAGTAAATAGAATTACTCTGGTTTTGCACTGGGGTAACTGAGAACATAATTTGAGCCTCAGTATACAGCAGGACTGGGATTTTCAAAGGAGACTAAGGGAGTTAGGTGTATAAAACTGCAATTGAGTGCCTAACTCCAACAGTCTCCTTCGAAAACCCCAGTTTAGGCATTTAAGTAAGAAAGATTTTTTTGCAGAACTTTGTTTTACATAAAAACAAAAACAAAACCAACCTGGTCCCCCTGCCCTCGATTACTGGTAAGGTGTATGATATTCAGTTATTAGAATAACAAAAATGCTGATCTTTTACACTTTTAGTGTTGCATCACTTGTAAGGAGATATTTATTACTAATTTTAAAGTCATTCATTATGTATTGGATTGTATTCAGAGAGAGAGAGAGATCAAAGTATTTAACTCACCATCATGGACACCTTTGCTCAGCACGCCCTGCTGCTTTTTGTTATCATCACAGGGCGCCAGCTATGAGACTCAGTCTGTGGCCACACACATTTGCACACAATTTCAGTTTTTTGAGGAGCCAAATTTATTAGGAGTTAGATATGTCAGTTTGGCTAGTGGAACACCAATTGCTTTCATATGTTTCAGAGAAGAATTAAATCAACACCTTATTTTACTTTTAATGGAGGGCCAAATTCTGCTCTCTGTTATGCTGGTGTCCTGAGTAACTTCATTGAATTCAGTGCAGTGATTCAGAATTTGCACTGTTATAATAGATAGAGTTTGTCCCATTAATTATTTTAAAAATATAAAGATTTTATTAAATTAGCAACATATGCTAATTATCCTATGCTAAATATAGAGGCAATACAAAGACTGCAGAGGAATATGAAGAAAGTAAGAAAACAAAAGATAAATTCTTTGACTCAGTGAAGCTGTGATTCTTTCTACACACATCTTATGCACACAGCCAACAAAAGATTATAATTTACACAGAATTCATGCTGGCAGCAACTTTGATCTCATCCTCACACATTCTTTGAGCTCTTCTCAACGTATTCACTGAGACCTTGCAGGTACTAGCAAATTTTGTAGCTGTAATTCACCACCAGAGTACCTCTACTGTGGTACTAATACAGGACTCAGGCATTGTTACTATTTTGCTCTGAGTAAGGTAAGGTTAGATACATGGTGATAGAATGTCTAAGTCAAGACTGCAAGGATGTTTTGTAGT
This sequence comes from Chrysemys picta bellii, assembly GCF_011386835.1. Lineage (NCBI taxonomy): Eukaryota > Metazoa > Chordata > Testudines > Emydidae > Chrysemys > Chrysemys picta. The sequence continues at coordinate 18,803,579 of NC_088795.1, forward strand.
GCAGACAACCAGAAAACAAACAAACAAAACCCCCATCACCAGCTCCCAACCAGATTCCACCAGATTCTCTTTTCTAACATACTGTCCAAAGTCACCTGATTCCATATATTGTGTAGTCATCACATTCTCCTCTCAGAAGTACAAGAGTTACTACAACAGCTCACATTTCAGCAGAGAAGCCAAGGACTAAATGGTAGTCGAGTCTGCAGTACTGCTTTTCCACTGAAGGTAGTCCCTCAAAACACAGAGTTCAGCCACATTGATAGAATGGTGTGGATAAGTTTATACTGCTTCTCTTTGTGATGGAATTATTCTGAATGTTTCAGTCCACAATGCTATTTCTGGTGCCTTTCATGAACATTACATTTTAAAAGGAAAAACAAACGTTGCAGGACATCTGGCAGTAAGGTTGCAGGATATATATAAACTATATACTAGTCAAACAATGTTCTAAGATTATTATTAACAGCCATTTAAAAGAATTCTTTACTTAATGAATTATTTCTTCCCCCCCCCACCCCCTTAGGACCTGGGACATACAATCCTGTGGTGAAGTCAGCTTCCAGTATTTCCCTATTTGTTTCCAGAGTGGAGCGTTTTAAGGACGTGAAAGAGATTACTCCTGGTCCAGGAGCTTATGAGGTTTGTTGATATGGCTGTGTTCTCGGTCACATACTGGGGCTGATTTTTCAATCTTGCCTTAGCTAGATTGCTTTTGTTGTGCTTGTAGTTTTCCTGGCAGTATTTAGGCATTTAACATGATTTGTAGGGACAGTCTTTATTTAGCTATCTAAATGACAATTCCCAAATTGTGGGAACAGGAATGGAGGCCAGGTTTTAAAAATGTGACCAGTAATAAGCAGAGTAAATGACAATTTGTCAACATACCTACTGTATGTGCTTTAAATAGATGCTGGAGTAGAGGCTCACCTCAGACCTGTTATTCACTACTGAGTCAGATGGGAGTAAATAAATATTGCTTCTTTGATTAGCCTTCGCTCCCTCTGTTGCTCAGTGTAATGAATTATAGTACACTTTCAGTGCCCGAATCTTTTCTTTGTGTTATACTTATGTATTCCATCATGAATTTAGCCATGAGCAAATTAAACATCTTTGACTGACAGCCAACTGAGGGAGGAGGCCTAGCTCTGTGGAGCAGAAAACTCAATGAAAGAGCAATGGAAGGGCAGCCTTCGCCATATAACTAATTGCTACAATTGCCCTGACACAGCTCTCTCATCTCTGGGTGGCAATTATGTGCCAAATGCACTGCTACTTGGGATTAGGTCTGAGGAAACTCAGCCACATTAGCTGGTCTTCCCAGGCAATGAAATGGGAGGCAAGAGACTGAAGTGAAGATGTGGAGCAAGAAGCGGAAGAAGAAAGGCCTCTGTTAGTTCCTCTCTGGTCCCCTGACTAACTACTCTTTCTAGAGCAACAGTATCTGTAGAAAGCCTCTTCCCTTCCCCCTTCAGTTCTGCTCCACCCTTGGACCCTGTTGGCTTTCTACTCCATGGGGGATGGGGTGAAAAAGAGAACCAAAATATCGTTGTTCCTCTGTCCTATGGGGGAATAGGTGCTGCCACAAGGAACCTTGCCTGATCCTTTCCTTACAACTTTTGAGGAGAAGGAAATGCAGTGTAATCATTGGGGGAAAGGAAAGATGGTTTTGCAGTCAAGGAAGTGTACTGTGAATTAGGAGTTCTGAGTTCAGTTCTCGGTTGTGGCACAGATTTTGTGTCAAGTATCAAAGGGGTAGCCGGGTTAGTCTGGATCTGTAAAAGCAGCACAGAGTCCTGTGGCACCTTATAGACTAACAGACGTATTGGAGCATGAGCTTCCGTGGGTGAATACCTACTTCTTCGGATGCATGTAGTGGAAATTTCCAGAGGCAGGTATAAATATGCAAGCAAGAGTGAGTCAGGTTAGAGATAACAAGGTTAGTTCAATCAAGGAGGATGAGGCCCTCTTCTAGCAGTTCAGGTGTGAACACCAAGGAAGGAGAAACTGCTTTTGTAGTTGGCTAGCCGTTCAGTCTTTGTTTAATCCTGAACTGATGGTGTCAAATTTGCAGAAGCTCAGCAGTTTCTCTTTGAAGTCTGGTCCTGAAGTTTTTTTGCTGCAGGATGACTACCTTTAAATCTGCTATTGTGTGTCCAGGGAGGTTGAAGTGTTCTCCTCCAGGTTTTTGTATATTGCCATTCCTAATATCTGATTTGTGTCCATTTATCCTTTTTCGTAGGGACTGTCCAGTTTGGCCGATGTACATAGCAGAGGGGCATTGCTGGCATATGATGGCATATATAACATTGGTGGACATGCAGGTGAATGAGCCGGTGATGTTGTAGCTGATCTGGTTAGGTCCTGTGATGCTGTCGCTGGTGTAGATATGTGGGCAGAGTTGGCATCGAGGTTTGTTGCATGGATTGGTTCCTGAATTAGAGTTACTATGGTGCGGTGTGTAGTTACTGGTGAGAATATGCTTCAGGTTGGCGGGTTGTCTGTGGGCGAGGACTGGCCTGCCACCCAAGGCCTGTGAAAGTGAGGGATCGTTGTCCAGGATGGGTTGTAGATCACTGATGATACGTTGGAGAGGTTTTAGCTGGGGACTATATGTAATGGCCAGTGGAGTTCTGTTGGTTTCTTTCTTGGGCTTGTCTTGCAGTAGGCGGCTTCTGGGTTCACGTCTAGCTCTGTTGATCTGTTTCCTTATTTCCTCATGCGGATATCGTAGTTTTGAGACTTCTTGGTGAAGGTTTTGTAGGTGTTGGCCTCTGTTGGAGCAAATATGGTTGTATCTCAGTGCTTGGCTGTAGACAATGGATCGTGCGGTGTGTCCGGGATGGAAGCTGGAGGCATGAAGGTAGGCATAGCGGTCGGTGGGTTTTCGGTATAGGGTGGTGTTAACGTGACCGTCACTTATTTGCACCGTGGTGTCTAGGAAGTGGACCTCCCATGTAGATTGGTCCAGGTTGAGGTTGATGGCGGGGTGTGTGAACTTTGGGCAAGTCATCAAATCTCTCTGTGCTTCAGATCCTTGTCCGTAAAATGAGAATAATACTTTCATACCTTATGGTGGTGTGGTGTTCAGATTCTCCACTATGGCTATATATGCTCTGAGCTAAATAGAGAACCCAGCATTTTGACAATGGCGGGAGTGGGATAATGGAGAGAGAGATTGGGGTAGTACAAAGAAGAAGAGGTGGTGAGATGGGGGTCACAGAGGATGAAGTAGTTGGAAGGATGAAGGATGGAAAGATAGGGAATGGAGCAAAAACATGGAAAACAGAGTAAGAGGGAAGAGAGACTTTATAGAAAAGGGAATGGCTTGACAAAGGGAAGAGATAAGAAAAGTTGAGCAAATTTCTAAACAAGAAAAAAAATCATTGAAGGGGACAATTGAAGGTTAGGGAAGCAGAATACACATACACATACAGAATACGCATACAGTAACTCTATCAGTCATTGCATCAGTCAGGAGTAAATGGGGACTCTGTATCAGAGAGAATGTTTGGGAGACCTCTCTGTGGATCGGATATCAGCATGAGTCCAATTCTTCTAAACATAGCTGAGGGACTAATTGGATTCAGTAATGGGAAATGAAATGTGTTGGATTTTTTTTAAATACATGATGCTGCAATGATGGAGCTATATTTTTGAATGATTTTGTCATTTCCAATACTAATGTAGTATTTTTGGTTGCGTTCATCTGTTTTTGCCTGCATCTGATGGGAAAAATGATGTGAACTTTTGCTTCTGCTTGATTTTATGTGTTGTTCATCCAGTCTGAAGATGCAGAGGGATTGGAGTGTTTTGGGGAAGTCAGCTGGGCCTTGGTTAGTCTTAATCCTGGGTTTAGTTATGGACAGGAACTGGTGTATCATATGACTGTATATTAGAAATCATTTAAAATTAATTAATTCATAGTGGAAAAGCATAATGGTAGAGTTCTGTGCTTTAGTTTGATATACATAATTTTGATGATGACAATTTTAACAATCAGAATTTTGTGGCTATAAAAGCACATATCATGATTAGGGCCCTATGACTGTATATTAGAAATCATTTAAAATTAATTAATTCATAGTGGAAAAGCATAATGGTAGAGTTCTGTGCTTTAGTTTGATATACATTATTTTGATGATGACAATTTTAACAATCAGAATTTTGTGGCTATAAAAGCACATATCATGATTAGGGCCCTATGCATGTTGTGGCAAAACAGGGCAAATTTCCATAGCAATATACACTTATTCTATAGCTATTTCATTCCCATCTCATTCACACACTCATATGCTTCCACCGACACAACTGGCTCCTAGTTGAATCTACTCCTTGACATAAAATTCATAAATGATTATTTTTGATAGTGATTTATTTCTGGATGGATTTTTTTAGTGTACTCTTTGGACAGCCCATTGCCTCGCACCCTTGTGTTCCTGCAATGTTTTCCCAGTGGCATGACTCAGAATCTCCTTCCTCCATATTGCAGGGAAGGGAAGAGCTCCAGCTCCTTTGATCTCACGCTTCATGGAACAGTGTATGGAAAATACGTTGTAATTAACACCTCCTTGTACTGGAGAGGTGCAAAGCAACAGGCTGTTGCAGTCAGGTCCTGGCAGGGCAGGTGGTCGAAAAAAGCAGTGTTTAATGCCTGGCCGCAGAAAAATGGTAAATTCTTCAGCAAAAAAACTGAATTCAGTGGCATCTTTTAAAAGTGCTATGTTTCATGGCTACAGCAATGCAGAGTCCACTGTGGTGAACTGGACAATCCAAACCTTTATTGTCTCAGACTCTCCGCAGAGTCCATCAGGTGACACCTCATTGGTTTACATTCCATTATCAATTGCAAGTTTATTTCCACAACCATACAGGCTAGAAACATGCTTTTTTTCAGTGTAAGCTGGGATCCTGGAGCACAATTCCACGCAAAGGGGTGAATTTTTCAGTAAGTTCTGTGGTCGTGGTATCACACTATACACTGCTACAATACTCTGATCATGACGAGCCTAGAGATATTACTGAAGTTCTATTTATATTTGAAGTAATGTTTACCTAGTTTATTATACATTAGACTTCTCAAGTTACACTGCTTTGTTTACTACAACTGAAATACACAAGTACCTATGACCATGATGTTTATATTGCATGACTCATCATAAGTCCCTATGGATCCAGTAATATAGAGTGCTGTTCATTTATTTTCACTGCCATAATTGTGAAGCAGAATAAGTAAAGAATTATTTTTGCCACTGGACTTCCTGTTAGTCAGAAGTAGACTAAAATGAGCCGTCAGAGAGTTAAAAAGAATATATAACACAATTCTATTTTTTTTCCTTCCTAATATTTGATGATGAACTGTTAGGGCCCAATTCTGAAGCCTGTACCCATGTGAGTATGAGCTGTGACATCAGACCCTTATGCTCTAGAATATGGAAACTGTTTCAAGAAAGGTTAACGGGAATAAAGGTCCTTAGTCTGAATACAAAAAAAATTCTCTCCGCATACTGAAATAGTTTTATTTCAAACTGTACTTGGCGGGTGAGATTCTGTGCTGTGGCTCTAAGTCTAGATGCAACAAATAACTTGGAGCTCAGGGCAGGCGTGCGGTAAAGTGATGGTAAACCACCTCTGTACCCTCAGAATCCTGGGCTGTTCTGCAACATCCACCATCTTTTAGATAGCCCTGGGGTGTGTGTCATCAGTTATGGCAGCCTAGGCCCTAAAGGTCCAGAACTGCTCAGAATCTCCAGTGCCGCAGCCCTGGCTAGCTGCTCTTTTAGAACAACTTATGCCACTCCATCCTTTTCACCTAGGTTAAAGTGTCAAGAGATGTGGGAGGAGCAAACCCAGAATGTTTTGTACAACTTCCATAAATGACGTAGTGCCATAATCATGACATCGCATTTTAAACAGAACTGATTTCACTGGTGTGTTCTACTTGAAAACTGGTGGCACAGTATGGCCTGTAGAAATGAAGGTCTTGAAATGGATGAATTGTCTGGTTTTCAGAGGTGCTAAGCAGCTGCAAGTCCCATTGAAATATCTTAGAAAATCAAACCAGTGCCATACAGTATACTAAGAGATAATGCTTCTTTTGAAAAATTGTGCTAATGCACAGTTCTAGTTTTGTCTCTCTTTTTAATTGGCAGACATTTTAATAAAAGTTATAACCCTCAAAAAAGCTGTACAGTGAGTGCAAATTAATTACTTGTTTTTAACACTGTTAAATGTAGCAAAGAGTGTAAACATTTCTGTCATAATACTTGTCACCCCTTTACTTGACAGTGTGAAAGCAAGTATGTCAGTTCTTTTTGGTATGCCAGCTTATCTGTGTGACACCTTTTTATGATGTAACTGGCAATTTTGTTCAATTTTCCAGACATGGAACATTTTATCGCCTTCTGTGGATATAATATTAATGTGATCTTTGGCCTAATGTATGGAGTAATTATAAAAACTGGTGAAATGTAATTGAAGAGTAGGAAAGGCACTTATGGAAATATTTTTGTTACTCTAAAATGTTGCTGAATTACATAGAATTTAATATGCACAATATTATTATTTATTTTATGCAACACTATAGATGTGTATGACATTTAATGGACAAATATGATCAAGACATTGGTCCTTGGGCTAAGAAGCTCACAATATAATTTTTTCCAACACAGTTATAATTAGGGCCGTACCAAAGGGCCATGAAAAATGCATCATGGACTGTGAAAGCTGGTCTTTTCCCTATACTAGACAGATTTCACAGGGGAGACCAGCATTTCTCAAATTGGGGGTCCTGACCTAATAGGGAGTTGCAGGGGGGGGGGTCGCAGTATTGCCACCCTTACTTCTGTGCTTCCTTCAGAGCTGGGCAGCTGCAGAGCAGCAGCTGTTGGCCAGGTGCCCAGCTCTGAAGGCAGCACCCTGCCAGTAGCAGTGCAGAGGTAAGCATGGCAATACCATACCGTGCCACCCTTACTTCTGCCCTGCTTCCTTCAGAGCTGGTGGCCAGAGAGTGGCAGCTGCTGGCTGAGGGCCCAGCTGTGCAGGCACCTGTGCAGAAGTAAGGGTGGTAATACCATACCGTGCCATCCTTACTTCTGCCCTGCTGCTGGCAGCAGCTCTGCCTTCCGAGCTGGGCTCCCGACCAGCAGCGAGTGCTCTCTAGTTGCCCGGCTCTGAAGGCAGCACCGCCGTCCGCAGAGGCGCAGAATTAAGGGTAGCAGTACTGCAACCCCCCCCCCCACAATAACCACTTGCAACTACTCCACAACTTCTTTTTGGATCAGGATCCCTACAACTATAATGAAATTTGAGAATTAAATAGGTGAAACCATGAAAGTTACTATTTTTAAAATCCTTTGACTGTGAAATTGACTAAAATGAATTGTGAATTTAGTAGGGCCCTAGTTATAATAGTAGCAGACCAATATGAGCACAATAATGCAGCATTTGACACCATTAAACACCAGAGTGACCCTTCAATTAGGCACCTGTTCAGAGTGATTAGGAATTATTTATATAGTCAGTACCATATGTGCTAGAGGCTGCCTATTTCTTCCAGTGGGGGTTTTAACAAAGGAGAGATAAATCAAATTACTAAAAGATAAGAACTGGCCTGACCTTTTGCTAGTGGAGAACTTTATCCTTTTCTCATGATGTATTCTGGTGCAGAGCTATTAGTTCATTTCAATTAGTTTTAACTCTGGATTCTAACAACACTTCCCACTCATTCTCTCTAATCTTCTGGGTTATATGTGCCTATGCAACAGTTTTTTCAAAGTAATTTATAAAAAGCCTCACGCAATATATTTCATCTCCTGTCCACAAAGGACCTAAAATGTTGGGAGTTACCTGTGCCTAATGTGTACTTTTAAAATAGCTCCATTCATTTCTTATATTTTTAATTTTTATTTACAAGTTTTGTACTACATGCTTATCACATTTTAAAGGTGCTTCAAATTTTTACAATTTTTATTAAGGTTTTACAGATATCAAAAGTGCCAAGAAATCTTGGGGAAATTTTTCTGCTAGTGCACATGAGAGTAGCTCCGTTGAATTTAAATGAGTTACTCCAATTTACACTAGCTGCAGATCTTGTTAATTATTGTTAACGTTAAAAATAAATGGTCATTTGAAACAAGTTTATAATTTAAGAAGGTGATTGTTGGGACTGTGGAACTCTTTAGTTTTTTAATATAAATGGCACTTTTGAGTATAAAGCCTTACTTTTGAGTATAAAGTGCTGAAATTATACCCCAAAGTCTCAAACAAGATAGTTATCTATTTCTCAGGTCCACTAGATATGCTTGCAGCTAACTGAACAAATTAGTTATTCTGTGTTGCCATGGAAAGCAACAAACTGCATGAAACTCAGGGCCATAATTATACAATTTATTATTTGTGTAGTATTAAGTCCCCCAACATGATGACCTGCCACTTCGTATACCTGCTTCTTCTTTCCTCATTAAGTGAATGTGTGAAACTCGTTGAGAATGTGAAAGTAGAAGGCAGCCTGGGTGAAAGTGATCATGAAATCATAGAGTTTGCAATTCTAAGGAAGGGTAGAAGGGAGAACAGCAAAATAGAGATAATGGATTTCAGGAAGGCAGATTTTGGAAGCTCCGAGAGCTGATAGGTAAGGTCCCATGGGAATCAAGACTGAGGGGAAAAACAACTGAGGAGAGTTGGCAGTTTTTCAAAGGGACACTATTAAGGGCCCAAAAGCAAGCTATTCCGCTGGCTAGGAAAGATAGAAAATGTGGCAAAAGACCACCTTGGCTTAACCACGAGATCTTGCACGATCTAAAAAATAAAAAGGAGTCATATAAAAAATGGAAACTAGGACAGATTACAAAGGATGAATATAGGCAAACAACACAGGAATGCAGGGGCAAGATTAGAAAGGCAAAGGCACAAAATGAGCTCAAACTAGCTACGGGAATAAAAGGAAACAAGAAGACTTTTTATCAATACATTAGAAGCAAGAGGAAGACCAAAGACAGGGTAGGCCCACTGCTTAGTGAAGAGGGAGAAACAGTAACAGGAAACTTGGAAATGGCAGAGATGCTTAATGACTTCTTTGTTTCGGTCTTCACCGAGAAGTCTGAAGGAATGCCTAACATAGTGAATGCTAATGGGAAGGGGGTAGGTTTAGCGGATAAAATAAAAAAAGAACAAGTTAAAAATCACTTAGAAAAGTTAGATGCCTGCAAGTCACCCGGGCCTGATGAAATGCATCCTAGAATACTCAAGGAGCTAATAGAGGAGGTATCTGAGCCTCTAGCTATTATCTTTGGAAAGTCATGGGAGACGGGAGAGATTCCAGAAGACTGGAAAAGGGCAAATATAGTGCCCATCTATAAAAAGGGAAATAAAAACAACCCAGGAAACTACAGACCAGTTAGTTTAACTTCTGTGCCAGGGAAGATAATGGAGCAAGTAATTAAGGAAATCATCTGCAAACACTTGGAAGGTGGTAAGGTGATAGGGAACAGCCAGCATGGATTTGTGAAGAACAAATCATGTCAAACCAATCTGATAGCTTTCTTTGATAGGATAACGAGCCTTGTGGATAAGGGTGAAGCGGTGGATGTGGTATACCTAGACTTCAGTAAGGCATTTGATACGGTCTCGTATGATATTCTTATCGATAAACTAGGCAAATACAATTTAGATGGGGCTACTATAAGGTGGGTGCATAACTGGCTGGATAACCGTACTCAGAGAGTTGTTATTAATGGTTCACAATCCTGCTGGAAAGGCGTAACGAGTGGGGTACCGCAGGGGTCTGTTTTGGGACCGGCTCTGTTCAATATCTTCATCAACGACTTAGATATTGGCATAGAAAGTACGCTTATTAGGTTTGCGGATGATACCAAACTGGGAGGGATTGCAACTACTTTGGAGGACAGGGTCATAATTCAAAATGATCTGGACAAATTGGAGAAATGGTCTGAGTTAAACAGGATGAAGTTTAACAAAGACAAATGCAAAGTGCTCCACTTAGGAAGGAAAAATCAATTTCACACATACAGAATGGGAAAAGACTGTCTAGGAAGGAGTACGGCAGAAAGGGATCTAGGGGTTATAGTGGACCACAAGCTAAATATGAGTCAACAGTGTGATGCTGTTGCAAAAAAAGCAAACATGATTCTGAGATGTATTAACAGGTGTGTTGTGAGCAAGACACGAGAAGTCATTCTTCCGCTCTACTCTGCTCTGGTTAGGCCTCAGCTGGAGTATTGTGTCCAGTTCTGGGCGCCGCATTTTAAAAAAGATGTGGAGAAATTGGAAAGGGTCCAAAGAAGAGCAACAAGAATGATTAAAGGTCTTGAGAACATGACCTATGAAGGAAGGCTGAAAGAATTGGGTTTGTTTAGTTTGGAAAAGAGAAGACAGAGAGGGGACATGATAGCAGTTTACAGGTATCTAAAAGGGTGTCATAAGGAGGAGGGAGAGAACTTTTTCACCTTAGCCTCTAAGGATAGAACCAGAAACAATGGGTTTAAACTGCAGCAAGGGACATTAGGTTGGACATTAGGAAAAAGTTCCTAACTGTCAGGGTGGTTAAACACTGGAACAAATTGCCTAGGGAGGTTGTGGAATCTCCGTCTCTGGAGATATTTAAGAGTAGGTTAGATAAATGTCTATCAGGGATGGTCTAGACAGTATTTGGTCCTGCCATGCGGGCAGGGGACTGGACTCGATGACCTCTCGAGGTCCCTTCCAGTCCTATAATCTATGAATCTATGAATCTATGAATGGTGTTCTCCTTTAATTGTCTGAGTAAAACAAATAAAAGGTTGTTTTGTTTTGCATAGACCATATGTTGAGTAGTGTTAGTAGGTAAGATTATGTATGGAGTTCACTACACTGCTCTGTTTTCACTTGCTTATCTGAAAAAAAAAATCACTTTTGGGTCTGACACTTCTGCTGCTTGGTCTCAGCCAGATGGCGATTTATCTTCTTTGCATGAATACTCACTGCTGGTTATTCTAACTACAGATGCTACTATATTTGGTTTGGGTGCCTTGTTGAAAGACCAGATTGCTTTAGGGAAAAATTTCTGAACAGAGTACAAGTTTTAGATCAATTTGCAAGAGTTGAGAAGCCTCACTGACATACAAGAGCAGGGTACAGTCAATGCAGCTGTCAGGTCAGACATGGTGATTGCAGTCTCAAACCTCAACAGCCAGAGAGCAATAAGGAGCAAGGCTACTCTTTGAAATACCTTGATTTATCTTCAGCATGGGAGAGATTAATTTGATGTTCCTGTAACCCAAATATTTCAGTTGAAAATTAAATCTTCCATGTAAATTTAGTTAATCCGAAATGTTCTGCGCAGACAATGGATAAACTGTGTTTACTCAGCATTATTAGATAATAAAACTGGCCAGTGTCTTCCATAGTTAAACAAAAAGGATCTCTCTTGCAGCAGGGAAGAAAGGAGCAATTGACAGAATATCCTCTCCATATTGAGCCTTTTCCATTAGTCCCTCTGATTTCAAGAGTTTTACAACAATTGCACCATAATAAGGACAACATAACATGGATTGCCCATAACTTGATAAGGAAATTTCAGATTCTTCTTGGATATGGATGTAATGCTTGTCTCCATATTTTTACATTCAAACTCTTGAGCCTTTGCTACACTGGGAAAATGACCTGCAATAATAAGGGCTTGTCAACATGTGGAAGCTGCTGTGAAATAAGCTAGGGTGTGAAATTAAAGTGCAATAGCTATTCTGCAGTAGCTCCTGTGTGGAGACACTTACTCTGCACTAAGGATGCCTTTTGGCACTTTAGATTAGCTTAATCCATTTTCAAAGTGTATTAAACTCCCCAAAGGCACTCAGTGTGGAATAAGAGTGGAGCTATAGCAGAAGTTATTTCAGGTTATTTCCCTGTGTAGAAAACCCTAACATATGTCAACCACAGATAGCCCTAAGTGTCTTTCACTTACGGCCAGGATTTAAAACTGTTTATTCTCTAGTGTAAAGAGGACCAAACCATTTTAACAATCCATTACAGAAAAATTGCGTAACAGGATACAAAAGCAGTACTGCCAGCCGTCTGCATTCAAAAACAATAATTCAGGCTTAAAAATTATAGCTTTTGAAACTTTGGTAAGACTCTCATGTAATCACGACTCTAGGAGTGGTGGGGGGGGGGGCAGCCTTAAGAAAACCCCCAAATAATGTGAAATTCATGATTAAAATTGTAAGAGCTGGCAACAGTGGAAAATTCTGTAATAACTGATTCCCAGAAACCAAAAAGTTAGGTCCAGATCCAAAAAAGGACATAGGCACCTAAACCCCTGATGTAGTTGCTACTAATCCACAGACCCCCGACTCAAACACTTATGTCACCTGAAAGGCCCTATCTAGAAGGTATGCTCTGAGCATGCCTAACTCACTGCAAAATGGTTGATGGTGGGGAGGAGTGGTTTAGCCCAGTGGTTAGGATGCTCAATTGGATGTGAGAAAGCCCTGTTCAATTCCCACCTCTGCCTGCTGAGGAGAAAGGATTTGGACAGGGGCTCCTCACCTCTCAGGTGAGTGCCATTGGACTATGGAATATTCTGGTGTGGGTCTCTCTTGTTGAAGCTGTTCCACTTTGTATTAAATATTAATTGGGCCAGAGAGAGAGAGACAGAATGGCTCTATAGTCCAGGCCTCAGGGAAAGGGGGGAACCTCTTTGCAAATTCCTTCTTGTCAGGCAACAGGGAAATTGAATGTGGGTCTCCCACATCCCAGATGAGTGCAATAACCACTGCACTGAGGTTATGAGGGTGGCCAGATCATTCTATTCAACCCTCCTCCCCCGTTTACTCTGCATAAAAATCTATCTGTAAATCCCTTTATAGATCTGGGGCTTAGTTCTTTACTCAAGCCTCACACAAGCTGGGGAGGGATTGCAAGCGCTTTGGAGGACAGGATTAGAATTCAAAGTGATCGTGACAAACTGGAAAAATGGTCTGAAATAAATAGGATGAAAATCATTAGGGACAAATGCAAAGTACTCCACTTTGGAAGGAATAATCAATTGCACAAATACAAAATGGGAAATGACTGCTTAGGAAGAAGTACAGCAGAAAAGGACTGGGAGGTTATAATGGATCACAAATTACACTGGTCTACAATTTTTGAGACGTCGTCTGCTTCAGAGATAAAATGTGCTATTTATTATGTATTTTGATGTGCTGAATTCAAATATGACAATTAAAACAACTACTGTTTGGCCGCTGTTTCTAAGATATTTAAGTTTTTACATTTTATGTCTATGTATATTGTGTAGATAGCAGAGTTTTAATCATAAATTGTAAACCTAGGTCTTTTCATGTTTTTATGGTTGCTTTACATGATAATATTTCACCTGTCCTGTTTATGTAACACCTTAAAAATCAGCAAAAGGGTTATATAAATAAAATGTATTATGAAACAAAAGGCAAAAAACTAGTATGTACATAGTTTAGTCCTATTCAGTGTCTACTCGGCGCTTCTTGGCTTGTCTCTTGTATTCATTAAATGGAGCATCTCTTGTCACTGTCCAGCAATAGTCTGCAAGCATTGATGGGCTCCATTTGCCCTGATAGCATTTCTCCATTGTTGCATTGTCCTGGTGAAATCGCTCGCCGTGCTTGTCGCTCACTGCTCCACAGTTCGGTGGAAAAAAATCTAGATGAGAGTGCAAAAAATGTATCTTTAGTGACAGGTTGCAACCAAGGCTTTTGTATGCCTTGAGGAGGTTTTCCACCAACAATCTGTAGTTGTCTGCCTTGTTGTTTCCGAGAAAATTTATTGCCACTAACTGGAAGGCTTTCCATGCCGTCTTTTCCTTGCCACGCAGTGCATGGTCAAATGCATCATCTCGAAGAAGTTCACGAATCTGAGGACCAACAAAGACACCTTCCTTTATCTTAGCTTCACTTAACCTTGGAAATTTTCCACGGAGGTACTTGAAAGCTGCTTGTGTTTTGTCAATGGCCTTGACAAAGTTCTTCATCAGACCCAGCTTGATGTGTAAGGGTGGTAACAAAATCTTCCTTGATTCAACAAGTGGTGGACGCTGAACACTTTTCCTGCCAGGCTCCAATGACTGTTGGAGTGGCCAATCTTTCTTGATGTAGTGGGAATCTCTTGCACGACTATCCCATTCGCAGAGAAAACAGCAGTACTTTGTGTATCCAGTCTGCAGACCAAGCAAGAGAGCAACAACCTTCAAATTGCTACAAAGCTGCCGCTGATGTTGGTCATAGTTTATGCACCTCAAAAGTTGTTTCATGTTGTCATAGGTTGCCTTCATATGGACTGCATGACCAACTGGAATTGATGGCAAAACATTGCCATTATGCAGTAAAACAGCTTTAAGACTCGTCTTTGATGAATCAATGAACGGTCTCCACTCATCTGGATCGTGAACGATGTTGAGGGCTGCCATCACACCATCGATGTTGTTGCAGGCTACAAGATCACCTTCCATGAAGAAGAATGGGACAAGATCCTTTTGACGGTCACGGAACATGGAAACCCTAACATCACCTGCCAGGAGATTCCACTGCTGTAGTCTGGAGCCCAACAGCTCTGCCTTACTCTTGGGTAGTTCCAAATCCCTGACAAGGTCATTCAGTTCACCTTGTGTTATGAGGTGTGGTTCAGAGGAGGAGGATGGGAGAAAATGTGGGTCCTGTGACACTGATGGTTCAGGACCAGAAGTTTCATCCTCTTCCTCTTCCTCGTCTGACTCAAGTGAGAATGATTCTGGTGCATCAGGAACCGGCAGTCCTTCTCTGTGGGGTACTGGGCGTATAGCTGATGGAATGTTTGGATAATGCACAGTCCACTTTTTCTTCTTTGACACACCTTTCCCAACTGGAGGCACCATGCAGAAGTAACAATTGCTGGTATGATCTGTTGGCTCTCTCCAAATCATTGGCACTGCAAAAGGCATAGATTTCCTTTTCCTGTTCAACCACCGGCGAAGATTTGTTGCACAAGTGTTGCAGCATATGTGTGGGGCCCACCTCTTGTCCCGATCTCCAATTTTGCAGCCAAAATAAAGGTGATAGGCTTTCTTAACCATAGTGGTTATACTGCGCTTTTGTGATGCGAAAGTCACTTCACCACAAACATAGCAGAAGTTATCTGCACTGTTCACACAAGTTCTAGGCATCTCTGCTCACTTTGGCTAAACAGAAATGTGTCCCTTTGCAAAATCAAACACTGACAAATAAGAGAGCACCACACTGCATGATTTCTATAGCTGATATAGGGCAATTTGTTCAGAAGAGTGATGTAAGCTTCGTTATGATTGCATCATCCATGACTTCTAGGAATAACATGATGCAATTCATATCATGTATGACGCAATACCAGCTTCAGATTGTATCATTCATTGTTTGGCCTAAAAAGCAAGTACTGTTCAAACCCAGTCATAGATTTATTCATAGATCCAGTCAAAGATGTATTTTAGTCATTTCTGGTTTAAATTGAGATCCCTTCCCTTTATAACTCACTTATCCTCCGCCATTCCCAAGTCAAGTTGTATATACTGACCCAATAGCATATCTTGAAAACTAGAGCCAATCAACAATTTTAAGCCTCATTTTCGTTCTCAGTGACCCAGAATTAGTAAAGTTTGACTACATTTATTTCAAAAGCATTTTGGCTGTAGAGCAGTGTTCTATATGACTCAACAATGTAATACCATTGCATAAAAAGTGAACACCATTCTGGGATGTATTAGCAGGAATTGTGTGAGCAAGACTTCTGCTCAGCACTGATAAGGCTTCAGCTGGAGTACTGTGTCCTGTTCTGGGCACTACACTTCAGGAAAGTCCATAGGAGTGCAGTAAAAATAAAACATGACTTAGAAGGAAAGATTGAAAAAAATGGGTTTGTTTAGTCTGGAGAAGATTGAAGGAAGATGTGATATAGTATTCAAGTACGTAAAAGGTGGTTATAAAGAGGTGGGTGATAAATTGTTCTTCATATACACTGAAGACAGGACAAGAAGTAATGGGCTTAAATTCCAGAAAGGGAGATTTAGCTTAGACATTATAAAAAACTTCCTTGCTGTAAGGGTAGTTAAGCAGGGATCACTTTATCTAGGGAGGTTATGGAATCTCTGTCATTGGAGGTTTTTAAGAACGGGTTAGACAAACATCTGTCAGGGATGGTCTAGATAATACTTCATCTGCCTCAGTGCAGGGGACTGAACTAAATGACCTCTTGAGATCCTTTCCAGTTCTACATTTTTGTGATTCTATAATGGCTTGGGCCAATGAATGAAGAAGGGCTGGGGAACTCAATAAGCAGTATAAGATCTCACCAAGGAGGAGGCCTTTCAAAAAAGTGCATCATACCCAGGTTTCGGGGTAGTTGTTGCTGGTTTAGGTTTTTTTCTTGTTGTGTAAAACTATTTCTTTATTACTGTAACCTATGCAAGAATGAGCGCTGAAGGGATAAATTGCTGATTGAATGACTTTTTTTTTTATTAAGGAAGTGGATGACCCATTCAAATAGATCTGAATATGCTAGATTCCTGGTAGAACACATTTTTACGTTTTGAGGCTTTTATGACTCAAAACCAAACAAGGTTGTTTTCAGGTACTCCAGTATCTTTTGCTAATAGAAAAAATAGTTTCAGAAAATACAACTCTTTCCTCTCCTTTTGGCAATGAATACAGGAAACAAATACAGATTGTTGGACAATTTCTCAGCTGGTGTAAACTGGTGTAGCTCCATTGAAGTCAATATAGATTTACACTAGCTGAAAATATGACCTTGTATTTCTATTTTAAATCTTATTATCTAATACTTTTTTCCAAGGTGTAACTAGCTATTTGTTTGACATTATCTCTTTAGCTGAGTGATCCTCCCTTTTGCCGTACCAGGAAAATTGTTAATAATAATGATACATATCACATACACATTCTTTGATAAAAATCATATATTAATTCTGATGTATAAGTAGTTTTTCATTTCATTTTTTAAAATAATTTTATAATAACTGTTCATAACTGTTGAATAGTTTAGCTTGCCTCCCACATCAGGACCAACATTACCTGATAATTGACATTGATATGTTAATCTTAATTACCAAGCTTTTTGGGTTCAGAAAGTCCTTCTGATTGATTCATGTCAGTAAAATGTAGTAATCAATTAGTGTCATTCACTTGGAGGAAAGGTGATGGTATTCACTCTGTAAAGCAAAAGAAGTAAATTTGTATTCTGTGCTTGTCATTTGCTCCAGATAGTAAACTCTGGTTTAGATACTATTGCTGCAGTAATTGCACCATTGATTAAAATATCCCCAGAGTGTAAAATCAGTTTTAAGCTCTTTATATCCTTATTACAGAGTTGCCAGTCACAACTCTATTGTTAAAGGTGCAAGAGGTTTTCCACTCTAAGCTCTGTTTTGGTAGCCTACCTTCTCTAAAAGTTTCTTTGGGCCTAAAATTTTCTTAGTCGGTGGCCACAATAGGAAATTTTGGAAAGGGGAGACTAAAATAGGCAAGAGCTGAAAAATAATATAGAAGTTTACTGCATTCCAGTTGTTTCATTTTGTAAGCTGATACTTACATAGGTATATCTCCATATATATATATATATCATAGAACTGGAAGGGACCTCGAAAGGTCATCAAGTCCAGCCCCCTGCCTTCACTAGCAGGACCAAGTACTGATTTTGCCCCCGATCCCCCAAATGCCACATAAATACTACTTTGGGGGCTGAAGAGCTGGCTGTCCAGAGGCTACAGCAGGAGACTCTACTACAGAGGAGAAGAGGGATATGTTCAACAGATAAGTTGTTTGCTGTGAGTGGTCTTTCCCATTCAAGTATATTGAGAGTATGTATGGCAATACTGCTAGTCATTGGCTGTGCATACATGTGAGTACACAGTTTGTCACCATGCGTCTGACGAAGTGGGTATTCACCCACGAAAGCTTATGCTCCAATACTTCTGTTAGTCTATAAGGTGCCACAGGACTCTGTCACAGTTTGTCACCAGTCTCTCTCCCCCTTTTCCCCACCTCTAGCACCAGTGGATCTAGTTGACATATGTACTTACAAAAAATTGTTTATTTTGTTCCTCTTCCTCCAAACCTCTATTTGTCTGTCTTTACTTAGATTATGATCTGAGGGCAGGAATTGTGCCTTCTTGTCTATATAGAAAGTTTCTATTACATTGTGCATGCTACCATACACAAATAATAATAATTAGTAATAATAAACCCTTCATCTATTCTCCTGTTCTGAGCACAATACCATTTCCCACCCTCTTATTATGGATTGGAAACTTTCCCTCATCCCTGCCCTGGCCATCCTACACATATGTGCTAGATCTATCCCTTCCCATTAAACCTTCTTGATTTCAGCTAAAGAGATGCCTTTGTGGTATTAGTTGCAAAAGCTTACAGCAGCCACTAGGGGGTATAGAGCAAGAAGGTCAGAGTCTGTGTAAACAGGAAATATAGACAGCATTGTATTCACCCAACCACAGTGTGCTTACTGTAATCTCTACAGCATCCTTGCCCTATATCCCTGCCCAGCTTCCTAATACAGACTGAGATGGGGCTCTATCATATGCACTAGACCAATGGTTCCCAAACTTGGTTCGCGGCTCGTTCAGAGTAAGCCTCTGGTGGACCGCAAGACGCTTTGTTTACCTGAGCGTCCGCAGGTACGGCTGCTTGCAGCTCCCAGTGGCCGCAGTTTGCCATTCCCGGCCAATGGGAGCTGCAGGAAGCAGCGTGGGCCGGGCCACCACTTCCCGCAGCTCCCATTGGCTGGGAATGGTGAACAGTGGCCACTGGGAGCTGCGAGCGGACGTACCTGCAGACGCTCCAGGTAAACAAAGCATCTCGCTGCCCGCCAGGGGCTTACCCTGAACAAACCGCGAACCAAGTTTGGGAACCCCTGCACTAGACTATAATATACTACCTGTATATTTCACTTTTTATGGATTTATGCATGTATGTGACATTGCCTGTGGTTAAGTAAGGCCTTGTTGTATTAAATATGAGCAAAAGGGTAGTGTTATATTGGGTGTGTTTCCTACTAATATATGGAGGTTAGGAGGCACTCATGGAGAGGTAGTTAAAATGATTCTCTTGGAACCTTAACTGACAATTTAATAATTCTTTTCTTGTTTAAATTCTCAAATCTTAGTTGTACTTTTTCCCCCTCTGGGGGAATACAGTAAAGAGTACATGACAACTGGGGTTTTAATATATCCATCTATTTATAAATAGTAGATGTTACAATAGCCTTTCCACAAATGAAGGAAGCAGTTTGATAAAGGAGATTAGTAAAGCAGAAGTTTCTCTTTTTTTAAATGTTCTGTTACTAGATGGAAATTTTGAGTGTTTTTTTCCTGACCTGAGGGAAGCATATAAGTTGCCTAATTATGTGCTGTACAAATTATTAACAGTCTTTGTGCAAATTAGATGACGTTTAACTTTTACAGCTACATTCATAACATTTACATAGCTAACCGCCAAAAGTAATTCAGTCAGTTTGCATGTGTTTTTATTCTGAGAACAAAGATTGCTTTCCTTTTATTTAGGAAAAAATAAATTTGACCTTTTTACTTTTAAGGACAGAATAATGTTGGGTAAATCTTCAAAACAGTAAACAGGGTTTTCTGTTTTGTTTAACTTTTTGTTTTTTTCTTTTATGAGAGTTCCATTGTTAAAAATTTTCTCTTTGATTTAACAATGTACCCCTAGACCTTCCTCATCTCTTTGTAAGAAATATATATTATTGTAAGAAATATAACTAAGTGTTTGTATCTTATCCCTAATTTATCAGGCCCTGTCCTCCTCATAATACTTTTGAGGCCAGTTATTTAGGGATCTATATATGGTTTTAGTAATCTATATTTAGGCACCAATTTTTGAAAATCTTGGTCCAAATACATTACATTTACTGCTTTTGCATTTGCAATTCTTTCATTCAGAGAAAATAATAAAATTTCTTTGACAAGACCACTCTTTACAAATCCATGTTACTGATTGATCATAGGATGAGTTTCCCTAACTGGTAGATGTTTAGGGATGCTGCTAAATCATTTTTCTATGGGACTCATACAGATACTTCTTAAAAACGATATATTTTTCCTTTGGATGCACTAAGTTGGAACAAATAACAGGTAATTTCCAAGAAATTTCATAGAGGTGGATCCCCACAAGGGATTCCTGTATTTATAATGCTCTTTGAGATCCTTAGGCAAGAAGTGCAATATAAGTGTAAAATATTCTTTGAAATGGAAATCAGCTCACAGGAAAATGGTAATCAAGATGACAAGACAATTGGAGAAGCTATTAGCAGCCTAAGTATGTAATCAAAGCATAGTGCAGTCTCAGTACAATTTTTAATTAAAAAAAACAAAACTATTCCGGGGACAAAATAAACCTTAAGTTAAATGACCATGTCAGAGCAACCAGATATGATTTTTAAGAAGTCGGGGACTATCTGAACAACTGAAATAGTGAGTACTATATTGTGAACAGAAAGAAATGACTGGGTGTAAATGGTCATCTTACTGGTTATGAAGCTTGCCAAGGCAATTAGTGTCTGCCTCATCAAATCTGGTCAGAAGGCAGTTATCAGTGATGTGGGACATTGTCTGGCTTTGGCCACAGCCGCATGTGGGATCCTCTTGTTGGCCACAGGTGTGAAAGCTGGCTGCACACTGACCCTGGCCCATTCAAAATCGATTCAGAAAGGCCTATAAGCGGCATGGAAAAATCAAAGCCTGGTACACATGTGGTTGGGTAAGTTATAAGAGACTGGTTTGTGACATCAGCTGCAGACCATTCTTCCTGCCACATCAATGTTGCAGAGAGCCACGGTACTGGTATGGGTTGAATTGTCCCAGTTACGATATGCAAAGTTGAACACAGTTGAGTGTCAGCCAATCTGATGTGAGATTAATGGAGCCAGACCAGAGCATAGTATTCTTCTACAAAGTAACAGCGAGCTAAACTGGATGACTGAAGAGTTTGAGTCTTTGCTCCCCATAAAGTGCCAGCCAATTTGCTTTGAAGGTTGTTATATGACCTCAGGTGCTTAAGATATGTGAGAGATCTATCTAGTGTTATTCCAAGTAGACTGTATGGGATTTGTGTTTTGAGCTGTATCCATTAAGAAATATAATGAGTTCTTGGGCTACTCTGGCATTGTGGAGATGGAACACACTCAAAACTGCCTTGGTCACACTTGGTTGTAAATGACACCGACTACACTTTTTGGCTATCTTAATCAGGTCAGCATTTAGAGCTTGTTCAAGTTCTGGGAATGACTATGCTTGGACGCTTAAGTGAATGCCATTGCATACATGAACTTGTTTGTGTAAAAGCTGAAAAGCGTTAGAATTTGATTCGTCATCTCGGCACAGTTCAGCAACCATCAGCCTTAAGCTGACCACCTGTCATGCCAAACCAAACTGCCAGCTATCTGCTGAATGTGTCAAAGGCCCCAAATGAGAAGCATGTCAGATGACCAGTCCATGATGAACGACATCAGTTCCAACAGAGAAATGGAGAGACTAGATATGAGACTGTAGCTGGAGAGGATGATGGGGTGAAGATTGCTTTTATAGGATGTGAGGTACAAACGAAAGCATGCTTGTTTTATGCGGGAATATCATGGCATAGCTATATTTGTATGTTTATAGTATATTTTAAGGCATATACTGCATGTCAGTGGTTAATATATTTTTTAAAGATGCAGTCTTCTCTTTTATTTTTCATGTGCTGATTAATATTAGTTGATTAGGATGATAAGTTGATACCACACATTATGCCTGAAATATGATTTCAGGTCAGTATTTCTTTAACTGCTACACTGCTTTCTTAAATCTTGTTTATTATAACAATACTCACAGCACTTTTAGCTATTCAACTTAGTTTCCTTGGTAACTGGTCATTTTCAGTTCACCTGTAGGCTCCTGGTATTTAAAGAAGCTATATTATTTTCAGCTTTGTGTTACACAATGATGGAAAAACCATGGTAGTGAGGGTACAAGCAAAAATGTAATAAATTGTTGAATTCTTACACAGTGGCGTAAACTTTAGTGCCATATGTCAAGGAAACACCAGTAAACAAAGCCTGACTATCATAAAAGCTAAATAATTTACTCTTTTATGTAGCAGATCTGAAAGCATTTGAAATGCATTTAATGTATTGAGGGAAGGAGGATTTTTCATCTATATCATTTTGCCCACCACTGAAATACAGTCCCTTCTTTCTGGGGAGGAATGTAGTAGCTGATAAACAGCAGATAGCAACATTAGACAACAGCTTAGAGCAAGTATGAAGAAATGTACTCTATCCAGTTGAAACACCAGGGGTAGTTTATATAGGAAGAATGTAATTGCTGTAAGTGGAATTTGGATGGGACATCAGGGTTTATATCTGTACTCTTTTATGAAAAGTAGTGTCTCATATCTAATCTAATAAACATTTCTAAAAGTATCACCATAATATTTTAGATCTTGTATGACCACAATTGCTGAGCACCTTTAGTTTTACATTTCACTGGAATCATCACAGTAAATCAGAATCACCATGCAGAATCATTCATGTCATCAGACTCACCAGCTGAATGTTGCCTCTTCACACCACACCACAGGTACTGACTCAGAAGTAAGAGTCCTGTCTAATGAATCACAAACACCACTTCCTAGAATACCTACAATAGGCGTCCCAGCTAAACTCTTCTTAGCTTTTGAGTTCTTACAGAATCAGAGTGACAGGGAGAGTTCATTTTTCCTCCATATAATGCATTTTTTAAAGTTTTCTATTTACTATCTTACAATGTTAAAACTGTTAAAAATTGTGCAATATTGAAAAATACAGAAAATGCCTATTATAGACCACTTCCAGTGTGGCTTAATTATATGTTTGCAGTCACCAGCAGAGTGAATGCTTAGGTGTCACATTGAGATGGAACTGATGATTATGGAGAACTTGCATTTGTGAACTTGAAAAAAATGGCTTACAAATTCTAGTATTGTGCTTAGATGGTATTCAACACATACTCTTAACATTGTAAATAAATTATAAAATAACATTTTCAGTCCATCATTATGTTTAATTGAATGCACAGGGGAAAGGACTCTGTAACAGGTAAACTCGATATCATGGTGACATCTTAGCTTCTGTATTGCTGAGAGATTAGATAGTTCCAGTGGACTGCTGTGATTTGTCTTTTTCACATAGGAAATGTACTGTAAACACTCTGGGTCGATATGTTTTGGCTTCAAATTAGTTGGAATAGGGGCCATAAAAACAAAGCAGTAATTATATTGTGCCCTATCAAGGCTCAGAAGATGAATAAGTGGAGTATTGCTGAAGCATAGGGAGAGGGTCCAGCTGAGAGGCCATGAACGCTGATTCTCAGCTGCCATCTGTTGCGCTACTCAGGAATGCATGGCACCTGAGCGTAATTCATTGCTGAAGGACAAATAAAAATATAGCCTTGTAATCGAGTGGAGGTGGTCAGTGCTACCTTCATGTAAGTCATGAGATTGTTCCCTCAATTTATCAGCTGTGCTAATGGCTGCAATTCCCAACATCCTATTTTAACCTTTTTTATGTTTTGTGAAACACTGAAGATGAATACATTAGAAATTGTGAGATGCTTAGTTACTATGGTAATTGGGGACAAATAAGTAACATAGATAAATAGATGTGTATATATATGCTAGCGGTAGTTGGGTTCAGCATGGGTATGAGTGGACAGAGCTGTGTAAGTAGTACTACGAACATAATATTTTGAATAAAGAATATAGTGGAACTAGACAAGGTTCAGAGAAAGGCAACAAAGATGATCAAGGGTATGGAACAGCTTCCATATGAGGAAAACATAAAAAGATTATGGCTGTTCAACTTAGAAAAAAGATGATTAAGGGGGATATGATTATCATGAATGTATGCAAAAAATAAAGACACAAGTGTTATTTGCCTTTCCCCACAAAACAAAAACCAGGAGTCACCCAATGAAATTAATAAGCAACAGGTTTAATAGAAACCAGAAGTAGTATTTTTTCCCACAACGCAAAATTAATCTGTGGAACTCATTGCCATGGGTTGTTGTGATGGCCAAAATTATAACTGGGTTCCAAACAGAACTAGACAAGTTCATGGAGGATAGGTCCATCAATGGCTATTAGCCAAGATGATTGGGGATGCATCTTCATGTTCAGGGAGAAGCTCTGAAGCTGGGAGGAGAACACTGGGGTGGATGTCTCCAACATTGCTCTGTTCTGTATGCTCCCCCTGAAGCTCTGGTACTGGCCACTGTCAGAGACAGGATACTGGGCTAAATGGACCATTGATCTGACCCAGTGTGGCTGTTCTTCCATTCTCCCCACTGCTGCACTGACTTGCAGCATGGTACTTCATTTTTTTTTCCTCTCTCTCTCCCCCCTCTCTCTCTCCTTCTTGGACAGAAGTTGAAGATTTGGCCTGTTAGAAATGAGTATAAATAAAATATCCATTTAAGATATTTCCCAGTAATCCTATAAAATAATACTTTTAATAAATAATCAAACACGTTTAAGTTTGTTCTGGTACAGAGGGTCCTCATGAGTCTCCTCACTCCACTTAGGCCCTGTAGTATAGCTGGGCTGAGGGTGGTGCAGAGGGAGCACTGCATGGATGGGTGTCCACAAACCCTGTGTGCAGTGGGGTGCATCTCCACTTTGGCCCCAAACAGGCCACATGTAAAGTGGAAGGTTAGGGTGAGCCTGTGTTGAGGCTATCGTATCCATGCCGATACAGATCTAGTGGCCCAAATCATTATGTCAGGGGCGCAGAGTGGCTGCAGACACTATCCTAGCTATGGTGTGTCTGTGTT
The DNA here is from genome assembly GCF_011386835.1 of Chrysemys picta bellii. Classification (NCBI taxonomy): domain Eukaryota; kingdom Metazoa; phylum Chordata; order Testudines; family Emydidae; genus Chrysemys; species Chrysemys picta. The sequence goes on from NC_088795.1 coordinate 18,828,444, forward strand.
GCCGTTTTGTGGCCTTTCCAGGAATTCCCGTTCTTACAACCTCTTTGGAAAAAAAAGTTTACAAAATGTGATTTCTCTTGATGAGAAATCTAATGCAAAAAAATCTCCCCAAACCTCCATAGAGAGTATGGGTAATCTGAGTATAAGCACTGCTTATGAGAAATGCCAGAGACATACACTATTAAAATTAAACTATAGCTTAAAACAGAGAGAAAATTGACCATGGTACTATTATGATCCAGTCATCACTTGTTGTTTTTCATGATTAAATTGGTCTAATAGCTATAATTGGTTCTGTATCATCTGCTAAGAAAATGATAGAGTTATTAAAAAACAGTAAATGCCTTGTCATTCTGTCCAGCAGTTTAGTGCATTTAACCATTTTTAGAGCTAATTGAAACCATTTTACTAGGAATTCACAATCTTCAATTTAAAAAAGCATTTGGTGGTCACTATCAACAGCTAGTGACTTATACAATACATAGTACTTCAAAATTTAGCGCATTCCTGTAGAAACACATGCAACTCTGTGGAATTTACAGATGGAAGGTGTTATAGAAGTCCAAAGTAGCATGATTTCTAGTGTAATTAGTTCATTAGCTGTAACACTGAGATATGGAGCATTAGATTCCTTTTTGACGTTGTAAATCTTTACTTATAAAGGTTCTATTTATTCAAAATTCTAGTAATATGTATGCTATCTGCAAAGGTTACCATATACCTCGCTAGTAATTACAACTCTCTTCATTTTCAGTTTTTATTTTATTTAAAATCCCCAAGAATTTATTAGAGTTTATTTTTAAAAATTAAATGGGTGAAAATCAATGCAAAATATTAACTTCACAGTTGTCTGGGTAAACATCAGAGTTAATATTGGGGGATGGGAGATCAGCAAAAGCAACATATAGAGAAAAATTAAAGTATTGAAAGTAAAAGCATTTTTAAAACAACATTTTAATGCTGTGGTTTATTCCATGAACTATATATTAACATTACATTTCTGGGAAAATGCACTATGCACCAAACCTGGGGTACATGGATGATATTTTCATCCTCTCTTAGATTTCAACCACCACCAGTCAACAACCACCACCAGTCCCTCAAACTCTCTCTTACACCAGCATCAACTTCCTTGGCACTGTGATCAGCTTCAACCTTGGAACCCTACAAATGACTAAATGCAAAATACCCATGGATCAGCACACCCATCTTCACTGATCCAGCAGACACAACTATCACAAGAAATCTGTTATCTACAGCCAGACACTCCGATACCACAGAATTTGCTCCAAAGAAAGTCTGGGATATACATCTTAACAGACTTAAAACCACCCACAACACACCTTTCAAGATCTATGGGACCTACACATTCCTATTATAACATGTGGTATACCTCATCTGGTGCACCAAGTGCCCCAATGACTATGTGGGTGAAACCAGACAATCTCTACACTCTCAAATTAACTCACGTAGAAAAATTATAGACAAAAACACCCAATCACCCCTGTGCAAACACTATTCACAAAGTGATCACTCTATATCTGACCCCCCAGTCTTCATCCTCAAAGGAAACCTGCACAATATGTTCAAAACATGAGCCAAGAGCTTAAATTCATAACTCTGCTGGACACGAAAAAACATGGACTTAATAGAGACACTGGTTTATAACTCACGATGACAATTTGAAACACACCCTACTGCCTGGTAACCCATCATTTAAAGTGCTTTCCTACAGCATGTGTGAAAACCCTTATGCTTAACAATCTGCCCCACCTTTAGCTCAGACACTCTGGTTATTTTCTTCAGACATGAGGCAGAGTTCTCTGAAGTTTGAAAGCGTGTGCCTTCTACCAATAGAAGTTGGTCCAATAAAAGATATTATATCACCTACCTTGTCTCTCTTATTAACAGCACATACGCTTATGCACACGCATGAGGATATATATGAAGTTTGCACTACGTTGCCTTCCTTTAACAGACGGCCTCGTATTTACATTTAGACTAATTTATTGTTAACAAATACTTCTCCCTAATGTAAAGTTTTGGATTTTCTTAACTTAATCAGTATTTTTATGTACATGAGTGGTCCAAAATTCAGGTGAAGATCAGATGATTCTGTTTAGTGTTTGATTTTTGTTAGCAGCTCAGCCCCTTCATTTTTAAATTCTTTCAGGGATCTTGAAAATATATACCACCCAGTCCTGGTGACTTTGTTACTCTACAGTTTAGTATTTTTGTTTTGCCACCACCATTTAGACACTTCGGTTTCTGATAGTGCCTCCTATTTGATCCAGTGGAAAAGGCAACTAAATAAATAACTGTTCACAACTTAAAACTCCCACTTTAAAAAATGCAATTAGCTACCATTAGAGCTTATATTTCAAGTAGTTTAATGTACAGTGCCATCTCCCATGCTTGCATGGCTCTAACAGGATGTGAGGACATATACAGATGAACAGAGAAATGAGAAGACATAATTGGTCTTCATTGAAGGTGACTTCAGTTACCTGAGGTCTGTTCCCCTAAGACTTGATCTTGCTCCCAATGAAATCAATAGCAAAATGCGATTAACTTAAGAAGGAGAAACATAACTCTGTTTCTATAGCAAGTTGACCCTTCCCTTGACTGGTAGGTGGCATGTCACAGAATTGGCAACCACAGCCTTCAGCAGCTTTTATGATTCAGAAGGCTGTAGATCTTTATTGCTCTACCACCATGCATTTATTGTAAAGAATTCTTATAAAAGCTTTCATGCCTTTATTATTTTTGTTACAGCTTAAAATGACAATAATAAAAAAACCCTCTCCAACACTCACTGTCCATGTCGGGTATTTTTTTTATTATGTGAGTCCTCATCCTGAGTTGAGGAGTAGAATTTGGCAAATAACTGGTTTCTCTTTGTTTGCCATTCTGAAAAACTAAAATAATAATAACTAATAATAATTAATAATGGTTTGGGTGGAACCAAAACAAACTTTGGGGAATCTACAGCAAATTGAAATGTATAAAATACTTGAATAGTCATTGGATGTGAGTGAGAGAATGACTGTATAGATATGTGCTCTGCTGCAGAATACCCAGGTGGTTAGGAGAGTGGAGAACTGGGTTCATATCCCCGTTCTAGAGCTGAGATTTGAACCTGGGTCTCCCAGAGGAGTGCCCTAACCACTGGGCTATAGAGTACAAGAGGTGTACTAGCACCTCCTGTTCTTTTGTGAACTTGTCCCCCCAAATTTGTCATCCTGAACTATTTGGTGGCTTTGGCATGAATTCACAAATAGTTTTAAGTTGACCAAAATTGCATTTTTCAGCAAATAAACTATTTGTCCAAAAAATGTAGCCTGGCTCTAGCGTTGAATGCTTTCTGTGCTGCTCCCTTGACTCCTATTGACTTCAGTGGGAAATGGGAATGCTGAACTTCTTGAAAATTCTCAGCACCTGGTAGGACAAGTTCCTGACTGGTGTCGTTTCTAGATACCAATAATTTTAGTCTCATAAAAAAATCTTATTATGCTTTTATAATAGGCAATTTCCTCTGTGATATTATTAACAATAATAAATGAGTTATTGTACTGTACATTAATAAAGAAATGAAATGTTATTGAGAAATCTGTGGGGGACTATACAAAATGTTCATGTTATTTATAGGAATGCACAGAGGACCTGATACTGTAGTCCTCACTCAGGGTAAATTTCTGTTTGATTTCAATAAGAGTTTGCCTAAGTAAAGACTCCAGGGTTGGACTTTGAGTTTGTAATTCTGTAATCAAACTTAAAAAATAAAAAAGATCAATAGATAGTAGCTATATCCTTAGCTAAAAAAAAAATGCCCAGCCGAGCAAAATTAAATAATTTAATCAAGGAACTAAAAGGCTATGGATTCAATACAACTTCAGCCTGTTAATCAAACAATTATCAGCACTTGAACTGCTATATTAATTTTGAAGACACCTATCAGTATAATGTCAAAACACTTTGGCATTCATTTAGAAGTTCAACAGTTTACTTCACAAGAAAGAACAGCTTCTCCCACTTAGCTATAAGTCCCTTACCTTTTAAGTAGTTGAATCTAGGGGATTTACTTACTAGACCGTTTGCTCTTAGTTGTTAAGAGAATGCCTGCAGGAAGAGATGAGTCTTGCAACTCAAGACTCAAGGTTGCAAAGGCTAACAGCTGTCTCATGTCATACATTTTTAAGCAGAAACCCTCTATTGATTTCAAAGAGGGGCTTCTGCTTAAAAAAAATCAATGGCTCAAATGGTGCTAATGGAATCTTTTCTACCATCTTCCTCAAAAATGTGGAATCACGCAGTGCTGTTACTGTATCTACTCACATTTTACCTTAGGTACTTAACTGTTAGCATCAAAAATAAGACCAAAACAGATAATAAACAAGGTACAAACACTGTAAGTGGTAAACAATAAACCATCAACCTGCCAGAAATATTTATCTGCACTGATCACATCAGGATGCAAAATTAACTGCTTACAACCCAAGCAGCTTCCTATGTAATGTGGCCGTTGCAAATCTTATTCTCCCTTGTCTCATCTACATTTGTAAAGCCCCATGTGAATAGAAATCCCCAAGCTAAACTTCACTGTATTAAATAACATTTTATAGGACTGCAACACCACAACAAAACATCTATCAAAAATGTTTCCACAAAGGGGAGCATTAAATTTTCCAGATAATGTACAAACATTACATTTTCATTCAGTTGCTACAAAGGCTTCCCCCAGAATTATAAAAAACAAAAAGATCAGGGAGTGAACTATTTTGAAAAGGAAAGAATCTAGAGGCAAATCCTCCCTTCTTGTGCAAAAGCTACTGGCCAGATTTTCCATTGGAGTGTGACTGTTCACATCACACTGCCCGTGTATACTGGCCCTAAAGCCAGTATCACTAGTCTGGGGGAGAAATCATTCTAGAACATTGCTTCTCAAATTTGTTCTGTACCATGATCCCATGTTGGAACTCCCTGCCCTGTTGCCTGTACACCAGAAAAACAGGATAAGTGGAATCCCTCCTTGCCATGTTGATTCCTGTCTGCATTTTTGGTGACGGGGGCTGTTTGCTGTAGGATGTGTCAGGCTGCTCAAACAGGGACCAGGAGGACCAGCTCTGCAAAGAGTAGCAACAAGATCAGAAGAGTGCAAAGGTGAGCTTTCAGCCACCTTTCACTTCTATTCTGTGCAGATCAGTCAGACTCCAGGATCAGGCCCTAAGTGTATATTACCTCCTTGCATATTTGTAAATACAGTACTATACCTTAGACAAAGTTCTGTCCTTGACTCTGTGGGTCCTGCGTTTCCTGACGGATTTTTGCTAGCCTCAGAGGCTCACTGTGACCCTCCACATAGCCCTTCTCTCTCTAGAGGCAAGGGTCACAGTCTACTAAGCCATTTTCCTCATAAGCCAGCAAGGGAGCTGAGGAGAAACAACCCTCCCTCACACAGTCTCGGTTGTCTCCCAGTATCAGTGATTAATCAGGGAGGGGAGAGGGGAGCCCGGGCCCACCCTCTACTCCAGGCTCCAGCCCAGGGACCCTAAACTTAGCAACTATGAAAGCTGACTTTTGGAAATAGGGCATGTACAATTCCCTGGGCTACTTCCCCACAGCAGCCCCCACTCAATATCTTCTTCACAATTACCTCAGGGCCTCCTTCCTTGCACCTGATATGGATTCGTACTACTTCATTCCTCCAACAGCTCAGCTCAGCTCCCTCCTACAGCTCCTGACACCCACCCCACACTGACTAACTGAGAGGCTTTTAACTAGTTCCAGCCAGTCCTTAATTGGCTTCAGGTGTCCCAATCAATATATCTGCTACATATCATGCAATACTTACAAAGCAAAAGTGTATTAAAGACATTGTTAGCCTTTGCTTTAGAATATGTTTATTAGATAATTCACTACTATGTCAGCATCATAACAAAGAAACTGGACATAGATAGACTGGGAGGCTATAGTTTATTCTAGTTACAGTCATTAGATGTAGTCAAGGTGCCTTTCAGCAAGAAGGGATGACGGATAGCTAACGTTCTCACTATCAGATCCACTGTCATGGAGCGCACTCATCAGGGGATAACAGGAGACAGCGTGCACTGGGATACAGGTGCACCTTTTCCAGAGCAATAGTAAGATGAATGCACTTATTGTCACTGCTCCCCTGCTTTTCTTAGCCATTAGTGTGACAGTGTTATAATTGATGATATGACATGGGACCTGTTTTGAATTTTTTCTCATCTTTTGAAGTTGCCCTTTAAACAGTATATGGTTATCTAATGTGTCAATGCCTCTGTCTTCCTATCTCAATCCACGCTATCCTGGTAATGACAGTAAATCACACACACTTGTAACACAAATGAGATGATATTTAGGTTTCATAGCTGTGTTAACAGCATTACTTGGCAGTGGTCTGTTACGTAATAATAGTTAAGATCAGGAAGGTATTTATCAGGCAAGAAGAAATGTCAATATAATTTAACTCGTCAATCTACTGTAGCAACATACTTTGCATTCTAAAGCTCTTTATTTTACTTAAATGTTTCCCCCTGGATGCACTATCCAAATTGAAAAAGAAAGAGTTCACCAATTCTGCTTCAAACCATACTACATAACATAGATCATCAGTATGCATTAAACAAATTAAATGCGCTGGAGTCCAGAGCAATCCATAAAAGAATGTGCAGATTATGAAAAATCCATTTTGCTTCCATTCTAATAATTGCCTGAAAAATATTGAGTCCTTCAGAAACTGTTGGGAAATATTTCTGAACTTAATTATGTTTTTAGGTTTTTAGACTCATCAGCTCATCAATATAGAACATCTGGGAATTTATGGAGAGACTCATTGTAATTCATTAAAGCAATGCCCACAAAACATATTCATATTTTAATACAGAGCTTTATTCCTCCATAATGTATAATTCCACATTGACGGTGGCTTCTGAAAACCTGAGGTATCAGTAGGCAGGCAGCTGCAAACGTTTATTGAATCATAGTCAAATTTTGATTTGGAAGTAATATTTGTTTATTACATTTTTAAAAAAAACATAATTGATTTGTTGCTTTCTAATTTTCAGGCATGCAGGAAAAATAAAATATTTTTGAGGTCATTAGCCTGTATTTGAACCACACCTTTTGTAGGGTTTAACACCTGAAATGTGAAATATTAGGCATATTTTCATACAGCCGTTGCGTCAGTTTCTAAATCAACCCCCATTGATGGGAAACGTAAATTGATTTAAGAATGACTAATACCAATTTAGCTTAATTCTGTTTGCTACCAATTTAAGATAAACCAATATAAGGCACCCATAAACTGATTGAAGAGTGTCCACACATGGGGATTGCCCCAATTTAACCAAATCAATTTAGATTTGGTTAAGTTGACATAATTTCTATTTGTAGACCAGTCTTTAGAATCATTTAGGCCCCTATCCTGTAGGTACTTGTGGAACCCAATGGGTCAACTCACATGCTAAAATTACTCATGGGCTTGTGTATCGTAGGATTGGGGCCTTAGCAGTTCTCACTCTTTTGGTTTTTTGCACAGAAATAGAAGAGAGAAAAACACTATAACAAGTGAAAATGGTGATTATGAAACTGCAGTATTTAGTGGGAGGAAATAGGACATAGTGTAGCACCTGGAAGTACTTTTAATTCATTTTTTAAAATTGGCTAGATTCCAAGTTGATTATATTTCTCTAAATTACTGAGGTAATTTTATGAGTTTAGAACCTGTTGATTCTACAGAAAATCAAATAGAAGCTTATGTCCAAGCTACTCATAATTGTATATATTGTAAAACGTGATAGTTGATGAAAAATTTCAAAGGAACACTGAGTTCATAATTGAGCATGAAGGAGCTTAATAAAATTCTTAATGCTGACAAAGCTGCTTTCTTTTATAAAGAGTCATCAGTAGCATTGGTATTTTTTCAGAGTTTCATCCATCCTGGTCTCAGATAGCTTTGATTTATGATGACAGCCATATTTATAGCGCTTGTTAGATATTCAGAATTGTTTGTTTTGGCAAACTGTTAGTGTCAAACTAGTATAATTTTATTGATGCAATTATTTCCTTCATTATGGCAGTGCCTGCAAGCACTGCTGTAGTTAGTTATATTAACATTCTGTTTTAAACCCCATATTTCAAGGATTTATAAATTAGCAGTAAAAATGTGCTCCAAGCTAAATCCTCGCATATAATGTGTGCAAATGAAGGTATGGTTTTGGGCAACTTTTCAAAGACTTGGTTTAGCTTCTTTCTTTTTTTTCTTTCTTTCTTTCTTTCTACTGGAGCATTTTATAGGTAGGAAGGGAGGGTGGCAGATATTTCAGTGTAAAATACTTTTTGGTGTGTGTGTAATTGAAAATTGGTTTTCAATTTTGAAAGCAGGGGACATCATTTTGGACTTTTATCCTCACCCAGAGTCTTTAGGATTTGGTTTTTGTTAAGTATTGAAGGAATTGACCGTAGGCTCTGTATTTTACTAAAGATCATCTAATATTCTGCTGTTCTTCAAAATGTTTGACCCTCCACTGTTTGGGGTTATGATATGCTCTCAGATGCATGTGCTTCTTCCCAGTTAAACTAACTTGTGCTATGTGTGCATAACATTGACTCTTGCAATGGTAATATTCCAAATAGGTGACTCGCTGGCCAGAAAGTGTTACACTTTTCAGGGACATAAAACTCATGTCAAACACAGACTTCTTTCAGCTTTATTGTTGTGTCATGCCACTGTCAGTTACCCGATTTCTTTTTAAAGTGTGGCTCTACTGTGAAAAGTGACTGACAAACAGCATTTTGAGGGTCTATGTTTATTGTCTCTCATTAATTTCTAGAGCGAATGTGCTAAGCTTAAAAGTAAAAGAGGGGGGTTTTCTGCTACCCGCCCTGTAAATGAACCTGGTCTCTGAGAATCTTACCATTTTCTACCAAGCTGAGTTTCTACCCTTTCCAGTAATAAAGGTTCTGCAGGCCAAGTTACTAACTAAGCTACAGGTTTTGCTAAACAACTTCATTTTAAACCTGATGCTCTAACCTTTACCTCATCCTTTGGGTGGAAGAATCTCAGAGCAACAGGTGATGTTATGTATGGGACAATATGTACAATACACTAAGAAATATGGACAAGTTAAGGATAGTGTCAGTCTTAACTTTGCCTTTAATATGGTCCAGTCCTTAAAACACTTATTATCAAGCATCACAGTAATTACCAGAGTAGTCCTTTGGAAATGTTTGCAGGGTCAAGTCACAGTTTATATCACACTCTAACAGAACTCAAATCTATTTCTTGCCTGTAATATGGTCAAGATTTTAACTAATTTTTAAAAGATTGCTGTACTACTCTGGGAGAACTGGTTATATACTTGCCAGGTACAAAGTGGCATACCTGGCAGCTAGCAGAGTCCACCTGTGGAGGGCATTCTTTATGTGACATAGAGCAGATACAGTGGCTCCTATGCCATCTCCCCTTCCTGAGACTAATTCAGAGGGCATGACTGGGAGAACAGTGGTGTCATTGGTGCATCCCTATGCCTTGGTGACCCCGGGCTGTCTTAATCTGCTTAGGAACCATAGGCAACCACAATAAATTAGGGCAGCCATCAGGCCTCTTTAATTTATGTCAGGGATCAGCCCAGTGCAGGGTGGCCCCATCATCAGGGGAGTGCAAAAGTTGCTTAAATCTGCCTTTGCACATGCACACACTCTCACTCCTCAGCTTTGTTGCATGCTCCTCTCCCACAGCTGAGACTTGGCCCCCGAAAGTTTACATTGTATCTGCAGCTATTTAAATTGAGAATTTTAATATGCCCAGGAGTATGGTTAAATGACTGCTTTTGTTACCAATTACAAACACCGTAGTAACTTCGGAGAAAGAAGACATGCAACGTTTGTTTTCTATTTTGTTATTGTTTACTCTGCCTGCTGTTTGGAACATGTAAAATTATTCTGATAAACTTGATATGTCCCTGAAACCAGCAGGCTCACTAGTGAGAAGATTATCATCATCCAGATATAATAAAAAGCTTCTAGAAAAGTGTCTCTAATGATGGACTGGTTTTCTGGCACTGACAGGGACTTCTGTTTATTTTAGTAGTGCCCACTAACATCACTGTAGTTAAAGGCCTCTTAGCATTTTTATTAGAAATTAATTTTTAGGACTTGATAACTCAGCTGAAAAAAATTGCTTTGAGCCAAAGTGTACCATAGACCATCTCTGCAGAGACCAGTTATTATTTTCTTATACATTTTTGGACAGAGTATAGGCAAGGTGTCAGAGGTATATAATTGGGTATTCGCCCACATTAACAGTTAAGAGCCTCACCCTGCAAACTAGATAGCTTCTACCCTGGATAGTCCCATTGACTTCAAGGGGTCGACTGGGGATAGTAAAGTTAAGCAAAAGTGTGTTTGGCGGGATCAGGGACTAATGTTTCTGTGTTACAAAAAAGTACACTATTTTGTAAGCAGCAAAGATATGCAAAAAGATCAGATTCTTTAGTGTCTTTGGTCTCTTCCAACTTAAAAAACACAGTTATGGACTCCCTTAGCAATACTGATCTATGATGTATTTTTAATATAAGAGTATTCATAAATAATACCCACACTTGGGTTAGGAATTAGTGATTGGCTTCTTTGTTCTGTGCTTTTAATATGTTTAGTTTCAAGTCACCCAAGATAATGGAGCAGCTAATAGGGGACTTGATAAATAAAGCATTAAAGGACGGTAATATAATTAATGCCAATCAATGTGAGTTTGTGGAAAATGGATCCTGTCAAACTAACTTGATGAGATTACAAGTTTGGTTGATAAAGATAATAGGGTTGATATAATATAAAATTAACATGGCAAACACTATTATATGGATTAAAAGGTTATAACTCAAAGGTCTCAATGTAATTGTAAATGTGGAGTCATTATCGACAGGTATGTTTCCAGTGGGATCCTGCAGGGATTGGTTCTTGGCCCTACCCTATTTAACATTTTAATCAATGGCCTGGAAGAAAACACAAAATTATCACTGATAGTTTGCAGATGATGCAAAAATTGGGGCAATGGTAAATAATGAAGAGGACAAGTCACCTACTGAAAGTGATCTGGATTTCTTGGTAAACTGGGCACAAGAAAACAATATGTGTTTAGTGTGGCCAAAGGTAAATGTATACATCTAGAACAAAGAAGGTAGGCCATACTTACAGGATGGGGGACTCTATCTTGGGAAACAGTGACTTTCTGAAAAAGATTTGCAAGTCGTGGTTAATCAGCTGACCAAGAGCGCCCAGTGTGGAGCTGTGGCCAGAAGGGCTAATGCGATCCTGGGATGCATAAACGGAAATCTTGAGTAGAAGTAGAGAGGTGTTTTTACCTCTATTTGGGCAGTGATGCTATTTCACCTCTCCTGTTATACATATATATATAGACATAAAATGTAAAAACTTAAATATCTTAGAAACAGTGGCCAAACAGTAGTTGTTTTAATTGTCATATTTGAATTCAGCACATCAAAATACATAATAAATAGCACATTTTATCTCTGAAGCAGACGACTTCTCAAAAATTTTAGACCAGTGTAATGGATAGCCCAAAGGCAGAGAGAGAGATTTCTTCATGTTCCAAAAAAGGCTTGTGATCATGAGTGAAAGCTGGTCTGAGAATCATAAAAAAAAACAATTTTAAAAGTTTGTTGCCATCTCGTTGTTTTGATATAATGTCTAGCTAGGAACATAAAACAGCCATCCTCCTGCTTAGTTAGAATTCAATGTTAATTTGATCATTGGCAAGCTGATTTCGTAATTGCCTTTTATTTGTTAAAGGAGATTCTCTAAATACTTTTTAACAATTGCCAGCTTTAAATAAGTACTGCAACAAATACATAGTGTAAGGATGTGCTTACATTTGAAGAAATGTGTATGTCATACATGAGTTCAGGGGTCGGCAACCTTACAGAAGTGGTGTGCCAAATCTTCGTTTATTCACTCTAATTTAAGGTTTCGTGTGCCAGTAATAAATTTTAACATTTTTAGAAGGTCTCTTTCTATAAGTCTATAATATATAATGAAACTATTGTTGTATGTAAAGTAAATAAGGTTTTTAAAATGTTTAAGAAGCTTCATTTAAAATTAAATTAAAATGCAGAGCCCCTCAGACCAGTGCCAGGACCCGGGCAATGTGAGTGCCACTGAAAATCAGCTCCCATGCCACCTTTGGCATGCGTGCCATAGGTTGCCTACCCCTGCACCAGTTGATTACAATGGACCAAATAGTATCCTCTTTATCAATGATGTGCAGAAGAGAAAAGTTACAATGTTTCCACATTTTTGATTCAGCAGAAATTCAATTTGCGTGATCCTCAATGTGATGGGGGAAGATATATGGTCCAACCTAGCTCCTATCAAAGTCAATGGAAAGATTCTCATTAACTTAAGTAGGAATTGGGTCAGGACCTAAAAGAAGAGACATAAACATGGCCTTGTAATTGTGTAGTGCAATAAGGATCCCTGGTTCCAATGCCATGAATCTTATGCTAATCCTCATGCATTGTCTATTCCTCTGCTCTTTTTCCAGTCCAGTAAGCCTTTGTCCATAATATGCTGGACAACATGTACGTTTGTGTTTATTGCAGTGATATTATATTAGAAATAGATTCAATATTAGTCATTAAAAAGCAACAACAACAGAAAGACCCACTAAGTTGTAAGGATGGTGTTGTTATTTATTAACATCGCTCTTCAATCCTTGATAAAGACAGTTACATAAAGACGATTTTAGTAAATATGTTTCCATGTGCACTTACTGTATTAAGTTAGATTTATTTTATATATGCTAATGAAAGTTGCAATATCATAAATGGCTCAAAATTTTAGTATTTAAGCAGTGCTTCCATGACAGCCTCTTAAATACACCTCTACCTCGATATAATGCTGTCCTCGGGAGCCAAAAAATCTTACTGCGTTATAGGTGAAACCCTGTTATATCGAACTTGTTTGATCCACCGGAGTGCACAGCCCCGCCCTCTCCTCCCCCAGCCAGAGCAGTGCTTTACTGTGTTATATCCGAATTCGTGTTATATCAGGTCACATTATATCGGGGTAGAAGGGGTATTATCCATAAAAACCTTTTAACCAAAAAAAGGCCGGGGGGGGGGGGGGGGAATCACATTGCCATTATTTAATCATGCTGAAAATATTTTTAAAGGAGGCATGTGGTATGAGACAAAAAATAAACAAAAAAGAACATAGGTAATCAAAGGTTTATTCATTAAAGCATTCATAACGTTTGGACATTTTAAAACAAACTTGTCTCTGAATTTATAAATAGGACAACAGCTCTATGATTTCTACACAGAAAAACAAAGAATAGAACATTTTTTCTCCTCTCTCAAAGTTTGAATCATACAGATAAAGCTAAATTGTCAATCTTTATGACGGTCCCTTTATACTTCAACCCTACAAAATGGAAATGTACTTTTGAAGGTGATTATGTCATGGTCATTATGTTCATAGCGTGTTTGAAATGCTGATATCACTTATGTCATAACTACTCCTGTATGTCTCCTGTTATGTTATATTTGCAAATGGGAATTTTATTTGTATAATATTTGAAATAATACATTTAAGACTAGAATCTGGCTATCCCTTATACAGATGTACTGTGGGGAATAAGGAGCTGGGTCTTGTGGACTCCGCCCCATAACTCCAGGGAACACTGGGACAGCTCACTTACGATTTTCCTTGGAAGCACACAGTGTCTCAAAGAGGTTGGGGAGAATGGACAATGGGTGAAACTGTGGTTCCCCTCACACAAGCATTGGCCTTCAAGGAGTATAGATGCTTTCATGCTCCCCCAGACACCAGAGTACTCCAGGTATTATAGTTGCCCTGCCTACAACGCATATGCCCACGAAGAACAATCTAGTGTCTCTTAATATAGAGAGAGATTCAACATAGATTCATAGATGTAAAGGCCAGAAGGGACCACTGTAACTGTCTAGTCTGACCTGCATAACACACGTAGAATTTTACCCAGTAATTCTTGCATCAAGCCTGTAACTTCTGGTTCAGCTAGAGCATTTTTTTAAAGAAAGGTATCCAATTTTGATTTAAAGATTTCTAATGACAGAAAATCCAGTAACATCCCTTGATAAATTATCCCAGTGGTTTATTATTCTCACTATTTTAAAATGTATGCCTCATTTCCAGTCTCAATTTCTTCAGCCTTAATTTATAGCCATTGGATCTTGTTATGCCTTTGACTATTACATTTCAGCCCCTTTTAGTGTCAGAAATCATCTCCCTATAATAAGTATTTACAAACTATGATCAACTCACATCTTAATCTTTTTCTTAAATTAAATAGGCTGGACTGCGTAAGTTTCTCTTTGTAACTGTATAACTTTTAAGAAGATATTGAACAAGAACAATTTTGAAGTTTTAAAGTAAATTAAATATATTGGTTTGGAATGTAAGGAATACAGAAATTAAAGGGTTTGTGATTTGAAGTATAATTTATTTTACCTAGATGTGTTAATTACTTTTTTCTCTGTGGGGTTTGTGTTTGAGGAACTACAATGAATAATAACACTTCATTTATACAGCCAGGGCCGGCTCCAGGCACCAGCTTACCAAGCAGGTGCTTGGGGCGGCCACTCCGGAGAGGGGCAGCACGTGCGGCAATTCGGCGGATGGTCCCTCACTCCTGGTCGGAGCGAAGGACCTTCCGCCGAATTGCCATTGCGATTGCGGCTTTTTTTTGTTTGTTTGTTTTGTTTGGCTGCTTGGGGCGGCCAAAACCCTGGAGCCGGCCCTGTATACAGCTCTTTAGTTCCCAAGTCTTCTAAAGTGGTTTACCTCTGCAATGCAACAATCCTCTAAACTGGAACCTAGCATTTGTTTCACCTAACACAACAACACTATACACTAACTTGGGGCAGAAAGTGAAACTCTATGAGTCATTAAAGTAGACAGTAGAAGTGGCTGGAGTTCAACAATTCTGTTTTGCAGCAACTTACAAAGTTTTGAAATTTATTTTTGTTCCACCTGGAAATGAAAATAAAACCTTTGAAATGTTTTTGTGAAATGGATTTGCATCAAAACAGCTGTTTTTGGATTGAAAACATGAGCTCTTCCATTAGTCTAGCTCTCATTCTCACTTTGTTCAAAAGTGACCAGAGAGCCCTGGACCTCAGAAACCTTCCCATCGAAAGCATTACCAAAATCAACATGTCTCCACAAAAAGTTTTGGCTTTGATTAAATTACATTTTGTCAAAAATGTTGTGACCCACTCTAGTTGATAGGATGTAAAAAGTCAGATGGGAAATTGGCCATTAATACTGTATCTAAAACTCTATTCTTGTAAAAAGTGCCATTGGGAAATTTATCGGACCAAAATTGGTACAACCTTGTCTATGTCTTCTTACAAATGTCGTCTCTCTCCCAGCGTAGTGTCCTCAACATCACTTTCTTCAGGGGGAGGATTTTCCTTGAGGGTCTCTCTTGCAAGCACTGAGCAAACCCTCCTCTTAGCTTAGCTTGTGAGACTTGATGGTATCAAAACTTCAGACGAGGGATGGCTTTAATATTTCACAGCCCCAGAGCCCTAACATTTCACCATTGCTGCATGAGAGGAATGCCTTTTTATGGGAATGCAGTGGTGTTCAATGAAAATCGCCATATGGGGAGAAAATACCTTGCAGGAGAGATGGAATTTTAAAGCTCTAGAACTGCATGTGATTAAATAGAATTTATTCAGTTTGGTCAAGCTAAACTTTTGCTGTTTGGCTGCATACGGATTCCTATGTTGTTAAAATATTTACAAGCATATCCTTTTTTAAAAGAGAATCAGAATGTCATCTTGTTCATAACGAAGCAACAGGGTGTTTTTTTTCCCCAAGTCTCTTGCTACTATATAAAATCATTTACATTTTAAATACGTTCAGACAGCTGTTTTCACATAACATCTTTGTCAGTTTTCAGAGCCACAGATGTGGCCCAGGGCTACTGTAACAGCTGTGTAGGTGTGTATTTTGTTTGAATTTGTTTTGTGTATCAGGATTTCACATTTATGCTATTTTAGTATCAGACATCTTCTTTTGTAACTGAACTTTCAGGATTCTCTTTTACATAGTACTCATGTATATATTTATTCCTATGTATATGAAAAAATATAAAGCACCTCTGAAATGTTATACATGTCTTTGAGAAATCTTTAAAAGCATAGTGCAAATATCAAATCTAGCAGAATTTCATCCACAGAGACAACCAAAAATAATTTTTAATATGAATATTATTAGTATGTATTTGTTTCTTAGCATCCAAAATATATTTGAAGCTGTACAAACAAAGAAGCATGATCCCACCTCCAAAGCGCTTGCACTTTTAAAAACACAGCATAAACAGAGACAGTATAAGGAGAAAGAGTGAAACTAAATGTTAGATACAGGCTACTGTTTGCCCAGATTGACAGTGTTAACTGACGATTTCATGAGCACAGACTATTTGAGGATATTCTTATAGGAAGCCAGCAAACTGTCTTCCCTAAGTGAATGATTGACCTTCTCCACCAACAATGAGCACATGTCTTCCCCGCTGGCATTTACCAGTCAGAAAAATACAGGTCTAAAACACAGGTTGGTGCAACAAAGTGCTCCCAACATCTCTATTCCTTCAGCGAGCTTAATTCATGCAGAGAAGACATCAGTGCTGGGTGTTTCCACCTTGATACCTGTGCAGCCCAGTTGCCACCAATGGGTTTGCACAGTTTCACTGAAAGTAACTGAGGGCTGTTCTACATTGAAAAGTTACGTCACTTCAGGGTGTAAAAAATCCACACCCCTGAGCAACATAGTTAAGCTGATCTTAACCTCGGTGTAGACAGTGCGAAGTGGATGGAAATTTTTTTCCTTCAACCTATACCACCTCTGAGGGAGGTGGATTGACTACAGCGACGGAAGAACCACTTGCATCACAGTAGTGAGTGTCTACACCGAAGTTTTAGTTCTGATCTACACTACAGACCTATATCAGTATAACTATGTCACTCAGGGTTGTGAAAAATCCACATCTCTGAGTGACATAGTTAAACCGACCTAACCCCCCGTGTAGACAGCACTATGTTGGTGGAAGAGCTCTCTCCCCAGCTGCGCCGATGCAACATTTTAAGTGTAGACTTGCCTTCAGCTTTGTTGCCCTGTAGGGATAAAACAGGGATAAAAGGCAGTAGCAGTTTATTTTTGGCAATGAAGCGGGCTTATATGAAACTAAATACATAAAAAGTTAACAGATCTTTTGAGTTAAGTAGTTAACGTTTTTACATTGTCCTTTTCAGAGTAGAACATGGGTTCAACGGTGTGTCTCCATAATAACCAACAAAAGGAGGCTACAAAGAAATGTGGAACAGTTGCAGAATTCTACTTTTTTGCGTCACCCCAATGACTGTAAACTTTCACCTGAAATGTGTCAGACCCTCTTGAACTTGGAAACGCTTTTTACTTTTGATCACTCGCTCCAGGAGAATCTGAAAGAACTTAAAGTGCTTTCATAATTCTAAATTGACACCCTAATGGAATCAGAGAGCTGCTGTTTTTAAAAGGCAATGGCATTTAATAACCAAATTGATTACTTAATTGTTGCCCCAAATCATGTTCTCAGAGGGTCATACTGAAAGAATATCTTGTTTCCTTTATCCTGTTACTTTGAAGTAATATTTTTTATCAAGTTTCATTTTAGATTTGACTAGAAAATAAATCAATATGGGACCATTATTAGTTGAAATAAATTAATTCTCTTTGAACCTCTCCAGTATAATGTGCTATTGTACTATGTTATATGGTTATTCAGTATAGAACTCAATAATTCAGTTTACAGTATATTTAAATGAATGATGAAGAAACGTCTGAGGGTATGGAAATGTGGTTAATATAAGCATCAGTAACTGACAAATATCTTTAGCACCTTATTTATTTCTTTACCTTATAAAAATCCACATATTTCACACTCTAGGTATATATAAAAGCAATGCTTTATATATAAATAAAGTAAAAATATTACTTTTCATCATACACTGGACCAGTAATTGTAATATACTTCCCCCACCAAATTTAACTTGGAACACTGCTATGTGGTGTGTAAGTATTATTATACCCATTTAGCAAACAAAAACAACAAGGAGTCTGGTGGCACCTTAAAGACTAACAGAAAACTTATGCCCAAATAAATCTGTTAGTCTTTAAGGTGCCACCAGACTCCTTGTTGTTTTTGTAGATACAGACTAACACGGCTACCCCCTGATATTTAGCAAACAGTTATACTGAGAAAGAGAAGAAAAGTGTTTTGTCCAAGGTCACATGATGGGCGGTGTAGAGTTAACCATGAAACCCAGTCCTCAGATCTGACTGCTGAGGATTTGTTTCCCTGTGTTTTCAGTATGAGCATGCACACTAGACTGAACTTCCCCAGTCTCTTACATGGTTAAGATTTCTTTTTCATTACTTAAGAGTTAAATATTTGCACATTCACATTTGCATAAAGGACTGTATTTTTAATCATGTTCAACATTTATGTTTCTTTGTTTTTATAAGGTGTATGATCCATATCTATCTGTATATAAATCTGCCTTTGCTGCTGATGAGACTTTTTGTGAATAGAGGCTATTTTTATCATAATTAGTTCATCTTCTTAAACCAGAGGTACAGCATTAATAATGAAGGCTCTTTTACCAACTCTTCCACTTCTATTTATCACTGAATGTCTTAGTAGCTGAATTGCTTTAAGCTTTGGAGTTCATTACTTGTAAAAAAAATAGCTTGGGCCTAATCAAGCCTTTTGTTTATGTGAAAATTATTTTGCAACAATATAAACTTGGATTTACTGTTAAACTTAAAATGTTCCAATGTCTTGCTGACATAAACATACATAGAAACTCTCCAAAATGTACTCTAGCTCCAATTACGCACTGTGCCCTGCAGCAGTTGTCATCCCTAAGTGCCTCCATCTCAACCTAAGGAGTTATCCCTGCTGTAGCCAACATCCATTTGTACCCAAAACCATGAATGGTTGCACAGGCCTCAAACAGTGGTCCAGGTTCCATGGAGAGGCCAATGCCTCAGACATCTATCCTGCCCATGAGAG
This sequence comes from Chrysemys picta bellii, assembly GCF_011386835.1. Lineage (NCBI taxonomy): Eukaryota > Metazoa > Chordata > Testudines > Emydidae > Chrysemys > Chrysemys picta. Next base: position 18,847,588 of record NC_088795.1, read on the forward strand.
ATATCTTGCCAAAGTCAGTAAAGGTCCAGTCCTTACATGATCAACCACAGATGGAGAAGTCCATGTGCCGTGCTTTATTCTTGTCAGGTTTTTTAGTCCTTAGTCTCCAAATGCTCCCATTAGTTTCAGCTGTTGCAAGTTAGGTAATTTTGATTCCCTTCATTTTCTTATAAGAAAAAATCAAGCTCAACAGCCTGGGATGATGTAAGTGCCTGCCTTTAACTTCCACGTGCATCTCCTCTATGTCTCGTTGTTGCTTCATTGTCTTTGGGTAAGTGCAGGAAGGTGATTCCTCATATGCCCAAACCATCTGGGAGTTTTCATGTCCTGATAGGTTGATATTGGCGGAAGGATTGATGTCACATTCGGTGGCAGAAAGATGACTTCAGCAGCAGAAAAGTGGTTCAGAGAACAGGTCAATGCTCATAAAATCAGGATTCTACTGGATTACAAAGCATGTCCATTAATGAGGCACTTGAATCAGCTACTGCCTGCTGTGTGACATGGAGTGAAGCTGACTCATGACCAGCCTTAGCAGCTCACTGACTACATCCCATATTGAACAAAGCAGCTAGTCCCATCAGATAAAATGTCTTATAAAAATGAATGGATTGCAGAGATAGGAATATGGTCCCTTTTATGGCTAGATCACCACATACTGAACACGTTACTCTTAACCTGACCACTCTCCAAGTCTGGCTTTTGCTGGGCTTGGGTTGCAGACTCTGACTGAGCCTATCATTCTCTATGTTGATATGAAAAAGCTGTGGACAAGATTTTCAAAAATAGAAGCCTGAAGTTAGGTTTTTAGGTCAATATTTGGGCACCTAAAGAGGTGACTTGATTTTCATAACTGCTGAGCACACAAGCAGCTCCCTTTGACTTGGAAGCTTTTATTTAATAAGCATGGAAAGCTGTGGGCCAAGGGACATACAGACTCTCCAACTTGAGAATATATTTAGCCATTTTGTTGGAGAAAATGACTTATTTGTTAACTTGGTGTCCTGTAGCTGCTGTGGAGTGCTGTAACTTCCATTGCCTTTGGGATCTTCCACTAAGGAGTTGGTAGGAATTGAAATAAATCACTGTAAAAAGTACCTGGGAGACTGGACAATGCCTGCCATCATGTTAAATGTATTTAGTTGAAAGCAGCTTGCCCTGGAGAAAACTGTTACTAGGTAGAGTGTGACTGTCAGGCAAGTTAAATTGAATGAAAAGCTGCTATCAAAGAGCCAGAAAGATCAAAGCTACAGAGACCACTTTTGAGCAAAGTGAGGTACGCTTTCCAATCCAGAGGTTAAACATGTTGCCTCTCCAGCTCTCCTAATACCCAGAATAGATTGTGATATTTTGCCACGGCCGTTAGCTGGGGATGATGCTGAACTATACCACCCTGGGAGAGCCCTGAGAGGGATTATGTGCTGGTTCATCTGGTATATTTTGCAGACAAATGCAGAGGTGGGCTGGACTTTCCTGAGTTCAGGGACTGTGACTGTTCCTGTGCATACCCCTTGTGTGGGCTATGCACAGATCCCATGTATTCTAGAGACAAGGACAAATTAGACAATAGTGGACACTTGTAATTTTAATGCTTTCATAACAGGAGCTACTTATAATGTATTCATTGTGATGCCTATTGTTGGTAATGTAAAGAAATTCCAGGCCTCCAAAGGTTAATGGATCTTTGCAACAAAATTACTATTATAGGTAAGAATAGTGTAACATATGGTTGGTTTGTGTTTCCATCACTACTTGCTCTTCTTAAAATCCATCACAGGCAGAATGAGGTCCTTTCAGGCATATAATTTAAACCAGGATTTTTTATTGCAAAGACCTATCTTCTAAAAATAGAAATAAGAAAAAATATTTTTATTGATACTGGATTCATGCTTTGGTGCCTATGCAGGGCAGTGCTTGTTGTTTATAAGAGTCCCTTTCCCTGCTCATCAGCAATAAAGTGCTTTTACTGTATGTGCTATAGTATCAAGGCATAGGAGGGTTAGTTAATGGGATAAGAGAGTTAGTTAATGGAGAGAGAGGTCATTCAGTGGTTAGGGTACTAGTAGCAGGGACTTGAAACATCGTTCCTTGCTCTGCCACAGATTTCCTCTGTGATCTTGGGCAAGTACTTAGTCTCTCTGTGCTTCAGTGCCCCATCTGTAAAACGGGTATAATAACACTTTCCTACCTCACAGGGGTATTGTGTGGATAAAGACATTAAAGATTGTGAGGTGTTCAGATGCTAAGGGGACCATGTAAGTACATAAGGTAAATGAAGAGTTAATTGTAATTAAAAGGCAAATTGTGAGGGGTCCTAAGCACTCTCAACTGTGACTGACTTCAACACCACACATGCTCATTATAGCCTCAACATCCCACATGGTCAGGTTAGAACATTCCCCTTCACCATTCCTTTACCACCCTCAATTAGATCATGTCATGTTTTAAATATATGAGTGTGGAAATGTTGCCACAGTATTGAAGAGTGCTTTTCACGTAGGGGATCCTCAGGCAACCCCTGCTTGTCCGTTGCTCAGAATGTCCCATCATTCAGGCATTGCTCTCTGCAGCAGGAGCTCTGAAGGTGGGCTTAATAGCACCAATGATAAATGAAAATTCTACCCAACAAAAGAAAAAAAAGTAAGTGGAAACATAGTTAAAAGGTCAGTAATTGGCTTGAAAAACTTGGAAAATGAGAATGTGGATTATCTTAAGTCATATTTCAGATGCTGTCATCTATTCTTTATTATTATTATTTTATTATTATTATTTTTGTGATATCCTTACAAAAGCACACCATAGAAGAAGCCCCCAAATTAGTTTATTTCAATACAGTTTTGTGCAGCTCTACAGTGGATTGGAACACGTAGCCAAGTCACTTAAATAATTAGTCATTTTCAATATATGAGAATGGAAAAATGCATGTGATTCATGCATGTGATTGGTTAGACCCTAACCAAGTTAGGAAAAAAAAATCAGTGTGGAAAGGAGAGGTGTATCATCCTGTGAACTCAACCATTTATTTTAAAGAGGATGAGCTTGTAACTTCTCTTCCCTATATCAGCTCCCCATGTACTGATGAAAGTGAACCATGAAATAAAGGGATAAAGGAGAGACGTATTCAGTATGCATGGGTTGTTCCTTGGCAAACATCTTTTTTTCTATTAAAAAATGGAAGAATATAAGAAATCCGTTGGCAGGTTGAAAGGCTTCACAGAAATTTTCCTCTCTGACACAACACTGCATCATGTTTGTAAAGCATTCAAGAAAATAACTTTTGCTTTTGTGTTTCATTGTAGTATGTTTTTCTGAAGGATATGCGTTCTTTCTGGAAAGCTGGCTTTAATCTATCGCAATAGTACTCTGCTGACTTTTTCCATGATCAGTTACATCCAAAAATACAAAAGGTCAAATAGTCAAAGGAATAATGAAGTGGAAAATTACAAGAATGCTTTAATCTCTCTCTTAACAGGGAGCTGTAAACAGTCTGTTGTTCAAGAAACATAATCATACGAGTAAAACTACTAGTGTAAACAATGCAACTTAGATGGTATATGCCTACTGAAGCTGTATGGTTTAGTTTAGAACATGAATGTTTGTGTGAGTTTGTGCTCAAGTTACAGACCTGTTACATGTCATGGAACACTTAGAAAGGCATTCTATTAAGAAACCGTTTTAGTCCCTTATAGTGTAATAAAATGCATTTCAAAGGGCTTGTCTACACGAGGATACTCATGAAAGTTAAGGTGAATCAACTGAAGGTATGAAGTCAATGCATTTAAGTTAAAGTGCATTAACACATACATCCACGCACACCACAGCTGTATGTATGTTTTCACTCAAGAGCAAAGTAGCCTGAGTTCGCTGTAACTTAATCCTCCTACGAGGAGTTGTTATTACAAGGAGGATTAAGTTACACAGACCTAAAACTACTTTAGTCCCGAATTACAGCATCCACATGAGGATTTAATGTGCTTTAACTTATGCTCACTGACTTCACACTTTTACCTGATGTACCTTAATTTTCTATAGGTCCCCATGCAGACAAGTCTAAAGTGTTCCATGAGATGTAGCAGCTCTTTACTTGAGTACACACCATGCAATCATTCCCAACCTAATATTGCATTTTCTGCAATTGCTGTTTTTCTCTTCATTCTTTATTACAAGACATCTATGCATGAAAACACAACCATTGATTCTCTGTCCCTGCTGCCTGCTCCCTTCCTGAAGTAACTCTCAGTTTATGATATAATTTCCGTAGCAATCAATTGTAATGTCTAAATAAAGGCTAGCTTCATTTAAGAAAGAAATGGGAGCGGATGAACTCCCAAAGGGACATTTTAAAATTTGGACATCTCTTCCCTGCCCACCCCCCAATTTGAAAAGATATTGTAATTTCCATGGAATCCCCCCAAGAGCACCAAAATGAGGTTGCAGTAATCTTAAAATCACAATGGTTGGACCTAAAACTGCACTTTTATGATTCCCATGTTCCCAGCACAGACCTTTGCCTGTACTTGCAGGACTACTCCTCGCAGGACTACTCCTCACAGTCCCTGCAAGTGCAGGAAATCCAAAGTCCCAGGCCTGTTTTGTTTCTACTACATAACCTGTGCATTGAGATCTTTCTTTTTGCCTTATCCTGAAGGTGCTGAATGCCCTCAGCTCCCTTTGACATCAAGCTTTATCTGTTTATCTATCTGTGTATGGGTTTTCAAAAGTGCTTTAAAGCATGGTACTTAGACACTTAAGAATATTGCCATTCTTGTTTCAGAGGACTCATAATGTTTTCATGATTAACAGGGGCATGGGATGGATTTGGGGTCTGTCAACTGTGGCAGGATTCCTTGAAAAAATAAATTCCTGTTTTCACAGAAATATCAGTTGAAAATGGACAATACAATGTACCATAGAAGTACAGCTAGGGCTGCCATACCAAAGCAATACTGAAGGCAAGAGAAAGTGTCACATTTGAATAATAAGTTGTCACCCTTGTGATCTGACTGTAAGCTGAGGTGTCTTCTACTCTTTTCTGCTGGTTGTCCATGAAAAAGCTAAATATCTCATGGTGCTTTGCACAAATAGTTGGGGAAACTAGTTCATGGCCAGTATTTCCTCTTTAGATAAATTCACATGTAATATTCAAGGATGTAAGAGCTGTTGCTCTTAGCTTAATGATTGATTATGTGGTTTCTTGTATTATAAGTGTGTTATTTAGGCCTGGTCTACACTGAGGGGGAGATCAATCTAAGTTACGCAGCTTCAGCTATGTGAATAACATAGCTGAAGTCAACGTACTTAGATCTACTTACCATGGTATCTTCACTGTGATAGGTCGACTGCTGACGCTCCCCCGTCAACTCTGTTTCCGCTTCTCACTCCAGTGGAGTACTGGGGAGTCGATGGAAGAGCGCTCGGTGGTCAATTTATCGCGTCTAGACTAGATTCGATAAATCGACCCCCACTGGATCGATCGCTGCCAGTCGATCCAGTGTGTAATGTAGACATGCCCTTATTGTATGCATGGTCGTATGAGATATCTTTAGTATGAAGGGAAATATATAAAATGAAATTCAGTTTGTTTCTGTTCTCTTTCCTTTATTGACAAACATTAAAGCCTTTGCATAAGATTACAATTATGGGTCAAATCATGGACCATTAGAGTTAATATGACTTCTTTATGAATAAGATGATGGAGATTTGGCCCTACCATTGAAACACTGTGTATTGTGTTGTATTTGTCCAAAATGGAAAAGTTGTTTAATTTTAGTATATTTATAATGTTATGGATTGGGGTGAAATGATATTGAAATCGGTGAGTGTAGCAGCCACCCTTCATTTGGGACAAATGTAAGAAACAATAGAGACCTCAAACCACACTTATAATACAACAAAGGCACATGTGAATCCATAAGTTCCAGGAAGTAGAACTATGTGGACAAAGGTTTTTCACTGGGCATCATTTGGGGGTGGGGTGTGTTTTTGTGTGTGTGAGAGAGGGTGAGGAACACCACAAAAGCAGATAGAAGGCAACAAAGAAGCTCCAGATATTGCCTAAACAAGCATTGGGAGTGTGTCCCAGAGAAAAGTCTAGAGAGAAAGTTTTGGAGAAGGGGGGCTGGCTGAAAGGAGTTTGGAGCTGTGAGCAAAGAAACTATCTCCTGTTGTTTGATTCCTCCTGTGCTCAGGGAAACAGTACTTGGTACATTCTTTGTGAATAAACAGGATTGGATAAACTCTGACTCTGTCATCAGTTTCTCCTCAGGCAGAAACAACTCACAGTGTCCTGAACTTTGGCAAACTGCTTGTGTGAAAACAGGTAGCAATATCATAATAAAATATTTTAGAGTACAACATATATTCCAAAGTATACTGCTTTTTCTTAAATTTGCAAAATGCTAAGCAGTCCAACTCTCAAGAAAAAACAATGTAATTTTAAATTGTTGTGATGAACAAGGGGAACTGATCTGTTGAAAGCAGTTCTTGAGGAGATTTCATAGAGCCCTTAACATTTTGAGAGTATTCCACTTTTCTTGTGAATGTGATGTGTATTGACAGGGAGCAAAATTAGGTCTTGTTTAATCTGTTCATCTGGGTTTGTATTGTAGATATATCAGTGGATTTGCACTTACAAGTGAAAAGAGGGTGTTACTGCATTCCTATTCATTGACTCACTAGCAAAATGTAATCTGATTTTAAATAACTCTTATGCATCTCACAGTATTTCTGTGAAAAGTACTCTTTGAAAAGTTCTCTTTGTTCCACATAAAAGTGTGTGTAAAAGCTCAAAATGCAAACCCTTTGTTTTCAATTTTTGGGGCTTAAAAAAAAAAGACTGGTATTCTAATACACTCTCATTCATCATTTTGCTGTTCTTTATGTGGTCTATTCTTTATAGTCATTTAGGGTCATGTAGTTCAGTTGCTGATAGACAAGACTACAGCAATATTCTCTCTCATTTGTCAGGGTCAGGTAAGATCCAATTTAATTTGAAAAGAGGTAACTCATCTTTGTGAATGGCAGATAGTCTTTTCTGCAGCTGTTCTCCTGACAAGAATAGCAGCCTCATTTGTCTCGGTTGGAATCAGCACAGGTGGTCTTTATCTCAAAGTGTAGTCAATATGCAGTTTCGGGAATGTGATACCTTGCACATAGACCTCTGCTAGTCAGAAGAAGAGCAAATGCTGATAATTCTGCTCAAAGACAAGGAAAGGTATCCAGGCATTGACCTGGTACAATTGTAAACAGGTTTCTGTGTGCCTTCCCTCTGTTTCCAAGGTGCTACATAAAGCAAGGCAAAAATACCCATCATATCCTGATGACTCTGACTTACGCTCATGAATTTTGGTAGTCAGACCTCCTAGTGTTGTTGTAAAATCCTCCTTTTGCTTTCCCAATTTTTCAGAGTGCCACAGATTTTTCAGTTCAGAAGTGACCCTTATCTCGTCTGACCTCCTGCATATCACAGCCCATAGAATTTCACCAAGTGATTCCTGCATCAAGTTCATAACTTCTAATTGAACTCTGGCATATCTTTTAGAAAGATTTAAAAACTTCAAGTGATGGAGAATCTACCACATCTCTCTGTAGGTTGTACTGGTGGTTAATTACCCACTGATAAAAATTTGCACCTTATTTCTACATTTAGCTTCTAGCCAATGGATCTTGTTATGCCTTCGTCTGCTAAATTACTGATCCCTTCACTGTCAGAAATCTTTTTGCTGTGGTAAGTACTTATGCAATATTATCAAGTTGCCTCTTAATCGCCTCTTACATAAATTAAATAGATTGATCTTCCTAGTCTCTGACTGTAAGGCATGTTTTCCAAACCTTTAATCATTCTTGTAACTCTTGTCTGAACCCTTTCCCATTTGTCAACATAATTTTTAAAGTGTGGGCACCAGAACTGGATACAATGAGACCACTACTGTAATAGTAATGGCATATACAGTGGTAATAAGACCTCGCTACTTCACTGGATATTCCTCTGCTTATATATCCAAGGACTATATTTGATCTCACTACTGCACTGGACTGGGCATCTTTGCAGTTGCTTCTTCCAGAAAGAAGGGCACATTCTTTATCCAGAAATGGCATTTTTTCTATAGGAGCGTGGATCTTGCCCTTTCGCCACCCGGCACTTAAGCAGGGAGGAGTTTGGCTGGCTGGCCAGGAGAAGAAGGCAATGCTTTCTGTCTTGGGGGAGTAGGGTAGATGTAAAGCTGTTGGAAAGAGCAGTCAGCATGGTAAATGACTCACCACATAGGAATGTGGGGTTTAAAAAGGTCAGTTGGGCCTGACCCCCACTTCTTTACTCAGAACAGGCTGGGCAGCAACCACCCTCCCTTCCTAATTAAGTCACAAATATGCTGTGTGTTTAGCTATATCTGCTGTGGCCATTACGCTAGCTGCCTCACTAAGGGGAACTGGGAAGGAATTTTTCCCTTACCACCATATTGGCCAAGTGCAGTGTGTGTGCGGGGGAGGGAGGGGATTGCCTTCCTCGCAGCAGGTTCAGGTAGGCTCGGTTCATGCATAACATGACGGGCGGTAGGCCATATGTCGCAACTCTTTATTTAAGTGTATAGCGGATGTTCAGTGCAGGTACTCCATAAATTAAGGCACAAAAGAACACAAAAAATGGCTTTGAAAAGGAATTAAGGAGAGGTGCTTGGTAATTGAGCAAGCCAGGGGCAGTTGGGGACTCCTATGACTGGTATAGCAGGGAGCCAACCCCCCCATCATTATAGTCCCCTTTAACCCCCTCCTACAAGGGGGTGTGGTGGGTAAGGTCCCAGCAAGGGAATTGCTGGAGGGACCTGGACGAAAAGGGGGCGGGGGAGCTGGTGAAAGCCCCCCTGCCACACATACCCCCATTCTCCCCCTGGAGCTGGCTGGAAGTGGTAATGTCCCAGCAAGGGAATTGCTGGAGGGACCTGGATAATTAGGGGAGAGCTGTGGAATCCTCCCCACCCCAACCGCCCGCCCCACGGAATTGGCTGGAATTGGTAAGGTCCTGGCAGTGAATTTGATGGAGGGACATAAATTTTGCACCTGCACTGTACACATTTTATCCACTGGGTTAGTCCCAGACATCTGTCAATAATAAAGTTGTGGCCTGATTAAACCCATATCTAATGTCTCTGTCATTCTTTCGGCATAGCCAGACAACTAGAGTGGGATGGCACTGCTCTGTATGGCGAAACATAGAGCAATCTCTTAACATCTCCGAAGACCTATGTTGCAAAATGGAAATTTAGGGTGAGAGTAGGGATCACACAGTCCTATTTTACAATCCTAGTTAAAGAAATTAACTTCACTCTTATGAATTCCAAGTAGAGGGTAATATCATAAGTCAGTGGAGGTGAAATCTCCATTTATTTACTCACACTGGGAAAATCCATCTTGAAAAATCTTTTCATCTTTGTCATTCAGCAAAGATCTCTGCTGAGTTTTGGGATCACTATCTTGTCCTCTCTAAGCTACAAAATTAGTTTAAACTCTCAGAGAGTTTTTACTATCTGCTTGAAGTGGGGGCTTTTTGTCACAATCACCATAATCACACAAGTGAGTGACTTCACTATATTCCATAAGACTTTGTCCCATGACAGCACTGCCTGAATTCTTCCTAAGCACGTCTCAATTCCTGTTCCACTAGTCTGTTGACTCACTCACTCATGCCCGTCACCCCAATTGGGGTATGGGCCGCCAACCCCAGATCTCCAGAGTCCTCTATCCTGGGCCATTTGCTCTAGCTGATTCCAGGTATAGCCCATTTTTATGCTATCAGCCTGAAGGTCGCGTTGCCAGGTGTTTCTTGAGCAGCCTCTTTTCCGCTTGCCTTGGGGGTTCCACCGCAATGCCTGTCTAGTGGTGTTGGTTGGCTTGCGTAGTGTGTGTCCTATCCAGCCCCACCTTCTCCTTCTAATTTCTTCTTCTGCTGGAAGTTGATGGGTCCTCTCCAAGAGGTAGATGTTGCTGATGGTGTCTGGCCCTCGGATCTGGAGAATCCTTCTAAGGCAACTATTTATGAAGGTCTGGATCTTCCTGGTGGTTGTTTTAGTTGTCCTCCAGGTTTCAGCTCCATACAATAAGACTGATTTCACATTGGAGTTGAACAGTCTAATCTTTGTTGCCAAAGACAGCTCTCTGGAGATCCAGATGTTCTTGAGCTGTAAGAAAGCTGCTCTTGTCTTACCGATCCTAGCTTTGATGTCTGCGTCCGTACCACCCTGTTGGTCAATGATGCTGCCTAGGTAGGTAAAGGACTGCACTTCTTCCAGAGGGCTTCCATTCAGTGTGACTGGGTCATTACTGATGGAGTTAATCTTGAGGATCTTGGTCTTGTCCTTGTGGATGTTGAGGCCAACCTGTGATGATGTGGCTGCTACTACGTTAGTATTCTCTTGCATCTGCTGTTTGCTATGCGAAAGGAGTGCAAGGTCGTCGGCAAAGTCTAGGTCATCAGGCTGGGTCCACAACGTCCACTGGATTCCGTTCCTGTGCTCATAAGTGGACGTCTTCATAATCCAATCAATGACAAGGAGAAAGAGAAATGGTGACAACAAACATCCTTGTCTGACTCCGGTTCGCACCTGGAAGCTGTTTGTAAGCTGCCCTCCATGGATCACTCTACGGTGTATGCCGTCATATAAGTTCTTAATCAAGTTAACCACCTTTGCTGGGATGCCATAGTGCCGAAGGAGCTTCCAGAGAGTCTCTCGATCCATGCTATCGAATGCTTTCTCATAATCAACAAAGTTGATGTACAACGAGGAGTTCCATTCCATAGACTGCTCGACTATGATGCGGAGCATTGCTATCTGGTCTGTGCATGATCTATTTTGCCAGAAACCTGCCTGCTCATCTCGTAGCTGTGGATCGACGGCATCCTTCATTCTCTCTAAGAGAACGTGGTTGAAGACCTTCCCTGGCACCGACAGAAGTGTGATTCCTCTGTAGTTGGCACAATTGCTGAGGTCTCCTTTCTTGGGGATTTTAATAAGGTATCCCTCTTTCCAGTCTGCCGGAATCACTTCTTCTTCCCATATCTTCTCAAAAAGGGGGTACAGCATTTCCACTGAAGCATCCAGATCTACTTTCAGGGCCTCTGCTGGAATATCATCAGGTCCAGCCGCCTTCCCGTTCTTCATCATAGTGATGGCTTTTCTGATCTCATCTCTGGTTGGTCTATCACAATTGATTGGAAGGTCTTTGTTGGCTGGGTCAATGTCTGGTGGATTTAATGGTGCTGGTCTATTTAGGAGTTCCTCAAAGTGCTCCGCCCATCTATTCATCTGTTGTTCTATTTCTGTTATAGACTTTCCCTGCTTTTCTTTAATGGGACGTTCTGGCTTGCTGAACTTTCCAGACAGTCGCTTGGTGATGTCATACAGCTGTTTCATATTACCATTGTATGCTGCCTGTTCTGCTTCTGCTGCCAGTCCGTCCACATAATCTCTCTTATCCTTCCTAATATTCCTCTTCACTACTTTATGGGCTTCAGCATACTCTTCTTGCGCTTTAGCCTTTGCTGCTCTAGTCCTGCTGTTATTAACTACTGCCTTCTTCTTCTTCTTTCTATCTTCTATCTTAGTCAAGGTCTCTGCTGTGATCCACTCTTTCTGCTGGTATTTCTTGATTCCAAGCATTTCCTGGCATGCTGACCTAAGTGTCTCTTTCACTTTCTGCCATCTGTTGGATACACTGTCTTCCTCTTCCTCAGACCGATCCTGTAGTACTGAAAACTTATTCTTCAGCGTCAGTCTAAAATCTTCCTTGATCTTATGATCCTTCAAAAGGCTGATGTTGTACTTCGCTCTTCTATCTGACGCGTCTATCCAGTTCTTCTTCAGCTTCAATCTGGCCACCACTAAGTGATGGTCGGATGCTACGTCTGCTCCTCTTCTAACTCTAACGTCCTGCAAAGATCTTCTAAACTTCTTACTAATACAGACATGATCGATCTGGTTTTCTATCGTGCCTGTTGGCGATACCCAGGTACTCTTGTGGATCCGCTTGTGAGGAAAGATGCTACCTCCTATGACCAGGTTGTTAAGTGCACACAAATCCACAAATCTCTCTCCATTCTCACTCATCTCTCCCAGAGCGTGGGTCCCCATGACTTGTTCATGTATTGTCAGGTCCAATTTTGGCATTAAAGTCTCCCATAAGGATGGTAATGTCTTTGTCTGGGAGAATCTCTAATATTTTCTGAAGTCTGTTGTAAAAATAGCCTTTGTCCCCCTCTTCACTGTCATTAGTTGGAGCATAGCACTGTACAACATTCATCTTAATCCTCTTCATTTTAGTTCTGAAGGATGCTGTGATGATCCTGAAACCATGTGCCTCCCAATCAATCAGTGCTCTCTGTGCCTGTTTGGACAACATGAAGCCTACTCCCTGTGTGTGGGGTGCATCGCTCTCTTCATGTCCGGAATACAGCAACAGCTCTCCTATCAACAATCGTCTCTGTCCAGCTTGCGTCCATCTTGTCTCGCTAATGCCTAGTAGGGTCGGGTTGTTGCTCCTCATCTCTGCTGCGACCTGTGCCGTCTTTCTTGACTCGTACATGGTCCTCACGTTTCATGTACTGATGGTAATCCTCCTGGTTGCAAGAAGGGTAATCGGTTTAGTGGCTTCCTCACGCACCACCCAGCGTCATGCATCTTCAAGTTGAAGGCCCTTCTTTTTCCAGGCTAAAAGTCTCTGTTATCTCTATTGTCGGCGTTTCTGTAGCAAGTTAATATTTTATGGGGTGGAGTTGCTAGCCTCACGCCCAACCCTCCTCCTTTATCCTGACTTGGGACAGGCAGATGGCCCCGAAGGACCTCTCTGGTGGAGTTACTAGTCTGTTGCTGAACCAGTTTTCTTTCCCTTCTATCCTTCAGCTCTTCCAAGATGGGTAATTCTTTACAAGTTGGAAGTGGATTTCTTATGCTGAGAAAATTGAAGATATTTGTAAATCTTCCTGGCACTGTTGGGTATCGTTAAAAAAGGGCATGGTCCCAAAAGAGACAGTTCCATGACTATCTAAGCAGCTAGTAGAATTGATTGATTGATAAGAGTGCACATGTTTCAGCACCAGAAAGTCTCCAGCCTTATTCCAGAAAAGCTATGGCAGCTTTGAAGACATATCACAACAAGGTTCCCACTTGGGCTGATATCTATAAGGTAGCTATTTTGAGCTATATTCATATTTGCACAGTGGTACTATTTAGGTGAAGAAGGTAGCTCATAGGCTTATTTAGGGAAGACCGTTTTATCATGATATTTTACTTATATTTACTTCTTAGCCCTACCCATGTGAACTTATTTATTGCTTGCTAGAGTGGGGATCTGTGGAGGTAGATTTATAAGGGGAAAAAACTCCCAGTAATGGGAATTCTTCAGATAAATTTCCTTCACAGATCTAGATTCAATGCCATCCTTCATTTAAGCTTTTCTTTAGAATATCTTGTCTGGACAGATGTACAGGAAGTCAGAGGACGAGAGGCTGTTGCACTTCTGTGTACTTCTGAATATAATTCTTAGCATAGCAGGTGCCATGGTACATGTGCATATGGTGGGCTTGTAGGTTTAGTACTTTTAAACACAATTCTAAGGTACTATAGTGCAAGACTTCAAGTGGAAATCTATAAAGACCATGTATTTGGTGAACTCTATTTACTAGTAAGTAACTTAGTCTTTTGTTTTCACATCATAAGTTTCTCTGTAGACATTTTGCAATCATCCTGACAGCAGTATGTTGTCTCTAAAGATTTGCAGTAACAGCCTTTCACCTCATTTTATTTTGACAGCATAATGCACATCCAGATATTTGTTTTGACATCATTTTGTTTAATTTTGACATTGTAATCTTGTCTCCATAGAATTATATTAATAATGTATTGAGATTGTTATACCAGTGCTAAATCCCAACAAGTGAAGAAATTATCATTCTTACAAACGATGTCAGAAGGTTAACTGTGAGGACAAACTATTTTTTGAACTGTGGGTCAAATAAACATTTCAGCTATTCATTCTGGGAAAAAATGATTTGACACTAAAATGGCTCAAGACCTGATCCTGCAAACACTTACAATGAGACTGCCCGTGGTAGTAAGTACCGTGCTTGGTATAGTTTACAGGATGAAACTCTTACTTTATACCATGGCCTACTTCCTTCAAAAATTATTTTGGCTACAGCTTATTTACCAAACATTCACTATTTTAGCCAGGATTTTAAGATCACCTCAGATGCTGAATGCCATCAATCCTTCATCCTGGACTGATGGCAGACACACAGCAATCTTTGGCTCTTGTTCAACTTCTAGTCCTCCTGGGCTACATTAGTCCCTTCTTTGTCTCCTGAACTGCAGAGGTCATTGCATCCTCTATCAGAGTGGTAGCGTGACGGGGTGACCCACACTTACCTTCTACCATGGGTGCCCAGTCCTAAATAATTGATCTTTTTGCTTAGCCCCCACCTCCAGCCACAAGCTGATGGGCTTCTTCTTCCCAGAGCTTCTTCCTATACTTGCTGCTCTCAAACTTCTTCATCTTTGCAACAGGGTGACAGTGTGAAAGGACTGCTCTCCATTCTGGCACTTCTGCCGGCTTTCTCAGAGTCCCTTTGAAACAGGATATCCACAGTCTTCCTTATTAGGGTAGTGCTTCTCTTCTTCTTTTGGGACACAGTTCTACAGTCAGTCCATTTTGTAGTCCTCACTCTCTTCAGTGTTAAGGTCCTGCTCCAGGATGAGCATACACCCCTCTCTAGACTCCCTGCCTTTGAACTTAGAATGGGGTTTTATCACATTCGGAGGTAGTCACTTGATTAATACCTGTCTTCCACTCCCAGCTTGTCTACTGATCCTTTCAACACCTGCCGTTAAGGGGGATGGGACATGTCTTGGAACAGGAGATGGTTGGTCCTGGGCATCACTGCCCTTAGAGGGGAGAGACCATCCTGTTACAAGGGCACTTAGCATCTTGCAGGATTGGTGCCTTAAAAAAATGCTGAAGCTTTTATGAAGAACATTGTATATACAGACATTCCTGGTAGTATATATTTTCCCTCATTTGATTACTAGGGACACTTACATAAGAGCCACAACTTTATTTTTAGAGAATGGAATTTTCAAAGGGCCTAAGGCAGGGGTGGCCAACCTGAGCCTGAGAAGGAGCCAGAATTTACCAATGTACATTGCCAAAGAGCCACAGTAATATGTCAGCAGCCTCCCATCAGTTTCCCCCCTGCTCCCAGCACCTCCCACCCACTGGCAGCCCCGCCTGTCAGCACCTTCCTCTCACTCTCCCCCACACCTCCCAATCAGCTGTTTCATGGCGTGCAGGAGGCTCAGGGGGTTGGGAGGAGCGAGGGCATGTCAAACTCAGGGGAGGGGATGGGAAGGAGAGGAGTGGGGGCAGGGCCTGTGGCAGAGCCAGGGGTTGAGCAGTGTGTACTCCCCGGCACATTGGAAAGCTGGCACCTGTAACTCCAGCCCCGGAGTTGGTGCCTATACAAAAAGCCGCATATTAACTTCCGAAGAGCCACATGTGGCTCCGGAGCCACAGGTTGGCAACCCTGGCCTAAGGGAATAAAAGTTGATGGCAATTATGGACCTGACTTCCATAAGTCCCTTTGAAAATTCCACCGTGCCCTTATATTCCACTGGAAATCAAAATGAGGGAAACTGATCCTGTGAACTTCTGAGCACTCTTAACTCCTATTGACTTCATTGGCTGTTGAAGATGAATCTCTCCCACTCTTTCCCCCTTCCCCCGCAAGGGTTGCATCAGTACAGAGGTGGTCACAATCTTCTCAGTAAAGATTGTATAATAGTGTCATAGGCCTGGTCCACACTAACTCCCCACTTCGGACTAAGGTACGCAAATTCAGCTACGTTAATAATGTAGCTGAATTCGAAGTACCTTAGTCCGAACTTACCGCGGGTCCAGACGCGGCAGGCAGGCTCCCCCGTCGATGCCGCGTACTCCTCTCGCCGAGCTGGAGTACCGGCGTCGATGGCAAGCACTTCCGGGATCGATCCCAGAAGATCGATTGCCTGCCGCCGAACCAGGAAGTAAGTGTAGACCTACCCACAGATAAAGAATTATAACTTAAGAAGGAGAGTAAGGAGGAATTGCTGAACTTTTGGGCTGTGTTTACCCTAGGAATTGAGATCCATAACTTTCCACTGGTGGCAGTGATAGTGGAGGTTGTAGCGTAACCCACAACCCACTATTTTTTACTATTTTATCATATAATGGTACTTAGAGCAGGGTTAAGGACACTGTAGTGAAAATGCTTGATCCATGTTGCCATTATAGCTTTCACTGTTGCTATTACCTGTGAAGTTGCACTAGTGGTAAATTGCAGATCTGGTGTATTGTCGTGTAGACATAGCCTTAAAAGTCAAATCTCATTTTTTATGCAAATATCCCTAGTAGTTTAAAAGAAAAGAGAGAAGGAGAAAAAAAACATAAAAACAAATGCACAACAAAAAAGCAGAATTGTTCCTAAGTATTGTGAAACCTGTACAAGACCCAACCTTTAATAGATAGCATCTGTCCTAAGAGACCATCTCAAACTGCCCCCAACCATAATAAGGATAATTCACTCTCCCTTAATTAGGAAACCACTTCCATTAAGTAACACTTTTTGTGTTAGAATGCTTTTTTTTTTTAAAAAACAACGAGGAGTCCTTGTGGCAACTTAGAGACTAACAAATTTATTTGAGCATAAGCTTTCGTGGGCTAAAACTCACTTCATCAGATGCATGGAGTGAAAAATACAGTAAACAATATATATATTACAGCACATGAAAAGATGGGAGTTGCCTTACCAAGTCGGGGGGTCAATGCTAACGAGGCCAATACAATCAAGGTGGACGTCACCCATTTCCAACAGTTGGCAAGAAGGTGAGCATATCAGCAGAGGGAAAATTACTTTTTGTAGTGACCCATCCACGCCGAGTCTTTATTCAGGCCCAATTTGATGGTGTCCAGTTTGCAAATTAATTCCAGTTCTGCAGTTTCTCAATAAAGTCTGTTTTTGAAGTTTTTGTTGTTGAAGAATTGCCACTTTTAAGTCTGTTATTGAGTGTCGAGGGAGACTGAAGTGCTCTTCTACTGGTTTTTGAATGTTACAATTCTTGATGTCTGATTTGCGTCCATTTATTCTTTTGCACAGAGAGTTTGGCCCAATGTACATGGCAGAGGGGATTGCTGGCACATGATGGCATATATCACATTAAACTGGACAGTCTCTATGCAAAAGAATAAATGGACACAAATCAGACATCAAGAATTTGGGATTTATAAAGTTAAAACTTAACTCCACAAGCACAAATAGTGCAACGAGTGTCATTGGTCTTCCATCTCGCTAGATATTTAAACGTAGCTTGACAAGAGTATAAATCAAATTGTCAGCACTGGAAGTTGTAATTTTTGTTCTTAAAATGTCCAGATTTATGATAGGTAAATTATCTACATTTACAGTGGTCTCTCTCTTGGCAGAATTTGTTTCATTTACTCTGTACAGGTTCATTTTTTATATCTAATTATAAAAAAATCTCTCTGTATGCCTTTTGGGTTTGGTTCTCTTAATCAGTTTTGGGGTATTGGTGTTGTTGTTTTTTGTCTTTCATTAAACCATTCTATCTTATCTTAGTGCCATTACAAATGGAGGGGAAGCAAGTTAAAAGAATAAATGTGCGACTTTTCTCACAGTACATAGCCTTACACAGTCAAAAATGTCAGAGGTTAATGGCACAACTGAACTACACTTATCTTATTCTGACAGCTCACCCAAACTAGCACAATCTAACAACAACATCCTCCTAGACCAGGTGACATTCCTAGCCTTTGTTCTCTTAATACAATGCTTCTAGGATCATTAACAATAATTTTACATAGATGCCTTGTAATAAGAGTCTCTCTTACTATGTGTGATTATGATGGAGAAAATTTTAGTCTTTAATCCAAGTCCATAGAATTAATTAGTGTAGTTTTGAAAACTGAATTTCAGTTTAGTATATCAGAACTTACAGTAATACTGTGACATCTGGGATTTTGTGAAAAATGACATTATGTATTTTTAATTTTCCGACCTTTCTATTACACTAGTGTAATTATTTATTAAAGCTATAAAGGCCAATATGTGCTAGAGAACAACCTAATTTTATCTTGAAGAGTAATATGGTTTCTAATCAGTCTAGGTCAACTGGTAAATGTATCCAAGACTTTGTGTTGGGATATTTCTTACATAAGCAGTGTAGATGGGAATCTGAACAGGTTGTCAAATTTTAAAAAATTCTAAAGTAATGTAAGTTTAAAAGTTCCAAAGTAGTTTAAGTATCCAGTATTAAGTAAGATTTAGGTCTATTTCTAGCTAATGGTTATAGCAAAGCAGACCTTTAAAAATCTGCTACTTTTTAAAAATTGTTTGTGAATTAATTTAATATACTTTGATATATACAATAGAAATTAAATTCAGAAAACAAGAAACTGGGGTTATTTAAGTTTGATTCAGAAGAACAAGAAACTGCCAATAGCTTGTTGTGCTCTCCACCATCTTTTCCATATCTTGGATAAACCAGACAAAAATCTGGCTATTGTCTTGTGTACTGTGGATATAATGCAGTGTGCATTGAGCCCTGTGAAACTTTCTATTTTTTACTCTCTACATACTCACATTCATAACAAATGATGGATGCTTTATGTAGGATCTGAGAAAGCAATTCTCCTAAATCTATACTGTAGCAATCTTGCCAAATGTTAGAATATACCCTTCCTGCTCCTGCTCTTGTATTATATGGATTAAACTCAACATGTCATCTGCTGGGACACTTGGTTTCATCTGAAAGCCTTTATGGTCATATTTGATATGATACTTCTTTAAGTTGTCATCTTAATGCACAATATTTATTTCATAGAAAGTTTAAAATGGTGTCATTTTCCCCATAACTTAAAGATTCAGATTGATGTTCCCATGAGAAGGTGTGAACAGAAACAATAGTGATATAAATGTAAGCATAAATAAAAGCAACAGAGCTGCTTGGCTGGCGCTTATTTCCTATAATTAACAATGAAAAATGAAAGGAATATAATACTAGACTTCAAGGTGATGTCAGGTTTTCAATATATTTTAAAATAATTTATGTTGTTTTCTAAAAATTGAGCTGCTTTTTCTTCACTGAATTGTAGCTAATAGAGTTCTAACATAATGGAAATTTTATGACAATGGCTCAAGGAGCTTCAGGTATAATGTTGCAGCAGATTGACATGCGGTAATAATAACCACAATTATTTTATTTCAGCATTAATAGTAGCCCTAAGAGATTAATAAATCAAATTAAATAGGTCCTTCAGCTTGCTACATTTTCCACAAAGGTAGATATTAGGAAGTAGCAGTGTGGTAATATTAACATATTCTGTGGCAAAGTTATTGCATGCTTATTTTGTATATGTTAACAACTCTTGCTCCACTATTTCTGCATTGATACATTGAAATAATTTTTTACATCTAATGTTTATTCATTTGTACTGATTATAGACTCCCACCAACTGGTGCTTAAAATGGGAATAATTATGAATACAATTCACACTAACAAACAAATGTCATCAAAGTTTTAAGAATTTAAAATTGCCCAGATGGAATTGGAGGTAGACTAAAGTAATTATCCTGCTGTCTTCACTAGGTGAGGATTGCATCCTCGAGATAGTACTTATGAACTTTTCTAATGTTTTTTTCAGGCTAGTGAATTATTATTATTTTTCTTCTTGATAATCATACTGATGTTGGAGGGATAGTTTTTCTTTAAAAGTTTTTGGGTTTAATTACTTTAGTGACAGGACCAACCAAGTAGTAATCAAGCTGAATGAATGAATACCTTAAACAGTAAGAATGTATTTGTATCAGCTTCAAACTACCCTTAGATTAATCTATCATCTGTACTCAGGGACTATTTAAACATATCAGTATGCGCATATAACTAGCATCTCAAGCAGTAAATATATTATTGACTATTTGAATGATGGATTTTCAGTCAGAATTTTTGTTATATCACTGGGAAAGTAATATTTGAGGAAAATGTATTTGAAGACTGACTAGCAGAAGATGATGACAACTTTATAATTAAGTTTGTAAATACGTTTTATGTGTTACAATTAAGATTATAATTAATTTCCATAGAATGATTACTGCAACTTTGGTAAATGCATTTTGTTACTCTGTAGTTATATTGGTTGCTATATTTTTCCAGCTTGTATAGCCAAATTTACTAAAACTGGGCATTAAAAAATTGACCTCCTATACAGAATAAGAAAATACTGGGCCAGATTCTAATTTCAGATATACTCGAGTAAATCTGGAATAACATTACTGAAGAAAATTGAGTTAATCCAGGTTTACACAAATATAACTGAGATTACACTCTGGTCCATTATTAAGTTTCAAGGTTAGAAAGTCTGATGATTTGCAGAATGGATTCCAGATGCTGATTATGGTGGTGTTTAATAATGAGTGGTGTGTAATATAGCTATTTGAAAGTTGTATATACTTTTGGTAGGCTGTGTATGAAGCCATCTGTACCAACTGGCTATGATTCCAAGATGCATGGCACAACATTTAACTAGGTGGAAAAGTTAGGAATAATCAGTTCACTAACTATTTCTTTGACTGGTACCATATATTTATTGTTTACTCACCATTGTGTTTACAGTATAAGTAGAAATTTGGATTCTTAATTGGTTGATCCAAAAGCAGAAATGCACCCATTGCACAACTTTGTATGAAACACACCAATAAGTTATTCGTATAGTATGTGATTCTCTGTTCAAATGCTGTGTGTCTTGAACACTTGTACATTTTGGTATCTGATTTTTAGACAGTTTTAGTAAGTTCTCTCTTTAATGTGTTCTTGTTCCATATGCAACAAAATCAAATGCCAAAAATAATAAAAATATACCTGATTTGTAGTATCTGAGAAAACGGTTGTAGTATGCAGTGTTGTTGTAGTCATGTCGGTCCCAGGATACGAGAGAGGCAAGGCGGGAGAGGTAATATCTTTTATTGGGCAAGCTTGAGAGAGAACTCCTATGGAATTCCTCAGCAGTGGCAGCCTTGAACCTGTGCTACCTGTCCAATTGAATTAGGCCTCACTTATCCAGGATTCCCCTGGCAGCACAGCCATTAACACTCCTCTCCAATTCTTTTATCTATTTCTTCTCTCATCTCTCTTCCCCCCCAAGGCAGGTTCACATATTCTTTTGCTCATTTCTTTTCTCATGTCCCATTTCAAGTGTTTTCTAATTCATAGATTTTTCACAGAAGCAAAAATAATGATAATATCTCGCTTTTATCCGGTGCTTTTCATCAGCAGATCTCAAAGTGCTTTACAAAGGAGGTTGTATCATTATCCTCATGTTACAAATAGGGAAACTGAGGCATAGAGGTAAAGGTCACCCAGAAAGCCAGTGGCAGAAAGAGGATTAGAACCCTTGCTCTATCCACTAGGCAATAGTGCCTCCCACAAGTACATGCCTCATTAGGAAAAATACCCAAGGCTTGTTTTTCAACAACAAAACACTTTCTCTAGAATATTGAATTCTATAGCCCATAGAACTACCTTTAGCATTTATTTTATTCAGCAGTAATGCAAGGAATACATTCTAAAGTGTGAGTATTGCAATTGTGTACATTGGGATTCCCAACTGAACAGTCATTTTAATAATACTGGGCCTGATCTTGGGACAAGAACCTGTCAGACCTCAGAGTAATTACTGGGAATTCTTAAGTAATCAATATAATTAATAAGTAATCTATAGATTGGGCTACAGTTCCTTCTCACTCTTTGGTTCCACCTTGCCTTTTTTTTTTTTTGCTGGCTGCTCAGCCACCACCTTGTCCTGTCCAGCCTGAGGTGAACCTCGCCTCTTGCATCAGCTTCCACCCCATCAGGGCCGGCTCTAGGTTTTCTAGGAGCTCCCAGAATGCTGCTCCTGGAATTGTGCTGTCCCAAGCAGGTGCCAGTCCTGACGCCTGTGGATTTAGTCCTCTGCAGCAGAGGATTCCAGGGGGTATAATATTTTGAGGGAGAAAAGGGAGGACATTTCTCATTCAATTCCAGGAAAAAGTATCTTTAGTCATTAGAGAAAAATGCAAAAACTGGAGGTGAAAATGTTGGGTAGTTGTATGAATGTTATAATTTGTTCAAGACACTGAAATGAACCCTCTTACTCCTGTAAAAATTGCTATCCTATTGGTCAGAAAGTCATTTCCATTTAAACCTCCACCATCATAGTGCTTCGTAACATTGTGTTAGAGGGTTGGTTCAATACTGACTCAGAAAAAGGAAGACCACCAATGAAGTGCCAGCACAGACTCTCGCGTTTGCTTATCCTTCATGACTGACCACAAGTTAGGGTTGTCTAGAGCTTTTTTTTCTGTAGTATTTTTAAGTTATTTTGTATGAACATGGAATTATATGTCCCATAGGACTTGAGAGAGACATGGTGGGTGAGGTTATATCTTCACTCTCCATAGCTTGCAAGCTATTTATTAATTATTATTTATTATTATTCTGGAAAGTGCAGAGAGAATGGATGGCCATGCACCACTCTCTTGCTCCTTCCCACTCCCTTTGGAGTGTCTAGCATCTCCAGGGGTGGTAGGAGAGAGCAGTTCCAGGGTTTTGGGGAGCACAGGGTATGCAATCGTGACTAGCCCTTGCACAAAGCTTCCTCCATCCCCATGCACCTGTGCAAGGACCATTCACAAGGTCGCCCATTATTATTTACCAATAGGGCATATTAGCAAAAATAATCTTGGTTTCAGTAGAAATTGAGTTACTGCTTTTGTTGGCTTGACAAGGAAAATTGAGTAAGGGAATAACATTGGTTTCTAAGGCCCTGATCTATCAAGGGACTTAAATACAGTCTTATCTTTAACACATGTTAAAGTTGAGTAGGTGCTTACGTGCTTTGCTGGATTAGGACCTACATGAAATAAAAATGACATACTTTTCTAAATAAATTCTTCTGGCTTCTTGCAATAGTCATAAGCATAGAGTTATTTTGTCCCAAGTGCACAAAGTATGGACTTAAACAATTATGAGATTATAGCATTGGCACTAGTTGAAATTTCATAATCAATTTGAATTAATCACATTGCTGTGGCAGAGAAGAACAATTTAAATATAGGTACCTGAATTTTTTCTCTAGGAATTACCTGCTTCTTCCAAGTAGATTGTTTGGCTTTTCTTTTTTTAAAAAAAAGCTTTTACAGAAGAAAGAAATTGCAATTCCATTCACACTTCGGTTAAAAATAAAAAGTTAGTGTCATTGCACATCTGAGGGTTATCTTAAAGACCTTTTTAGCAAGCTAAATAAATTGTGAAAACGTGTAACTGAGAGGTAGGCACCTTGATTTTTGTATCACCAATTGTCTCATATACAAATAATGATTTTGTGATATTGTTGCCTGCCCTAAAGGGCTCGAGGGGACAACAATGGTCCGTCGCCCGGTGTGCTTGGCACCAATAAAGACACCGAGGGGAGAAAGCAAGCCAAGTTTATTTCAGAGCTCTGAAATGGCACTAGGAGACCATCATGTCTCAAATCCAGTGCAACAAATACAAACAACTTTTACCTTTTATACTTCAAACTGTTTACATACATCTCTTTGTTTGGCTGTTCCCCCTTACCCCTCCCTTCCAGACAACTGTTACAATAAGCTCTATATAAGCTTGTGAGAAAACTTTCTCAATCTTTGCGACCTTGAGTTAGACGCCTGCAAACTAACTACCCCGCTTCTTATCTCTATTATTTCTGCTAGTGTGAGTGAAACTGCAGCCATCTGCTAGAAAGCTGACATTACATTTCTGCTTCAGCCTACTTCAGAGCATGTAAACAGTTAGCATAGAAGTAGGTGAGAGTTCCCAAGATGGAGTTTGGGGGTTCAGATAGGCCCAGAGCAAAAGAGCTTCATCGGCACTTGTGGCCTTCCACTCTCCCGAGTTACCTGGTAGCTATGCCTAGTGGACCCCAACAATCCCTCCTTTGAGAACACTCAACAAACCTTTGTCAGAGTTTTCTCATACTCTAAAGACAAAATGCGATTAAGCTCCATGCAATCAGGATTATCAATGAGAGGGTATAAGGGAACTTTTGGGGTATGGGAGGTACAAATCTTACGTATGAGCACTTTACAGCAAATGAGCAAAAGAACAAGAACAAAACATACCACAACACCTGTGAGCAAAATGCGAACAATGTTTCCCCCTATATCCCCTAGTTCCCCTAAACCAGGTATCCAACCCCAAAGGGAATCCAAAATAGTGGGTTCCCCTTCCTGGGCCTTCCACTGGTTAAAGGCCCATTCAGCTGACAAGATGTGCTTGTTAATGTCCTGTGAAAACTCTGGGACATAGGTACAACACTCTTCTCCAATAAGGGCACAGACAATTACAACAACTCAAATGCCCAGAAGATAAGAAGAATTGTTGACACTAAACAAGTCAAAAAATAACAAGACCAAATACATAGGCCAGGTCGGCCTTCTGTGAGAAAATAAAACCAATGCTCAGGGTTCTCGCGGGGAGTATGCTGTGACTGTTCAGAAAGATCACAACGCATTCCCAGCGACCCTTACTGTCTTTTGAATAACAGCTTAAGTCCCAAATCGTCGTTAGCAGTCTTCTCCGCAGGCTGGACAGTCCACTGTTTAGGAGCGGGCACTGCTTTCAGTCGAGAGTGATGAATCCAGTTCGTGTGTCCTTCGACCTTTGCCGCTGTATGGGTGACAAGCAGGACGGTGTGGGGTCCTTTCCACTTCTCTTGGAGAGGCTCGTCCTTCCAGGTCCGCACGAGAACGGAGTCACCAGGCTGCAGGGAGTGGACCGGAGTATCCAGCAGAAGAGGCTGTGAATCTTTGGTATACCTGTGAAGAGAAGAAAGAACAGCAGACAGAGAGCACATGTACTGAGACAAGAAACTACACCCCATTTCCCATTCCCCTGCCAGAACTGGGGTACCATTCATAGGCCATGCTCTTCCAAACATAATCTCGAAGGGACTAAGCCCTATCCTACCCTTAGGGAGAGCACGAATGCGAAGTAACACAAGGGGCAAGGCATCAGGCCACTTAAGAGAGGCCTCCTGACAGACCTTTGAGAGGTGTCGCTTGAGTGTCTGATTTGTGCGTTCCACTACTCCACTGGCTTGTGGTCGCCAGGGTGTGTGGAGCTTCCAGGGGATTTGCAGAGCACTTGATATCTTTTGAACAATTTGAGATGTGAAGTGTGTTCCATTATCAGATTCCATCCACTGAGGAAGGCCGAAGCGAGGAATGATTTCCTTGACAAACTTAAGAGCCACTGTTTTGGCAGTGTTGTTGCGACATGGGAAGGCCTCAGGCCATCCGCTGAATCGATCCACTAAGACGAGAAGGTACCTGTACCCTTGGGTTCTGGGAAACTCAGTAAAGTCTATTTGCCACACCAATCCTGGGCCTGGGGTAGGTTCCAGGGTGGCTGGCGGCACTGCTACTCCTGGTCGAGGGTTATTCTTTTGGCAGATTAAACATTCAGCTTGTACCTGTGATGCTAGGGGTTTAAGTCCGGAGGTTAGAAAATATTTATTCATGAGCTGGGTAAGAGCCTCTCTGCCTGCGTGTGTGGTCTGATGCAGTTTCTGCAACACTGGTCGAATCAAGCCCTTGGGCAGGAGGATTTTTCCCTCTGTGGAATAAAGCCATCCCTCTTTTTCCTGGAGACCGAGACTGTCAGCCAGGTTTCTGTCCTCTTGGGAGTACTGAGGGGCTGCAAGCTCACCCACTGATGGGATGAGGACATGCATTTGGGCATTCTCCTCAGTTGCTGATTTCAGGGTAGCAGCTCGCTTAGCTTCCCTGTCTGCTCTGGCATTACCCTTGGTTACATCTTGATCTTCCCTTTGATGGGCTTTGCAATGCACCACTGCTACTGCTGAGGGGAGTTGTACTGCTTCTAACAGCCGGAGAATTTGAGACCCATGCTTGACCGGGGAACCTTGGGCTGTTAGCATTCCCCTTTGCTTCCACAAACCAGCGTGAGCATGCAATACCCCAAAAGCATACTTTGAGTCAGTAAAGATATTAACCCGTTTGTCTTTTGCCAGCTCGAGTGCACGAGTCAGGACCACTAGTTAAGCAAGCTGGTAAACTCTCAGCTTCCACGGTATCATGAAGAGACACAATAGCATAACCAGCCCTCCTTTGCCCATCCACAACAGTACTACTTCCATCTGTATACCATTCCAAGTCAGCATTTGGGAGTGGCTGATCTTTTAGATCTGGGCAGCTAGAATACTGAACATCTATGATTTCTAAACAGTCATGTTCCTGCTTTTCTGTCTCTGGTAGCAGGGTAGCTGGATTAAGGGAGGGACAGGTCTGCAGGGTGACTTCAGGATTCTCTAACAGCTTCGCCTGGTACCGAGCAACCCGAGCCTGTGTGAGCCAAAGACCACCCTTAGTGTCCAGCAAGGCTTGGAGCATATGGGGAACATACACTTGCACAGTTCCTCCCAGTGTCAGCTTCTCAGCTTCCCCAAGCACTAGAGCAGTAGCTGCGACCGCCCTCAAACAGGCTGGCCATCCCTTTGAAACTTGATTCAGTTGTTTAGAAAAGTATGCCACAGGACGCTTCCAGGCACCTAATAGCTGGGTAAGCATTCCCAAAGCTACCCCTTTTCGTTCATGCACATACAGTTGGAACGGCTTAGATATATCGGGCGAACCCAGGGCTGGAGCTTCCATTAGCTTCCTTTTCAAGATTTTAAATGCCCTGTCCGCTTCTGGGGACCAGTGAAAGGGGTCATGTTCCGCTCCCTTAACACATTCATACAGAGGTTTAGCCCACAGTCCAAACTCTGGAATCCATATTCTGCAAAAACCTGCCATGCCCAGGAATGCCCTAAGCCATTTACGGTTGCTGGGGATGGGAACTTGGCAGATAGCCTCCTTCCTTTCGTTTGAGAGCTGTCTCTCTCCCTGCCTGATGTGAAATCCCAGATATTGAACCTCTGAAAGAGCAATTTGGGCTTTGCTTTGAGATACCCTGTATCCTCGCAGTCCAATAAAGTTTAGGAGACTCACAGTAGCTCTGAGACAAGGGATTAGACCCACAGCAGCAATCAACAAGTCATCTACATATTGCAGCAGGAGGGCTCTGTCTGAATTATCCCACTCCTCCAAGTCTCTGGCCAAAGCCTGTCCAAACAGAGTGGGGGAATTTTTAAATCCTTGAGCCCATACTGTCCAACAAAGCTGCTTTTTAACCCTTCGTTTGTCTTCCTTATGCCTTGCAGTATTTTGCAGATCTCACAGTTGCTTGGGCACATTCAGGCCCCCCTTTCTCTTGGTTGTCAGCCAAGTCTTGGCTGTGAACAATGTCCTTGGATGGCCTGCTAGCTGTATTTTCCTCTCAGTTAACTCATTCTGTTCTCTTTCCTTCTCCCTTTCTCGGCTTCTTCTAACTTCCAAAGGAACCTTCCACTCTTCACTCATACACCTCTTCTCCAACCATTAACACATACTCATTGCCATCATACACCTTTCCCGTAACATAACTTCTGTACAGAGCTTTGAAGCAACAAACCAGGACGAGCACACTCACTTCTGAGGATTCCACTCTGTACAACCTCTGGTGTCCAATAGCTTTCCCTTTAAACCTTAAATGCCTTCTCTGTCTTCATCATTAGCCTTGGCTATAACCTGATTCCGCTCCACTTCAGACAACAGGGTTCTCATAAGTATATTACAATCATCCCAGTCAGGCTTATGACTAGCTAGACATCCTTCAAAGATAGAAATGAACTTGCTTGGATTCGTTGAGAATTCTCCTGCCTCTGCCTTAAAAGCAGCTAGATGTACAGGGTTAAAAGGTACATGCGAGTAGACAGATACTATCTGTGCTGGCCGTTCCTGAGTTCCTGGACGGGCTACCACACTCTCAGTAATCAACGGATACAATCCCACGGGCGGGGGGGTACTCTCTAAAGCCTGTGGGGGTGGAGGAGCCGAAGGGGACACCGATTCTGGCATTACAACAGTGGGAGGGTTCTGGGGTTTAGCAGCCGTTACTACCGAGCCTGTCGGAGTCAAATGGCACTTGAGCAAAATATCAGTCCTATTTCTTAACACCATAAACGTATACGCATAGAGATGTTCATTCCATTTACCGGTTCTCTGACAAAACAAAAGCAATTGAAGGATCGTGTTGTAATTAAGTGATCCTTCCGGTGGCCACCTTTCTTGGCACTCTAGCTGGTACTGAGGCCAATCAACTGTACAGTTGATTAAAAGTAAATTGAAAAGGTTCTGATCAGATCCAAACACCTTCCAGTTCACCAGAATGCATTCTAAAGGTGTACACTGTACCCTGCCGGCTGTACTCTGTCCCTGCCCCATACCAAGGGAGACTCTGGGCGTCCCCAGGTCACAACAGGCAGACTCTGGGCGTCCCCAGGTCACAACAGACAAGTCCCCACTGGACTGTTCCTACCTTATCCAAGGGTCCGGTTCTGCACCGTCACCGTCGCCCTATCAACGGGACTGGTTCCCCACCGTCGCCCGCAGCTGCTTCTCCACTGTCTGTGTGCGTTGCACCGTTGTGCCCTCCGGGGTCGAGCAAACCACGTCTCCACCGAGGCCCCCGATGAAGTCACCGGTGCGCGCTGGGCGTCGGTCGTTGCTGTAATCCGTCGGCCACCAGGAGGGATCCGGGCAAGGCTAAATTTCAGCCTCGAGCCCACCCAGGGACGCCAAAACTGTTGCCTGCCCTAAAGGGCTCGAGGGGACAACAATGGTCCGTCGCCCGGTGTGCTTGGCACCAATAAAGACACCGAGGGGAGAAAGCAAGCCAAGTTTATTTCAGAGCTCTGAAATGGCACTAGGAGACCATCATGTCTCAAATCCAGTGCAACAAATACAAACAACTTTTACCTTTTATACTTCAAACTGTTTACATACATCTCTTTGTTTGGCTGTTCCCCCTTACCCCTCCCTTCCAGACAACTGTTACAATAAGCTCTACATAAGCTTGTGAGAAAACTTTCTCAATCTTTGCGACCTTGAGTTAGACGCCTGCAAACTAACTACCCCGCTTCTTATCTCTATTATTTCTGCTAGTGTGAGTGAAACTGCAGCCATCTGCTAGAAAGCTGACATTACATTTCTGCTTCAGCCTGCTTCAGAGCATGTAAACAGTTAGCATAGAAGTAGGTGAGAGTTCCCAAGATGGAGTTTGGGGGTTCAGATAGGCCCAGAGCAAAAGAGCTTCATCGGCACTTGTGGCCTTCCACTCTCCCGAGTTACCTGGTAGCTATGCCTAGTGGACCCCAACAATATCTTATGACTTAAAGAATAGTTTTCACAAATGTTGATGGTTTTGTTATATCAGAAATAAAAACAGTTACTGGATGATTCAAAACTATATTTACCGTTTATTATGTGGCTCTTTCAGGACCATTCATAAAACAAGGTAACCACAGAAGTAGTTCAGTGCTGCTCCAAATTTGACCTGCACTTGTGTTTCCCCTCCAATAAGTAGTCTTACAAACTTAATAGAACTGTGCTTCTTGCCAGATAATATAAATTTATAGGAGTAGCAGAAAGCGTATAGTGCAGAGAAAACATGTGATTGCTGAGTGATTACACTGCTCTACAGCCAAAATGCTTCTGAAATAAATGTAGTCAAACTTTACTAATTCTGGTCACTGAGAATGAAAATGATGCTTAAAATTGTTGATTGGCTCTAGTTTTCAAGATATGCTATTTGGGTTAGTATATACGACCCTTGACTTGGGAATGGTGGAGGATAAGTGAGTTATAAAGGGAAGGGATCTCAATTTAAACCAGAAATGATTAAAATATATCTTTGACTGGATCTATGAATAAAGCTATGACTGGGTTTGGACAGTACTTGCTTTTTAGGCAAAACAATGAATGATGCAATCTGAAGCTGGTATTGCGTCATACATGATATGACTTGCATCATGTTATTCCTAGAAGTCATGGATGATGCAATCATAACGAAGCTTACATCACTCTGCTGAACAAATTGCCCTATATCAGCTCTAGAAATCATACAGTGTCGTGCTCTCTTATTTGTCAATATTTGATTTTGCAAAGGGACACATTTCTGTTTAGCCAAAGTGAGTAGAGATGCCTCGTACTTGTGTGAACAGTGCAGATAACTTCTGCTATGTTTGTGGTGAAGTGACTTTTGCATCACAAAAGCGCAGTATAACCACTATGGTTAAGAAAGCCCATCACCTTTATTTTGGCTGCAAAATTGGAGATCAGGACAAGAGATGGGCCCCACACATATGCTGCAACACTTGTGCAACAAATCTTCGCCAGTGGTTGAACAGGAAAAGGAAATCTATGCCTTTTGCAGTGCCAGTGAATTGGAGAGAGCCAACAGATCATACCAGCAATTGTTACTTCTGCATGGTGCCTCCAGTTGGGAAAGGTGTGTCAAAGAAGAAAAAGTGGACGGTGCATTATCCAAACATTCCATCAGCTATATGCCCGGTACCCCACGGAGAAGGACTGCCGGTTCCTGATGCATCAGAATCATTCTCACTTGAGTCAGACGAGGAAGAGGAAGAGGATGAAACTTCTGGTCCTGAACCATCAATGTCACAGGACCCACATTTTCTCCCATCCTCCTCCTCTGAACCACACCTCATAACACAAGGTGAACTGAATGACCTTGTCAGGGATTTGGAACTACCCAAGAGTAAGGCAGAGCTGTCGGGCTCCAGACTACAGCAGTGGAATCTCCTGGCAGGTGATGTTAGGGTTTCCATGTTCCGTGACCGTCAAAAGGATCTTGTCCCATTCTTCTTCATGGAAGGTGATCTTGTAGCCTGCAACAACATCGATGGTGTGATGGCAGCCCTCAACATCGTTCACGATCCAGATGAGTGGAGACTGTTCATTGATTCATCGAAGACGAGTCTTAAAGCTGTTTTACTGCATAATGGCAATGTTTTGCCATCAATTCCAGTTGGTCATGCAGTCCATATGAAGGCAACCTATGACAACATGAAACAACTTTTGAGGTGCATAAACTATGACCAACATCAGTGGCAGCTTTGTTGCTCTCTTGCTTGGTCTGCAGACTGGATACACAAAGTACTGCTGTTTTCTCTGCGAATGGGATAGTCGTGCAAGAGATTCCCACTACATCAAGAAAGATTGGCCACTCCGACAGTCATTGAAGCCTAGGAGGAAAAGTGTTCAGCATCCACCACTTGTTGAATCAAGGAAGATTTTGTTACCACCCTTACACATCAAGCAGGGTCTGACGAAGAACTTTGTCAAGGCCATTGACAAAACACAAGCAGCTTTCAAGTACCTCCGTGGAAAATTTCCAAGGTTAAGTGAAGCTAAGATAAAGCAAGGTGTCTTTGTTGGTCTTCAGATTCGTGAACTTCTTCGAGATGATGCATTTGACCATGCACTGCGTGGCAAGGAAAAGACAGCATGGAAAGCCTTCCAGCTAGTGGCAATAAATTTTCTCAGAAACAACAAGGCAGACAACTACAGGTTGTTGGTGGAAAACCTCCTCAAGGCATACAAAAGCCTTGGTTGCAACATGTCACTAACAATACATTTTTTGCACTCTCATCTAGATTTTTTTCCACCAAACTGCGGAGCAGTGAGCGACAAGCACGGCGAGCGATTTCACCAGGACATTGCAACAATGGAGGAACGCTATTAGGGCAAATGGAGCCCATCAATGCTTGCAGACTATTGCTGGACAGTGACAAGAGATGCTCCATTTAATGAATACAAGAGACAAGCCAAGAAGCGCCGAGCAGACACTGAATAGGACTAAACTATGTACATAATAGTTTTTTGCCTTTTGTTTCATAATAATTTTTTTATATAACCCTTTTGCTGATTTTTAAAGTGTTACATAAACAGGACAGGTGAAATATTATCATGTAAAGCACCCATAAACACATGAAAAGACCTAGGTTTACAATTTATGATTAAAACTCTACTATCTACACAATATACATAGACATAAAATGTAAAAACTTAAATATCAGTTGTTTTAATTGTCATATTTGAATTCAGCACATCAAAATACATAATAAATAGCACATTTTATCTCTGAAGCAGACGACTTCTCAAAAATTGTAGACCAGTGTTACTATATAAATCTTGATTTTTCTAAGGTTCTAAATCAATGGGACTGCTTATGGAATAAAGGACTTCTCAGGATAAGTAAGGATGGTATAGTTGGCAATTAGGCCCTGACCCAGCAAAGCACTTAAGCACATGCTTAACTTTAAGCATAAAAGTAGTTCCATTGTTTATAGAAAATCAATGGGAGTAGGACCCCTAACTTCAATTTGCACCTTTGAAAATCTCCCTCTGAGTGCTGAATTGAACTGTTACTGATTAAATGAACAAATACATTAAAAATGCCCAGGGACCCTTACTCACAAAATATACTTTGTTCATTTATTTGGCGAGTGTAGTTTAGTTTTAATTATGTTGTAAAGTATACAATAAATTTATTGTATTATATTATGTAAAAGTAATTAAGTCTTAGTAGAGTGTTGTAATCAGTTCTTATTTTACAATTAAATCATTGTTGAAAAGTGTGGGGTTAATATTCAGGTTTTGGTGAGAATTCTAAGTTGTGGATTAATGTAATTAGTGAATATATTCCACTTATTTAAAGAACAGTAGAAATGTTCCGCATACTGTAGGTAAAGATACATGAGTTAACTCAGCCATTGATGCTTAAGTGCAATTTCCATAATACTACCTGCTACTGCAGCATTGTGCTGAGTTTTTCAATAATTAAATCCTGTCCCATAACACCATCGAATTCACAGAGATACTAACTGCGCTCAACCAGAAAGGACTGTTTTATATCCTAATCTTTGCCAACCTGAAATGAATTTTTATTCTTATATGTTCAAGAGGTTTATTTTATTATTTTCTAAAACCCAAACATTTGGATTCAGCATACTGCAACAAATGAAAGCCTTTTTAAAAGCCTCTTCAAACCATACCAGGGAATGAACCCATAGTATCCCATCCAATGTGTCTTTATGCAAGATAACTAACCTGCCTTTTAAACAGCTAAGAAAGCTGATAATATTTGCATTTATTACATTAAAAAGCAGGGATTAGTTAGCACTATTGATCAAATTCTGACCTCAGTTTATACCCCATGTTTCCCAAGATTTCATTCAGGTTGTTTATTTTCTAAATCTAGACATGATATGCCTAGGGCTCCATTTACTGTGAGGCAAGCTGAACCTAAATTCTGCAAAAAGACCCTTAGATTTTTCAGTCTCTTCAGATAAATTAAACATATGGAGGTTTTTATTAAATTAAATATAAAAATGAATAATATAGGCCAGCGGTAGTCAATAGGTGGACCATGGGAAAAATCCAAACTGCCAGATTCTTTTGAAAAGACCTGAAATCTTGTTATTTACTTATTATTATCATTAGTTTTTTTTTTTTTTTTTTTAATCTTCTCTGGAGACTGGACTTTGACTATACCTTGACCAAGAAATTTAGACCTTGACAAAAAATAATTGTTTACTCCTGCCAGTAAAGCAGTCCATGTGGTATTTATTAGATTTTCATTCCATTTTTCATGCTTTCCTGATATCTTCAGTTTTTAAATATTCTGCAGATTTAGATTTCACAGTCAACAATCCATTAAGCCAAATGGAGCAGTTTATACCCCTCAGAATTATTGTTTCAGGCTGCATGCAAATTCAGGAGAACAATGTTTCATTGATCTAATTTGGTTCACATTTTCAAGGTTGTTGTGGGCTTTTGTTTTTGTTTATTTCTCTCATTATAATAAGGGGTAGAATAATATATATTTAAAAGCTGTATTGTGGAGCACAGTTCTGCAGCAAATTCTGTGGCCACATAATTGCAGAATACGAGGCCAGAATACATGTATTTCTCTGGGAATACAGATCTCTGTACCAAGATTGAGTTATCACATGAAAAAAATTGAGGCTGCTGGATTGTTTTGATAGGGAATTATGATTGTCATCTCAGTTGTAAGATACACTTGGGCATTATGGATCTTGAGAAGATATTTAGATTAATTTGGGAAAGAGATGCCATACATGTACTAAAAATTATGTTGTAACTGTAATGGTTTTCTATTATATTCAATGCAAAATTGTATCATTTTAGAGAGTGTTTTGCGTACATGCTGTTTTCCAAAACAGCAAATAGCTGAAAGTGAGAGCATTTCTAAGAATTCTGGGCTGAACTGTATCACTGATTCACGGCCCATGATAAGGTTGATGTTGAGCTGCCCCACTCCCATGAGAACAGTAGGAGGCATTCTGCCTCAGGGAGTACTTCCTGGAGCTGCCAGGCTCTCAGAGGTGTGCAATTGCCACTACACCCCTTTGTGGGGTTCAGTGTACACTCTGAAGCCATCCAGTGTTACGGGCCATGCATGGGGAGTTAAGTCAGTGTTCCAGCTCCTCCTGTCCCTTTCTGGGGTGCCTCGCACTTCTGGAGACAGATGGGAACAGAGTATCCTCTGAGCTCCCCAAAGCGCAGGGGTCATGCGCAGCATCAGTCAGAAAGTCAGTCTGAGAATTATAATCTAGATTGCCTGGATCGTCATCATGCACAAGCCCACCTATTCTGTATAGGTAAAAGAGAAAAGACCAAGTGCCTTATACATTTTTGAGTGGTCTAAAATAATGATAAAATATATATTGTAATCTGAGATTTAAAATGAGGTACTTACTGTGGCAGGGGAGGTACAGCAGAGAAGCCATTCCTTACTCAACTCCTTTCTCTCTCTTGCTTTTATCCCTATCTACATTCAGGCTATCACTAAATCCTGTCAGTTCTTCCTGTTCAATATCTCAAAAATCTGTCCTTTCCTTTCTGTCCCACTGCTAAAGTTGCTATCCCTGCCTCAGACCATCATCACACTGAACACTGCCACCATGTTCTCCCTGACCTCCCTAGCTTTCCTCTTAGTCCTCTACGTTTCCTCCAAAACACTGCTGAAAATATGATTTTTCTCTCCCAACGCTATAACAATGTCACTTTCTTCAGGTCTCCATAGTAATGCCTTCTCTCCTGCATCAGATTTAGATTCCTTTAACTTACCTTTCAGCTCCTTCACAACTCTGACCTTATATACATCTAAACCATCATCAGCTACTACTACTCTACACACCTTCATACTGTCTTTGGCTACGACTTCACAAGGATAAAAAACTTGCAGCTGGCCCAAGTCAGCTGCCCAAGGCTTGCAGGGGTCAGGCTGAAAAATCATTGCACTGACATTTGAGCTCGGGATGGAGAGAGGGCACCAGCTTGCCAAGCAAGTGAATGGGACGGCCACTCCGGAGAGGGGTGGCACGTCCAGCTATTCGGCAGCAATTTGGCGGACGGTCCCTCACTCCCACTCGGAGCGAAGGACATCCTGCCAAGTTGCCGCTGCAGATCGCGATCGCGGCTTTTTTTGTTTGTTTTTTTGTTTTTGTTTTTTTTGCGCCGCTTGGGGCGGCAAAAACCCTGGAGCTGGCCCTGGCTGGAGCTCAAGCTCTGGGACCCTGCAAAGATGGAGGGTCCCAGAGCTTCAGCTCTAGCCCAAGCATGAACATCTACATAGCAATTTTTAGCCCTGCAAGCCTAGGCCAGCAGCAGCCATGCTGGGTCTTTTATCCCTGTGTAGACGTACCCTTTCTCTCTTTCAGCCATTCATGGCTCTAAAACTTCTTACATGCTGTCCCTTGAGCTTGGAAGAACATCTCTCTTCCAGTGCACCGAGTAACCTCACTGTTGTCCTTCAAATCCCTCTTCAAAACTCATTACTTTCACTTATCAACCTCCCATGGATTTTTATTTGGATGCTCCTGTGCCTACCCATGATACAATTATAAAATATTTTTTAAAAGAATCTATAAAAGAATGAAGTAAATGGAGAACTCAAGTGATTGTGATCCATAATACATGCTGGGAAAAAAACTAGTTCTCCTTTCATTTTGTTTTGCCCCACCATCCCCACGTTCCCTGCCTCCTTCTCTAAGTGTCTCTACTCTTTATAAACTAGATGATAAGCTCTTCGGTTTAGCCTCAGATTTACGATGCTGCTCAAGTAGTAACAACACTGTTGAAATTATGTGAAGGAACAGGGAAAAGGCCATTACTAGATAAATAGGTGGTGGTGGTACTTGTGGTGCTGGGGGGGAAAAAGCAACAAAGTCTGTGAGACAGGCTGGAGTTAATTCAGTGAGGATTTTAAAAACAAGGAGGGAAACCATAAACTAGATTCTGAAATGCATTTGGAGCTGGCAGTGTTAACAGTTCAATTGACTTGCTCTTTGTATATGTGAAGAGGTAGACCACAACTCTCAGCACATGCTGGATTCTGGTGAGCCGGGAATTGAAGAGTCCATAGAGAAGGGAGTTGCAAAAGTCAAGACAAGTTGAGTATGATACATACTCCTCTAAAAGAGTAAAAATAAAAATATATGATAAAGTAGCTTTATTTTTTCATTTGAACAAGAATATTCATGTGTCGGTTTGAGATCTGCATCAACAAAGAGGATTATTTAAATCAAACTATTTCCACTGAAAATGAGATCTGAACAATTCCTCAAGTGTATATACAGATCGCATTTTGACTCTTGGAATTTCAATATGCCTTTGAGGTTTTTGCCATTTCATTTGCCACTTTAAATCCTACAGTGGTTCTAAATAGGAACTGACAACACTAGCTGTGGTTAGGAAGATCTGATGTTTAGTCTTATGGTAGAAACAACAAAACACAAATGTAGTTTCTACATATTTCTCTTTCATATTTGAGGCATTTCTTCCCTTTGTGACTTGTACAAAATGATTCATATTTTTAATGAATATCCATACTTATGCGAGTGGAACAGTTTCTATTGGGCATACATATACTGCAGAGCTTCCTGTCTGCTGTGGGAGGTGGAGGGTCTCCACTCACTACCCCCTCAGGTTGCTCACTACTCTATCCCTCCCCCAGACTTCCTGGGGGGTAAGAGGTCTCTGCTACTCTACTCCCGCTCTAGCCTACATTTTTATAGTACTTATCCTTTATAAATACCTGCAGCAGCAGTGGCTGTGGCTCATAGCTTTGTCAAACAGCAGCACCTCGAAGTTGACATGAATCATGACACTTTCACTTTTGTCTAGGGAACATCAGAGTCCTGAAAATGACCCATCTTGTTAATTTCACTGTGCTTTTGCTTGTCAGCTTGTGACGTTATCTGATTAAAATATGACCATATAGATTATGGTTGCAATGACTGTTATATATTTGCAACAAATCTTGTACAAAGGTTGTCAAGTGAGGTGTCTATAAAAAGGTTATGATTTGCTCATTATGATTATGCTATCTGTATCATGTATCATATTTGTATTTAAAGTTATGAGTATTGGCTCTATACCTGTATTTCAAATGTTTGTTCCTGAGGTAATTAATGAAGTAGTTAGCCAGCACATCTTGAAGAGACTATTCAAATTAAGTGGCTCATCAAGAAACACTTAACTGACAATGGCCCATGGGAGATGCCCATTTATACTGAATGGACTATTCTGCAAACATTCCATCTGAAGTATGGGTAATGGCTTCCTGCAATGACTAGGCGAAATGCATGGACATGTGACTTGTCCATGTGACTCCAACCACCATCTTGTTACTGTACTTTTCCACAGTAAGAACCATGAGATTCCCTCCACACGGCAGAAGAGATAAAAGTCCCTGAAAACCCCTCCATTTTGCCTCTTTTCTGCTCAAACCTCTGGAATATGGACTTATACTAATGGGAGTATTCTATCCAAGGGATGAGGACCTTCCAATGATTTGGAAGCAACCAGAGTTTATTAAGCCAGCAGTTTATTCCATCACTGCTACAAGCCTGAACCAAGAACTTTGCAATTACTGTATGTATTTGATTCCTTTAACCAATTTTAACTTCTTTCCTTCTTTCTTTCTTTTCACTAAAGGATTGGCATCAGTGTGATTTTTGGGTAAGATCTAAGTTATATATTGACCTGGGTGTGTGGCTGGTCCTTTGGGATCAGAAGAACCCTTTATTTGAAGAGACTGGTTTTAAAGAACCACTCAACTCTAAGTCTAGTGGTTTTGGTGGTAATATAAGGACTGGAATGCCTAAGGAAACTGCTTTTATGACTTCTTGTTAGCCAGTGTGGTGAAACAGAAGTTTACTTTTGTTGCTGGTTTGGTATATCCTATGGGGGATTAGCCACCAGTCTTGGGGTGTATCTGCCGTATTTCTCAATAGTTTGTCATGAATTTGGCATTCTCAGGTGAGACCTACTGAGGCATGGTTACACAGTTACAAACAGAAATGGAGCCATCTGTCTGCAGACTCAGGAATAAAACATTGTCTTGATTGCATCAATTTTATGTGTAAGGCTATTTACACAACCACAAGGGTTGTGAATATTACTGATTTTAAAAATGGAAGCTTAAATTCTACAGGAATTGATGGTTTAGTTTTCAATGCTTGCTGGGGAAAGTTTCCTCACTTGAAAATGATGCATGAACTAGGGGATTTTTAAGTCCTAGAGTTGCATTCACAGATTTATTTCTTCAGCACAGGAGATTTACTCTCAAATCACTATTTATATTGTGCTTCAATTTCAAGTTTGGCAAATAGGATTATTTTCACCCTCAAAAGACTAGATTCTTTGCTGCGCTAAGCAGAAATTCGATGCAGAAGAGGCTGGTGTGGATGGGGGCTCAGACATAGTTACAGTTTTCTTATTAACCTTTACAAGCCTGGAAGCTCCTCTAACCTGTAGCCAACTAGAACTGTTCATCAGCTAAGGACAGCCAGAGAGCCAAGTGTCCTATGCTGTCCATACACATTCAGCATAGTTTGTGTCAAAATATAAATGTCAGTTGCTCAAATAGTTCTTTCAGTCGAGTCATTTACTACAAGAATGTGGATCTGAGGTGTAGCCATTTTGAAGCTACATAAGTTGAATAAACTTTAACCTATTCCCGTTTCTGAGACATTCCTTGAGACATCTCAGAATGTAGCTTTTAATTGTTAAAATCTCTAACTTCAATTCACTAACCATATCTGTTCAACAAATGTATAGTTCAATAGAACACATGCTGTAATAAGGATATAGATAATACTTATCCCAAATGTATACATTCTTGCATTGGATTAGTATAATATCCCTCCCAACCTTGTGAAAAGATGAGTATACCATGTACCAATATCTCAGCTATGTCAGTTTATGCATGGCTATCACATCTGTAAAGTGTGGCTTTTGTCAGAGAAGAGACGAGTCTATTTTTGGAGATGTCAGCTCAGTGTGGGCTGGCAATGGGTACCTTTGCTCAGTCCTTTTTTTAAGAAAAGTGGGGAGTCAGGTGAATTAAGAGGAATTTGGGATTTTGAGTGTTTTCAATGTTTTCATTCACAGGAATCTCTCCCTATCAATAGTTACTTTCATCACTGGGAAAGTTTTCTTATCTAAATACAGCCCTCTCCCGCCCCCCCCCCCCCGTTAGAAAGTGGGGTGAAAGGATCTGGTAAGTTACTTATATGTTAACTTTTGCGGTTTCCTATTTCTAACAGGTTTAAAAATATCCAGCAAAGTGCATTTTGATGTATTGCCTTTACAATGATCACCATTAAAATCTTTGAATATACCTCTTGCAGAAGTGAAATATTTGTTATGCTAGTTGTGAGATTTCCAATGCTAAGTATGGGGAGTACTGGAAACCCTGTGCTGCAGTAAAAGTCAAGATTTTAATGATGTACAGTGTATCTTTTACTAAGGCTACTTTAAAACATGACTTTAGCTTAAATCCAATAATCCAATATGCTTTCACATAAAAACAAAGCAAAAGTTACCTGAGAGCACAAATATATCTATATCTATATATAATGTGTGTGTGTGTAGCTACCTCTGTGCATGCATCAGGGGCCATGGACAATTTCACAAGTGGAAAACGTGGCCCAGAGAGGGGAAGTGACTTGCTCGAGGTCACACTGTAAGCCTGTAGCAGAGACCAAATTAGAATTCAGCCCTGTTCTTCTTCCTTTGAACTAAGTTACCTTTCCAAGAGCGCTTGTCTTTGGGAGGGCTTTCCAGTTCTTTACATGCAGCCTGCAAAAGGTTTAGTGTTCAATGAATAGATAACCTATACCTGGGGCCTAGATTTACTCATTGACACAAGGTTCTGGCAATCATGCAGACCTTTGTTTGTCCCCAACCAACCTAAATACATGAAGATTATCATTCCACTTGACAAAGTGTTTGTAACGTTGTGCAGTCTATATGGTTTTATAAAAACATGATAATAAGTGAATATAATGTAACTGGGATAGTTTTATAAAGATTTGATAATAAGTTAATATAATGCAACTGGGATATGCTTCATGCAAAAGGTCTCTTGTAAGGTATCATTACAAAGCTTACAATCTACTGAGTGTGATCATCCGATTTGTAGAAATGTACCACTCTTGTATCTAAAACTAGAAATATAAAATATAACTCTGAGGGCCTATTGTAATTATGTAAAGTGTGGGCCATTAATGATGGTTTGGAATCTTGATGACTCCCATTAACAAGGACCATTGTCTGCAGATGGCTATGTTTACCTGTTAGTCTTCCTGTATATGTGTGTGCTGGCAAGTGGGCAATGAAGTCTTGCAGTGACATGTGATCATGTCACCTGAACTGGAATCCATCTTTAACCTGGTGCTTTTCCAGTGAGGGGGGGTGGAAACCCAGAGGGACAAAGGGTTCCCACCTTATGCAAAAGATATATAAAGGGGTGGAAGAGAACAAGGAGAGGGAGGAGCCATCATGAAGAATCCCCTAGCTATCACCTGAGCTGGAAAAAGAGCTGTACCGGGGAAAGAATTGTGCCCAGGCCTGGAAGGTGTCCAGTCTGAGAAAAAGCTTACTGAAGCATCTCTGAGGGTGAGATTATCTGTATTCAGTTTGATTAGACCTAGATTTGTGCATTTTTATTTTATTTTGCTTGGTGACTTACTTTGTTCTGTCTGTTACTACTTGGAACCACTTAAATCCTACTGTCTGTATTTAAGAAAGTCACTTTTTATTTAGTAATTTATTCAGAGTATGTATTAATACCTGGGGGAGCAAACAGCTGTGCATATCTCTCTATCAGTGTTATAGAAGGCGAACAATTTATGAGTTTGCCCTGCATAAGCTTTATGCAGGGTAAAATGGATTTATCTGGGTTTAGACCCCATTGGGAGTTGGGCATCTGAGTGCTAAAGACAAGCACACTTCTGTGAGCTGTTTTCAGGTAAACTTGCAGCTTTGGGGCAAGTGATTCAGACCCTGGGTCTGTGTTGGAGCAGATGGGAGTGTCTGGCTCAGCAAGACAGGGTGCTGGAGTCCTGAGCTGGCAGGGAAAACAGGAATAGAAGTAGTCTTGGTACATTAGGTGGCAGCTCCCAAGGGGGTTTGTGTGATCCAACCCGTCACAGTGTTATTAAGTAACTGTTCATCTGCACTGAAACCCCTATCATACAGGGTCCTATTCTGCCCTTTTGGTAGATGTATAAGAAAGGCTGTTACAGGAGATAG
Organism: Chrysemys picta bellii; assembly: GCF_011386835.1. Lineage (NCBI taxonomy): Eukaryota > Metazoa > Chordata > Testudines > Emydidae > Chrysemys > Chrysemys picta. The sequence goes on from NC_088795.1 coordinate 18,889,229, forward strand.
TGAGGTGTTTCAGGCTATAGTGTCCACAGGACAGTGATCAGATCTAAATCTCATTTATGTCCAATCTGTGCATTGTAGTTTTCTGCTTTCCTTGTTCCTAGCTGAGATAAGTTCCTGGAGAAGAGTGACCAATGTCTTGTTCTTTCCCATAACACAGCTGTGTGCCTACCTGAACACGTGGGGGTTTGGACCCCATTTCTGTCACCACCCATAGCTGTGCTCCACTCTCTCCTCCTTGAGTATACAGTCTCCTTTGTGGCCCCCATCCACTGTTGCTTTCCCATACTCTTCGATTCACTGTCCCATCCCTTTTTCTCCTGCTGCTGCCCAACCACATCATCTGAAAAGGGATAGGTGTAAAACTCTTCTCCTCCACACTCCCCCTTCCTGCTGCCCATCTTCTCCAAGATGTAGTAGGTATGTCACTCTGTTCCACACTAATATTTGCAACAAGCCAATACTGTATTAGGTAAATTAGGTAGCAGCTGGAAAAACATTCATGAACAGAGGTTTTTAATTAAATATTAAAAGGACACAATCAATATTGCTAGTATTTTATATACAGGGACCTGACATATCCAAGGCCACCAATAGAGCTAATAAAATCATCATGGGCATCTGACCGTTGCCCATGGCAAGATAGAGCTCATCAACCAAAGGTACTAATGAAGTCTCCATACTACACCAAGACCAAAAAGAAGATCAGTAGAGATTCAGGAAATTGGAGGAGCCCAGATGAGGCTAGAGTTGCTCTGCCTTGACTTTCTCAATAATTTTCCTCACAAAAGGCAACTTTGTCACAAGGTGATAATTGGCTAGGTTGTTACCGTCAAAGGATGGCTGCATGAGCAAAGTCCTCTACTCTTCTGACCATGCCAACTACAGGAGTTTTAGAGAGTCTTATGAGCTGCAGAAATATTGAGAGAAGTAAGGTTGCCAGGGAGCACTTAAAATCTACTTACCATCTGAATGTTCTAGGACTGGAGATTATAAAAGGCCTGTCTACATGGTCAACTTTTGTCTTTTTTTCTCCCCTCTTACGAAGTAATCAAGGAACCATCTCTTTCCCATAATCTTCCATGTTAGCTTTAAAACAAGAACAGTTTTAAAATAATATGCATCTTAAAATAGAACAATGTCAATTGTGATTCATTGTTTGGGGTACCTGAGGGACTGACTCTCATGTTAAGTGGTGCTCATTCTACACTGTTCTCATCCTCAGAACTAAAAAGGGCTAGAATTACTGATTGAATGACTGAACTCCAGCCTCTTGACCATTGTCATCAGGAGACTTAGCTGGTGAAAGACAAGGCACTGAAGCCTTTTATCATCTGTTGGCACTTAGGCTATGTCTTCACTACCCGCCTGAATCGGCGGGTAGAAATCGATCTCTTGGGGATCGAATTATCGCGTCTTGTCGGGACGTGACAATCGATCCCCGAATCGACGTTTGTACTCCACCAGTGCAGGTAGGAGTAAGCGCCGTCGATGGAGGAGCCACGGAGGTCGATTTGCCGCCGCCCTCACAGTGGGGTAAGTCGGCTCGTATACATCGAATTCAGCTACGCTATTCGCGTAGCTGAATTTGCGTATCTTAAATCGACACCCACCCGTAGTGAGGACGTAGCCTAAGAGAGGCCGAAGATCCCACTAATTTAAAGATTCTACAGTCAAGCTCATTTCCAAGAAAGGAAAAATCTGAGTCCTGTGCTCTGATGGGTCACTCATCTCTTCTACGAGTCCATAGGCGCTGACTTTTGTTTTTGCCGGTGTATGCTTTTGAAGAGGTGTGTGTGTTTGGGGGAGGAAGGGGCACTCTGTCAGTTCTGGGGGGAAACTCTTTTCAGTATATTTATACACTTCTTTCATATTCTAGTTATTGAACATGCCTATCATTGGTATCTTTACTATTTTAATAATGATTAAATTGTTATGAACTACATAATTACATTATCATAAATTACAGTATATTAAAATCATTCCAATCACCTACAAGCTGTCTTCACTAATGTCCCAGTTTAAAGACATTGTGTCTCACTGTAGCTTTCTGGCTGAAACTGTCAGCAATCTTATTTACATCTAGTTTCCTGGTATTGTCTTGAGGCACGTTTAAAGACAGCTACATTATTCAGTTGCGTCTGTCCCATTGATGACTGGAGATAATTTTAAAGTCTTTTGAAGCTGGAGAATGAGTTCAGGATGATACAGGCACAGTGAGAAAGATTCTTATAAATTTGCAGCACTCTGGAAACAGTATTTCGAGAGTACTGCATATGACTCCAAGATCTTTTCCTGGATGGGTAACAGCTAATTTAGGCACCATCATTTTGTATGTACAGTTGGGATTATATTTTGCCACGTGCATTACTTTGCATTTAACACTGAATTTCAACTGCCATTTTGTTGCCAAGTCACCCGGTTTTGTGAGATCCTTTTGTAACTCTTTGCAGTCTGTTTTGGGCCTAACTATCTTGAGTAATTTTGTATCCTCTGCAAACTTTACCACCTCACTGTTTACCCCTTTTTGCAGATCATTTATGAATATGTTGAACAGCAATCATCCTAGTACAGACCCTTGGGGGACACAACTATTTACTTCTCTCCATTCTGAAAATGGGCCATTTATTCCTACCCTTTGCTTCCTATTTTTTAACTGGAGTGCAGGGGAATGCGTTCAGGATCATCTAACAATCCTTACTTTAATTTAATGGCAGGCCTTTTTGTTATCTTAATCACTCTGCCTCTGTTTATAAACAAACTCCCTGCCCTAGGGCAGAAGTTGTTAGGCCCAGAACTCATCACATTCCACACTCAAGCTCTGGCTCCTAGATGCTGAGCACCCATTATTTTTTTCCCATGGTTACTCGAGACCCGGAATCAGCACCTATTGCCTGTGCAGCATCAGTGAGCCCCAGAGCCTGAGAGAATTGGAGCAAAATTAGTTCACCTGATTTTTAAGTTGTGTGTAAATTTTTCCCCATATATTCCACTCAGAAAATTGGCATTTAGATAACTTGAAACACATCTGGGTCTAGAAACTGCAGGTTTAGCTTGTTTTGAACAATCATTGGAGACTTAATAATCAAACCTAATTTGGGTAAAATTGATTATGTTCTTTTACTTAAAATCATTTAAAGGTGGAGATTTTCTGCATTCCCTATCGATTTTTTCTCCTTCGTAGATATATTTTAGCCCAAATTTGTTTAGTCATTCCATTATGAAATGTTTGTTAAGAACTTGCCAACTTAATTCTTGACTTTTCAGGGCACTTCTACACTGGCAAAGTTACAGCGCCGGCAGTTATAACGCCGCACAGAAAGCGCAGAAGGAAAACTGCTGTTGTGTGTTTACACTGAAAGCTGCCTGCGCAATATTGTGTTCACACTTGCAGCACTATTTGGAGCAGTGCACTCTGGTCAGCTATCCCACAGAGCACCTCTTTGTCATTTGCTGCTAAGACTTGTGGGAAGGTGGACGGGGTCACAGGGCATCCTGGGTCCAGTCCCAATGCCCCATGATGCATTGATTCGCATCCCAGCAATCCCTGTGCTTCCGTCCACATTTGGCACCATCTTTCAATAGTTTGTGTACTGCACGCCCTGCCTCTTTTGGGCTGCAGGAATGGATCCCGAACTGCTGATCAATATGCTGCTCACTCAGACCAACACGTCTCGAGTGGCAGTGGGGTTATTCCTTAAACTACAAAGGCAAGAGGAGTGCGACAGTGATCTCACCACGTGTAATAGCTACGACACGAGATTGCTTGTGGCATTCACAGAGGTGCTGACCACAGTGGAATGCCATTTTTGGGCTCAGGAAACAAGCACTGAGTGGTGGGATCACATCGTGATGTACATCTGGGATGACAAGCAGTGGCTGCGAAACTTTTGCATGAGGAAAGCCACATTCATGGGACTATGTGATGAGCTTGCCCCAGCCTTGCGGTGCAAGGACATGAGAATGAGAGCTGCCCTGTAGCTGGAGAAGTATGTGGCAATTGCACTGTGGAAGATGGCTACTCCAGACAGCTACTGATCGGTCACTAACCAGTTTGGAGTGGGAAAGTCGACCGTTGGAGTCGTGTTGATGGAAGTGTGCAGGGCCATTAATCACATCCTGCTCCAAAAAACCGTGACTCTGGTCAACATGCATGACATTGTGGATGGCTTTGCACAAATGGGCTTCCCTAATTGCGGAGGAGCAATAGATGGCATGCACATTCCAATTCTGGCACCAGACCACCGAACCACAGAGTACATTAATTGCAAGGGGTATTTCTCAATGGTTCTCCAGGCGCTTGTGGATCATCGTGGGTGTTTCACAGACATTAACGCAGGCTGGTCCGGAAAGGTGCATGACGCATGTATCTTTTGGAATACTGGCCTGTTCAAGAATCTGCAAGCATGGACTTTCTTCCCGGACCAGAAGATCACCGTAAGGGAAGTCAAAATGCCCACTGTGATCCTGGGAGACCCCGCCTATCTCTTAATGTTGTGGCTCATGAAGCCATACACAGGGCAGCTTGGCAGCAGCAAGGAGCGGTTCACCAACAGGCTGAGCAAGTGCAGAATGAATGTTGAATGTACATTTGGCCGTTTAAAAGCCCGCTGGTGATGCCTGTATGGAAAGCTGGACATGGCCAATGACAATATTCCTATGCTTATAGCCGCGGTGCTGTACGCTCCATAATATTTGTGAAGGGAAGAGTGAAAGCTTCACTCAGGGCTGGACTGCAGAGGCTCAGGACCTGGAGGCTGAGTTTGAACAGCGAGAGACCAGGGCTACTAGAGGGGCACAGCGTGGGGCCATAAGGATCAGGGATGCCTTGAGGCAGCAATTTGAAGCTGAAAGCCACTAATACTTGTTGCTATGCTCGGGATTGCAGTGCTTGTAATGCTAGGAGGTGATTGGTGCAAATGATGCAAGAAGGGGCCTTAACATCATTTTATGTTGTGTTGCAGTGCTTTCACTTAATAGAATAAAGATTGCTTTCAAACAAACACAATTCTTTTATTAAAAGACAACAATCGGAAAACAGAATCAAATGAAAAAATTCATCAGCAGGGAGGGGTATGTGGGATGGGGTAAGGGAAGGTATGCAGAGAAGGAGGGGTCCCAGGATGGTTACAGAATTGTATATTTCCAGGGATTATACCCAACCTTCTCCTTTGGATTGGACTGTGAGGAGGAAGGAGTGGAATGCTGCAGGTAGAGACTGGAGCCAGGAGGTTGATAAGAGTGTGTTGCAGTGCGTTGGGGGTGCATGGAATAGAGTTTTGTGACAGTGGCTGCAGGGAAGGGCGGGCACGGAGCTGCTCGGTTAGAAGAGCTAGTATCATCTGGAGCATGTCCACTTGGCGCTCCATAACATTTAAGAGCTGCTCCATGGCTTCTTTCTGGTGTGCTGAGTTCTCCTCTTGGTCCCTCTTCTCGCTGTCCTGACACTCCTTCGGTTCCTGTTTCTCAGCAGCAGAGTGCATCATAACCTCACGGAGAAAGTCCTCCTTAGTTCTTCGTGGCCACTTTCTAATTCTGTGCAGCCCATTCTGCCGCCGATAACAAAGAGGGAGGCTGGGCTCCCACGGTCATCTCTGTGAAGTTTAAATGCAACATGTTACAAAAGCAGTATTGTTTGCAACACAGAGAACACTGATTCAGTGCTTTAAAACACAGCCGGTAATCACACACCTGTCATTAACTGGCTGACCCTAAGCAAGCACACACAAGCCACAAGACCCCCAAAATGGGGAGTAGCCGCAGGTGCAGGGTAAATTATTCTTCCTGGACCCTGCTGTACACTGGGCACGTGGCTCTTGGGGAGAGCCAGCACTATGCGGGGGCCTGATAATCATTCCAGTCCCCACACTTTTCACAGGATGTGGTCATTATGGAAGATATCTCGCTGCTGAGGGTTAGCAGGGAATCAAGGAGCGGTCTTCTCCAAGCCTGTGGCTTCCGCCCTGGCACCTATGCAACTCACCTATGTGCAGCAATGCTTCCCCCACCCCCGTGATGGCACAGTGGTGCAGGAAAGTTACCGTTAATGGGGCAAGAAACAAAGCAGCTCTGCCGAGGAACCTGTGGCCGTGGATTGCCCAGTATCTCCATAAGAGTTTCCTGGAGATCTCTGAGGGAGATTCCCGTGAAGTGAGGGAGTCTATCAATGGCCTATTCTGCAGCTCAGACTAGGCATGCAGTGGGAGACAAGCCCACTTTCTGCAATCCTCCTGCCCCCAACAAATCACTTCAGCAATTCCCAAAATCAGGTCCACTTACAGGGGCCTCCTTTCCTGTTTGCGCTTCGCCAAGATCCGACTGCTGTGACTGGCTGGGATCCTCTCAGGTAGAAAAGAGCTCCTGACTGCATGCATCTCTGGCCTCTGAGTCATGCTCTGCCTCTGGGTCCCCCTTCCCCTCTTCATTCAAGATTTCCTCCTCCTGGCTTGGTCCACTCTCGACTGGCACGCGAGCCAATGAAGTATCCACAGGGCCTTCACAGTGCAGGTGGGGTCACCACTGAGTATTGCGTCCAGTTCTTTGTAGAACTGGGAGCTTGTGGGCACAGCACTGGAGTGGCGGTTTGCTTCCCGCGCCTTGTGGTAGGCGTTCCGCAGCTCCTTCACTTTTACCCTATACTGCAGTGTGTCCCAGTCATGGCCCTTTTCTATCATGCATCATGAAATCTGTCCGTAGGTATCATAATTCCTATGTCTGAAGCGCAGATGGGATTGCACAACCTCCTCTCCCCAAATGCCGATGAGGTCCAGCAGCTCGGTATTGCTCCAAGCGGGGCATCACCTGGTGCGTGGAGCAGGCATGGGCACCTGGAAAGATGCGCTGAGACCGCTGCACTGAGCAAACACGATGGGGACTTTCAAATTTGCAAAGGAATGTACGGGGTGGGGATAACCATTGGTCACTTGAGGGCAGGGCAGTAGAATTCAAACCAATGACCAGAGAGGTGAGAACAGGCATTGTGGGACACCTCCCGGAGGCCAATCGCAGCACTGTAATCGCCATGGTGTCTCCACTGGCACCGCAGCGCTGTAGCCCCAGCGCAGAAAGCTGTACGCCTCTCATCAGGGTGGTTTTATTAGAGCGCTGCATCTGCGCAGTTTCTGCGCACTAAGTGGCTTGGCAGTGTGTACACCTCGGGAGTTACAGCACAGAAAGCTGCTTTACTGCACAGAAACTTGCCAGTGTAGATGGGGCCTCAGTGTAAGGTGGCTTGGCTTATAGGTAGTAAATTCCCTACTTCATAGAAGAACCTTTTGCTCCATCAGTGAGATGTCTGAAATTTTCTCTTTTGGATGTTTTGAGGCTTCTGTCCTTTTCATGGTAATATCCCAGAAGTTTCCTTATCAATTTTCTTTATGGAAATTCAGTAATATTTTGATGTACAGTTCTAGCACACTGGAACTTTACAGATGGCAAAATTTATGCACTCTCATTCCTCACACCCTGGAGGCATTCTTAGGACTGTAATATTTTAACAATTGAATTTATTTTGCAGTACACTCTCCAGCCATGATGTACTTTATGCTTTGACTTTACTAAACCATTTGTGTTGTTTCCTGAGATTTTCACTGTTATCTCTAGTTTGTATATTTGATCATCACAGCAGTCAGCACCCTAATTTAAGTTGCTTATTTGATGTAATAAGAGGCTCAAGTTTATTTGAAACCACCCCCCATCATACTTTTTATATAAAAACTGAACTTGACTTTTCCACACAGCCATCATGTGGTGAGTAGTATAGAGCCACAGGTTGAGTTTGCACAGGCTAAAAGTTCTGTGGATTAGGGTGTGAGAAAATGTCCTCACTACAACTGAATGTGGCAGGTCTTTGTTCAGACAGCACTAAGAAAGAGTTGTGGCCCCTTTAAGCATCTCTGCTGCTCTAGGTTACTCAGGGAAGGTTAAGAGGGCAACATCAGAGAGGATCAAGGGGGAAGTGGAATCCCAACTCAGGTGGAGGGCATTGACCTACCAGGTGGGAAGGATAAATATGCTGCATGTTCTCCAGATGAAATCCTCTTAACCACTGACTGATAGCCTTTTCTGTTACTTATCTCCATTCATATCGCTCTTCCAGAATACCGGTAGCTTCTTACTCAAAGCTGAAGTCAAAAATGCTGGCTTGTGGGAATTGAAGTTGGTCTGGGTTTTGTTAGGTTCTGATCTCCATCTCACCTCTGTATGACTTGGGCAGGGGTAAAAGTAGAAATAGGGACTTACCAGTACGGGGCTGGGTTGGGGCCGGCTCTGGCCTCCGGAAGGGGCGGGGCCTCGGGCGGAAGGGGCGGGGATGGGGGGTCAGAGCCAGCCCGCCCTGTATCGGTAAGTGCCCTCCCCCTCCCCTGCTAGGGTAGCAGTGGCAGCTGGTGGTTCTGGCAGCAGTTTAAAGGGCCCAGGGCTCGGCCGCTGCTACGGCCCCGGCCCTGGCCCTTTAAACCACTGCCGGAGCCCCCGGCTGCCGCTGCTACCCCAGGGCTCCGGCAGCAGGGCTCTGGCGGCTATTTAAAGGGCCCGGGGCTCCCCTGCTTCTACCGCCCCGGGCCCTTTAAATAGCCACCAGAGCCTGCCAGAGCCCTGGGGTAGCAGCGGCAGCCGGAGCCCCGTGCCCTTTAAATAGCCCCCGGAGCTCTGCCGCTATCCCAGGGCTCTGGGGGCTATTTAAAGAGCCCAGGACCCCCTGCTTCTACCACTCCGGCCTATTAAATAGTCCCCGGAGCCCTGGGCTAGCGGTGGCGGGGCTCTAGCGGCTATTTAAAGGGCCCAGGGCAGTAGAGGCAGTGGGAGCCCCAGCCCTTTAAATAACCCTCAGAGCCCCGCCGTTACTCCAGGGCTCCAGCAGTGGGGCTCTGGCGGCAATTTAAAGGGTCTGGGGCTCCAGCCACTGCTGGGAACCCCAGGCCCTTTAAATTGCTGCCTGGGGAAGCCGGGGCGTACCGGCTTACTTTCACCTCTGGACTTGGGTTCCTGAGTGCCAAGGATCGCGATAATTTGAAGTGTACATGTTATATCTTTGTTGCGCTCTTCAGGGAAGTTGAGCTGAGCTGGACAAAAAGCTGTTTCCACTAGAACTAAAACTTCTTGTATGATGTTTACTAGATGCTTCCCTTTTCAGTAGTCCTGTGAAGTGACACTATGGAATCCTGTACTGACTTTGGATGCATTTATTTAGATTCATGCACACCCTAGCAAAACAGTCACTTCATGCAAATCCGCAGCTCCCTCATTCTGTTTCAGACCAAGGGTTGCTTTTTAGTCTCAAAAGAGTTAGCTTTTGTGCAGGAAACCTCAGGAAAGAGCAAAAAGGATTAGTTTCAGTAAATGGAAATTCCCGATTGGGTAGTCTTTTTTTAGACATATTCAGCTTACCTTGGGATTTTTCCTTCTGTACATTGGGGTGAAAGCATTTTTAACAGATCTGCAATGGAACTGTCCTCACTCTGGACCCGTTTAGATTAATCCTGGGCCAGTGCTAAAAATTAAGATCCTGGACCTATTCTAAATGGTGCTTCCTGTCCCCTGGTGGCGTTCATAAGATCGTCAGCTAAAGCAGCCTTTACAGAATGATCCTTAACTAACTTTGAAAATTCTTTGGCCTCTGTAGCTCACAAGGGCTGCTGGACATTCCAGTAATAAGTATAGATTACTTGACATGAGGTTCTTCAGTTTGCAGTCTAAATATTTTACCAGTGGATTTTATAGGTATCTTGAACCATCCCAGCCCCGCAGCAGTGCCACAAAAAAGGAATTTACAGAGATTTCATACTTGTTCTTAACGGAGGCATCCCTCATCCTTTAAAGTCCTGCTGGTTGCTTTGTTGCTCGAACCCCACTCTTTCCCACACCTGAGCACTAGATATACTAATTTATACTCATGCTAGTTTTGCACTATGCAACTTATGCTGACATTTAACCCCAGAATTTGGCCCTTAGTATTCTTAAAGCACTTGAGACCTTCAGATGAAACATACTATGCAAGTGGAAGGAATTATTTTTTATTAAAAGGATATAAACATAATTCCTCCTTTAGTTAGATTGTGAATCCTTTTTCTTTAATGTAGAACAAAACACACTAAATGAATTTAAAAGAAAAACAGTAAATATAGCAGTTTCTAAATATTCTAGGGAATTATATAAGAGAATTAAATGTATACATACTTGTTAAGCTTCTAAAACAGTAGGACAAAAATGGGAGAAATAAATAAAGGTAAAAACCATCAGGAAAAAAGTATTCATATGACTGTGTCGGGTTGAACAATTATATAGTGTATTTTTATTTTGAAGAACTTGGAATTTTTACCTCAAAACAATTTTTTATAAAGCTGCTTTCGTTGCTACTATCTTGCAAAATGTTTTGCTCAGATAAAATTTGTCCCACCACACCTGCACAGTACTGAAAATTAAATATTGTAATTTTATTTTAGCCTTTGACTATATATTTCAAAGCTTTTGGGGTTTGAAATTTTATTTTAGTCTCAAGCTGAATGTCATTTTTATAAAAGCTTTTGGATAAAGCTTGAATATCTTGTTTGCTGTACTATTTTCCTACTGTCATTAAAAGTTCAAGGTGGAGAGGAAACAGTATTTATGTATTTGTTTTTATAGTAAGTGTGTACTATACTTGCCATTGACACTATTAAGTGAGAGCATGTTTTATCGATCACTTTTCTTTTGCAGTGTCTATAAAAGAAACCTAAGTTAAAATTTATGTGCCACTTTTTGTCCACAATGCTGTTTTGATTCTTTCAATTTCACATGCAACTGGCCAAATGGTTAGAATGGGGGTGCAGGATGTCTCAGGAGATTAGTCATGGGATCTTAGCCTTTCACTGCTAGATTACTTGTGTGACTCTGACCCAGGTCACTGATGACTACAACTTTCACCTTCCAATGACTGTCCACTGGCCTTTTTAAAGAGATGTGGTAACTTTTAACCAAGTTTCCAATGAATATATCCACACCAAAATTAGTTCTAATTGATACCTTTGTTGGCGATTTGAGCAGAGAAGCTAGTGATCAATGGTACATACTTTAAAGGTGGGATCTACAAAAATGCTCAGTGCTGGCCTACCTCTGCTCTTATTAAAGTCAATGAAGATTTTACTACTGAGCATTTTTGAAGATCCCACCCTTGCCATCTGTACTGTTCTATCATTGAAGTCAATGAGAGTTTTGCTATTGACTTAAATGGGAGCAGAGTCAATCCAGAGTGGTTCTGAGAATTCCACCCTAAACTTCCCTTTCACCGTTATAGGTGGTCTCTCAACTTCAAGCACATTGGTTAGGCAGTGTGAAGACGCATGCAGTGATACTGCCAAGGATGTACCTCTTCTATAGAAAAATAGAAGGCTTTGTAACTCCTAAATAGGTGAATGGAGACTCAGTACTGTATAAATCCTTGTACATTTTAAACATATTTCTAGTGCACATTCATTGATCTATTGACTTGATTCTTATTGATGTATGAATTTGACTGTAATTTGTCTTTGATTTGACAAATCAACTTCAGTTAATAGTGTTAAAAGTACTTTAGTTTAAGGATATGCTTGCTCTTGCTTGATTTTTTTTATCAACTGTAATCTATATAGAGAATACAGAATTACATTCCTTACAGTTAGTAACATGGACTAGACCCTCAAGAACCTTAGGGAATTTCAGCCAGCTTAATTAGCTGTCTGCTAAATTTACCCTATGGTTCTCACAGCTTGTTTTTACTTTAAAAAATTCCTGTTAAATTACTATTAGCATTACAGTACAGAATTTTGGATTTGGGGTATATGTCTGACAATGCAGTACTCTGCCAAAAAAAAAAAATAGAAAAAATAAACAAAGTAGGTAAAAGTGTTAAATCACAAAATATGTTTAGTATTTACAGAGCAAATAATAGAGGAAAGCCAGTTAAAATTAGTATTTTTATATTTCTAAAGTGTTCTGAACATAGCCATTCTGCTCCTTTGGGAATAGTAGCAATTAAATACTAAACTCTTTCTTGCCCTCAAGGAATGGAATATTATGTTTCATGGAAACTCTGTGAATTGGGTACTGCGACTTTTTTCAGTCTCATGTCGAAGTATAGCTTGCATGCCTGCTGAGTTTGCTACTTTTTGACCTTACAGTCAGAGTTTGACTGTTTTGCCTTTTCTAATATATTAAAAACTGCTTAGTTAAGATAAAAATATTGAAAGCTGGTTTTGTACCATTATTTGTCATTTACTTTTTGAATTAAATGAGCATTTGTCTACAAAATTGGAAGCTCTGTTCCTAAGATTTGTTTAGGGTAAACCTTTAAAGCCTACCTTTTAGAATGGACTTGTTTGCACAATTTGAATTTTCAATTTTCTGATAATGAAACTGTATGCATTTCTGAAAAGTATTCCAAATTACTCTGTAAAATGTAATTTTAACTAAAAGAAATCTAATTTCCAAATTAAGTTAATAGGTTTCTTACTCATTTTTTTCCTGAGTCCCAATTATTAGATCCAGAGAATCTTTGACCATCTACAAGTCCCATTTACTTCAGGGGGAGTCATGGGTCCTCACCACCTATTAGGATGTAGTCCATTCTTTTCCAAGGGAGGTTTGCCTGAATAAGAACAGAGTAAAAGAAGAGGTCTTTTGTGCAGAGTGAGGGTGTGAGGAATCACTGTCAGGTGGAAATGTTCTCCTTCTGAACTCCCTCCCATTGAGTAGACCCCAGGAGGGAATGATCTGGCCATGAGTTAGGAAAGACGTCGCGATTTTGGCCCTGTGTATGTATCTTAGCAACATTTTTTCTATATGTGATTATCCTCTTTTGGATTAAATTCATTTGGGGTAGGTTGTATGAACAGCTCCACAGGTAACAAAAATGGTAATGAAATCTCAACACGTTATAGATATATTGACTTTACTTTAGCAGAGTCCTGTTATTTGGTAGCATTGATTCAGCTGTTTTTTCTTTTTTAATTGATGTGTATTTCTCCACTGCTATGTTTTCCTATTCCCTCAGAAGGAAACCACTCCAGAGTAAGGAGTGACTTCCTAGACACACATGCCAGAATCTGAAAAGAGACCACAATCATATCGTTACAATTGCAGATTCTAACTCGGCTAGTGGGGCTAGGAATTTAATATATCTTTCTGCCTAATGCACAGAATCTTCAGGCTAGCTTTCTGCTTTATTAAGGCTTTACTATTAATACTTCTAAGGGAGAGGCATGATAATGCACAGATTGTGTGAATTCAGGTGTGCAGTGTTTGCAATAGCCTACAAATCATAAAATGCAATTTTCCCTTTTAGTGCCAACTTCATGATACTAAATGGTTTAGAAAATTGTAGTAGGTAATTTTCTCTAGTGCATTTGATGTAAATTACACTAATATTGTGAAGTGCTTTTTTGTTTAACACATTCTGTGTAAGTTAGATAAATTAAAGTATCTGAAGGATGGAATTAGATGAAGCTGATTATGATGAAGAAGATGGGCTATTCGTCTCAGATTACAATAAATATGGTTAATTCTCTGTACTACTGATGCCAACCTAAATATCTTTACCATTCATTCTAATGACTTTTTTTGTTTATCTATAAATAGAAGAAAATCTCTTCAGCTGTTTAAGAATCATGTGGTGCAGTGTTTTCTTTAACATTTAGAGGTTATTATCTTGCAAAATCGTAATAATCACTCAAATGGCTATTCTCCCAGGATTGTAATAATGGTCTCATATCCTTTGTAGTTTTGAAAAATGAAACTAAAACAAAAAGCAAGGCCATAATGGACAATGCATATGAGCTTTGTAACCTCTGTAGTAATGATAATTGCCCATGGGCTGTAAGTTACAGTGTTTGTTATAATACAGATGACTGCATCTCTCCTTTTTGCCAACTTCATGGGTAGAAAAAAATATTATTTTTCAATTAGCCAGTCCCCTTGAACAGAGAGCTGAATTTTAAGTAAAGAGTCTAGTTGCAGTAGCAACTTCAGCAGAACATGTGGCCTAAATAGGGTTCAATACCAATCATACACAGCCCAGCTGGGGATAGAGTAGAGGAGAGACAAAAGTGGCTCTAAGTGACCTTGAAACCTCCCCCCACATCCTAGGTCTGGCTGGGGGCTGAACTGGACCTCCGCACAAATTAGAGCGGTCACAGCGCTACTTTTACGTATGCTGGCTTTTCTCTGGCAGCACAGAGGGGCCTTAACAGCTCAGAGGATCTGGCCCACACTGAGAATTATAGAAAATAGAACCAAATAGTCATAGCAATAGCTTGTCATTCTAAATGAATGAGTAGGTCTTGGTAGGGAAATGAGTTTAAAATATAAAGAACTACATAAAGTGTTTTATATACAAAGGGGCATCCTACTTTTAGAAACCCTTTGCATTTTTATTTAGCATCTATTAACAGAAGTTGTTTTGAAGAATTTTAAATTTAATTGTATTTTAATGCTCAAATAAGAAACCTTTAAATCAGTGGTTTTCAATCTTTTTTTCATTTGTGGACCCCTAAAAATATTTCAAATGGCGGTGCGGACCCCTTTGGAAATCTTAGACATAGTTTGCAGCCCCCTTGGGGCCCGTGGAGTATAGGTTGAAAACCACTGTTCTATGGTAACAACAACCTTTTGCAGACCCCTTAGACATAGTCTGTGGATCTCCAGACTAACGACGAAGGGGACACACACTTAGAATCATAGAATATCAGGGTTGGAAGGGACCTCAGGAGGTCATCTAGTCCAACCTCCTGCTCAAAGCAGGACCAATCCCCAACTAAATCATCCCAGCCAGGGCTTAGTCAAGCCTGACTTAAAAACCTCTAAGGAAAGAGATTCCACCATCTCTCTAGGTAACCCATTCCACTGCTTCACCACCCTCCTAGTGAAAAAGTTTTTCCTAATATTCAACCTAAACCTCCCGCACTGCAACTTGAGACCATTACTCTGGTACCACTGAGGACAGTCTAGATCCATCCTCTTTGGAACCCTCTTTCAGGTAGTTGAAAGCAGCCATCAAATCCTCCCTCATTCTTCTCTTCTGGAGACTAAATAATCCCAGTTTCCTCAGCCTCTCCTTGTAAGTCATGTGCTCCAGCCCCCTAGTCATTTTTGTTGCCCTCCACTGGACTCTCTCCAATTTTTCCACATACTTCTTGTAGTGTGGGGTGCAAAACTGGACACAGTATTCCAGATGAGTCCTCACCAATGCCGAATAGAGGGGAATGATCACATCCCTTGATCTGCTGGCAGTGCTCCTACTTATACAGCCCAACATGCCATTAGCCTTCTTGGCAACAAGGACACACTGTTGACTCATATCCAGCTTTTCTTCCACTGTAACCCCTAGGTCCTTTTCTGCAGAACTTCTGCCTAGCCACTCGGTCCCTCGTCTGTAGCAGTGCATGGGATTCTTCCATCCTAAGTGCAGGACTCTGCACTTGTCTTTGTTGAACCTCATCAGATTTCTTTTGGCCCATACCTCTAATTTGTCTAGGTCCCTCTGTATCCTATCCCTACCCTCCAGCGTATCTACCACTCCTCCCAGTTTAGTGTCATCTGTAAATTTGCTGAGGGTGCAGTCCACGCCATCCTCCAGATCATTAATGAAGATATTGAACAAAACCGGCCCCAGGACCAACCCTTGGGGCCCTCCTCTTGATACCGGCTGCCAACTAGACATGGAGCCCTTGATCACTACCCATTGAGCCCAATGATCTAGCCAGCTTTCTATCCACCTTATAGTCCATTCATCCAGCCCATAATTCTTTAAATTGCTGGCAAGAATCAAAAGCTTTGCTAAAGTCAAGGAATAACACATTTACTGCTTTCCCCTTATCCACAGAGCCAGTTATCTCATCATAGAAGTCAAATAGGTTAGTCAGGCATGACTTGCCCTTGGTGAATCCATGCTGACTGTTCCTGATCACTTTCCTCTCCTCTAAGAGTTTCAAAATTGATTCCTTGAGGACCTGCTCCATGATTTTTCCAGGGACTGAGATGAGGCTGACTGGCATGTAGTTTCCCAGATCCTCCTTCCCTTTTTTAAAGATGGGCACTACATTAGCCTTTTTCCAGTCATCCGGGACCTCCCCCAATCGCCATGAGTTTTCAAAGATAATGGCCAATGGCCATGCAATCACATCTGCCAACTCCTTTAGCACCTCGGATGCAGTGCATCCAGCCCCATGGACTTGTGCTTTCCAGCTTTTCTAAATAGTCCTTAACCACTTCTTTCTGCACAAGGCTCCCAGAAAGAAGAGCAGTTATTTCTCTTCTGTCATTCAGGATGTCAACAGTGTTCAGTTCTATTGGGAGGATAAGCAGGGCTATTGTTATGCAGCAAGGTGTTAATAGGTGCCATCAACAGATGACAGCAGCACCATGGGTCCCTGCATTTGCCCTCTTTCAATGTTCTAATTGTCCCCCAAATCAATATGGTACTGGCAATCAGTGCTTAGAACATTGCCTAAAATTTTGGAATTGATCAGATGTGATGTTCAAAAGTTATCATTATACATACTGTAAAATAGACTGACATGCTGACAAAGAGAAGAATGCCATTCAGTTGTGTAAGGCCTCACTAGCTCCGCCAACTATTATATCAATATGACTTCCAGACAGGTAGACTGACTCCACTAACTAAATGTTGTTATTTGCACTGTGGTAGTACCTAGGATCACAATCATGGATCAGAGCCCTATTATGCTAGATGCTATGCAAATACATAACAAAAAGATCTGAAGGACTGCCCCTGAGTGCTTATAATTAAGGCTAAGATTTTGTCATGGTTATTTTTAGTAAAAGTCACGGGCAGATCACAGGCAATAAACAAAAAATCATGGAAGCCGTGGCCTGTCTGTGACTTTTGCTGCTGCAGGTCCATGGTTTCCCCCTCCACCATGGTGGATGGGATTGTGAGGTTCCCCCTCCGCCCGTGGCAGCTGGAAGCTGCTGGGGGGCCCCCTTTACTCCACAACAGCTGGGATCTGCAGGGTGACCATATTTCCCAAAGAGAAAACGGACACTCCTAGTCACTTGCCTGAGGTGTGCCCCTGTCCTGCGTGAGGCTGTCACCCATTGCTGGAACCCTGAGGAGGGCCCCCTCAGGAGTCTGTCTCCTGTCGCTGGAACCTTGCAGGGGGCCACCTGTCACCTGTTACTGCTGTCACCTGTCGCTGGAACCCTGCCAGGGCCACACTGGCTGCCAGCTCCAGAGTCCCACAGCCCCTGGGGCTGAAGCAGAGAATGCCACAGAGGTCTCTGGAAATCACGGATTCCATGACTTCCATGACCTCCTTGGCATAAATGTAGCCTTATTTATAATACTGTGCCAGTTGACAGCAGGTGGTAACTTTGCATCTCCAGCAAGGCGGTGCCAAATCAAAATCCTCCTCCAAGTGGCTGTAGAACATGAAGATATTGTCTTGTAGACATGTAGAACGTTGTCTTACCTCAGGAAACACACTCTACTACAGACACTTGGAACCTATGGAAATTGTTTCCATTGTCACAATACAGATGTCATCAGCGTACACATACTTCTCAGCCTGCATTTCAGGAAGGTCGAATGTGTCTATATTGAACAAAACCAGAGCCCAGACTTACCATTTGTTTAAGGCTATTGCAGAGACATTTAAGGTGACTGATTTTCTCCCTGACTCTCAGGATGAAATTTCAGTTGTTAATCATTTCTCAGCCACACCACATCATTGGCTACAGGAAATAACTTGCAGCAGCTTGGCAGTCATTCCGACATGCCACACAGTGTTGTAAGTAGCCTTCGGGTCAGCGAGGACTAGACCACCTTTCTTTCCTGACTTAAATAGATTTTCTGTCTTGACTCAGACAAAATATCTGATCTTGGGTGTTGTTCACCTCCTGAATCCAGCCTTGAATGCAAGGTAGCTGAGGATCAACTACCTCATTAATCCACATCAAGATTAGGCTGTCCATCAGCATATAAGTAACACACAACAGAGAAATTGATTGGTAGCTCTTTGGATCTGTCAGTGGTTTCCCTGGCTTGGGAGCAGCTATGACCTTTGTTCTGAACAGACTCAGAAATTGAAGCAACTAGCTTTTGGCAATTGGCCCAAAGTGAGAGATTAACTTGTTATGGATATTGTCTGGACCAGGAGCCTTGTTAGGCTGCAACTGATGTATAATCAGTTTGAGTCCTTGATCAGTAAAAGGAGCCATCAGTTCCTGTCCACACTTGAAGTCTGCCATCTGTCAGCAACCATTTTAACTGCATGTCTGAAAACTTTATCTTGATTGGGAGCTCTGCCATTGGCCACCAATTGAGATGTGATGGAGTTTTGTGTATTCCCTCTTGCCCAGACTAGAGTCTGTGCTCAGACTCTTAAAAGTTTGCCAAGCTTCACAACTAGAATGCGTGAATTTTGATTTGGAGACAGTTTCTTTCCATCGCTCTTGCCTGGTTTGATCTAGAAAGCAAAAAAGTCTCTAGTTTTGACAAAAATCTCCTGTTCATTCTTGTCGGATTTTAATTCCTGATATCTGTTTGCATGATATGACCTTCCAGGAATGAATTGTTCAGAAAAATCCCTTAGGTATCGATTTATTTGCAGTGGCCAGAACTTTTATCACAGAAAACTTGATAGATGGCCCTAATATAATTGTTCCCAATATTTGATTTGAAGTCTTTACCCACAAGAGAGTCCAACTCAGTTTGGAACAGATCTCATCTTGCCTTTCAGAAATTCCAGTGGAATTTGTATGCATGTTGTGCACAGATATGGCTGGTGCTGGGATTGAGGAAGAAAAACAAACATTTTACACTGTGTGACTAACAGAGCTTGTTGCTCTGTTGTATAAAAGAGTATGGAAAGTGGATTGCTGCTTAGGATCATACAGAAGCTGCAGGTTGTCCATAGACATCTACTTCTTTAGCCTTACTCCATCTGCATAATTATCTGGATATTCCGTAGTGGGAATGGTGTGAATTAATATTGCCACAGTAGACTAAAGGTCCTGAGAAAATGAATAAGGCATGAGTTGGCCAATTGGCAGATGGAGGTTTGTAGACGTTGATAAGAATCAGGTCCTTCACTTTTATAGCCTGCCATTCGATAACATCATATGTACCTGATAATGAGACTGGAGTTGCTGGGATACCTTTCCTGATGAAGGATGCCATCCTGTATTGCCTGTGATGGAGGTAAGGCACAAGCACAAAGCCAGGAATTTATAGTTGAAAGTGTCAGTAGTAGAGTGTGTTTCCTGAAGTAAGACAATATTCTACATGTCTACAAGACAATATCTTCATGTTCTACAGCCACTTGAAGGAGGATATCCCTCTTGGCCACTAAAATTCCCTTGATATTGAGGTATGGCACCTGGAGAGCCAACCCCAACACTAAGGTTTATAATGCTGGCCCTAGTAGGGGGTCTCCCTGGATGCTGCTGCTTTCAGACATTTCCCCTTACCGGAAAAATCCACAGAACTGATGGAACCAAAGCATAGTAAATAGTTTGGTTATAGTAAATAGTTTGAAAGGAATCTCAGCCAAGACATGGACATTTTGACCACTTATTTCTAGCAATGGAGACCAATTCTGAGTGAAACCAAGACAGTAGAAACAATCTACAAATATATCCCTATAGTTTTTCACATGGAATCATCTATGAAAAAGGCTGAAATTGCCTGCCCCTGTTAAGTGGCTACAAAGTTGTAGACCAGAGGGAGGTCACTTTGAATATTTGTCACTATAAGTGGTTAATAAGTGGTTAGGCGAAAATTAAGCTGCCAGATAAGAGCTAGAATATATAGTAATAACCCTTACTAACATCAATCATTTCTTGAATGTCTATAGACTTCTGTTTTATTCTTGGAATCATACACAAGAGATATGTAGAAACTTGAGTTACAGTTAATTAATTTCCCTTTATAATGATCATGCAACAATAGTTTTCCCACTGAAACCAATGCAGTGCTTCATTTGCAAGAACGTCTGTTACTATCCTTGTGTGATTCTTATAAGAAAGGATTGTTGAAATTTGATATGACTATAGAAGGCAGCTGAACAAACCAGAGCACATTATCTGCTGCACATGAGAACAGTTTGATACCCAGCACCACTTGTGAACTACTGCACAGTAATAAACAGTGAGTTTCTGGATTTTTTTGATATTCTATAATTGGAAGCTCTTGAGATGGGAAGCAAGGGGACAGGGAAATTAGAGCAGCTTTTTACAGTTCAATCTGAAAAGTTGGTATAAAAAGTCTTTTCTAACAGGATTCTGTAGTGGGGCATTTGCAGTGACCCCAGCCTCATTTTTATAAGTTGGTGTTTCAGTAATGACTTCAAACATAGACTTTTATCATAAAAATGTGAACTGCAGTTTATGAATGGAGAAAAGAAAATTCTAAGGCATATTTTTTCTAGGACAAGAAATAGTTTGAATAGGGTGTCCTTTGCCAGATTTTGACTTTTTTTCCCCATATTGAACTTACCATGACTTTTACACAATTTTTAAAAATAATTCTTATGTCTTTGAATCTTAAATTGTAGCATTTTTCATCTTTATTTGACAAGCTGCTGTATTCTGTTGAACACCTAGAGTCAGTAAAAGCCTTAACAGCATCATTCTGTGTGAGTTGCAATCTTTATGCTATGAGAGGATCTGTTCATGCATCCATAAAATAAGGAGTTACAGCAATAAAGTCTAGAGGTGACAATGGTGTGAATGATAATTTTCATGTGTGTTTGAGAAAATAGATGAAGCAACAGTGTCCTTGCCAGAGAAAATTACTTTGCAGTTCAAATAACTAATCATATGCCCTGACTTTTAACAACATGTGCAGAATTAATGTGGCTGCAATTAGATTGAAATGTAACTGAGGGTACATCTACACAGATATAATTCCCGTCATAGGTAGACTACCTGCACTAACTTTGCTCCAGCTCAGCATGCTAAAAATAGCAGTGTGGCCATGGTAGCATGGGTGGTGAGTCGTGCTAGCTGCCTGAGTACAGTCCTGCCCAATCCCTTGAGTCCATACTAGGGTGGTTAGCCCAACCTGCTGCCAGTGCAGCCATGGCCACACTACTATTTTTAGCATGCTAGCTTGAGCAGAGCTAGTGCATGTATGTCTGCATGAACTGTGAACCACACTTGGCAGCTGCTGTATAGATATACCCAAAGAAAAGGATGGTATAATTAGAAGTAGGTTCAGCATTGTTAGAGAAATCCATCTTTCAGCAGAATTTACTATTTTTAGGTAATGTTTTAGATTCCTGATGAGGTTAGAACAATTCAGATATGGACGGAACCATATGGGAAATCAATATGATAACAGCAGTGGAGCTCTGCAGTACAAAGTGCAACTGTCAGGTCTCAAGCAGCTTTTTTGGATTCTTTCCTTCATAGAAGCTTCTGCTTTTGAAGCATTTAAAGTTTCGAGTTTAGGGTTGAGTTCCAAGTTCTATGTAATCTTCATTTTGAGCCTTTAAAAGAATTTACCTTCAAATGCCTAACCTGTAAGGCCTGCTTTCTAATGGCAGTTGTCTGTGCTCTGAGGCCCAGATCCTCAGAGGTATTTAGGTGCCTAACACTCATTTATTTCAAATAATAGTCCCTGAAATTCAACCACCAGATAGTGATCAAGCCAGCAGAAAAAGGGGGAGCTATTGTAGTCCTTAATTGTGAGTATTACATTAATGAGGCCAATAGACAACTCTCCAGCATCACCTATTATAAAGACCTCGAAGAGAACCCCACACCACAGTTTACACAGGAATGTAAAGATACCATGAAATCCTTCCCAAAACAACTCTAAGAAAAATTTTACAACTTTATCCCTCTCACACCCACTCAGGGCTCCTCTATGTGCTTTCCAAAATACACAAACAAGGGAACACAGGCAGACCCATCATGTCTAGCCATGGCACTCTTATTGAAGGAATATCAGGACTCATGGAAACCATCCTCAAATTACTCACCACACAAGGGCCAGTTTCTTCCAAGACACTACCAACATCTTCCAGAAACTCCACATTAACAACCTTCTCCAGAACACCATCCTTACCACCAAAGATATCACCTCCATATATATCAACATCTTTCACCATAATGGCATTGCTGCCTGCCTCAAATACTGGCAAAATAATGAACAACACTCAGAAATCCACCCCAAACACATCACCAAACTCATGAATGTCATCCTCATCTACAACAATTTTACATTTAACAACAAACACTTTGCCCAAACCATGGGAACAGCCATGGGCATGAGGATGGCTCCCCAGTATGACCTCTTCATGGGCCACCTCAAGGAAGAATTTCTGGAAAACTTTCTGACACTATACCTTCGGCCCATCAATGATATTTTCATCATCTGGACAGACGACCTAAATTTCCAGGTTTTCTCCACAACTTCAACAGCCACCACCACCCATGCATCAAACTCTCTCTAAAACACTCTCACACCAGTATCAACTTTCTGAACACTCTGATTAGCTTCAACAATAGAGCCCTACAAACATCTTTATACAAAAACCCATGGATCACTATACTTGCATCCACAGATCCAGCAGCCACCCTAGACACACCAAGAAATCTATTGTCTATAAGCAGGCACTCAGATACCACAGAATTTTCTCGAAAGAGAAAGTCTGGGGTACACACCTAAACAAGCTTAAAACCGCCTTCACTAAAAAAGGACGCTCCACCAGAGAAGTAGATCACATCATGCAATGGGACACCCAAAAGAACTTGCTTCGATACAGAAAAGACCAAAAAAAAGAAAAAAAAGAAACAGAACAACAAACAAAAACACTGATCACATGTAACCCACACACCTTCTGGGTGTGGTGTTCTGTCCCATCTTGTGGCACCGAGACCACTTAAAGAGAGAGATGAAATGAGTCCGCTCTACAGGCTTAGCTAACAGCCAGTTAGCTTTTAGCTCATGCAATAGAGGCTCATGGACCAAGCTCCAGAGGTCCCATCACACCCTCGTTGCCACTTGTAACGCCAACAGACCCCAGTCGTCGGTGGGCGGGATCAAACATGGGACCTTTGGAGCTTAGTGCATGAGCCTCTACTGCATGGGCTAAAAGCCAACTGACTTTTAGCTAAGGCTGTAGAGCAGATTCATTTTCTCTCTCTCTAAGTGGTATCGGTGCCCCTAGATGGGACAGAACACCACACCCAGAAGGTGTGTGGGTTATACATACACCCTTGATTGTCATCTACTACCCCACACTAAAACCCATATGGGGTATCAGCAAACATTTACATCCCATATTTGATGAGGACCACATCCTGAAAGAAATCTTCCTGAACCCCCTCTTCTGGCCTTCAAACAACTCCCCCCCCCAATCTCATCAAGCTCATCATCAGAAGCAAGCTCACCACAGACTAGGAACCACCAACTCAAAGTGGCACCAGACCCTGCCGGAACAGCAGATGCAAAACCTGCAAATAGATTGCCACTGCTACAATGATCAATACCCCCACAACACACCTTACAAGATCCATGGGTCCTACACAAGCCTATCACAACATGTGATCTTCATCCTGTGCATCAAATGCCTCAATAACAATTACGTTGGTGAAACCAGACAATCACTATGCTCTTGAGTGAACTCACACAGAAAAAATAAAATAAAAACACCACACCCGTGGCAAATACTTTTTTCAAAACGATCACTCCAAATGTGACTGCAAAGGAAACCTGCAGAACACCTTAAAAAGGAGAGCCTAGGATTTTAAATTCATAATTCTACTGGACACTATAAACAATGGACCTAAAAGAGACACTGGTTTTATGGCTCATGACAACAATATGTAACACACCCTTTGCCTGCTAACCCTTAATTGTCTATTTCATTTTAAGTGGTTTCCTACAACATGTGTGAGCACCTTATACTTAACAATCTGTCCCACCTTGGACACTCTGGTTACCTTCTCCAGACTTGAAGAAGAGCTCCGTGACGCTCAAAAGCTTGTCCCTTCCACCAACAGAATTTGGTCCTATAAAAGATATTACCTCACCTACCTTGTCTGTTTCTCATTTAATTCAAAGTTAGGCACCTATATACTGATCAGGATCTGAGCTTGAGTGTCTGAGACAATAGCCCATTCTTACAGATCTTCTCCCACATCTCTTTGGTTTTCATAAATATAACTTTCCTTTTTTCTACCTTTTATTGATGTATCTCCAAAGGACATGTTCAATCCAGTACCTCATTTTTAGTTGTTTCTATGTTATAATGCTAGGTGCATAATTCATTATATTAATTTTTACTGTCTTATTTCTGAAATATATCTCTTAAAACAGTTATTGGTTTTATATTATAATTGAACTTGCGCCTCAGTGAGATCCTTTTATTTGTCTGATCTATTCTCCTGCATTGGGTTTCACACTTACCAGCTTGTGTGTGTGTGCGTCTGTGTGTAAATATTACTATTATTGTAAGTGCTTTGCATTTGCAGCTGAGGAAGTAAACAGGATCCTGCATTGGTGTTCAAAAATTCAGCAATGGCAACAGATATTTAATATGTTTCGTTTTTATGTAAAGCAATTGCTTCTTGTTAATCTATTCATGTTACATGTTTTTCATTCTCCAACTATACTATAAAATGTTCTTTAAAATATTTAAATCAGAAGCTGTAACATGAAAAAAATTGACTAAAATATTTGGAAGAAACTAGGGAAAGTTTTATTGTGGTGGATCATCCTCCATTTTTTTCTTAATATAAAGATTTCTTCTGCCTGAGGAAGCTGAGTACTACTAAGCAAGCTGGGTAGTCTCTTAAAAGGTAACAAGATCAAGTTTTTCTTTAAAAAAATAAAAATCTTATTTTGGTTTGGGTTACGCTGTCCTTCATCGCTTAAAGAGCCTTTTTACAATTTAAAGATAAGATCATATAATGCACAATATCACATTTCTCTCCTGGTCCCTGACATAAGATGTGACCTTATCACTGTGTGATGACAAATGATACTATTGTTGCCACACAGGAAATGGATATGATTTGGGCAGTAAAAATAATATGAAAGACGCTTTTTCTCCATAGAGGTTTACAATTTTTAAGTACGAGTTTCCTAACCAAGCATAAAAACAAAATACTTGTGGCCCATGTAGAGTAGATAAAGAACTTCCCAAAACCATAAAAGCTCAGACGAGAATAGAGAAAGAGCATTCCCTTAGCAGATGGCATTCCCTGCCTCCCAGAGGACCCAAGTAAGTTCTCGGTGTTAGAGCTCTGGGGAATGTGAGGGGCTAGGAGGGATGGGTCAAGTGCTCTTTGCCATCAGAGCTACTGGATTTCTTCATGGAGTCAAGTTAGGGATTATTAAAAGCTTATGATAAATCAGCGCATCACGAAGATTCCCTGCATTCACCTTCTCTCCACCAGCCAGCCCAATCCACTTTCTGACCTGGGTAGGCTGACTCCAGATCCTCAACAAAATGAATGTTTCAGCAAACTTGTGATACTTTGCTGTGAGTGACATTTTTGTCACTGGAGACCTGCAGCCATGGTTCCTGTGGCCTCACCCATAGAATACAGTAAATGAATCAGGCCCAGTGTGTTTATGTGAAGTTTTTCCCTACCTTATTGCATTTAATCATTTTCCTCCAGAGACTTTTTATTATGATTCACTTATACACCATATAGATAGTTCATAAATAATTCCCTCTTTATTTTATAAAATAGGGGTGTGAATGTTCAGAAGGGACTGCAATAAGCTAAAAGAAGGATAGTTTGTTTAGTAATGTGCAAGTAATATGGATGCATGAGAAAGTAGAAAATTATCGAACTCTTTTCTGAATATACAGTTCATGTGATGCTCCAGTAGTCCTAGGTCTGTAACTCACCAGACTTTCATAATTACCACAAGTCAAGATTTTTTTAAATGGGCTTCAAAGTCTAGGCACCTCAAAGTTTAGGCACCTGAATAGGTGGGCTGATCACCTAACAGTTCCCATACAAGCCATTGGGAGTTACTGAGTCCTCAGCACTTTCAGAAATCAAAGTTATTTGTTTAGGTGCACAAATATGGAATTAGAAGCTTGATTTTAGGCACACAGGGAGATTTTCAAAGACAATTGACAGTTAATCACTTCGATCCTTTTGCTTTTCAAAGTGAAAATTTGCTCCCCAGTTTTGAAAATCTTGATCTCAGTGTTTTAGATAATATGATATGGTGATGTAAACAGAGTCAGAATGAGCTCTGCCCTGACATCTGGTGTGAGCTGTGGAAAAGGACTTCTGGGGCTGATCTTCTTTGCCTGGGCACACCCACCCTGCCTAGCATGATGGGACTGCTTGCCCAAATGGTCACTTTAGCTGCTGTGGGATCCCCAGTCTCTTTGTTATTGGAGCAGGAGTAATAGTGTTGTTAGCCTGGTTATGTGAATCAAGAACAGTAGAATGGTACTTGGCATTTTATGACGGAGGGACTCGCCCTCAACTAAGTAGCATACGCTAGGCAAGGGACATGGGTTCCAAAGCCCAGTGAATTGAGAGAGGCTGGGGACAGGTATTTGTACCTGGTAGTGTAGGCCCCAAACACCACTTTGACCCCTCCTCTCTCCACTGTGTAATAACAGAGCTAATTTTTACTCCATTAGGAGTCTTGTTACATGCTGCTGAGCTGAAATCACTGATACCTAGGTCTAAGCATTAGACCTGATTTGGATTAGTGTTTCTGAGTGCACCAGCACTGAGCCCCCCCTACTAACAGCTGAAATCACTGAGAGTTGTGTTAAGTGTGTGTGTGTGTGTAGGGGGGCCCTGAAGACATGTTGGTGAGCGGCTAGCAGAATGGCTAGTGGAGAGCAGTGGCCAGCAGGACAGCTGGCGGAGAGGAGCAGGATGGCTGGTGGAGAGGCGTGGCTGGTGGTGAAGACTGCAGCAGAACCCCATGGAGAGGCGTGGCAATCGGCCGTCGACCTGAGCAGCGGAGCATGTAAGGTGCCCCCCAAAGCTCCCCCGCCTTTCCACCCAGGCTGGGAGGTAAACGCTGCAGATGAACTTCTGAACTCTAGGAGCTGCACTGACCAAGGACAGAAACTGTGGGTGGGGTGACTGTTGGGTTTCTGGACTTAAGACTCTGAGAGGAAAAGGACGCTGCCATACTTTTTGCTCATGGTTTGTATTATGAATCCTGTTTGTGGTGTTTCCCCAACATAATGCCGCATTGTTTCCCTCCTTTATTAAAAGGCTTTTGCTACACTCAGACTCTGTGCTTGTGAGAGGGGATGTATTGCCTCTTAGAGGCGCCCAGCTGAGTGGCATGTAATTGCCCCAGGTAACTGGGTGGGGGCTCGAGCCGGTTTTGCATTGTGTTATTGAAAAGGAACCCCTAGATACTGAACCTGGCCCTTGTTGCTGCCAACTCTGATGGACAGAAGGGTTACAGTAAGAAATAAGTTTTTTCCAGATATTATTATATCAACCAAAGAAAAGGTAGATAGGACTCATCTTTTAAAAAGGTAATAAGGGGGAAAAGAAGGCAATTAAAAAAAAAAGTAAGTTGTTTGTATTACAGAGTACAAAAGAGTTTGTTTACCAGTGGACTAAACAACATTTATGCAGCATAGTTACATATCACTCATGATCAATATATTTTTTGTGCCAGGACCAGACCAGAAGTGTATTTGTTTTCTAATTATTTGCAGTGTTGTTGTAGCCCTGTTAGTCCCGGGATATGAGAGAGACAAGTTAGGTGAGGTACTATATTTTATTGGACCAGCTTCTGCTGGTGGAAAGTACAAGCTTTCTAGGTCTCCAGGAAATCAGATTGTCTGAGCTAAATACAAGATTGTTAACCTGCCTGCTACCCTTAATTGCCCACTTGAAACTCCTTATGCATAACAGTCTAACCCTCAGTTGCCCACTTCATTTCATTTGACTACCTACAACATGAATTTGCCCTTATGCTTAACAATCTGTCCAAACTTGTGTTTAGCTCAGACACTGATTTCCTTCCCCAGACCTGAAGAAGAGCATTGTGTAGCTCAAAAGCCTGTACTTCCACCAACAGATGTTGGTCCAATAAAAGATCTCGTCTTGCATATGACGATATATTTCTATACTAGACACATGTAGAAAACACTTTTAAATCTTTCCTGTTCAAATAAGTACTTTATGACTACAGTCTTTAAAATGGTTAATAAAATGGGAAAATAGATTCCTGAACACATTCTAAATTGTTTAATCAGATACCGTTTATTCTGCTTTCTCCTAGCTTTTCATTCCCATCAGTTAATCAAAGAAATCAACATTTGACTTTAGTTCATAATTAACACTGAAGTGTTCAGAAAGTGAATGCATCCAAACATTGATGCGTCATTCTACAAAGCTTTAGATCTAGTCTCATTGCTTTGTACAATATGGGACTCTGACTGAACAAGCTTTTTCAGTTTTTAGATATTTTAAACACTGAACCAAATACAGTGCTCTGTAGTGTCTGTAGGGTTTGTGTAGAGCTTCCATCTGGGTTCTGCAGCCAGGGGTGCTCTGTGTATTTTGCCACCCCAAGCACGTCACTTGCAATTGCCGCCAAAGCCGCGGGACTGGCGGACCTCCTGCAGGCATGCCGCCGAAGACAGACTGACTGCTGCCCTCACGGCGACCGGCAGGCTGCCCTCCGTGGCTTGCCACCCCAGGCATGCGCTTGGTGCACTGGTGCCTGGAGCCGCCCCTGTCTGCAGCAGAACCCAATTCAAATCTGGAGAGGAGAAGTAAGCACCTGTTTTCCCTTTCTCTTCCTTTCTGTCCACCTACAACCTCCTTCTATGGTTCGCATCGATGTAATACTGGGTTGCCTTTCATCTATCTATTTGATATAAAATCATCACTGCAGAAAACAGAGACCCATCTATAGTGTTGCTGTGTTGGAACACTTTGGACAATACCTTTATTCATTCACTAGCCCTGAAAGTGGTACATGAGTATTACTATAGTTACTTTGAGCAGCTGCAGCATGACAGTAGAATGGTAATATC
This sequence comes from Chrysemys picta bellii, assembly GCF_011386835.1. Lineage (NCBI taxonomy): Eukaryota > Metazoa > Chordata > Testudines > Emydidae > Chrysemys > Chrysemys picta. The sequence goes on from NC_088795.1 coordinate 18,918,202, forward strand.
TACATTTTAGGAATTTGTAAGGATTCTACATCTCTTTTTAAATTTTTCATATGATATTGTTTCTCCATCATTGTTTTGCAAACAAAAATTGATTTGGTGGTATTTATTCCTATTCTTCTGAGAAGTATTTAGAATCTGTCCAAAGTCTTTTCACGTGTTGATAGGTGCTTTGCCTTGTAGATAAAATGGTATGATGTCCTCAATTATGCCTTGACCATGATCTGTTAGAACCTCATCTTGTTTCTTGATAGTAACCACCAGGTTTTTTTCTTGCATTCTTTCTGGCTTGCTTTCTTACAGTCCATGAAAATTTTCCATTCCATGCTGGGGATCATTGTTATTCTTTTAAAATAACCTTAAAAAGGAATTTAGCCATGTGATATCTGAAATTTACTGGTTGGCTTCACGCTTTCAATCAATGTATGGTTGGTTCATTTGCACTTTCCTATCAGCTGTGTTTCTTTCTCTCTCTTTTTTTTTTATTGCATGTCTTGCTTGAGAATAGCTTCTTTATTCATATCATTCTCCACTGATTGTATGGACAGCAATTTATTATTCATTGGTCTATTAAATAATGTATTTGCTAGAGGCTAAATAGTTAAGTTCTGATCTTACTATTTTACATTTACTTACTTACGTTTGCTTTTGATTATAACAGAATGAAAATGTGGTTAAATTTTGAAAGGTGACTCTTTAAAAATGGCCTTTACAATTCCATATTTCCAGTTTTGCAATGATTTTCATAACAAATCTGACCAATCTCAAAGTTGTATTTGAGTGCAAACTCAATCTGACATCTGAGTCAGTTTTTAAAAGCCTTTCAACTTTGTTCACTATTTTGTTTTGTTTCTGTGGGTCAAAGTATGATATGATAGAATCACTGGTCACTGTATTTTTTTAAAATGTTTTCAGGGCATTTTGATGTGTTTTTGTCCAGTCTCATGTTTCATTTTGTTTTTTTGTTTTTTTTTTAATGTTATTTTACATAAAAGCTAAGTAACAGCCATGTTGTGAATAAGACGACCACCGTGGCAGGGGGAGGGGTGTGAGGAAAGAAAGAAAGAAAAAGACTAGGGCCAGAAAGCTTCTTATCTCTGCAGTGTTTTGTAGTTCATAGTCTTTTGTTTTATGCCTCCAACTTTCAGGGGGTCATCAGACACTCCCTTTTTCTTAAAAAAGAGCCATAAGATTCAAATGCTAATTAATCATCACATTTTTTCTCATGTAAGGCTGAATTGTTCTTTCTGTCTTTGAAAGATGGCCTCCAATCTGGTGTCATTATTCTTGCATTTTTCTATGTACTCGAATGTCATCACTGACATTCAATACTCCATTTAAACATGACCGTGTTCCTTTAATATCAATCTGAAAGATTTCTGCTGCAGATGGGATGCCAAAATTCAAATCATGGTCCAGTGTGTGTTGAGAATGCTAATATAGTGGTAGTCTTGATTAAATTTTAATTGATGGTACACAGAGATTAAATCTAATTTTAAACATGTTTTGATATCATTTAAGTAGGTAATAGTGTCATCTAAAGTGGTGTGAGATATGTCATTCCTAATTTCTTTATTAGGTAGCAGTATATTCATGTATTTCACCAGGGTGTTTTAGTTTTTGCGCCACTGGGATAGGGAATACCCATGGCACTGAATGTTCAACTTTTGTAGGTGAAGTCCATCGTCTAGCTGCTGTAGCTCCCCTTTGGCCTTTTTATGAACATGAAATTTGGATGGTACATGTGACGTGTAATTTGACAGTTTTTTACATTTCCTATTACCCTTAGAAATCTCTTTCTTTTTGCATGATCTGTAAAGCTTTGTCTTCCAGTACAGAGGTTAATTACTTGGTTTTTGTTATGTTAAATTGAGATCCATGCCATTTTGCTCCCTCCTAAAAGTTCTTATACTATGCCTGGTGTTTGAGTTTAGTGTCTGAAATGTCTCTCTTGCTTTTAATGGCTTTGAAGATCCATATGGGTATATTTCATTTTTTGTTTTCTGAAGTGCTGAAGGCTTGAAGTCATGTTCTGAGTTGGGGGCAGTTAACTTGGAGGAGCTCAATCTGTTTCCCTCCCCCTCTCCCACTCTCCCTCAGGCAATTAAGGGAGCTCTTATCCCTGAGGGGAATGGAAACTATAGGTCTGGGGAGGATGTGGTTCTCTATCCCTCCCTTCCCCCACTACAGCTGCTTCTGCACCTGCCAGGTGTTCCCAGTGCAGTGCATGGTGGTGGCTGGTGTTGGTATGGAGCCTTCCTAGAATGTTTATGTTCAATTTTACTTTGGTATGCTGCCAACATTTTTCTAAGGAAAAAAGGGAGTGAAGGGAGATGACAAATTTTAGAAGTTTGTTTCTCACCCAAACCTAAGTGAATTTAGTGGGACAGGTTAAAGACACATCTCTAGCCTTGGTGCTTTGTCCCTGCCAGATTTCAAAGGCTTTCTGCAAACAATGGACCTCAAGAGAAGGTCATAAGACTCTTTTATAATCAAAAGTGTTAGGCATTCTAAACATAAGTTTTGCTACCAGTTCCCACTACAATAGTTTTGTGACACCAAACACTATCATTTTCATAGGCATGCGCAGCACATTTCATTAGGGTGTGCACCCAGGGAATTTTATTTATTTATTTTTTTAAAGGCGAACATCATAAAGGTTGGGGTGCGGGAGGGAGTGCAGGGTGTGGGGGGGGTGCGGTGTGCAGGAAGGGGCTCAGGGCAAGGGAGTTGGGGTGCAGTAGGGGTGCAGCATGCAGGAGGGGGCGCGGCAAGGGGTTGGGGTGCAGGAGCAGTGCGGGGGGTGGCAGGGGCTCAGGGCAGGGGGTTGGGGTGCGGGCGGGTTGTAGGAGGAGGCTCAGGGCAGGGAGGTGGGTGGGGTGCAGAAGGGGGCTCAGGGCAGGGGGTTGGGGTGTGGCAGGGGGCTCAGAACAGGGAGTTGGGGTGAGGAGGGGTGCAGGCACGGGGCTCAGGGCAGGGGGTTGGGGTGCAAGAGGGTTTCGGGCTCCGGCCTGGCGCTGCTTACCTGCAGCGATGCACTCCCTGCCTGCCTGCCTGCCTGCCCTGGCCCCATGCCGCGCTGCTCACCACGTCCCTGCGCGGCCCCTGGGGGGGCCCACAGGGCTCCGTGCGCTGCCCTTGCCACGCCTCCAGGTACCTTCCCCTACGCTCCCATTGGCCGTGGTTCCCCATTCCCGGCTGCGGGGGGCAGTGCCTGGAGCAATGAACGGAGCCCTCTGCCCTCCCTCCCCCCGCCCCCGGGGCCCCAGGGATGTGGTGCCGTGCTAGCCGCTTCTGAGAGTGGCACGGGGCCTGTGGCACCACGGGGGGCAAATCCTGCAGGCCGGATCCAAAGCCCTGAGGGGGCGTATCTGGCCCACGGGCATTAGGGTGTGCCTGGGCACACCCGGCACACCCCGTGCACACGCCTATGATCATTTGTTCTTATGATGCTGTTAAGTTTCAGAGTGGTAGCTGTGTTAGTCTATATCATCAAAAAGAATGAGGAGTACTTGTGGCACCTTAGAGACTAACAAATTTATTTGAGTATAAGCTTTTGTGGGCTAAAACCCACTTCATCAGATATATGCAGTGGAAAATACAGTAGGAAGATATATATACACAGAGAACATGAAAAAATGGGTGTTGCCATACCAACTGTAACGAGAGTAATTAATGTGAGCTATTAGGTGAGCTATTATCAGCAAGAGAAAAAAAACTTTTGTAGTGATAATTAGGATGGCCCATTTCCAACAGTTACCAAGAAGGTGTGAGTAACAGTAGGGGAGAAAAAATTAGCATGGGGAAACAGTTTTTACTTTTACTGGGACCCATCCACTCCCAGTCTTTATTCAAGCCTAATTTAATGGTGTCTAGTTTGCAAATTCCAATTCTGCAGTTTCTCGTTGGAGTCTGTTTTTGAAGTTTTTTTGTTGGAGTATTGCGACTTTGAGGTCTGTAATCGAGTGACCAGAGAGGTTGAAGTGTTCTCCGACTGGTTTTTGAATGTTATAATTCTTGACGTCTGATTTGTGTCAATTTATTCTTTTGCATAGAGACTGTCTGGTTTGACCAATGTACATGGCAGAGGGGCATTGCTGGCATATGATGGCATATATCACATTGGTAGATGTGCAGGTGAACAAGCCTCTGATAGTGTGGCTGATGTGATTGTAGTTTCTGTAAAAGAATTACTTTTGTTCCCTTCAGTGTGCCTTGTTTGTATTTTTGACATTTTATGAACTCTTGAAATGTCAAGAATGTTTGTTAGGCTCATGTGAGAATTATGTAAGGTCTGACCTTTGTTTTCGGAAACAAACTAGGATACCCTATATCTCCTTCTGGAGCTAGAACATGTTTAAATAATAACTAAATTTCTGTTACTAGCACAAAATGGAGAAGAGAGAAAGAGAGATAAAATTGATTCACTGAACTGTAGTGTGAACTATGTTGAGGTTTCCACTGCTTTTCTCTCTCTCTCTCTCTCTATATATAGATAGATATATAGATAGATTCCTAGAGAGAGAGAGAGAGAGAGAGAGAGAGAGAGCATATTTGCTTTTTTGGATGCATGGATGATGACGGGTCCAGTGACGGAACAGTCAGTCTTATTTTCCTTGTAAAACTGCTTCCAGTCAAATACTAAAAGGAAATTCATTTCATTTTATATATATATATATAGATATATATACACAAACACTTTCTATGTCTAACTTCTTACCTCATACATATATATACATACATGCATCTAAAAAAGCGAATATGCTTTCCTTCAAATCACAAAAACCCAAGTAAAGGAAAGTGGTGATTGAAAGACATACTGAAATATAATACAGATTAATTACAATCATTACAGCTAGGAGTAGAATGGAATGTGTACTAAAAGGGTTTTTTTGTTTTGTTTTGGTTTCACTAAAATATGCCCCACAGGGTCAACTTGGATAGAATATCTTTATGCTACTAAAGCAATTAATAGTGAGCTAAGTTAGAGCTTTCTAGAGGAGGGATGCTGGAAAATCTTCTATGCAAGTAATTAAAGCATTATCTTCCTAATGTAGTTCACAAATGATCTAATAGTATGTAATTCTTTGGGAGTATTTTCTTTTCCCAATATAGGGGAGTGTCTTTTGTTTGTAGTCTCAAACTATGAGTGGTGTGTATATTTATTTTGCTTTTATGTACTGAAATTTCCCCCCTAAATTGATTAAAAATATACTTTTAATAAAAGTATCACTGCAAAGGTGGCAGTGGGAATTGTTTTGCAATCCATGAATAGGAAGGAATAGAAATGATTTACATGAGGGAATAGAAATTTTTTGAACCCAGAAGTTTTTGTCACATTTAGCACTCTCGGGAATCACATTATATACTTTGCTCACATAGGACCAGATCTGCAGTCTTTACTCAAGCAAAATTCCCATTAAAGTCAATGGGATTTTTGCATAGTTAAAGACTATAAGATTTAGCCCATAGTGTTCAAGTCCCATAGATCTCCTCTGGCTTCTCTAAAAGAAATTATAGCAAATGTTTTGTTGAAAAGTGCATAGAGTAATATTTCATAGAAATACAGTAAAACTTTTCAAGTAGATGCAACAGCATAACTGAAATTATGAGAGTTCCAGAGGGACATTTCATTCTTCATACATATTCAGGGCATGAAATAATAACTTTAATGTTACATTTTCTCTGGGGCAGTGGTAGAAGCCATCAACAATACCTAGCCCTTATGAAATACTAGTGAATAAAGAATTAGGATAGTTACGATTACACATCTTGCATATAAAAATAAAAGCAATTTTCTGTTTAGCATTTTCACAATTCCAAAACTTTTCAAAGTACACACTCATAGAAAATATAATATCAACATATTAATTTAGAGTGGGTGAAATTCATCCCTAGCCACAGGGCAAGCTCACCACTTAAGTCTCACTTAAACCCTTTTATGAGGGATTAAGTGGAATGTAAGAGGTGCCTAGACCTTCAGTTGACCCTCTGCATAAGAGTGAATTTCACTCAGTAATATCAGTGCTTTTGTTCTTTGTGTTAAAAGAGAGTTTGCATAAAATAGAGAAACCTGCACAAATTCAAAATGTAATGCACATTATCAGTGATTGTGGATCCATGCAGAAAAAGTTTCTGCCTTGGTAAATACATTTTGAATGATCCTGTAACAATTAGAGAGACAAGGTGGGTGAGGTAATATCTTTTTAACAGTGTAACAATTATCATTTTAACATTTGCTCAAAATTGCTCTTTAAACAAAAGGTATAAATGTATTAACTCTTTCCGTAAATGCTGATGTTCTAGACTCTTTTGGCCACTTAGGCTATGTCTACACTGCAGCTGGAAGTGAACGTCTAAGCCCGGGTAGACAGACAGACAGGCTAGCTCACTACAAATATCAGTGTGGATGTTGTAGTTCAGTGTAGACTTGAGCACAGACCCGAGGGGTCGGGTGGACTTGAAAGCCTGAGCTGCTGCCCAAGCTGTGTCTCCACTGCTATTTTTAGCACGCTAAGCAAATGATTGTAAATATAAATTCAGCAATATATTATGCAAGGCTAATACTACCAAATACATGGTATCACATGGATCTCAGAACACGGAGACTAATAAGACAGAAATGTTCTGCTTTTAAGCCGAGGGTTTATTTCTGAGCAGCATACACTGTGTATGCTCAGTTTTCATGGAGGTTTTTACAGAAAATTCAGCACCATGCTTGTCGCATGTTATTGACATGAAACTTATTCATAAACATTTAATTTATTTATTGTGGTATACAGTGGGACATAGTTCATAAACGTCCCTTATTTCATGCATTTGATTCCTACAGATGCCAGTGGGAATTGTATGTGGATCATGGGCATTACTTTTATACTTAAGATCATAAGCGTGTAATGGTGGCACAGATGAATAAAGAGAAGCGTGTCTCGAAAGAAAATCTTTCCCCAAGGTCTATAATTGAGGGCTGGTCTACACTACCGCCATAAATCAATCTAACTTATGCAACTTCAGTTACGTGAATAACGACATAGTTAAATCCACTTACCACGGTGGCTACACTGCACTGTATCGATGGGAGAGCATCTCCCATCGACTTCTCTTACGCTTCTTGGGGAGGTGGAGTACACAAATCGATGGGAGAGTGCTCTCCCATTGATTTAGCATGTCTTCACCAGACCCGCTAAATCGATTCTCACTGCATTGATTGCAGCAGTGCCAATCTACTGGTAAGTGTAGACATACCCTGAGTATAATAGACATAGTTGCTCTTGGTAATTTTTACTTAACATAACCAGAGAAGGTAACTCATGTCGATGCTGATTGTCGCTCAGTTCCAGGACTAATATGTCTGCAAGGTTGAATTATTTTTGAATTACTTTTCCAATTATATTCGGTGCAAATGTATCTTTTAATCATCTTTCCTCTGGCACTGTGAAAAGAGTCTCTCTGGGGTGCCTCTCTAGCTGAGTTGAGGCCGTTTGCCATATCCAGTTACCACCAGAGGCTCAACCCAGTCCAGGCCCCAGACTCTTAGTTCTTGCCGTGGACCCTGCCCTTGCAGGCCTGCTTTCTTTGTAGATGGGTGGCAGAAAAGGCAAAGCTCAGACTCTACAGAGAGCAAACTCCTCACAGACGCAACAAAAAGGTCAGGGGTGCCTGGGTAGTGGTTGTACTGGAGTCCTTATGGCCAGGTAGCTGAGTCAGTCTCTACCCTAAAGTAGGGTAACCATATTTCAATCCTGCGAAAAGAGGACACTCCATGGGGCCCCGGCCCAACTCCGCCCCTTCCCTGCCCCCGGCCCCGCCCCAACTCCGCCCTTTCCCCGCCCCAACTCCGCCCCCAGGGTGACCGGATTGGGGGGAATTCGGCGGCAGAGCACAAAAAACAAAAAGCCAACCCCCTCCACCATTCCTCCTCCCTCCGCAAGTGCTGGAGGGAGGCCCGGGAGACGCAGGGGGAGCACGGGGCCGGGGTGAGTGTGAGTCCGGCCTGGCCCTGAGCAGGCAGGACTCGGGCGGTACCTGGAGGGAGAGTAGGGGGGCGGCCTGCGGGGCCAGGCAGCGGCTGTTCGTTCTCCCCACCTGGGCAGCCGGACTCGGGAGCAGCCGCTGCTGCAGCTCCCACTGCCGCGGCGGGAGGAAGCGGCCATGGCGCTTGGCGGCTGCGGATCTGGCGCCCGGGCCCGAACCCCCCGAGTCTGGGCCTGTTGCAGGGACCCAGCAGCGCACACGCTGCGCCCAGCCCCTGGCCAGTTGCGTCTGGGCTGACTGCCCAGCTGGTGCTGCAAACCCACAGTGGCCCCGAGGCGGAGGCATCGGCAGCCCAGACCCGTTTGTTCCCCTGTGGTACCCGAGCGGGACGGGGGCGCTGCGGCCTGCTGCCCCCACTCCGGGGCCACCTGCAGGATTGCACCAGCTGGGACCCCACAGCAGGCCTGGGTGCCAGACCCGCAACCGCAGAGCGCCACATGCTTGGCGCTTCCCCCTGCGGCAGTGGGAGCTGCAGCAGCGGCCGCTCCCAAGTCCGGCTGCCCAGCTGGGAAGAATGAACAGCCGCCGCCTGGCCTCAGAAAGTTGGAGCCTGGGGAGGGGGCGGTCCCCTTACCATGCCTCCCTATTTTCCCGGACATGTCCTGCTTTTTAGAAATTCCTCCCAGACGGGGATTTGAGGACCAAAAAGCCAGGCATGTCCGGGAAAATCTGGACGTATGGTAACCCTACTGGAGCAGGGCCCCTGGCCCTGGATATTGCTGGAGCTCGGGCACCACAAAAGAATATAACCCGCCGCCCCACTACCCCATATTCACCCCCCCACCCCCAGACAGGCCCCCGGGACTCCCATGCCCCATCCAACCACTCCCCACCCCCTGACAGGCCCCCCCCCCAGAACTCCCGACCCACAACCCTTCCCCTGCTCCCTGACTGCGCCCCGGGACTCCCCTTACCATGCCCATGCCTGCTGGCTCCACGTGTAGGCAAAACACGCTGCGGGGGGGGGGGGGGGGCTGTTTTTGTTGTTACTCCGGGCTGCAGACGGGGAGGGGGAGCAAGGGAGGGGCTCTGGCTGCTGGAGGCCAATGGGAGTGGCCCAATCAGTGAGGCCGCACTCTGCATGGACGGGAGGGAGGGAGGGGAGGAGGAAAAATCCCGGACCTTTTAACCTTGTTACCAATTCCTCCCGGACGGCTATTTAAAGACGCAAAAGCCGGAAATACGGACGGATGGTAACCCTACCTAAAGGACTTGCTCTGCTGTTCGCTGGACTGGAGCATCCTCCATTTAAACTCCTCCTCCCTACCAATGATTGATTGTTAGGGCCAGAGTGGTGGGACTAATTTAGCGCACAGAGCCTCTCTAGCCCCTTCCCTGTTAGCATGGGGTTATACACCCATCACAGGCACTACTTGTGTGAGTAAGGGTGCAGGGACATGCTCTTTGATTGCAGTCCTTTTATTTGGTTGTATCTTTATGTACATGTAACTATAGTCCATATTCAAATGATGAAATCTGATTAGAAAAAGAGCCTAGCACACTAGGATCATCAAATCTATGTGTTTACTTAATGTACATTTGCAGTGCTTACCTTTGTAGCAAGCAGAATGTATTTATGTGATTCAAAATTGCATAGCAATTCAGAAATTAGCAGACCCCGTTTAATTAATATTTGGTTGTCAGTATGTATTCCAATAGCAAAGAAAACATTAATACTGGTTTTCTGACCTTGAATGCCAGAAGAACCCTAATTGGATGGACAGTTTGAATAATATTGTCTTTATCTGATATTCATGCTATCCTGCACCACCAACTCATGAAACATTTCAAATGTAGGATATCTCAAACTCACCCTTAAGTGATTTCACTCCAAATTCAGCCATTTCTAATCAAGTTTCTCATAAACCAAGATTAGTCATAATCAAATCTATCCAGCCCATGATAGCTCTTTTGGATACAGTGGAGGAAATTATGGCCCCATTGAAGTCAGTATGATCCTTGCCATTGACTTCATTAAGACCAGAATTTTGCTCAGGATATTTCATAGTTAGAGAACTTACAGAGATATATCAATTAAAGCCTGTTCGGACCTGTCAGATGCCCTACATTTGAAGTTTGCCCCATATATACATAAAATATCACACAGTTGCATACTCAGTTGCATACACGCATGTCCATCACTGTTTAGGGGTACATCTATATACACAGGTTCTCATCACAGAAATGTGTATGTAGACACTTTTGTTTGCTGCTTCTTAGCACACAGGCTTATGACCTTTCCTACCTAGCAGGCCGTTATCCCTCATACATATTCACACATGAAACTGATCTCTTACTTTTACAAATACATTTAGATGTGTGCTCTAAATATATTCTTTTTTTTTTCCTGTAGAAGGACATAAATGTGAATCTATTCTTTCCCTCACAAAATGGTCCACACACACATACCATCATTTGGGAGCTATTTTATACATGTCCTCGTTTAGGACATTTTCTATTTTTAAAGTAAAAGCATAGGTGTTGGAACTAGTGGTGCTACCACACCCCCTGGCTTGAAATGGTTTCCATCATATACATGGTTGACAGTTTGGTTCAATGGCTCTCAGTATCCTCACTATACAGATTGTTCCAGCACCACTGAGTAAAAATATCTTTTGTCATAGCCTGATATTCCAAATGGGGGTGGTAGTGGAGGAAAGGACTGTGATTAGATAATAAACAGAAAGTAGTGTGGTGAAATGGAAGAAAACAAACTTTGCTCAAAATGCCTCAAAATTTAAGATACCTGTGTGCTGAAGATGCCACTGAGATATGATGGCCTCCGTTAAATTGGGCTCAATTCAGGAGGCTTCAAACTGAATAGGCCAAAATCAGTGGGCCTGCAGTGGATGCTGGTGAAAATTAGGTGTTGACCACATGCAGTATTTGTTCATTCTAACTATAGGAATATCATAGATAAGGACCATAGTTTGGTAAAGATCCATTTTTAAAAGTATAAAATGGCAAAACTGGTGAAACTTGTAAGTTCCCCCGTAAGCCTATTGTGGTTTACTGCAAAGAACATAAGAGCTAGGCTGTGGGAGCCAATGGAGATTAAAAAAAATCTGAGCTTTCAGAGGTTTTGGGAGTTTTGTTTTTAAATCAAAATAATTCCATGCAAAGAGCTAGTGCTATGTTAAGTTTGAGAAACCAACACTCAGAAGTCAGGTAATGCAGGGTTAAGCTTAAATGATCAACTTTTGAAGGGAAGGAGGTTAGGGTTACCATATTTAAAAAATAAAAAAAGAGGACACTCCACGGGGCCCTGGCCCCGCCCCTTTCCCACCCCAGCCCTGCCCCAACTCCGCCCCTTCCCTGCCCCAACTCCGCCCATTCCCCAAAGTCCCCGCCCTAACTCCCCCTCCTCCCTCCCAGCCACGCGAAAAGGGCTGCCCAAGCGCTACCGGCTTCATGGTTTGCCGGACAGCCCCCAGACCCTGCGCCCCCGGCCAGCGCTTCCCCAGCACAGCTGGAGCCCAGGAGAGAGGGCGCAGGGTCTGGAGGCTGCCCGGCAAACCCGTGAAGCCGGTAGCGCTCGGGCTTCGGGCAGCCCCTCTGCCTCCGGACCCTGCGCCCCCGGCCAGGCACTTTCCCTCCCGGGCTCCAGCTGCTCTGCTCCTCCCCTGACTCTTCGGCTCTGTTTAAGAGCCAAGCTGCCCGAGCCAGCGCTACCGGCTTAGGGCAGCCCCCGTGCCTCCGGACCCCAAGCCGCCGGCGGGGCACTTCCCTTCCCGCGGCTGCTCTGCTCCTCCCCTGACTCTTCGGCTCTGTTTAAGAGCCAAGCTGCCCGAGCCAGCGCTACCGGCTTCGGGCAGCCCCCGTGCCTCCGGACCCCAGCCGCCGGAGCAGAGCAGCTGGAGCCCGGGAAGGGAAGTGTCCCGCCGGCGGCTTGGGGTCCAGAGGCACGGGGGCTGCCCTAAGCCGGTAGCGCTGGCTCGGGCAGCGTGGCTCTTAAACAGAGCCGAAGTCTGAGTCTGGGGAGGAGCAGAGCAGCCGCGGGAGGGGAAGTGCCCGGCCGGTATTTTTCCCGGACATGTTCGGCTTTTTGGCAATTCCCCCCGGACGGGGGTTTGACTGCCGAAAAGCCGGACATGTCCGGGAAAAACTGGATGTATGGTAACCCTAAAGGAGGTAGAGGTGCCAGGTAAGGGAAATGGAGGTTGCACACACATCAGTAGAGCTATTGCAGGGGTAGGGGTAGGCAATGCCCTGGGATACACTTCTCCCTTCAGCAAGCAGAGCCATAGTATGGCCAGAGGAACAGTTCTTAGCTCCTTTCAATAGTTATTCATTTGGAGTTATGCATGATGTGCTAGTGCTGGCATCACACTCTGGGTTTTTTTAAGTGTGTGTGTTTAATACGACCTAAATATCATACTTTTTATGAAGAGAAATAGTACATCAATACATAGGTTTCTGTGTGTGTTGTATCTTCAGGCCCCGCAGTTGCTTTCAAAGAGATCTGATTTGTTTGAAGTTGAGTGAGGTCTTTGATATCTGAAACCTGACAGATGTTTCATGTTGATCTAAGTAGAATGGCTTTTTTGAAAACATTTTGACTTGCCATGGTTTTGTTTAGCTGCTTTTAAAAAATCATTTTGAGGCAAATTTTCTGCTGTCCCCTGCAAGTTTTTAAGGTCCCTCTCTTGTTTTTACATAAAAAAATGTACCCACTACTGCTGTAATTTTTGTTATGCACACAGAAGTCACATGGAATTGAATTCCCCTCTCGCTTTTGTAGCCATTTTTTCTATCATTGACATGACATTTTGGAAGAGGATTTTATTTTTAAGTCTGAGTATTACAGCATTGGTCACAAGATTGCTAAAACATTCATGTTAGGGTCATTTCCTTTTATGCAGCAATATGTATAAAACCCTGGACCAATACTTCTGAAGAAGCAACTTTTGTTTTCAAAGAATAGAACAGTGCTACATGAAGCAGAAATTTTTATTAGAATACTATCTTCTCTTAAATATTATTTCTTATTTGAGTAGTGTCCCTATGGGTGCTCCACTGTAGGCGTGTGTGCATCCCTGTGCTGCAGATCAGAGAACTTCGGTAGCAGTGTCTGTTGGGCCCGCACATGTGGTGTCTCTTCTCGTGCTGTGCCACAAGGCTAGCCAGTGCACGCAGTTCCTTCTCAACCACCCCTGGCTAGAGATGGAGCCGTTAGCTGTCCATTAGTGGATCGTTAACTCTCTTTTATTTGTTAAATTTTAGCTTCTTTGGAAGCCTTTTTGTTTCTTTTCCTCTTCCGACTTTTTATTTGGCTGTGTCTTAAAAAAAAAAAAAAAGAGGAAGAAGAAGAAGAAAGATGAAGAAATGACTTTGTTCTCGCGTTGAACCCCGGTGTGGGGATCCCCTGGACAAGGGTCTGCCTGGCTCGCTGGGATTCAAGAAGTGCCACAATTGCAGTAAGGTGAGCCTGGTTGCAGATAAGCACTCTCAGTGCATCTGCTATCTCAGTGAGGGCCACATCCAACAGAAGTGCTGCCTTTGCCAGCAGCTCCGACCGAGATCCTGCAAGGACAGAGAGCTTTGCCAAAAAATCATCTTTATGAAGGCAGTTCTCCGACCCCAGCCCTCTGACGGGTGTGAGTCTTCCCCTCAACCTTTGACTTTGAAGGATAGTGAGTCGAAAAATGGTTTGGGGACTCCTCTCATAAATTGGAAAAGGAAGTGGGGAGTCTCCTCAGCGATCTCAGGGATAGCTGAAAACGATCACCATCTTGCTTGGTATCCTCAGCACCGCCGGAACGGAGATCATCCGGCACTCACTGCAAATGTCAGCCTCTAGTACTGTTGACAGGCCCATGGACCCTTTGGGCACTGAATCTTTAGGGAGTATCTTAGGCAAACAGCCTAAGATACTCCTGGTACCGAATCAACATCAGTACTTCCAGCGATATTAGCCCACCTGGCGCCTGAGAGACCAGTGTGGTTGAGGTCTCCATCTCCCCCAGCACTGCCACTGATGCTGGGGCACTCGGTACCAGCAGAATTCCATCAGATGGTCATCTAGGCATGTTGAAGGCACCCTTCTCTCTGCCCCTGAGTACTGAGCTAATGGCACTGAGCCATTGCCAGGTACAGGATTTCTCCCCACAATCATGCTGTGCCACTCCACTGTCAAGTGAGGGGTTGGATAGTGAGCTGGAGGGAATTTTGCAGTACTCCTCTCAAGGTCCATATAGGACCCACCATCAACAATATCTGGGAACATATCAGCAGATGGCATCACCACCATCTTGGTAGGCCACCCCTGGGCACCTCCACCAGGACTTATGCCAACACAGTGGCCATATTGGGACCCCCCTGGGTAGCACACCGACAGTCTGCCTCAAGGGTGCCAAGCATCACCCAACAATGCTGCAGGCATGCTCCCTTGGCTACGGCATTGAGAGCCTCAGAGCCTCAAGAAATGGAGAAGCAAGAAGGGGACATGGAGGAAGAGGTAACACCTAAGGCCATATCCTCCTCTTCCCTGGATGAAGCCTTCACCACCTTTCATGGCAAATGACTTCCACTTGTTTCAGGAGCTGGTGAAAAGAGTGGCAGACATACCACTGGAGGAGGTCAAAGACACGCACCACCAGCTTGTCGACATTCTTCACTCTTCCTCCTCATTGAAAATTGTCCTCCCAATCAACAAGGCTCTCCTAGACCCAGCTGAGACAGTATGGCAAACCCCGACATCAGTAGCCTCCACATGCAAGGGGGCAGACAAAAAATATTATGTCCCCACAAAGGAATCATTCCACAAGATCAATCTCTTCATCTGTCACCTTCTTTAAGGATGTCCCCATCTCAGAGATCTGCAGAGTGGCGATATGGACATCAGTCCACACCTTCGCGGAACATTATGCATCACTGGGGACTCTGCTTCTATGCCATCTTCAGCTCCACAGTACTATCATCTGAGCAATATTTAGCACAAAACTCAGAGGGAAAGGGGCAAAACAACCTGTGTGCACCCCGATCCTGATGTATGTGACACCTGGTGTAAGTTAGAGCCTTGGAACTGCTCTAATTTATTCTTATCTGCCTTTGGTGCCAAGGGGTCATTGCAGCAGGAAGGCCTTACTAAGACCTAGGAATACCCCCCATATCCCTTTGGTCTCAGCTATACCCACTGTCCAGGGAACCAGGAGGGGAGTGTAGCCAGATTTCCTCCCCCCCCCCCCCCCACACACATACACCCATTTGCTCTTTCGAGTGCAGTTTGCATAGTTTCCTGTTATGATGTTACAAAACCACAAGCAGCAGCGGAAAGTCCCCGATGATGTTAGATGCTTGCTTAAAGCTGTATTGCTCTATATCACCAATTGTATTCATGTTTATGAACATGTAATCAATTAGTGTGAATGACAGCCAGTGGCAAAGCAAAGAAGCAAATGTTGCCTTTTATGGAACCATGGTATTATCTTGGTGAAAGTATAAATCTCGAGGCAGGCGGCCAGGTCAAGGTTACCAACAAGGAAATGTACAGCACACTAAACTTGGGACTGGACCAGAAGCAGTAGAGCCCTCCCACGGATCCGAAGGGACTCCGGGTCTCTCGTCGTCCTGCGGCTGATCTCTGGGCAGCTGTCGCCTGGCCAGCCTCAGCCACCTGTGAAATCAAAACCAACATCCACACCTGCAGCCTACCAGCATGAAGATGTTGTGTGTGTGAGTATAATTACGCAAATAAGGGAAGCAATAAATCAACTCTCAGTCCTGCTCTAGTTCACCCTTTGTTTGTGGTTATTTCTTGGCTGGTTCCAAGAACGGGTAACAGGGAGTAGCACAGGAGCCACTGCAGTGGTTCTATTCCACCTGGAGGTTTCCCTATGGTGGAAATCCAGCTTTGGTGGGATAATACCTCAGGGGACTGGATCTGCGGTCATTACAGCTATTCTGTGCTGTCAGGGGTGCAAATTAGCCAGAGCAGGGGCCAAGAACTGGTCCTAGGTCTAGACTATTTAGCTATAATGAAGTTTTGTCGTAGACTTCAATGAGAGCAACTTCATGCCCATCGTAAGAACTACAATAACTGTAAACTCTCCTCACTATTGATTGCTCATATCAAATGAACTTACACAGGATAAACTTTTTCTCCATTCTGTTCAATCTATAATTTTATATAGAGAGTGATAGATATCGATAGTAGCATACTTAAGAAAAATACATTTAACATTATGAAAAAGAACAATTATATGTAACAATTATCATATTTCTGCATAGAAGCCTTCCAGAGAGAGATTTGAGACCCATGCTATTTCAGGTTTTCTATATTTATTTTATATTTTATTTCCTGATTTATCCAAAGAAGCTCCCCAATTTACACTCACATTCCGCTGAGATATTTTTTTTCCTGGCAATTATTTCATTTGTTTTTCTAGATTGTCTCTGCACTGTTTTGAGACTTACACCTCTCTGTGAAACAGTCCATCCCCAGAAGCTGAAAAGCAACCACCTCAAGGCAATATATAAACACTGTTTTTATTTCCATGACTTCAGTTTTAAATTAGCTCCTGATGATAGACATGTTTTGTATGTCAAAGGTTGATGTTCTATGATGTCAGAATATATAATTTACAAATTAAAGAGCATGTTTATTGGTGTGCAGTTCATGTGTCATAGTCTTCATGGAGTGAACTGATTAGAACTTGAAATACATTCTGTGTTCCACAAAGAATTATGATGCACTGCAGTAATGGAGAGGTTGACGATACAGCTTTTAATGTTGTACTACACAGAGAATCCCAGTGTGAAGAGGAAGCGATTTTAAAATATGTCTCAATGTTAATTTCAGCTATTATGTTGCTGTCGAGTTAGAATGCTATCTTTAGGTAAGGAAGACAAGATAAAATATATATACACTTTTGCTCTACATTCTTGCTATGTGGCATCTCTTCTTTGCAAAGTTCATTTTGAAGTTTTCTGGTCTTTTATGTAAAGTCACTCCACATTCTTAGTTGTTTTTGTCAATGTATTTAACAAGTCCACTATACAACAATATAGGCACTTGGGCCATCTGTTCACCAGCAGTCTTAGCTTGGTTCAACATCAGCAGGATGAATTAGCTGCATACATGTTTAATCTCTGTATGTGTACTTGTTTTTTCTTATTTGATGTCTGCTGGAATCACTTCATCTGTGTACTTCTAATCCAAGCGGTTAATCATCCTCTGTAGCTCTTCAGTTCTTTATGATATATTTTGATTGGGTTTACTTTTGAAGGTTTTCCTTGCACATCGGCTCCTCAACATTAAAATAGTTCCGTTGGTCTTTGATTTAACATACAAACCTTTGATACGTTTTCTTGTTATTTGTTACTTATGGTCATTAATCAACATTTTTTATTTAAAATGAAAACATATTAGCAAGATACTTTTTGGTCACAAACTCCTAGCAATTGAACTTCCTCTTAAGATGAACTTTGTCATCCAAGAGGTCTGTGTAAAACTCCTCCTTTCTGTGGAGTTACATTGAATCTTTTAGTCTTTTTCTTTATATATGTTTGATTTCCTATGCAAAGGGCTGTTATTTCTAAAATCTCTCAATGGACTAATGTAACATAATCTGATAATTTTAAACATTCGTTTCATTTTGTCTCTTAACAAGAAAAAATTATTTCATTTTTGTTAACCACATGCTTGCAGCCTGCTTCTGTCTTGGCCACCAGTTTTTTATTCTTTCTGAAAATGCATCTTCTCAGAAACAGCTTCTGTTTGCTCTCAGGAATTTAGGCTTGTGTAGCCGATAGTGACATGCATAACATTTTTGTTGTTATTTATTATTACTATTATTATTTATGTATTTTATTTATTATTTTATTACTAAAGTTCATATTTTATGGCTGTGGTTGTCAGAGCATGCTGTGCCAGGATTGCCCCTGGCATATAGCAAAGAATTTTTGTGTCATTAGAAAAGAAAGTGCTTCATTGAATCTTTCCTTTGGTCTCTTGGTTTTTGGGGCGTGGCAGGCATGCAAATATGATATACATGTGATATTCTAATACTCAAGCTCTTTTTAAAGCTTTGTTTGTTTATGGAATAGAATAATGGAATAATGTTGCTGCCCCTTCCCCGTCGGCGGCCCTGCCAGTAGGTCCTGCTTGCAGGGCCGCCAACGGGGAAGGCAAGAGGGGCAATGACGTTAAAGCGCTGCAGCTGCGCTTTAGCATCATTGCCCCCTTCCTCCCCAGGTCGCTGACAGGGTGGGGGAGCAAAGGGAGCAGCTGCCCTGGGTCCGGCGATTTAAAAGGGCCCAGGGTTCCCAGCTGCCGCTGCTGTAGCCAGAGCCCCGGGCCTTTTGAAATCACCCCGGGAGCCCTGGGTGGCGCGGGCCAGGCAGTATGGATAGGCTGGCTGGGGGAGGCTGACCCACAGCCCCACCCCTTCTGCCTGAGGCCTGCCCTTTCCAGGGGCCTGGCTCCGGGCCCCCATACCGGTAAGAATTTAATATTACTTTCACCATTGGGGCCAGCTGTCCTCATTGGGTTCCCAGGAGACTGGCTCTGCTGTAGGCTGGATCCCTGTCAGTGAGACAAGAAGTTCATATTTTAACCTAAAGTTTAAAGGAGGTTTAAATACATAAGGAAAGAAAGCTTAGACCACAGATGATTAAAAAAGTGAAAAATAAAGGCTTTAATATCTATCAATACTATACTTATACTTATTAAAGCAACTTTTTCTTTCTCATTTGCTTTCCTTTTCTATCAAGATGTGCAAAGGCTCTGACCTTCTTGGTAGCTAATCTAACCAGTAGAATATTAGTATCAAGTTTGTTCTGTCCTTATGGCAAAGGTGAAAAACATGAGACGTAAAGAAACATATATCAAGGTGCCAAAGTGCAAGCTGGAATCTCTTAATAAAACAAGAGAAATACAGTTCTAGTATGTTTCAAAGATACATTACTACCTTTCATATCATAAATCATACCAAGGCATTTTGTAGTCTTAAAAAAGATTTTCTGTGGCCTGTTTTGAAATGTTTCTAAATAAAATGTTAACTGTGCTATTTTACTGAAAATAGGCTGCTGCAAAAATTTAATGTGTATGAAAAAACTGATTCCAGAAAGCCATTATGATTGAAAACTGACAGACTTAAAATATCTTTGGATCAGTTAAAATATTGTTCATATTGTTAAACTACTTTTTTCATATATTAAAGGTAAACTGAAAAAGCTTTAAATATTGATCTGTCTATGAATATAAAAAATGTTTATGATTTCAAAACCATTAAGGCCAAATCTTGAGGTTCTGGTTCAGATTTTATTCTTGCTAAATTATCACTGAACCTTAGGATTTGGCTATAAGAATGAATTGATTTAAATATTTCAACTATTGTTAAAGACAGTTAAAAATAACTTTGCACACCGGTTACCTGTATTTCCCCAGCTAAAAATGATGATCATATAGACACTTAAGGAAGTTTAAGGGATGCAGTTCTTTGGTCTGATTTTGGGGTTAATGATGGCAAGAAATATTGTAAGGCCAACACAGAACCTTAAACTCAGGTCCTGGCAGCTTACCTTTCAACATAATAAAAAAAATCGTGATTAGCATGGTCCATTGAAGTCAAGCACAAAATTTGGCTTTTATACTACCCACAAACATTTTAAATTATATGTTTAAAATTAATCAAAATAATCAATAAACTATCACAACTATAGTGTAACTTTTGTGTGTATATCGAGTGAAAGAAGATACTACATAAACAGTCCGAAAACACACTCAGGAGTGAGTTACATTATTTACCCATGTTGCAAAGCTCCAGTGTTTTGAGGTCATTGGAATCCTGAGATGTGTGTGTGTGTGAGTTTGGGTAGTCCCAACTCAGAAGTTCTCCAGAATTTAGTGTGTTCCCAGAGGAAACACAGCATTGCAATTACAAAGAAATGGAGCTATAGAGCATAGCAGTTTCTAGAATAGATTGCAATGAGATTGTTAAAGGCGTATGGATCAAGGGCCTGATACTGAGGATATTTGGCCCCTTCCAAGATTGAGTCCCAAATGGAGGCTTGAAGGAAAAGAAGTGCTGCTGAGTAGCAGGGAATATGCGGAATATCATATTGAAGTGGGCTGTAGTCCACGAAAGCTTATGCTCTAATAAATTTGTTAGTCTCTAAGGTGCCACAAGTACTCCTGTTCTTTTTGCGGATACAGACTAACATGGCTGCTACTCTGAAACCTATCATATTGAGGGACTCAGTTCATAGAACTGATTTACTGAGCCGTTAGCATGGCATGAGACTGATCTTTGTTGGACCTGTTGGAAGGAGAGGAGAGGGATAGTGTATTTAATTTGTACTTCATATGAATATTAACCTTAAAAATAATCCAGGTTAAATTTAGTTAGAGGAAAATAAACTGAGTAGGGATTGCTGAGATTTATTTTCCTAACTACTTTTTTCATTCTTATTAATTTACCATAATAGATATTTGTGTTCTATTAAGAGGGAATTGAAATATATCCATTTCGTCCCAAGTTTAATGGTTCTAGACACAGACTCAAGATTCATACCATCTGATGCCTCTTAAATTGCCTCCTGAATTAGTATTCATTTTATTAATAACTAATCAGAAATGGAACATTTTCTCTTCAAAAGAACTAAACAGAACATAATACCTGACATTCTTTACCTTGTTATGACTTATAACCCTCTTTTACTGAAGCAAAAATAACTAATTGATAGCACCAGTCATTGTTTTCAGATGACTGTCTCTTTGTTCCTGCTCATTTTTTCTAAGGGGATTCTTAGCAGACAGTCCCTATCTCAGTGTTTTTGTAGTTTCTTAATTATGCACTGTCAATGTTGAATGGGTGCTTAAGTGATGTCTGAGTATTTACATACTCTTTTGTCACCTTTCTTAACTTTGCATATCTTGTGGAAGACTCCTAATAATTACTGTAATAGTACTTCAGAGAAGTTATGTCAGCCTCCACATACCATTAATGCATTAATGTGTCAAAACAGCAGAGAATGACACAGCTCCTGGCAGTCTTAAAAGCTACTAATGGTAACCCAATTCCAAGGAATTGATTTGTAAGCAAGGCTAAAGCTATAAAACTTTCTTCCTGATATATGGCTTCACAAAGCCTTGTTCTGTTATCCACCTTATTTTTAGTAGATGAGTTACAGCTATTTGACTAAGGAAAAAATCTATAAGAACAACATGCTTGATGTTAGCCTTGTTTAGAAGATTACTGATAGCAAAGGTAACAAAGTGACAGAGTAATGAAAATAATTCAGTTGTTAACATTGCAGGACAAAGGGCCTCAATCTACTCCATTTTATTAACATAAATCCAGAGTAACTCCACTGACTATAGTAGTTGTTGTTCTGGATTTATACTGGTATGAATGAAAAAGAATATGGCACAAAACTCTAACGTCTGGGTTATGTTTATGCTTAAAAAAGTACTGTATGACTTTGTATGACTAGAATGTTAAATAACTGAGGGTCAACAAGGTGAGGAAAGAAAGGAGAAGAAAATATAGTGGAAGGACAGCAGGATAGAAGAACAAAGATGGGGAGAGGAGGAAAAAGGCAGGCTATAACAAAGTCTAGCATCTCTCAAGTTATTTAAGGTTTCAGAGTAGCAGCCGTGTTAGTCTGTATCCGCAAAAAGAAGAACAGGAGTACTTGTGGCACCTTAGAGACTAACAAATTTATTAGAGCATAAGCTTTCGTGGGCTACAGCCTTTCCCATGCCTAGTGTCACTGTCCTTTTGGGCACTATTTGGGGAGCAGAATCACAAATCCTTTTGTCCTCAAATCACTACCCCAGCCCTAACTTATCCTTCTCAAAAATCCATTTCTTTCACTGTGTCATCTCTACAGTGATTATCCATCAATTGAGTATTCACATCTTATTCAGATAGTCTTAAATAAAAGCAAATTTATGGACAAATTATTGAACTAGAGATGAAATTACAAAATAAAATAGAAAGTACAAACCATTTGAGGAAAACCAAAATGATGTTTTTTTAAATATGCTGTTGTCTTCCCACCTCTTTATAACTGAGGCAGCAAGTCATCCATTACCTCCTAAAAATTAATTTGTTTGAGATCATGTGTCTCATCTTCCCCACCTTTACATAATGTATATGGCTACTAGGCCATTTTCTCCTTCCAAAATAGCATGTGTAGTTGAACTGTATGGGCTTGTTTGCCCAAGAATCCATGATATAATGTACTCATATAGAAAAGATAAAAAGAGTCAGAAGTTTAAAATCAAACATTAGATCTTCAATGGGGCCAGGATTTCACTCTTTCTATTCACATATAGTTTATCTATCTGACAGAGTGAGGAGAGGAAAGAAAGATAAAATAGTAGAAGTAAAAGAGAAATAGAAAGAGGCACCGGAATGAGAAAAGAGGATAGTTAAATTGAATAAGAGGTTGAGTCACAAGAAAATAGGAAGAGAAATAAGGCCGAGAAGAGGAAAATTAAAGGAAGAAGAAATAATAAAGGAGGGGAAAGGAAAGGGATTTCTAAAGACCATCACTCAATGTAAAAAAATTAAAGGAATCTTCAGCCAAGATTGTAATGTTCCTTCCTTTCAATATGACATTGTTTCAGATGTCAAAGTAACAGTAAGTCACTCAGATGCAACAGTTAACGTTAAAATATGGTTCTTATCAGTCAAAATCCACATAGAAAGCAGAAGCGAATTTAGACTGGAACCCTCCCCTATATGCAACAATATCTGTATGTTCCCTTCCACAGCCTTCGCCTATGCCTGAGAATAGGGGAGAAATAGAAGTGGGAGTTGGCAGCTACTGTGAAAAGGAGCAGCTGCTAAGTGAAGTCTGCAACAGCTTTTGCTGGTAGGGGAAAGAGCTGGTTCCCTATCCTGGAGGTTAAAATCTCCATCTTTTTTTCTCTTATTTGCCTCTTGAAAGGTATTCAGTAGTCTGAACAGCACCAGCATCTCTCTCCTCTCATAAAGTAATCCAGGGAAGGGAATTCAGGACTTCCCAACTAAAAGCTTAAGGTCCCCATTCCCTTCTCTGTCTTAGATGGGGAAACAAAGGGGGGAAATGTTTTGTCAACCCTAAGGAGAGTGTTCCAACCCTTTGGTCTTTAGCTGTCTGCCCACTGGGTGCTGCTCTGATCTTCTGTCACAAAAGCAGCACCATCTCAGCCTCTGCCTCAACAAGAGAGTAGAAATGGGGATTGGGAATGAGAAATAGGATCTAAAAATTGCTAAATGCCGGGTATTGTCTGAAGCTGCTTCTGTTTTCTGTAAAATGTGAGCTGCCTGCACTAAGGTGACTCCCAAACTTTAAAACAGGAATGGACAATGGCATTTTGTTGTGGAAAATAAGATACACAGTAGACATGATTAAAAGGTCCATGTTTGCAAATACTTAACATACCACGAAATCTGAGACACAGTGGTCATCTCCTATCCTAAGCATAGCAAAATTACAGTTTCTTAGATAAACCTGAGTGATAACTGTTGGTAAACAAATACTATCAACGGTAACCACTGGACTTCATAAGCAGAATTATCTGTAGAGAATGTATATCGAAGTATTATATGAGGAACCAGATTCTTTTTACTTGTTTTCCTCCCCAAATAACTTGCTGAATTTTGTCAATTTTTCAAGGATTTTTAACCTAAACACACAATATAATTGTTATAAATAACACTCTTCTTTTCAGAGCTACTCTATGTATCCACATTACTTTTTATTAGCATGCTAGACTCTGACAACAAGAATGAAGCAGGAATAGACAAATTTAAAGTGATCAGTGTACTTTGTAAACCAACACTCAGTGTGCAACTCCAGTATCATTAATGTAGAGCTGTATGCCTAACATGTCACACTCATTTTAAGATTTAAGCTAACATTTTTCTCAGTTTATTCTCTCATCCTAAAACTTACTCTCAGCAAAAAGAAGTCTCACAAGGATGCATTTAAAAAGGAAACATAATTGGCACAGTGCTACAGCAGAAACAGGCTATGTGCATATTATAAAGTTGCAACAAGAAACCTTAAATAATCTGCTCTTAGGTGTGTGAGGTTGAAATGATTGGAGTTTTCTCAGCATGACTATGAAGTAACATTAAGTACCTTGGCAGAATTGACTCAGCTTTATATTAAGTGTGCATCATTAATAACTGCCAGCTAATTAATAGAGATTGTCATCTATAAGTCTGAAGTATAATGTTGTAATTATCAATATTTTAAAAGTTGTTATACAGTATGAATCGAAGTGAGATGCGAGAACATTTTGGCATCTGGAATGCACAATCATTACTGATGGGAGCTTTGTGCTATAATTGTCCCAATTTTGCTGATCTCTCTTACCAACACATTGCCTTGCCCCAAGTCACTGACTCTTTACTTGCTTAGCCATTTTAGTTCTCATACTACAATTGCTTTCAGCAAAAATCACTCTAGTCTGTCCTTCTTCATTAGATAATATTAACCCATCACAAGGAAAAAGAATGGAAAGAGGTGATTCCATGTTCAAATGCTGCAGATGTTCTTGTACTAGAAAATATATACTGCTTGTTAATTGCTGTACCACAGCTGGATTTGGGTACTGAGTACTAAATGTGACCAACAAGCTGAACTTTGGCCACTATTAAAACGAAACATCCTAGTCCAGATTCTCTAACTGGCCAAGCTGTGTTCAACACACGATTAGGTGAGGTGAGGAAGTCAACGTTTTTTTGCCTCCCCCATTTTGTTCCCAAATGTGCTTAAAGGTGCCCTGACTCTATACTGAGGGCCAGGAAGACAATGTGGTAAAGCTGCTACACTGGCCTCTGTGCCACCAAAGGATTCTCTGTATACTGATGGACATCCTCAGGGGGCTGGATCTACTGTCTTCCCATCTGTTTTGCATTGCTAGCTAATTTCACTGTATGTTGGAGAACCTTAAAAAATGGTTTGCTGCTAAGCAAGTATGGCTATATAGGAACACTCTATCCATCCTCCTTAAAACTTTGGATCCTGATCCAAACTTCGCAGCTGAAAACCATTTCTATAAGATACATCAGAAAAAGAGCACCACACCTGAAACACCTTGAATCTGGATCCAGACTTCATGGCCCAGGCCTATCTCTGGTCCTAGAAATGAGTGAAGGTTTGATTTGAAGAATTCTTACTTTTTCATAGCAATTTAAATTACAATGGGAAAAATTGTGATGGTTCAAACACCACCTCTGGCACAAATAAATTTGGCTGGAGGGAGGATACAGGTGCAAATCGCCTGCAATTTCTGCTCTGCTGATGAATCTCGTGTCAGCTTATGCAACCACCGAAGTGGGACGGAGTCTCCCCAAGAGTTGGAGAGGATGTGGCCAGCTGGGTGAGGTGCTGATTCAGTGTCTTTCCCAGTCAGCTTCCACCAGGGGAATTCCTTTAAAAAACAGTCAGGGTTCAAAGTTACATTTCCTTGGGTAAATCAACCTCAATCTGCAACTCCTCTGTACCCATGGCTATTTTTATCTAGACCATTGTGTCAAAACTCTAATGTCTCATCTAATAGAAACAGCGCTTCATTGCTCGTTACAATTAAAGCTGACCAAAAGTTGCTGGCAAAAAGATATTTTGCTCGAAGAAAACACAAATACAAGATTTGAAACATTTATTGTATTTATGTAAATTTGCATCTGAACTCTCTTAAAGATTTTCTTGCAAGGTTAGAATTACTCACACAGCAAATTATTTTAAACCGCTTATAATTCATGTAAATGAACTACACTGATTGCCAGAAATTTATTCCTTTATTTTTCTCCTGGAAAATGTAATGTCAGTTTTAATCCTTAAAACTTTGCACTGGTTAGATGCTGAATTATCAAACAATATTACAAAAAAGCAAAAATGAGTGTTAAAAATAAACATACTCTGAGGAGCTTGTAATATCTCTACTAAAGCTAATATAGCAATCATACTTAATGGTTCTTAAATATTAGCACAAATTTTACAGTACCTCTGGGTTTTTGAGAAATATTCATTTGATTAAAAATACATTGAAAATACACTTTGTAATGATTTCTTCCCTCAACCCTTTTACTTCTTAAGAAAATGAACGGTAGATCATTATTATATAGATTTCTCTTTGAACATGCCAAAGTTTAGGTGCAGGTGCCTGCTAACGAGCCTTAATGAAATACACACCCTGGTCACTAGCTTGAATTTCTTCTTGTAGCAAATCCTGTTGTTGCATGTCACTCTAGGAAAGGGGAATATCTGTCTTGGTACAATCGTTCTTTGTTAGCACTTGCTATCCAACATCTGGTGTCTTCTTGAGGAGTATGATACTTACAAACTACACTGTCACTCAGGAAGGTGTAAGCAGTGAACACTTCTGTTAGACCAGTAAAATGGAAATAATGCTATATTTCCACCACACCATATCACTTGGTCCCAATTCCTTTTCTTATTAATCTTATAAAATGTTGGTCTATTTGTTTCTGTCTTATATCTTTCTCCAGTCTTCCGGAGTGATGATACCTTGTTTTACAGTTGACTTCTATTCTTAGTAGATGTTTTTTTCCCCTGTCTATACAGAAAACATGTCTTCTGGTCCAATTAGATTTGGAGGCATAGTCCGTTGTTAATCTGTTCATCTTTTTGAGAAATCAAAGCTATGTAACTGTCACAAAATCTATAAAAGTCTTTTGTATGCCTCATGTTGCACTGGGACTGATGATGGCTTTGTTAGGAATCCAAAACAGACCACATTCTAGCCTATCCTGCTGAACCAGCAAGTTTGTGATCTGGGGCATGGGAATCTCATTGTGACCAATGTTGCAATGATGACCGCATCATTATTGCTTGATATCCTCAGCTGAGAAGAGCCATGTGCTGCAGGATGTTATCCTTGGGATATGGCTCCCTCTGAACACAGACAGATGAAAGGAAAACAGAAGGTGAATCTTGAGTAGCAAGGGAGTTGTCTTGTTCAAAGCACCAGTGACAGAATTTCCGCTCTGGGGACAGCTCTCATCCCATTTGCTCAGCACTCTTTCCAGAGCTGCTTATGTGTCACTCAGAGTGAGGAGCTCTGTCTGACATTTTGTTTGTTCTGCTTGAGACCCACCCAGATCTGCTTAGAGCTTTAGTCACATATGTCACTGATCTGATATATATAAATGTTAGCCAACTTCATATATAAATCAACCGCACCATTTATGAGATGGCAGTTAGTCTGTGCGATATTTATTATACACATGAAAATCAAAGTTTTTTAATGTTTCAGTTTTTGATATGTTACAATTGCTATCATTAGTTTGTTTTCATCTTTTAACTTCCACAATCTTTAATATATGTGTGGAGTGAGGAGTTACATTACAAATACCTCCTGTACACATTGTATAGCTGTAAAATTTTCAAATATGTTATAGGCTTTTTGAATTACAGATGCACTGTATCAGGGGGTAGCCGTGTTAGTCTGTATCTACAAAAACAACAAGGAGTCTGGTGGCACCTTAAAGACTAACAGATTTATTTGGGCATAAGCTTTCGTGAGTAAAAACCTCACTTCTTCGGATGCATGAGTGAAAGTTACAGATGCAGGCATTATATACTGACACATGGAGAGCAGGGAGTTACTTCGCAAGTGGAGAACCAGTGTTGACAGGGCCAATTCAATCAGGGTGGCAATGCCATCCACAGCCTCAGAAACAACTCTGACATTATCATCAAAGGGGCTGACAAAGGAGGTGCTGTAGTCATAATGAACAGGTCGGATTATGAACAGGAGGCTGCCAGGCAACTCTCCAAGACCACATTCTACAGGCCACTATCCTCTGATCCCACTGAGGAATACCAAAAGAAACTACACTATCTGCTCAAGAAATTCCCAGCTACAGTACGGGAACAAATCTACATGGACACACCCCCAGAACCCTGACCAGGGGTATTCTATCTGCTACCCAAGATCCATAAACCCGGAAACCCTGGATGCCCCATCATCTCAGGCATTGGCACTCTTACAGCAGGATTATCTGGCTATTTGGACTCTCTCCTCAGACCCTACGCTACCAGCACTCCCAGCTATCTTCGAGACACCACCGACTTCCTGAGGAAACTACAATGCATTGATGTTCTTCCTGAAAACACCATCCTGGCCACCATGGATGTAGAAGCACTTTATACCAATATTCCACATGAGGATGGACTACAAGCTGTCAGGAACAGTATCCCTGATGAGGCCACAGCAAGCCTAGTGGCTGAGCTTTGTGACTTTGTCCTCACCCACAACCACTTCAGATTTGGGGACAACTTATACCTTCAAGTCAGTGGCACTGCTATGGGTACCCGCATGGCCCCACAGTATGCCAACATTTTTATGGCTGAATTAGAATAATGCTGCCTCAGCTCTCGTCCCCTAGTGCCCCTCCTCTACTTGCGCTACATTGATGACATCTTCATCATATGGACCCACGGAAAGGAGGCCCTTGAAGAATTCCACCTGGATTTCAACAATTTCCACCCCACCATCAACCTCAGCCTGGACCAGTCAACACAAGAGATCCACTTCCTGGACACTACAGTACAAATAAGTGATGGTCACATAAACACCACCCTATACCGGAAACCTATTGACCGCTATACGTACCTACATGCCTCCAGCTTCCATCCAAGACACATCACACGATCCATTGTCTACAGCCAAGCCCTAAGATACAACCGAATTTGCTCCAACCCCTCAGACAGAGACAAACACCTACAGGATCTTTATCAAGCATTCGTAAAACTACAGTACCCACCTGGGGAAGTGAGGAAACAGATTGACAGAGCAAGACGGGTACCCAGAAATCACCTACTACAGGACAGGCCCAACAAGGACAATAACAGAACACCACTGGCCATCACATACAGCCCCCAGCTAAAACCTCTCTAGCGCATTATCCACGATCTACAACCGATCCTGGAAAATGATCCCTCACTCTCACAGACCTTGGGAGGCAGGCCAATCCTCGCTTACAGACAACCCCCCCAACCTGAAGCAAATACTCACCAGCAACTAAACACCACACCACAGAAACACCAACCCAGGAACCTATCCCTGTAGCAAACCTCGTTGCCTACTCTGTCCCCATATCTACTCTGTCAACAGCATCAGAGGACCCAACCACATCAGCCACACCATCAAGGGCTCATTCACCTGCACATCCACTAATGTTATATATGCCATCATGTGCCAGCAATGCCCCTCTGCCATGTACATTGGCCAAACCGGACAGTCCCTCCGCAAAAGAATAAATGGACACAAATCGGACATCAGGAATGGTAACATACATAAGCCAGTAAGTGAACACTTCAATCTCCCTGGTCATTCTATTACAGATTTAAAAGTCACTATCATGGAACAAAAAAACTTCAGAAACAGACTTCAACGAGAAACAGCAGAACTAAAATTCATTTGCAAATTCAACACCATTAATCTGGGCTTGAATAGGGACTGGGAGTGGCTGGCTCATTACAGAAGCAGCTTTTCCTCTCCTGGAATTGACACCTCCTCGTCTATTATTGGGAGTGGACTACATCCACCCTGATTGAATTGGCCCTGTCAACACTGGTTCTCCACTTGCGAAGTAACTCCCTGCTCTCCATGTGTCAGTATATAATGCCTGCATCTGTAACTTTCACTCATGCATCCGAAGAAGTGAGGTTTTTACTCACGAAAGCTTATGCCCAAATAAATCTGTTAGTCTTTAAGGTGCCACCAGACTCCTTGTTGTTTTTGTAGATGCACTGTAAATATGCATTCAGCTATCATCTATGTATAATATAGCTACAGAATATAGAAATATTGTAGTGTCATAGAAGTAAGCTGTAATATAATATGAACTAGTGCTGTCTACTTTAGTAATTTAGAAGTATTCTGTCTCTGCAGTGGAAAATAAGTGATCAGATTAATTTGCATTTATCAAGGTTCTTTCACTCGTCACCTGACATACTTTTTTATTTGTAATAATTTCTTAAGCACCATCTGGAACAGTTCTGTTACCAACTTTTGTTTTTAATCATAGTTGCTGTACAAAAGGATTTTCCTTGAACACTGATGAGCCTTTTCCCATGAGAACTATTAGAGCAGCATGTAAGAAATGGCGCTCTCGAGAGACATACTATGCTTGGTCTAATCTGCTGTCTGATACTTCTATTTTGTTCATTCTTTTCCTTCCCTTCTTTCAGTATTGAGGATTAGGTCCTTTTTGACATTTTGTAAATGCTTCATTCCTTTTGATTACTTTAGCACTTAACAGCTAGGTGGCTTTCTGGGATATACAAGTCCCAATACTATGTATGGGGGCCATGCACTGGGCTGACTAATCTGGATACAAGGAAATGTTCCTGCTATGAAGGTGGTAGTAGCTGAAGAGCACTCCATTCCCAACCCATCCCTCTCCCCAGTCTAAGACCATTCTGGGTGCAGCAGAAACCCCATTAGGTGGCTCCATGAGTGGGGTGGGGCTGTGGTCTGATTTCTAGAAAGGGGATTTCTGAAATATAAAAAATATACCAGATATGGACTTCTTCCCATCTCCTTCTAGCGCATGGGACACATGGGGTCTCTTGAGTTGATTATTCACGTACAGCCCCCAGCTAAAACCTCTCCAGCGCATTATCAACTATCTACAACCTATCCTGGAAAATGATCTCTCACTCTCACAGACCTTGGGAGACAGGCCAGTCCTCACCTATAGACAACTCCCCAACCTGAAGCAAATACTCACCAACTACACACCACACCACAGAAACAGCAACTCAGGAACCAATCCCTGTAGCAAACCTCGTTGCCTACTCTGTCTCCATATCTACTCTAGCAACACCATCATAGGACCCAACCACATCAGCCACACCATAAAGGGCTCATTCACCTGCACTTCTACTAATGTTATATATGCCATCATATGCCAGCAATGCCCCTCTGCCATGTACATTTGCCAAACCGGACAGTCCCTATGTAAAAGAATAAATGGACACAAATAGGACATCAGGAATGGGAACATACAAAAGTCAGTAGGTGAACACTTCAATCTCCCTGGACATTCTATAACAGACTTAAAAGTAACTATTCTTGAACAAAAAAACTTCAGAAACAGATTTCAAAGAGAAACAGCAGAACTAAAATTCATTTGCAAATGTAACAGCATTATAGGCTTGATTAGGGACTGGGAGTGGCTGGCTCATTACAAAAGCAGCTTTGCCTCTCCTGGAATTGACACCTCCTCATCTATTATTGGGAGTGGACTACATCTACCCTGATCGAATTGGCCCTGTCAACACTGGTTCTCCACTTGTGAGGTAACTCCCTTCTCTCCATGTGTCATTATATAATGCCTGCATCTGTAACTTTCACTCCATGCATCTGAAGAAGTGAGGTTTTTTTACCCACAAAAGCTTATGCCCAAATAAATCTTAGTCTTTAAGGTGTCACTGGACTTCTTGTTGTTTTTGTGGATACAGACTAACACGGCACCCCCTGATACTTGAGTTGATTGTTAGTGACCCATCATCCTACATATTACTGTTGTGGAGAGGGAGGTTTGACTGAATGGTGAGAGTTCCCCTTTCAGACTGCCATTGGGAGAGATCTACAGTCCAATGGGAGCTGTCACATCTCCCTGACCAAAATCCATTTTTGAACTGTCATCTCAAAAGACATCTTGACTTGTTCAAGTCTCTGTGCTCTGACTGACTGATGGTCCAGCTATGTTGGAAAATAGGGAATAATTTTTTGTGTGGAAAAACTGAAATGCATTTCTGGGGCTGAGTCTATGTGCTTTTTAAGCTGTTTATTCCTAGTGGAATCCATGGCTCTTATCCCTAATGATCTGGGGATTGTAACAAGAAAAAGATCTTTACATTCTTTGTACCCAGAGCCCTAAAGCTGTCAGTGAGGTTTAAAACAACTTCACTGTATTTTGTCTTGGCTTATGTTTTGCCCAGTTCTGTTGCACTAGTCATTTCAAGCCTTTAAATTGGACAGCTAGAGAATAAAGGATAATAAGGAAAAAATTGTCAAACAGAGGCAAAGGGATGAGAGAAAGATGTGATAACTGCAGCGTACAATTGTTCTGGGGAAGAGCATGAGGAATTTGAGATATGGAGGGAGAAGAATAAGTTTAGCTTTGGTATGAGCACAGGGAAGTGTCTGTAAAAATCTTACAGAAAGAATATTGAGGCTTTTTCTTTAACAAAGCTTCTCTTGCTTGGCTCAGTGGCATGGCAAAACAGCATTATGCACTGAAATCTTCTGTAGCTAAATGAACAAGTGTAAGCCCTTACTGAATGTATTATGAATACTTTCCATTTGATTATTTCTATGATACTCGGAAAAAGTGCTTATAAATTTTTATGTCGTGCAAAAAGAAGCTCTTTTTCATGCAAATAAACTGTAAAAGATCATTTTAGTTTCTGAGACTATCAAACATTAGCATCCAGTTCCCAAACTTCTAGGCAGATACTTTGCAAAGGTTCTTTGTTATTTCCAGTACTTTGCAAATATTTGCAAAACATCTATTGTTTTAGCAGTCAGACACACTCCTTTGCAATGTGTGTATATGCTGCTTCACAGCATTCCTACTTCATTGAAGTAGGTTGAGTTAGTGTCCTCAGAGTTCGATTGTAAAGAAGTTGAGAGAATGAATTTTAAATGTATAGAGCTCTGCATATTTCTGTTTCTTCTGTCCATGGAAATAGTATGCTTTGTAAATTTTTTGCTGAAAGTTTTTGGAACATTATTTGGAAATATACAACAAAATGATGTGCAACATGGTACTTAAAGAAAGACGTGGATTCAGATCTATTGTATATGGGCTTGCTCCAATGTGCGTTTGTACACTGAAGTCAATAGCAGACTTTTCATTAATTTCAGTTGGCATTGGATCAGGTTCTATATGTCCAATATATTACTTACTTTAGGTATCTTCATCTTAAGTCTATTTGTCTCTAATTTATTTTCTAGATGTGGTGTTCTTCTAAAAGGCGCAAGAACATTTCCCCACATATTCCAAGTTAAAAGAAGCGCACAAGTGATGCTTTATTTTAAAAGTGGGGAACTTTAAGACTCGTATAGTCCTATTGACTTAAATGGGACTATTCGTGTGTTGTACAAGTTTAGGTGTGTTGCTTGATCATGGCCATAGTCAAAGAAAAGCCTCTTTCAGTGTTGTGACAGATCAAATATATCAAAGAGAAATGTATTCATATAAATCCTCATCTCCAAAAAAAACCAAACACCAAATCCCTTTTCTTTTTAACTGTTTTTATTTTTTTTTTTCCTTAATGGTCAAACATTTTCTTTCAGAATTTGCTGTTATGTGGTCTTTACAGTGGAGATCAGTGGGTCAAGTTGTAACCAATCTTAGATCTCTTTGCTCAAGTAACATCAGAGCCTCAACATATGCAAGAGGCCACATTTGATTAGCTGTGACATAGATGCCCATTGGAAAATGCTCACTGGCTTGTTGATTCGGACACAGTGACAAAAGGAGGACAGACATATGGATGGATTGTAAGTGGCAGGCTGCAACTTTTGTTAACTTAAACACCCATACTCTCATATACCAGGCGTTTAAGTGGTTCCAGTGCAGGGGTTACAGGGCTCCTACTACATAACTCATAACTTGGATAGGCTTTTCTCAGCCTAGCCCCCAGTATTCTGCTCGCTTGGAGTCCTACTAACCTCTCACCCACAAGGAGGACAGAGGGTGCAGAAAGATGGGGACCACGTCCAGAAAGGGCCACAGGGTATCAACCTATGCCATGAGCCCAAGGCCCATCAGCAAAATCCCAGGTCTTTTACCGTTGGGAATTGTTCATTTTATCCTTTAAATCTCACTGGAAACTGATCAAAGGGGGCACCAGAGACTAGCTTGTTCGCACCCTCCACACCCACACCACCTGGTATCGCAATTCCTGCCCATCAATTCCTCAGGGCATTATAGGGACATCACCTTTCTAGAGGTTTTTTTTCATATTCTGGTGGCAGGCACTATTTGGGGAGAAAACTTTCAGGCCAAAACAGTCCGTTGCTCGGGTAACAACAGATCTATGGTGCGTACTGAAAATAGATAGTCGGCTAATACTGCCCAGTTTAATGAGGCAGCTGAGGGCCTTCATTTTACACTGCCTGGTATCTAACATGCTTTTTTATGCACTGCGTGTCCCAGGAGTGGATAACGGTGCTGCCGATGTTCTAGCGCGATTTCAGGATGACAGATTTTAGGAACGTCGCCTGCCAGCAGGGACCCGCAGGTGATGTTTTGGAACCTTGGATCATGACAGCTATGGGACTAGTCAAAGACTGGGTTGCCCTGCGGACTCTGGGGGCCTATAAGGCCAGGCTTACAGAGTTCACAGAATTTAGGGCACAGGAAGAGCTTTGGCAGAAGTGATCCATACCCACACACCACATGGTGCGATACATGGTGATTTGTCCCACCATGGGTTTTCATAGATTCCCAGACCAGACCATTGTGATCATCTAGTCTGACCTCCTGGATAACACAGGCCAGTGAACTTCCCCAAAATAATTAATAAAGCAGATCTTTCAGAAAAAAACAACCCATCTTGATTTAAAAATTGTCATTGATGGAGACTCCACCATGACTCTTGGTCAATTGCTCCAGTGGTTAATTACTCTTACCATTACAAATTTATGCCTTATTTCCAGTCTGAATTTGTCTAGCTTCAACTTCCAGCCACTGGATCTTGTTATATCTTTCTCTGCTAGATTGAAGAGCCCATTATTAAATATTTGTTCTCCATGCATATAGTTATAGACTCAAGACTTATAGTAATCAAGTCACCCCTTAACATTCTCTTTGGTAAGCTACATAAATTGAGCTTCTTGAGTCTATCACTATAAGGCATGTTTTCTGATCCTTTAATCGTTCTCACGGCTCTTCTCTGAACCCTATCCAAAACATCAACATTCTTCTTGAATTGTGCGCACCAGAACTGGACATAGTATTCCAGCAGTGGTTGCTCAGTGACAAACACCGAGGTAAAGTAACTTTTCTACTCCTATTTGAGATTCCTCTGTTTATGCATCCCAGGATTGCATGAGCTCTTTTGGCCACAGCATCACACCAAGAGCTTATGCTCAGATGATTATTCAAACTGATTGCCAATTTTTTTTTCAGTCACTGCATCTCAGGATAGAGTCCCCCATCCTGTAAGTATGGCCGAGTCCTTGGCTCCTTCCACTATATAACCAACAACAACTAGTAGGCCTATTCCACTGGTGTAGGTCGGTGGGTTTCCAGACCCATATAGCACAGAAGCTCTTCAAGGGTGGTTCAGGAGGGGCAGGTGCAGGAAGGACAAAAGATTACACGTAACCCTGACAAGCTTATCAATGGCACTATCACAGGTATTCAGCTGTGGCAGGGAGGCCATTTTTATTTAGGGCAGCATTCACTGTTGCCTTCTTTGGCACTTTTAGAGTCAGAGAGCTGGGCCTTTGGCAGACACAGACAGGTCCCAGCAGGCACTGAATGTAACTGATGTATGGCTATTTACAGGATCAGTGTCCCTGTCATTAAGGTACTTGTAAAATGGACCAGAAGGGAAGGGGGACTTATATGGTATTGAAGGAATGTGCATTTGAATGCCTGTGCCCCATTAAGGCAGTAAAAGCCATACTAGAAATCCAGAACCAGCAGCCAGGCCTGCTGTTCATACACGATGATGGCTCTGTAACTATAAAAATGTTTGCTAAGACTTAAAACTCCACAGTCAGGTGAGAAGCATGACCAAGTGTGAAATACTAGTTTACCACAAGAGGTGTCATTTTCTTCCCAACAAAAGAAGTCCCATAGACTTCAGACATTGTGGAACATCAGTGGACAAAAGACTTTGTTGACTGCTTCCTCCCACATCCATTAAGTGGATACTGTGTGCACAAGCCCTCTTCCCATCGCATCTTGAACACTAGGGGAAGGGAATACAAATCCCTGTGAAGGAGGAATTGTTATCATTACGCTGCTTGGAATTTGGAGAGGGCAATATTTCTAAGCATAAGCAAGGGATCCCCAAACTGCATAGCTTGGGTTAGCCCTAAAGGACATATAGAGCTTTCGCATTACAACAACTTCTATTACTTTAGAAACCTAAGACCTTAACTCATTTGTGTATGTTTACCTACTTTAATCTTATAAATAACTCTCATATTTCTTTTTCCTAGTTAATAAACCTTTAGTTAGTTTAATATAGGATTGTCTACAAGCATCTTTGGTGAGAGATCTAAGGTACAACTGACCTGGGGTAAGTGTGATTGATCCTTTGGAACTCAGATTAATCTGAATATGATTGTGGGTTTTAGTTTACGGGACCATCTATCACAAGATGGTGACAAGATAGACCGGAGTGCCCAAGGGGACTGTCTGAGACTCCATGTTTAGGCTGTTATAGTGCTTGAGGAGCTCACACTTGATACTTGGTTGGTGAAATCTAATTATAGAACATATAACCAGTTTGGGGTTTGTGCCCTGGCTTGTAACAGTCTGCCCTGAGGTTGGCACCCACATTTATGAGCCACTCCAAACAGCTTGACAGGAGGTACAGCATAGAGACATCTGTTAGAACTGGCCAGAATTTTTCAGGGATGATGGTGTACATTTGTCAGAAGGAGGCACTGACATATGGCTGTGGAATGTGAGGGAATTGATGGCCACTTCTGAGCACACCTCTCACCTTGAAAGTAACCCCTCAAAACCACCTCCTCCTGGTTTGGGTTGTACCTACAGCTCAGTCTTGAGCAAACAGTCCAAATGCCATATTGAAAACCAATTAAACTCTTCCAGAAATTATTCCCACACTTCTAAATCTTCATTCATTTCCCTTGTCATTCCAATAAAGTCGTCCAGTCCAGTGGACACCAGAAGGGCACAGAATGCCTGACTGGGCACCACCTCCTGGCATGCAAAGTTTAGATGTGCCCTGACCCCTGTCACCTAGCCCTAAGATGGAGGGGAAAGGGACTGAGCATTCTGTCTGGCTCCTTCAGAGCAGCTCCGGGAGCAGGCATCTATAGGTCTGCTGGCTGTAGACTTAGCCAGAGCCTCACAATCCCCCTCTCACTCTCTCTCCAAGTGGGAAGAGGAGAGGAAGCAGCAGGACATAAGGAGTATATGCTACCGTGGCATAGCCCTCCCTCCCACACAGATACATGCAAGCAGTGTGGAGACTGCCACCATATGGCCGGGCCCATCGCCACAACCCTGGGACCAACTCCATCCCTGTCTGCAGTAGTGGCTGGTGGCCATGGCAACAGGCTCGGCCCTGGAAGCACTGCCCTGGGTCCCAGGGCCCTTCTTAGCTCTTGCAGCACCATATGACCCTCTTTCCCCACAAGCAGGGGGATGAAGGGGCCATGGCCATAGACCCTGCCCCAGCAGGGTTCCTCTAGGGCCCATCCTGGTCTCAATAGCGGCCCCACACCTCCTTTTCCCTCCTGGGAACAGGGCAGGTTGTGGGCTCTGACCTGCGCTAAACCACCTCAAGCCCCAGTGGCCCTATCAGCTCGCACATGGTCTAAGTGAATCATTTTATTCTTCTGCCTTTTTGGATGCTAGCTATTGTGGGTTTCTATCCAGGGTCCAATTCTACATACGCCTACTACTAAGTATAGTGCTAACTACTGTGACTATTCCCTCTGAAGTCAAAGGGATCTGCCCCTATTACTGGTAGCTATAGTAATCTGTGTATTGTGGCTGTATATTAGGTACTCTCTTGGTTGCTATTAGTAATTCTGCACAGTTTTTATCTTTCCTTCCCTAGACAACTTTGACATATTTCCAGAGTGGAGATTATGAGCTAGATTCTTCCTATGTATAGTTACCCTCAGCTCCCTTTGACTTCAAGGAAAGTTGGGAGCATTCAGCACTTTGCAGGATCAGGTCATTTGGGAGTGTCACTTGGTAAGGATAACTCCTTTTTTACTCAAGTGATATCTTTTCTGTTCTCTTCTTCTGCCTGAATTTGGGGGAAAATCCAAGTTGAGGATCTACTCACAGTTGTGTGATTTAAACTAGTCTATGCCATTCCTCTGTGTTGGAAGCACTGAAAATGTTATCAATATAAAGTTTTAATTTCATTAAGTATTTTTAATGTATGTTTTGAAAGGGAAGTTAAAAGATGCAGAATTCAATTCAGAAGTTCATAAGTTTTCAACCTTTACAAATTGTTTACTGGGTGCTTTGCCAACAAACTGGCACCCCTAAGCATTTCTCACGCATCTTTGGAAAAGTTGTCAGAATGACTGTGAGATGATAAATGAAATATAAACAGGCTTTACTAGATAACATTATTATTTCACAAATGGTTGGACCACACAAAGTGCACTGCAGATAAAACAGGTCAGCATTATGATGTTTATGAGATATTCAGTTAAACTTTACAGATACATATATATGTAAACGCAAAAGGTTGTGCATGTGAAATTCCAAATAAAGGGGTCATTTTTCTTCTAAAACCAAGTTTCATTTGGTTGCCCCCTGAGGCTACCATACATTTTGCCTTGTAACCATGGCATTGTAATAATTCTTGAGTTGAACATTTTCATGAAACACAGCTTAGATTTCACCAGCAGCAGGAAGTATATGACTGAAAGGCAAAACACAATGTTTTTGAGACAGGATGCATGCTGTGTAATTCTGAGTTCAAAATGGGTCTGAGGGATGTTTAATAAATTCTTTCCCGGGGGCAGCTTTCTTTTGGCTGTCTAGAGATACAATATGTATTCTGTTCAACGGCTAAACTTTGGGGTTTTTTTTAATGTTCAGAGTATTTAATTGTTAAAATCAAATACAACTTGGAAATAATTTTTCTACTGCTCTCCTGAGAGTCTATGCTGATTTAA
The DNA here is from genome assembly GCF_011386835.1 of Chrysemys picta bellii. Classification (NCBI taxonomy): domain Eukaryota; kingdom Metazoa; phylum Chordata; order Testudines; family Emydidae; genus Chrysemys; species Chrysemys picta. Next base: position 18,957,074 of record NC_088795.1, read on the forward strand.
AAGTTTACATCTTTGTCATAAAAAAATAAGTTGTTATTTGAATTTTTTAACTGGAGTTTGAAGCCTGTAACAAAGTGAAATGCAAACAGAAAAATTATGGCATTAACGAGTGAAAAGTGAATGCTTTCTTTATACTTAACGTATGTGCTGATAGCTAGCAGACCCATATCTCAGCAATTCATTCAACCTTTAAATTGCCTCTCATCGTGTAGGCATCACATACTGTATGTTCAGTAAAAATTATAAGAGAATTACATGATGTTTGTAGATAGTATTTTTTCTGCACTTTTGAATGTATTAGTTTTGCTTATTTGAAGTATATGTAATATAATGTTATTTTTATAGTATTTCAACTAGCCTAGTGCCAGACCATTGAAACTCTGTACAAGCATACAGATAACCATTTGTGTACAAGAGGCAATTATGGATTATAAATTACATTTTTTTTTACTAAACTCATTTCTATATTGTAAGTTACAAAATTATGTGGCTGTGAACTAGTCTTCCATGAAAAATAACTCTTATTTAGAATGTTGTAGAGAGAATTGCCTTAAAATCTTTTTCACTCATTCATTCCACTTTTCATTTAGGCCCACATTTTTAAAGCTATGTATGCGTTGCTGTGCTCAGCATTGCAGTGCCTAACTGATTTAGGAGACTAAATCTCATTTTCAAAATGCATTTAGGCACTTAGGAGTCTAATTCTATCAACAGTTGATTGGATTTAGACTCCTGAATGTCTAAATCCCCTTTGAAAATGAGACGTAGGCTCCTAAATTAGTTAGTCATTGCAACACCGAGCACAGCAATGCCTAAGTACCTTTTAAAATGACTTAAGTATATTCCTGTTCAGGAAAACATTGTGGTCCATTCCCAGTTAATGGAATTTTTTAGCACATGCTTAAGCATCCTGCCTGAATAGGGATGCTCTCCTAAATTGAGGCCTGAGTGCTTTGCTGAACAGAGACAGGCTTAAGTATGTGCTTAAATCCGTTGCTGAATTGGGGTCTTAGTCAATTATTCTGTCACTTACAGGGGCGGCTCTATGTTTTTTGACGCCCCAAGCACGGCAGTCAGGCAGCCTTCGGCGGCATGCCTGCGGGTGGTCCGCAGTCACGCAGATTCTGCGGGATTTCTGCAGGTGATCTGCTGGTCCCGAACCTTCGGCGTACCCGCCGCCGAATAGCCACCGAAATCACGGGACCGGCAGACCTCCCGCAGGCACCCCGCCGAAGGCCGCCTGACTGCCGCCCTCCCAGAGACCAACAGGCTGCCCCCCGCGGCTTGCCACCCCAGACACGTGCTTGCTGCGCTGGTGCCTGGAGCTGCCCCTGGTCACTTAATTTATTGCTTAGTGCCTGTTGACTCCTTTTATCTCAACTGGTCCAAGAGCTTGGTTTTATAAATCCCTTTCAAACTATTTGCACTGAAAATATAGAGTTAATTTCCAGTAACAGATGGATTGTTGAATATTCAATTTTAATCTCAGATAGGGAATAGGTCTAAGAGACTATAGACAGAGGGTTAGGTAATAAAATTGGCTGCTATTGCTGTGAGCCAGGGTTGAAAATGGAAGGGTTATATAAAGTTGGATTGGAAGGCAAGATCAGCTCTCCAGGGTTTTTACATTTGTACATAAGGTTCAGATAAACATCCACATTTTGTTTTTTAAAAATGATTTTGTATTCCCTACAAAATGAGGAGTTAAAATGTATAGATTTGCAAAAAGTATTATGATGATATTGATCAGAAAATGCATGAGTGAGGGTCAGGGCCGGTGCTACCATTAAGGCAAACTAGGCGGTTGCCTAGGGCGCCAAGATTTGGGGGTGCCAAAAAGCGGTGTCCCCATTTTTTTTTTTACAGTGTTCCTACACCTCCTCCCGGAGCGCACAGTCGCCGCTCCACTTCTCCCGCCTCCCAGGCTTGCAGCGCCAATCAGCTATTTGGCGCCGCAAGCCTGGGAGGGGAGGAGAATTAGAGCGGGGCAGCGTGCTCGGGGAGGAGGCGGAGCAGAGGTGAGCTGGGGTGGGGAGCTGCCGCATGGCTCCCCGGGGGCAGGGGGAGCTAACGTTGGGGGGCGGCTCAGGGCAGGGGGGGGCGCGCAAGGTGGAAGTTTTGCCTAGGGCACTAAACTTCCTTGCACTGGCCCTGGTGAGAGTATTATAGACTGGCCCTTTTTTCCAGAATCTTTAGAAGTGTGTGTACAGAAGGAATGTTTAGAATAATGCAATTGCTCTCCTCATGCATTTTTAAGGTGTGTTACAATATATTTACTTACAGAGCAATCATATTTCAGAAAATGTCACAGCACAGTGTGAAAGATCTACAGAGGGGCATGAAACAGCTTCTATGTGAGGAGAGATTAAAAAGGCTGGGACTGTTCATCTTGGAAAAAAGATGATTGAGAGAGGAGATGATAGAGGTCTATAAAACCATGAATGGTGGAGAGAAAGTGAATAAGTGTTATTTACCCCTTCACATACCACACAAACTAGGGGTCATCCAATGAAATTAATAGGCAGTAGGTTTAAAACAAATAGAAGGAAGTACTTCTTCACACCACACAGTCAACCTGTGAAATTCCTTGCCAGATGATGTTGTGTAGGCCAAAAGTATTAAGCGGGTTCATAAGAGAATTGGATAAGTTCATGGAAGATACGTCCATCAGTGGCTATTAACCAAGATGGTCAGGGGCACAACTCCATGCTTTGGATGTCCCTAAACCTCTGACTGTTAGAAGGTGGAACATCAGGGGATGGATCACTTGATAAATTGCCCTGTTTTGTTCATTTGCTGTGAAGCATCTGGCACTAGCCACTGTCAGAAAGCAGAATATTGGGCTAGATGGGCTTATGTAAGGAGAACATTCACTGGTCATCTTATTGAAACTGTGAGTGCATAAATTATTTGTTACTTTCAATATGTAGCCCTGAATTTTCTTGTATGTCTCCATATTCTGTTAACTTATTATTTTGTAGTATTTCAGAAAGTAGTTTGAGACAAAATCTGATTTTTCCATGAAATTTAAAAATTGTTATTGGAATATATGTTTTATTTTAAAAGTGGTATAAGTATTTTTTTGTATCCAGGATAACTCTTGTTATGTAAGAAATTGACTACATGACTTTTTTTCTATTCTGGAGATATTAAATACTCAAAGTATAGCTATTAGAAGGATTAGGGTTACTTACCAAATTGTTACATGGAAAACTCTGGCCTTTAGTATTTACAGATGAGAAAGTTATTTATTAGATTTTTCCTTTATGTAAATACTTTTGCTAAGCTAATGAGCTAAGGCATTAAAATGAAACTAGTTATATTGCTTTGCATCAGCTGGAAATATAGGAGGAGTTTTTGAAAATCTTGGAAGATCAGCACAGAGATGGATTCTTATTATTGCTTTTTGTAGTGAACAAAAGAAATTGTACAGTTTTGAGGGATTATAAGAAAAACATCTGGTGGAGAGGGAATGTCTCCTAGCTCTTTAGTATTAGTGATTGGTTGTGGCCATTACTGCATTAAGATATATACTGTGTAGCAAATCATAGATAAAGACAAGTTCTTGTCATCTCATATTTGATACTTTCCCAAATTCTATTATACTAGGGCATGCTGTTAAACTAAATGACTGTTTACCTGTAACCAGTTCCAAGAGCCTTAAATCTTTTCAGAGCTGGTATTACTTCTTCACCACTAGGCCATATCCTGCCATTGTTATGTATAAAGAATGCTCTTTGATGTCATCTTAGTAAACCCACACTAAATTTAAAAAAAAAGGTGGTAGAATTTACGTTGCAAAATTCAGAAATGTAGATCATACGACCCTCTTTTTCTGACACTTACTTTTCAGGGATGGTCAGGGGAGATTACTCTGTGGGCTGAAATTTCTTATAATTGTTGTCAGCTCAGAGGTTATTCTTTTTGGTATTGGAACATTTGCTAGAATTCCATTTGGCCATTCTTGAGACAAACTGTGTGTATGTGAAAAGGTGTTTTTCACATTTTCAGATGTTTTTATTAGTGTACAGTTTGTAGTAGCAATGCTGACCTCTGGGTTGTGCATTTTCAGGCAAATAATAACTGCCTGGATTAAAAGCTTGAGGTTGGGCCTTACTCCTTCAATTTTTTCTCGTTTAATAATGACTCTTAGAGGGATTTCTGTTCACAATGTGGGTATCTCGGTAATTTTGGTAGTACCTAACCTACCTGTATAACATTCTTATAACAAAAATACTTCGCACTCCATTTTCAACATATTTTACAAACATTAACTAATCCTCAGACTGTCCTCAAGGAAACTGAAACAAAGAATTTAAATTACTTACACATAAACACAATGGGTTAGTGACAGAGCTGGAATACTCTCCTCTCCTCATCACCATAGTATATGAGTGCCTTCCAGGAGTTCATTAAGCAATGTAACATTTGTCATCTATAGTCATTCTCTCTCTCATTGTCTCCTGTGCGGGAGAGTTGGGTGTGCTGTGTCGGGTTCTGTTTTTTTTTAAAATGTACTAACTGCTATTTGTTTACGTTAGAGAAGACAAATTGATGAAGGGCTTGCAACTGGAGTGGAAGGTGGTGAGGTTTCTAATGGTCCTGTTCCTGTGAGAGTTCATTCCACAGTCTCAGACCAGCCCCTGAGAAAGCTCTGTCTCCTTCACAGATGAGCTTTAGCCTTGTGGTGGCACATTTCATTGTGCTTGTGGAGTGGAGCTGTTAACCACAGTTTTCATTCTGGAGCTTTAGGTTCAGGCCGTTGAGCTGAAGATAAGGACTTACACCTTGAACTTGACTTGGTATTCTATTGGAAGCCAGTGTAGTGAGGTGAGGACTGGTTCGAGATGCTCACAGTAGCTCATGTTGATGTGTTGTAGCATTCTGTGCTACTTGGAGTTTCCTAAGATCTCATGGTTTCCTGGCCACATATATTTCTTTGCTGTAGTTTAGACAGGAGGTGACAAAGACATATATAACAAAGAGTAGATCATTGGCTGCTGAATAAGATGGAATCTCTTAGCCAACCAAAGATGGTAGAAAGCTTTAGTTATGGATACTGCTATGTGAAAGCTTAGCATCAGTGAAAAATCCAGGAGCACTCCTAAATGAAGGTCTTAATTGAATAACTGCAGGTGTGTACCTTCAGCCAGAGGATACTGTGCCATGGATGCAAGCCTACAAAGAGCTTTCTTCTGCTCCAACATAATCTTTGTCTTGCTCAGATTCAGACAGCTGTTTTTCATCCAGGGGCTGATTTCATCCAATCACAGAGCTATCTTAGTGGTCCGATGAAGGATAGTAGAGCTGCATATTGCTGGCACTTCAGTCTGTGTTGTCTGGCTAGTTCATCTAGTGGCTGCATGTAGATGTAGAATAGGACTGGAGAGAGAATTGAGCCTTATGGGACTCCATAAGTGAAGGGTCTAATGGCAGTTTCCCATCACTATTCCTTGCGCGCATCCCTCCAGAAAGGATTTAATCCATTTTAGGGTATTTCCCTGGATCTCTGCCACCTCTCCCGGGCAGGACAGCAGTATTTCATGGCTAACAGTGTTGAATACTGCAGAGAGGTCCAGGAGGATGAGAATGGATGCCTACATACCATCTATTGACTGGAGGAGATCACCCCATCAGTATCACTAAAGCTTTTTCTATCCCATGTCTTGGCCTGAATCCAAATTGTACTGGATCAAGGCTATTATCTTCAATTAGATGAGCCTGTAATTGGCCTTTGGTCAGCTTCTCTAAGAGCTTGCTCAGAAGTGGAATTTTTGATCCTGGCTGGTAGCTGTAAAGAACTGATGTGTGTAAGAATGTAGGTTTCTTCAGTGTTGGTTGGACTATAGTGTGTTTGAAGGAGGAATCCTTTACTGAACAAGGCATCAGCTATTTCCTTCATTAGTAGCACCAGTTGCTCATGAGTGTCTTTCGTCAGCCAGGAAGGTGTTGAAGGTTGAGGCTAGTGTATAATCATAAGGATTCATCAGATTGTTGACTTCTCCTACTGAAGGTGGAGTGGTGCTGTTATTTAGCATGCTTTGGAATTTAATGGAATCTAAGGGTATGTCTACCATGCAATCCGAGGTAATATTGCAGCATGGGTAGACATACCTGGAGTAGTTTTATTCATGCTAGTACAGCTAAAAATAACAGTGTAGATGCTGCAGCAGGGACTTCAGCGCATCTGAACAAGCACCCTGGGGATCTGTTTGCCTTGTTAGCCAACACTGAAGCCCATGCTGCTATTTATAGCCAAGCTAGTGCTGGTAAAGCTTGTGAAGGTATGTTTACCCATGCTGCAGTTACTCCCTGGATTGCAGTATAGACCTTCACTAAGATGCTTCATGGTTGAATCAGAATCATGAGTCTTTCTTGTTGCCTGGAAGTGGGGAAACCATTGTCCTCTGATTAAATGAAGTTATGGTTTGTACAAAGGATTGCCTGGGCTATGTTAGCCTCTATATTGACATCTAGCCTAAGACCAAGGTGAGACTGGCTGTGTGGGTTGGACCAGAGCTAACCTGTGAAAGTCCTAGGAGGGCAATTGGAGAGATGAGTTTACATTTGTCCCTTTGTCAACCTGAATGTCGACATTTCCAGGATGACAAGTCAGGGGTGTTTCATCACCATCATCAATAAGATATCAGTGAGCTCCTTTATGAACCATATACTCTTTGATGGTCTATAAATGAGCATAAAATCTGTTAGCTGTGGCTCTGGTTTCAACTGTTAGTTAAATGAAGTCTTACCTGAGGCATCTCCTTTGGATCTGATGTTTGAAAAGAAGACTAATGCAGTGTTGCCTGCCTTCTTGGCCTCTCTGGACTTGTGATGGGCCATGTAACCTAGGAGATGAGGTGGGCTAGCACAGAGCTAGCAGTATCATTCAGCTGAGTCTCAGTATTGCTAGCTATATTGCATCACTAATGAGGTTGTGTATTGCTTGTTGTTTGTTGGTGACGGATCTTGCATTGATCAGCATCAATTTTAGTTCAGATAGGTGTGTGCTGCCTTCTTGTGGCCTGCACCTAGGTAATTGTCCTGTGCAGTGGACAGGTAGTAGAAGTTTGGTATCCAGTTTCTTATGTCTGCTCTGCTGTTTCCTTGGATAGTTCCTCCCAGTTTTAACTGGAATAGGTGAAATAGTGGATTGTGTACAGGCACACTCCAAGGGGAATGGCTGTCCAGTTTGCCAAGTGCTACAGGCAGGACTGGTCTGTTGGGCCCTTTTAGAGGCACTGTGAACCCCGTCTGTTCCTATGGTGGATGTGCTGGAAGCATGATGGCATAACAGCCATGGAAATGATGAGAACTGTGACAATAATACTTGGTAAGCTTCAGTCATAGAAAAGACTGTTATTGGTATCCGACATCAGTTTCCTTAAAATAAGCTGCCATCTTGTCATGACGCCCTGTTGCCCTTACCTGCCTTCTGGAGAGGAAGAGGGGAAAGGAGATGGCACTTACAATTCAGTATGTGGGAGTCACAGCTGTAAAATGTCCTCCAGATCAAAAGATGGGGTGAAGGCTGGAAGAGAAGGGCTGAAGCTTTGGGCTCCTTCCCTGTATGGCGGTAGAGCCTTTTGGGAGCCTCAGTCCCCAGAGTGGTTCCTGTGCTGAACGGGGGGAGAAGAGCTGGAAAAGAAGTTACAGCCTCACTTTCAAATTTTAGCAAATCTGTCTCATTTTCTGATTCCTTGATTAGAAATCAGGTGCTCCTGGCATCCATCACCACATTCAATCCACTAGATACTTTTAGAATTGAGGAGGAGAGTCCTTTGTTCCATGAGTTTTGTTAATTTAACCCAGCAGGTTTTGGTCTCAGGATTTGTCATTGAATCAACCACTGCTGCTTCACGTGGAGATTAGGGTTTGTGTAAAACATGACTCTATGAAAAATCTCTGTCCCTTTAGCAGGCCCTCCCTGCTCACCACTGAATATCCACCTTACCTCACCCCGAAACTCTCCCACACACACCTGAACATTAGTTGTCTTCATGGGGACCAGCTTCCTCTCCACCAACATCCTGAGGTGGATTTTCAGGGGACGGAAGGTAGCTGCTCCTCAATCAGAGGACTCTCTATGTAGAGGCACTGCTTCTCTTGATCTTGAGCAGGGTCATCGAGGAATCAGACGGTAGTCTGAGTCCCCAACAGAGCAGTGGGAGGCAGGAAACAATTCTGCTCCTGCTGTCAGGGCTGTGTAATTTAGTAGGAGCAGGTAGCACCTCGTAATTCTTTCCATGGTTGATAGAAAACACCCTGCAGTTCGCTAGCAACCATGCAAGGTCTTGAAGGGAACTCCTGGCTAGAAGTGGGTTAGTTTCCCATCATGTTACCTTGTTAGACTGGGTGGTCTCCTGTATCTTTCTGAGAACCCTACTCTGGATTAGTGAATACAGAGACCCTAGTTGGTGGCCTCCTGAAGAGTCTAATCAGGTGGGAGCAACTGTATTGTAAGCCTTCTGGCAAAGGGGACCACCTACTCCCAATACATTGATGAAATGGCAAGACTGGTGCCTATTTTCTCTCCCCGGTGATAAGTTAGGGACTATCTTGAATTCTGTGAAGGAGAGGAAGTGGGTGCTTGAAGAAATGTGTATGAAGGGGGTACACTAACATGGAGAGATGGGAGCAGGTTCTGAAAGAAGCATCAGCCTGGGACTTAGGACCCAGTCTACCAGAAGGATATCAGCATCGATAGCTTACCTTTGCAATGTACCAATAGCAAACTCTGCAAGACTCATCAATGGATTTCAATTTACATTTTCACAGAGCTAAATTTCTCGATGATAAATCCAGATAGGATGTTCATTCCAGGAGAGCAGTGCTTCTGTCTCTTTTTAATGGTGCATAGCAACCCCTCTTCCTGAGGAATGTCTCTCCTTACTAGTCACCTACAGGGGGACCTGCAGAGACAAAGGAAGAAGGTTATTTTTAAGCAACAACTTCTCTGAATGTATTGCTTCTACAGATTCACGCCTTTACTTGAGTTTTGATAATTTTTAGTGGTAGCAAGGAACTGGGGGATAATTAAGAAACAAGATCTTTTATACTTTCTATTCCAGAAGGCTGGAACTGTGACACACATGTGCATGCCCCTTGATAGCTCTACAGCTTTCAATGATGTTGTGACTCAGGTCTTGAGGTCAATGACTCTACTATGGTGTGATGGGGTCCTCGGAGTGCAACATGGACTATGGGACCCCTAGCCCTCCAAACCCACCAACCTGGGCTGCCTCTCACACTGTGATGCTGATGTCAAGCCACAAACGTCTGATAGGCATTGCACTTTTACAAATATCCACAGGCTGGGACACACTTAACTATGTTACATGAATGATCTCCTAGCCGCTCATGAACCATCAATAGAGAGGCTCCAGCCAATTCCCCTCAGCTCCCCAGTCTTACACACCTGAATTGTACCATCTTGCACTGGTCAGAAGCTGGGCCAGTGTAAGCTCATTACTTGGTTTGCCACTTCTTCATAAGAAAGTGGACATGCACCAGCCTTTGTAATATGAGTTGAGATTTCCCAAGCATTTTAGACAAACTCACTGGTAAGGGTAAAACATTAAAATAAGTTTAACAACTACAGAAAGATTTTAAGTGATTATAATAATAGGCATAAAGGTCAGAGATAGGTTAAGAAAATAAAGGTTAAGAAAATAAAAAAGTAAACATGCATTCTAAATCCTAAACTTTTGCAATTCTTCAATACACTGACTGGACTCTTTTCCAGTGTGGGACCAAACTTCCCCAGTTTAAAGTCTTTGTCCTCCAGATGTTCTTCCATCTGTTGAGTTGGAGGGGGGAGAGAAGCAAAGTGATGATCTCACTGTCTCTCTTTTATACTTTCTTCCAGCTTGCTGGAAAGATCTTTACTGTGACATGGGTAGGCGTGCATACCTTCTCAAGTCTCTGGGATAGTGGATTGTGTGTTGATGAACCATTAATGTCTTCTGGCTATTGATGGCTACTCCTTTGTTGTAACTGAAAGACTGGCTGTGGGTGTTCCCAACCTCACAACATATTTCAGTAACACTTATAGCTTATAACACTATAATTTTATATGAAGTATTCTTCATATAAAATTATAGTACATATAATTCAACAAGATATTAATGTTCTGCAGATCAAGACTTTTAAAATGATATATCACAAGGAATATTTTGAAAACATATAATATCACAGTAGTGAATATGAGGGTTCCATGGTGCTACTTTGAGGTACAGAGTGCCACACATGGGAATATGCAGTAGCAATACATCTGGAGAACAACAATTGCTGTTAAGTAACCTTCATGTATAACCTTCATACTATTATAAGAGCATGATAAAAATTGCAGCGTATGTGGTCAATTTGATCTGATATTTTATCCTCCAGGCGAAATGCTGTCACTGGAGCGACATACCATAGGATATACTTCAAAAATAGTGGTGCATAGGGGAGGCATTTGTACCTTAAAACAGTTCTCTGTGTGGAAGGAGATACGTATTGTAAAAAATAATCTAGTGTCATTTATTGATGTTGATTTATTGAGTATATGTGCGAAACAATGAGATGAAAATGACATCAGTCAAGTGTAAAAACACTTTGGGCCAAACTCAACTTTCATTTACATTCATGCAAGCATAGTAAACTTAATGGTGCATGCACACACGTGTACCTAAATTCAGCACATTTTGGCTGCTGCAGAAGTACAGGCATAATACATATGAATACAGTGTTGCTTTTGCTCAAATTGTAAATAATACCCACTGAAGAAGATGTTTAAATTAATTTAAAATTCAAATACCAAAGCATTGTACTCCTTTGCATGCACTAAAACTGCGAATTCCGGGGCTTAGTTTCAGAGATATTTCTGATTTTTTTCATGGACTGCTTTTTGATTAGGCTCCTTTTAATAAAAGGTAGAATGCAAACTCAAAGGGCCAAAGGAATGGTTTTCTTGTAGATGTACACTACAGAGATTGTTCTTAATATTAATTTCTTATCTAGCTGATGGGACTAACTTCTATACTCAAATCAGTAGCTTAGTTGTATACAGCATATTCAGAATTAAAATATGGCTTAAATTACTTTATTAGAAGGTTGACTTTTATGTGAATACAGTTGCTCAATAATCCTGAGTTGTAAGCAGCACTTGATGTCCTTCTAAAATTCAGTACCTTATACTATATATCTGCATTTATTCAATTTATATGTCCAAATAACTTCAAAGCTGTAGACCTCATCCTTAGAGCTCAGGGCTTCCCATTGAACCCACTGCTTGCATACCACACTGTGTGCTAGGTGTCTGCTCAAGTTGGTGATGGCTGTGAAGCAGTTCTGGAAGCCTAAAACATCATTAGCTCCCACTGTCCTAACACATGCTCTCCAAGGAGAGGAGGATTTGGGTGTCAGTGGGTTCTCCCACTCTGCCCTGCATCTTGCATACTGCAGTGAAGAGACCCCTTTCAGAGATGAGCTTTGCACTGCACCAGAATTGCGCAGCCCCTCCAATCCACTTTCACCCCTTGCAGTAAGGAACCTCACTAGTTTCTCTGCTCTGGCTCACTTGTAGCCATGGAAGCAGGATCTGTAGCTATAATTTCTCATCAGTCTAAGGATCCCTGAAATTCATGAGAGTCAGTCCAAAGCCTCTCAGCTGCACTCGGTATTACACCAATTTGCTGTCATTAATTTTTGAAGTTTACTATCAACCAAACTGGTCATGCACAAGCAGCAGCAGCAGAGCAGACTTGCACTGTTCTGTCAATGTTCCTCAGTTATCCGGTTTGTAAAATGGTTTGTAAAATACTTACCCAACTTTCAAAGCGCCTTGAGGTGCTTGGATGAAACTGTTATAAAACTTAAAAGCATTATGAGGATTATTTAGGGTTGCCAGGCATCTGGTTTTTGATTGGAACATCCAATCCGCTAAAAGTCCTGTCGGCAGCGCAGCAGGGCTAAGGCATGTCCAGCTTATAGGCGCAGGGGCAGCCATGGGGGCTCCACGCACTGCTCTCACCACAAGCGCCGGATCTACAGCTCCCATTGGCCAGGAAGCACGGCCGATGGAGCTGTGGGCATGGCGCCTGCAGGCACAGGCAGCGCACAGAGCCCCTGGCCCCTCCACCTATGAGCTGGACATGCCCCACTTCTTGGAGCTGCCTGAAGTAAGCACTGCCCAGCCAGAATGTGCACCCTGAACCCCCTCCTGCACACCAACCTCCTGCCCCAACCCTGAGCCCCCTCCCGTACCCAAACTCCCTTCCTCATTTCTGGCCCCACCTTGGAGCCTGCACCCTCACCCAGAGCCCTCACCCACTCCTTCACCCCAACCCTCTGCCCCAGCCTGCAGCCCCCTCCTGCATCCTGAACCTCTCATTTCTGGCCCCGCCCTGGAGCTTGCACCCCCAGCCAGAGCTCTCACCCCAACCCCCTATCCCAGCCCAGTGAAAGTGAGTGAGGGTGGGGGAGAGTGAGTGACGGAGGGAGGGGGGATGGAGTGAGCAGGAGGCGTGGCCTCAGAGAAGGGGTGGGGCCTTGGGGCAAGGGTGTTCAGTTTTATGTGATTAGAAAGTTGGCAACCCTATGATTATTTGTTTTTTAACTCTTCTCATCCCTTGAATATTTTATGGTGTGGGCAGATCTGCATTCTCTCCCTCCCTCTATAAAGGCAGATGGAAACCTAACAATTTAATGACTCTGCTGTTGAAGTGCTATCTCCCTACTGAGCAGTTGCAACTAAAATGGATACAATTGTTTCCAGTTCAGTCATTTGATCCATTGCAGAGACTATAGTTTTCAATACAGCTTGCTTGCTTCTTTCTATGCAGTTAATGGTCACAAGTGGTAAAATGAATATTGAGTCACAGGATCTTTGTTGCCACCTCATTCATATGCAATTGTTTGTTTTCTTTACTTTATTTCTCTGGAGCTTCCCCACTAGTTCTCTTCTCTTATTGGTGCTTACTCTACTTCTCTCCCCCCTCATTTACTGTGCTCCATTATTACAATTAGTAGTCTACTGCTGCAGAGTTTGATGATATGCCTATACAGCTTTGATTCCTGATCCCATCCTTCTGATTTCCTTAACCCCCTTTCATCCTTCTATTGCTAACTCCATTTCTTCCTCATTCTGCTATCCCATCTCCCCCCACTTCATCCTTCATCTCTTTAATGGCTCAGTCCAAACCCTCTCCACTTACCCTAGACAAGCAGATATTGTAGATGGTGATAGTTATCAGCCTTTAGCCATACCATTATTTCCTAATTCTGAATGTTTCAAACATTGGAGAATCTTTCTAGGCAAAGAATCTTCACTGTTCCATCTAGGGTGGGACAAATAATAGCAAAAATTATTCATGGACATTTTTTTTTCATTCAAAATCACGTTGCTATTTGGCCACATTTACACTCTTTCATGTTTGCTTATTCTCAAACAGTTGTATCAGCAGATTTTGTTCACATAAATGCTGGAAAAACAAGAGGGAATTTGCTATTAGAGGTTGGAAGTACTCAGTCTTGGTTTATAAACATATCAATTATATTTTAGCGTTAATGTTTGCCACGGTTTCAGTCATCCAGTCAGGGAACAGAAACAATATCATATGACTGAGGCGAACCAACCATATATGATGAATAATGACAATCAAACAGTTGAAGATATAGATGAACTGAATCTTTCACAAGCAACACTTTCGCTGAAATATGTTTGCACGATCTGTTAATGGGACAATGACAAATAAATAACTCATGCACAGAAGAAAGGCCTCTGTTTGTAAAATATATCATTCACTAGAAATAGTTCCCCAGCTCTAGTCCCATGTTTCTGACTTCATGACTCTGTAAATCTGGCTTTAATTTGCTCCCAAGGTCAGAAATCTTGGATTTATTCACGATGAAAACTTTTTTTCACCAATCGTTCCCATTTCTGTGTGTCAAAACTTTCTAGAAAGTTTCTACAATGTTTAATTATTATGACCCTGCCTCTACTTAAATGTTCAGGCCCGATTCTCATCTACAGGAAGGGCATTTAAACTGTTCTAGTCATGTAAAGGGATATTAAAGTGGGTTTAAATATAATCTACTCCCACTTTAAGGACCCTGTACACGAACAGAGGAGAGTAAAGTGGCCTAGGTGTAAATGAGAATTAGGCCCTTCATTTCTGTCACCCATTTCCCTTGCTGAATATTGCAATTCCCTTTATTATAATCTTCCAAGCTCCCTACTTTTTAAGCCACAGAAGGTTAAGAATGCTATTGCCTTTTTCCTGTTTCAGGGAGAAAGATCATCCCCATCCATTGTCACTTTAACTGACTTAGCAAATTCAAAATTGCCGTGATGGTCTCCAGAATCTTCTCCCAGACATCTTTGAGAATATGCCCACCTATTCCTCACTGCTCCTCTGATCTCTGCCTCAGAAGTTGGGGACCCACATGAGCATGTCCTGACACATCTATTTATAATCTCTGTCCTTCCTCCCCTCCAGGACAAAGAATTACTTCATCCCTTGAAATTTCACCTCAAAGTGATCCTTTTCTCCTTAATTTATCATCATCTTTATGCATAAAATATTTTGTGATATTGCGCATTAGTAATTACGAAAATGTAAAACACCTGAACAGTGGGATGCCCATATGCATTTGAATTAACTCAATTTTACCAAGCCTGATCCTGATCCTGCAAACCTTTATTGGTATGGGTGGTCCTGCAGTCATAGAATCATAGAACTGTAGGACTGGAAGGGACTTCGAAAAGTCATCTAGTTCTGTCCCCTGCACTCAAGGCAGGACTCTGTAATAACTAGACCATTCCTGACAGATGTTTGTCTACCTGTTCTTAAAAACCTCCAATGACAGAGATTCCACAACTCCGTAGGCAATTCATTCAAGTGCTTAACTACCCTTTCAGTGACAAAGTTTTTCCCAATGTCCAACTTAAATCTCTCTTGCCACAATTTAAGCCCATTGCTTCTTGTCCTATATATAGAGTATAGAGAATTTCATCCTCTATACTTAGAGCTTAACAAAAACAAAATTTCATCCTCTTCCTTCTAACAACCTTTGATGTACTTGAAAACTATCATGTTCCCCCTTAGTCTTCTCTTCTCCAGATTAAACAAACTCAATGTTTTCAATCTTTCCTCATAGGTCATGTTTTCTAGACCTTTAATAATTTTTGTTGCCCTCCTCTGGATTTTCTCCTATTTGTCCACATCTTTCCTGAAATGTTATGCCCAGAACTGGACACATGTCTCCAGATAAGGCCTTATCAGCATGAAGTAGAACAAGAAGAATTACTTCTCACGTCTTGCCTACAACACTCTTGCTAATATAGTCCAAAATGATGTTAACTTTTTTTGAAACAGTGTTACACTGTTGTGTCACATTTAGCCTGTGATCCACTATAATCCTCAGATCCCTTTCTGCAGTACTCCTTTCTAGGCAGTCATTTCCCATTTTGTATATGTACAGTTGGTTGTTCCATCCTGAGTGGACTTCTTTCCATTTGTCCTTATTGAATTTCATCCTCTATACTTCAGACCATTTCTCCAGTTTGTCCAGATCATTTTGAATATTAATCGTATCCTCCAGCGCACTTGCAACCCCTCTCAGCTTTGTATAATTTGCAAACTTTGTAAGTATATTCCCTGTGCCATTATCTAAATCATTGATGAAGATATTGAACAGAACCCGATCCAGGAATGATCCCTGCAGGACCCCACTTAATATGCCCTTCCAGATTGACTATGAACCACTGATAACTACTCTCTGGGACTGATTTTCCATCCAATTATGCACCCAGCTTATAGTAGCTCCATCTAGGTTATATTTCCCTAGTTTGTTTATGAGAAGGTCATGCAAGACTGTATCAAAAGCCTTACTGAAGTCAAGGTATACCACATCTAGCATCTCCCTCCTATTCACAAGGCTTGTTACCCTGTCAAAGAAAGCTATTAGGTAGGTTTGACACAATTTTTTCTTGACAAATCCATGCTGACTGTTACTTACCACTTTTATCTTCTAGGTGTTTGCAAACTGATTGCTTGATTATTTTCTCCATTATCTTTACAGGTACTGAAGTTAAGATGACTGCTCGGTAATTCCCCAGGTTGTCCTTATTGCCTTTTTTATAGATTGGCAGCATATTTGTCCTTTTCCAGTCCTCTGGAATCTCTCCCATCTTCCATGAGTTTTTGAAGATAATCACTAATGGCTCAGATATCTCCTAAGTCAGCTCCTTGAGTAGTCTAGGATGTATTTCATCAGGCCTTGGTGACTTGAAGACATAGTTCAAAAGGACTACCTATGTGATAAAGAATACTCATATGAATTCTGCTGAGCTAAGTACTGAGTAGCTCCATCCTTAATAAAGTCATTAGCAAGTCTACTTTTCATTTAGTTTATATACTCCTTTCATGGTTTACAGTAAAGGAACAATCTGAGTGGCTGATGAAGATTGTGAATTATATAGCTGATACATATAGGATGTAAGGTTATAATATAATGTTTACTTGGTTTTGATTAATTAATTAGCCAGTCAAATTCACAGGGTCTTAGTTATTTTAGTGTTCTGGCTAATTAACTGTGTTGCAGCCCAATAATCATTTCCTGAAGACATGATGACAGTGTCTTATAATAAATATATGTCTTGGGTGATGGAAGCAATCAACTTCACAATGCATCTGAGATGTGTGTATAGTATATCATATAATAACCTCACACCCTCTCATGTATTATTTATTTGCATTAAAATATTGCTGTTTATTCACTATGCGTACTCTGTTTGGAATGTTTTGCTCTGATGTATAATATCAATTGTTTCTTACCTTGGTTTGTACCTGTGCCTTCTCCAATAAAACAGAGTGTAGCAAAATAAAAATGCATCGTATAAGGTCTCAAAAAATCTTCTTATGTCAACAGAAAGGTAACTCTACAAGCCACTCCCACACCACAGTGAAATGTTGGTGGGACCTTAGGAGCTCATCTGAACAACCTTCAGTTAGAGCTAGAGGTAAAGAGGGAGAGAATACTATGAACAATTGTTACTACCACAGGTTATATATGTACTTTGGAAAAAAAAGTAGCACTGTCATCACTTTTTTTGTGTGTGTCTTAAAAATTACTGTGTGATTGCAGACAGACACTTCGGTGTGGAAGAACAGAAAGACTGAGAAACTGCTTGCCAAAAATGAGGCTTGAAAATGACAAAATTGTATGATTTTTAATGATGGCCTGAAAGTTAAATCAAGATATATTAACAGTAGTCAAAGAAAGAGATGAGAGTTTTTTCTGTATTTCTATGGGAAAGCTTCTAGGATTGAGAAATGCTAGAAGAAACCTCTGACACTTTTCCAACAAAAAATGATACTGTTCTTTGATCAGAGGCTGAAAAACAACATTAACCAAATCTCTTCTTTTCATTCAGAGGGATGTTTTCCATCTTTTGTCTTTGGGGATTTAATAATATAATCCATATTGTTTTTATTTATTTTTTTAGTTTTCATTTTTTACTTAATGCAGACATTTTTTATGGATTAAAGAAAAACCTCTTAAGCATGATCTTTTTTTGCTTCTAAAAGCTTTTGTGGCAACACTGAATTCTTTTAATACTTCACTTAGCAGTCAGTTGAGATTTCATATGAGAATTGTTGCATGATAAATAAATCTGTGATCATTGAAGGCTAGTTCTATTATGCATATCCAGTGGTTAAGGCCCAGTAAAAAGTAGAGATTGGAACTGGCTATTCTTGGGAGCAGGAAGGACCAAAGGACTGGTAGTGTGATCTAGGGCTTTTTACCTCCAGGTCACCAGCTCCTATCTGACCCAGGTTGGTAGTGACTAAAAGTCGTTATCATCTAATGGTTGTTCAGTGGCCTATGTAAAATGAGTTTCTGGTCTTAGTCCCAGTTGCTAGTGGACAGGTGTTCACGTAGCAAAAATGACCATAATGGGCACCTTTATTGATACTCTGCAGTGGTGCTAATGACTGAATTGTCATGGAAATTAAAATATGTTGAAAAGTTCATACTTTATAAGTAGGGAAATTTCCATTTTAAAGTAAATAAAAAGAAATGAATATAAACTACATCTTAAATAAGCATAAGTTTATGTATTCTTTCGGGGACATCTGAATTGTGCTGTCATCACGGATCCTTTGATATCAGACTAAAATTCAAATGTATTCTCGCCGCTGATGGACCTTCATAAAACTCCTTGTGAAGTTGGCTGCCCGTGAGAAAGAAATATGGAGGGGGGGTAACCCTATAAAGCGTGCTCTGGACATCATTAATGAGAGTCGGCACTTAACACCTTCCAGGATCAAGACCTTAGCACTCATATACAGTTCCAGAGAGGATAATTCAGGACTTTCTTATGTTTTTCTGCAAGCAGATCAAGTTTGAAAAGTGCCAAAAGGATAACAAACTTCTTTCCACCCTTGTCATGATATAACAGTTTGTTTCCTCTGTCTGGGTTGAGGAGGTTGTCCAGAAACATTCAGGAGAATCTCCTACAGACAGTTCTAAGGAGGCTCTTTTTATTTGTTCTGTAAAGTTAGGGTTGGTTTCAGTAAAATCTCTCCTGTTTTCTGAAGGTCAGGCACATCTACTTCCTTGTTTGCTGACCTGGGGTGTGTGGGTGTGTACTGAGTGGAAATGTGAATCAGTTAAGGTCATTGGTCTTGAATGGGCCACCTTGCAACCTAGATACTGCACAGCCTGCTGATGTGATTTCAGTTCACAAGCTTGTCTTGAGGTTCCATGACTGCCTGAGGCTTAAGAATGTCGAAAAGGATGGGACTTAAAAATGTGGAAAAAGCACAGCAGACTCAGGGATTGCAGGGGAAAGAGGACCTCAAACAATATCACTTTCCAGCAGCCCTCTCTGATCAATGCATCTGGGGTTGTTGATGGACTGCATTCAGCTGTAAACTTCCAAGGGGAGGATCATAATGAGAAGGGAGCCTTTCAAGATGGTGGGGATGTGATGTTCATAGGTCCAGTCCATAGCTCAATTCTATATTATGCAATTAGCCAGGACATCCAGCTACTAAAAAGTAGTCAAAACTCCCTAAAAGACTTGTGTGTCAGCAGTCTCCAGAATGGTTTTATTTTTGTATATTAAGCCCAAGAAAGTGCATTTACTTTAAATTTGTTAAGCTCTTTGCTGGCTTCCCTACTCTTACCCCTGTGACTGATTATGAAATAGCTAACAAATAAATACAATTAAAAAAAGAGTAAAAACTAAACAAAATCTGAAACACAAATATAAATGATTGTTATCTTGGAAAAAAATCATCTCCAAACACAGCATTCCTTTCCCTCTTGTTTTCTGTTCTTTCCTCCTTCCCTTGACTCATACTACTAAGACATCCATCATCATGCCTCATCATTTTTTTAAAAAAAGGTTCCTAAACTTATGGTCCTACATGCATCTGTAGGCATCTAAATAACTTGCCTGATTTTCAGTGGTGCTGAGCACCTGCAGTTTCCAGCACTGTTTATAGCTCAATAATTCAAAATGGCACAGTGTAATAAGGTATTCTTAGCTGTAGTAGATAAGGTTGAGTGCTTTTCCACACAGGAGCTTAGGATAACCTGTATCGGAGGAAGCAGTCTCTTCTGGCAAGCAGAAACTTTCTTTCCTAGGAAGTATATAAGCAAGATTATTGTAGAATTCTACTCATGTATGCTTACTGTTGATCTGACTGAAATTCATATATTTATGTCTCCACAGCTAAGCCCATTGTTTAAGGACACTGTCCTGAAGAGAACATTTAATGCTACCTTACAGAATCCTGTTGCAACTCAGATGGACAACACTGTTTGCAAATATGAGGCAGTGCACCCAGGCACACTTTGTGTGTCTATTTAAGAATTCTTCAGTGGTGAATATACTTACCTATATTACTAAAAGATTTAAGAGTTCATATTAGATTGTTACATTTTCTAGTGTATTCTCAAAATTACAAAACATATTAATTTTAACTTTATTTAATATGGGAAATGACTGTCTCTTTAGTCCAAATAGTAAAGGAAATTGGTAATATATTTGCAAATTTTCCTCTCCATATTAATATTTGCACTCAAGAGGGTTGATAGATAGCAATTTTTGAATAAATGTTACAGTGGAACGCTGTACTCATAGTTAAAACAAATTATAATTGTGCCAGGCATGGAAAGGAAAGTTTATTAGCTTTCTACTTCCCAAATAAATATTTCCCTTACTTCTTTAGAGAAAACCGTGGAAACTACACATAAATGAAATGTAGGTGGCAGGCTTTTCCACAGTTCATGTCCTTTATCAGCTGAAGCAATGAACTCCTAATACTAACACTGGATTGTACTCTGTTAATGTGATCACTTTGCAATAAAGGATTGTGGCTTTATTGCAAAGGCTGGGTCTACACTACCCGCCTGAATCGGCAGGTAGAAATCGACCTCTCGGGGATCGATTTATCACGTCCCGTTGGGACGCGACAATCGATCCCCGAATCGACACTCTTACTCCACCAGTGGAGGTGGGAGTAAGTGCCGTCGACGGGAAGCCGCAGAGGTCGATTTTGCCACCGTCCCTACAGCGGGGTAAGTCGGCTGCGATACGTCTAATTCAGCTACGCTATTCGCGTAGCTGAATTTGCGTATCTTAAATCGCCCCCCTCCCCCCCGTAGTGTAGATGTAGCCAAAGTCAGACAGAAATAATTGAGCTCTGACGGGCAAAAGTTACAGGTGAACTTCAGTATAAAACAATGTTAAAATTTAGAAATCTGACTTAAAGATATCTGCAAACGTATAGTGATCACCACTGAAAAGTAAGCATTTACCCACGCTACCACATGACAGTACCTGAGACAAAGCAGCATTTTTTTTATATTTAAAATAGACTTTTATTTTATCTTCCAATATGTTAATGGACTATGACTTTGTCTCTCACTCCATTGTTAACAAGTTATCCAATATTTTGTTAGCTCACTAAAAAGCACAACTTCTAAGGCAGAGGTTCTCAAACTGTGGTCCATGGACCACTACTGCTCCGCGAGCTCCATTCAGGTGGTCCGCGGATAGTTCCCTCTAAGGTGCGCGCCTGAGTGGCCGCACACAAGAGAAGGAAGGGCCACCAACCTAACTAGTGGAGCTGTGCAGGCGTGGCTCCACTAATTAGATGCCTGGACCCTGGAGAAGATGCACATGTAAGGTGAGGTGGTGGCCTTGGAGTGCGGGGGGAGGGGGAAATAGGAGGTAGGTGGGAGGGGGAAGTGGGGTGAGACGAGGGGGTGGGGAGAATTTGGGGTGTGCAGGGCTGCGGTGGCCAGAGAAAGAGGCAACTTTCCCCAGCTCCAGGGCTGAGGGTGCCAGGGAGAGACGGACCTCCTTCCCAGCCTCAGCTCTGTGGTTGCTGTGGCGGGGGAGAGACCCCCCTCCTTCCCAGCCCCAGCTTGGGGGCTGCCACGGTTGGGGAGAGAGGGCACATCCATCGCATTAGAAAGGTAAGACTACTGATATTAAAATATGAGTTGTGTGCTTTTATTTGTAGAACAAAAAAAGTTTGTTTTTATTATATAGCGCTTTTATCCAATGCGCTTTACAATAGTTAGCTAATGGTACAAACACCATTTGGAAAGATCCTTAAGTGGTCCGCCGAGATCCTCAGCAATTTTCAAGTGGTCTGTGGAAAAAAAAAGTTTGAGATCCACTGTTCTAAGGGTACGTCAGGCCTCTACCCTACTAGACTCCCATGGGAAAGAAAGATTATATAGGTCTGCATTCTTTCAGATGTACTTTTAAACAATGGAGTTTGGACATATTACAGAGAAGATGTCATGTAAGCATCTTCCCTTCATCTAAATAGGATTTCAAAATATTTCCTTTGGGTACTTAGTTACAGCAAATGTTAGAACTGAGATTTTCCTTCCTTTTGTCAGAACTATGCTGAACTGTCTCTCATCTTCTCCTTAATAGAGACATCTGTGCAAAATATCTCCATCCAATGTTAGACTGATTCAAACTGAGACAGGAATTCAAGTTTTGTTTCTGTGACTAGCTCACAAACGTTCAGTGAACATGGGGTGAAGTTAGCACAGCTGGCATGCTGGTGCACCTCCCTTCCCCCAAACGGATGTTTCTTGTTTTCTCTCGCTAACTAATCCCAGGGTCTCCTCACCCTCTGAAGATACCTAAGGAAAGAAAGTGAGGTCCTGGGGCTTGTTAGGAGAGACATCAGTGGTAGGTGAAGAAGGGGGCTACCCATGGGGTTGACACCTTGACAGTTCAAGTTAATCAGAACCAAACATCCAAGCAAACCTGAAGCACTTCCAACCTTTCAAACCAAACCATAGGATTTGGTTCATCATCCCCTCTGTGAACTAAACCTCCATGGTTCATTGAGCCCTAGTCTTCCTACACTGCATTATCGCATGCGTGCCTACAAGATAGAACATGATGCAACAGTCATATTGTGTGGCAGCCTAAGTTTTAAAGGGCAGCCTATGCACTCCACTATTTTTGGACTGGATAGTCAACCATGACTAGACATTGCAAATGAAGAAGACATATATCCACACAGCATACCCCAAACAGCCCATGCTATGATTCATCAGTTGCCTAGCATAGTGTGATGCGTCTCTTAAAGCAACTTGACCCAATAGAATTTTATGTTTCTAATAAGCTGGAGAATGTTTGAAAGGATTCCTTTAGTTAAGGTTTAGGAGAGTCAGACTTAGTGAACCAGATTTTTCTTCTTTTCTGTTTCACACAGGCATAATCCAGCATTAGTGCCTATTAATGACTGAATCAAGCTGAAAGTTCTCTTCCAAAGGCGTGCCTACATTTTAATGATGTCCTCCATCAGCTGCTCAAAGGAACATGATTGCGCTTATAACCTCCAGAGATAGTAAAGCTGTTCTTGCAAGAGATCTTATTTAATTTCCCCCTCCTCTGTACTTTTTTCCTATTACCAGACATCTGTTCCAGTTCTTTAACTCATGAAGCGCTGACTGTCCTCTTTTTAAAGTACAACTGCAAATAAAAATATGAGATGAAATATTTGTTTCCTTTTGTCTTTTTTCTCTCCATTCTCCTCTTTGCCAGATACCAGAGAAGGCACCAAAGTACAAAACGCTAGGCCATGTGAAACAAAAATAAAGGTTATGATTGAGTTTTTGTTGCCTGTCCTCATCAGGATGAATTAACTGACAGCCTGATTGAGCCAACATGGCAGAAACCCCCACCACAAACATAGAAAGGGGGAAGGATAAATTAATGAGGCTCCCTTCAAGGCTGTTTTTTCTCAGAATATTTAAGTGGGTGAAAGATTTGCCCCCTCCTTCCAACATAAGAAGTGAAGAGACTGGTCCCTGAACCTCACTGATCCCTCAAGGTATGCACAGATCTCAGAGAATCCACATGAGACCCTGTACCTTTGCTGCTTCTCAGCTCCCACCTGTTCTCCTCTGGATTGACCTGTACTGACAAGGTTTCTCCTCTCAGCAGCTGCCTCTGGACACATAGGGGACTGTTCAGTCTCAGAGTGCTTTACTTCTGGATGTCCCGTGTGGTTGAGAAGGGGAAAGATGTGTATTCTGCCCTGCCCTCTGTCCACATTCAGGTCCCTGAACCTGCAGAGGGATCTCTGTTGGTGTAGGAACAGAGTGGATCGTGGTGTGGAAGAAGATGATTCCTACTCATGCCACTACATGGCCCGGGACATATCTACACACGGAGCTCTTCTCTATGCATGGATCAAGGGGGTATGACCAGACCTTTTGTTCATTTCTTAGTTATTCCTTGTTATCAGTTGCCGAGGACTGACTGCTTATCGCTCCTGAAAAAATGTATTCTGGTTTATGAAAGAGTTTATAAATCTTGCAGATTATGACATAGCAGACCTTTACATCATGTTGTTCTAAGTAGCATCATGTATTTTTCCCCACTTCAGTTCTGACATAGTTGTAGTAGCCTGTGTCTTACTAAACTTATTAGTGCTTTGTACAATTTAAAAGTGAGGAGCCAAGCTTTAGATGGTATTAAAGCATAGTGTTTGCATTCTGGCAGTTCTCAAGATAGTGGCTGCTAAAATCATGTTGGAATTCAAATAAGAACAAAAAGTATTATGCTAATCAGAATCACATAGTTTCAAGATATGATATCTCACAAAGTTCCAGAGATGGAAAATCTTGCAATGATGTCATTGGCACAGCCTACGAAAGCTACCAAACATTTGTTTCTAATTCTGTCAGTTTGCAAGATATTAGACCTTTAAGCTGCTATTGGTCCTTGGGTCTAACAATGTTTTATTGGCACCTTTGCAAGTCTTAATGTTGCAAGTCCCAAACCTCAGATGTGAGGAATTTTTAGTTCCTGATTCAGAGAATGCTAAAAACTACCATCTCAAACAACTATTATTGTTATTTATATTGCAGTAGCAAGGAAGCAGGGGATATTAAATATTTAGTGAGAAAAAAGACAATAACTCACACCCTGTGCAGTATTTTTTTTTCCATATATAGCATCTGGAGAAAGCACTTGAGAATATACTTCATGGAATACACTGAGGGGATGACCTAGATAATGTAACTTAATAGGCCTTTTCCATCTCTGTTGTCTGTGATACCCCTCCTTAGGGGTTTTGAAAGCATATGGATAAACAATTAGAAGTAAAAATTAAAAAGACTAACCATGAAAAAACCCAAAGTCTCCTGAAATTAAACACACCCATAAACTGGTTGGTAATTGCTTAAACCTGATATTTAAATGGTCTCTTCAGTAGCTACTGACATGGACACCGTAACAGTGGGATACAACCAGGAAAGAAATGAAAACCCCGATCATTAAAGGGATCTTGAAAATGGAAAACATGTTCACCCCTTAATTCTAACTAGTACTGTAGAGTGCAGTCTTAAAACTGATTTTATGTGGATGCTATATGGATGCATACTGCTGGTCTTAGCAACACACTGGAAGCTAACAACCAATTAAAAAGCATTCTGCAATATATCATTGCTATATTCAGCAATAAAGTGCCTTAAATTCACTGTAACCATTGAGAACTCCTTTTTATCACAACTTAATCAAGACAGTGCCTAGCTACTAGATCACATCCTATTATAGAGTCATTCTCAGGAATATTAGCAGTGCAAAATTCACAGAGCAGCATGATTCATGACCTCCTTCATTCAACCAGCCCTTTCGAAATGGAAACAAAAATCTGCAGTCAAGGAAACATATCTTCAAAGTTGTACTTTAAAAATGAAGCATTAAAGAAATAAAAAGGTTTTTTCTCTGGCTCTAAAGCAAACATGAAAAGCTTTATAAAGATGATCTCTGTGTATATGAGATAATTGACCAAAATCCAGTAATGCACACCTTTCTACCTCCTTCTTTTAGCCACAGATATTATGGCCACAATGTTTGACTGTGACTAATAATTTGGGGGTGACTCACTTTTTGCGTGTCCAACTTGAGACGCCCTGGGCTTAATGTTCAAAAGTGCTGAGCACACACAACTCCAGTTGTAATGATATCCATTATACCAAACACATTATTCAAGGGATTTCTTCCATAAAAAAGTTTCTTAGGACTGCAACTGCCATTAACACGAATGGTGGAGTCTAGCTTCCTGATCATTGGAGTGGGAAGTATTGTTGTCAAAAAATCCATAATAAGTGGGATTGTGACATCGCTAAGTGGGACTACAGGGAATGGTGCCAACATCCCATTTATTTTAATAAGAGTTGGTCTCATCACATAAAATATTGGGGGAAATTAACTACTGTGCATAATTAGCAGCTAATTTTAAAACTTAAATATCTCAATTATTTCCACTTGTCTTTTTAAATACCCCAAATGCATCTAGAATGGTAACACCCAGCTTGCACTACTGATGTATTTCACCATGAGCATGAGCTGTGGCCAATAATGCTCCTCTTGACTGTGGTACAGTCACCTCTCTTGAGAGCTCAAAATGCAGCAATGCATAAAGAGACACATTTCCAAAGAATATCTTGAAAAATTAGTTTGTGCGTGTAATTACACATCGGAAGCCACATTAGTCTTTTGCAGCCCGAGGGTTGCTGGGGACTGTGTAAATGTGTGTGTGTGTCTGTGTTTCTGTTAGGAGGGGAGCAGAAATAGAGTACACGGGTGTGATGCTTGGAGGCATTCCACGTGTGCATGGCAAATGCAGCCAAATTGTCTCCATGCTTGCCAGTGTACTATTTTTCACTCTGATGTAGGATTTTCAAATAATTTAAACATATATTTCCCCTTATGCATTCTCTTGGATTTTGAGTTATGTTGGCCTTATTGTTACTGTTGTTTTCATATGTTAATGCTCCATTTCTTTAATGGGTTTTGTTCTTGGTTGATTGGGTTTATTTAATTTATAAGGTATATAGGTCTAAATATTGTTATGGATTTTCAATGGGCCTGACTTTTAAATGTTGCCTTCATTTTTGTGGGTGTAAATGCAAACATTTGGGTATCAGACTATTCCATTCTGCCTGCAATTCAGTTTAGAGATCTGAACGTTAGCGTTTGTGCTTTCATTCGATTGAGTATTCTCACAAACAGAAGAAGGTTTAAAAATCAGGCCCAAATGCGTCAAGAAATGCTACTGAGATGTTTAATACTGTAAAAAATTGTTTGAAAAAGCTGCTGTTAGGTTGTTCGCCTTCAAATTCACTTTTAAATATGGTTTATTTTTGTCTGATCCTTGGAACTTCGTTGCCACAACTGAAATAGACAGTCACTTGTGACTTTTGTAAATGAGCCAGGGAATGTGCATGTGGGTTTCTAAAATTATTTATCAAAACATTTTTGGCAAATCTGGGGATCCTGAAAATGCCAGGTTGCTAGACCTCAAGAAACCCTCACTGGGGGTGAGGAGGTGATTAGCTCAGGCTCCCGGACCTTTCAGCCCTTGGGTTCTGTCCTGAGGCTGCCAAAGGCAGAGTCAATTGTATTGGGGGATCTTGTGCTATGAATTCTTGTCAACTGGATAGACATCACCAAATCATTTCACCAAGGCCACTGAACAGCAATCAAATAGCAATATGCTCTGCTGTTGTAGCTGTGTTGATCCCAGGATATTAGAGAGACAAAGTGGGTGAGGTAATATCTTTTATTGGACCAACTTCTGCTGATAAGAGAGACAAGCTTTAGAGATCAGAGCTGCTTCATTTTCTAATATCCTGGGACCAACATGGCTACAACTACTCTGCATGCATTTTAATCCATTTATTATGTGGCATGTTATTTACTGTTTTTTAATTATTGGCACAACATTAGCTTTCTTCCTGTCTTCTGGAACTTCCCACTGTTCTAAGACTTAATGAAAATCAACATTAATGGTCCAGTGAGCTCCTCAGCCAGCTCTTTTAAAACTCTTGGTTGCAAGTTATTCACACCTGCTGATTTTAAAATGTCTACCTTTAGTAGCTTCTCATCCACCTGAGATCCTAGTAGAATGGAAAAAGTGTTATCATATGATATGAATACATCATCTGTTTTTTCCCAAATACATAATAGAAATACTTATTGACCCGAAATATATATTGACCATGCCTTTTCTACATTATTATTGATAATTCTACCATGTGAATCTAGTCATGGATCAGTGCCATTGTTCGGCTTCTTTTTGTTCCTAATATACTTAAAATAACTTCTTAATACTGCTGGCCATAGGTTTATCTTTGTGTCCCTTTGCTTTCCTTATCAATTTTCTACAATTCCTAGCTTCTGATTTATATTCATTACTATCAACTCCTCCTTTCTTGAAATTATTTATTTTTTTATAGCTGTCTTCAATTCCTCTCTAAACCAGGTGCATTTTTAAACCAATACAGTCTTTTCCCTTGATTGTGGCTTTTAGGGCATCTAATAAAGTGTTCTTAAACATTTCCTGGTTATCATTCTCATTTTTCTGATTAAACTCTTTCTCCCAGCTGATATGGCTCATAATTGTTTTCAGCTTTGTAAAGTTGGTCCTTTTAAAGCACCAAGTATATATTCTGGAATGTATTCCGTTTGCATATTATAAATTTGAACAAGTCATGATCACTTGTACCTAAGTTACTATTACTTTTTAGTTCTGTAATCAGTTCCTCTTTATCTGTCAAGACAAGGTCTAATATAGAATTCCTCCATGTTGGCTGTAACACTTCTTGCGTTAGGAAATTGTCATCTGTAATATTTAGAAATTCCAAGGACGTTTTGTTTTAGTACTGGCAGCATGAAATCTCCAGCATATGTCACTCAGATTGAAGTCCCCCATGATCTCACATATTTTTTTCCCTACACATTATAGATAGGTGTGTAAGGAGCCAGTCATCCTGTTCCCTAGTGTGATCTGGTGGTCTGTAGCAGACACCAACTAATACCCCATCTTTTGCTTTATTTGTTAGGACATTGATCCATAGATATTCAAGATCATTTTCTTCTGAATGCATCAGTCACTCAAAAACAAGTCATTCTATTTTTTTTTAAAGAGAGTGCCACTCCCCCTTCTCTTTTGCCTGGTTGATCCTTCCTAAATAGGTTATAACCATTGACTTTAACATTTCAATCATGGGGATCATTCCACCAAGTTTCAGTAATACCAACTAAATAAAATTTATGCTCATAAATGAGCAATCCTAATTCCTCTTGTTTTTTTACCTGGGCTCCTAGCATTGGTGTGTAGGCAATTAAAGAATTTCTTTTCTTCATGTCCTTCAAGCAGTTGCCCACAGCTCCAGCTTCCTAACTCCACTAGGCAAGCAGGATGGACTGGTTCTTCACCGCTACTGCAGCCATGGCCTCTTTGGGGCAAGAAGCACCAAAAAATGCACTGGGCAGCTTAACAGCCTAGCCTAGATGGTAAGTCTGGCTGTCTCCTATAGCGGTGCAGTGCAGGACTGTGGAGTCTCCCTGTGCCTTCCTTCTCACATGCACACTTAGATCAGGAAAACCACATTTTATACCTATGTGTATGCAATGGGCGCACACACAAACTCAATATTGTTCGTACAGATGTATTTTCAAGAACAACTGAGGCTCTGTCTTGTGAAAATTGGACCCTGTGGTGCTACTACTAAAAAGAACTATCAGCTGCATCAATGCGTGTGGGTCCTTTGAATGACATTTTTAAGCAGATACGTCCTGGCTGGTCATTAAAGATCCAAAGGTTCTCCACACTGGTGTGCAGTATTCTGTGCACTGGCTGGATACCATCCTCTGACCCCCCTGAGGCTGCATTTCAATGTTTGCTGCAAGCAAATACATGGGGTGGAATGGTTCTGATTATAACTCTGTGCCTACCCCTGTAAGTTAGAACTGCTGCAGAATTTCTGTTTTTGCTTCCCAAATTTCAGCTAGTTTTAATTCAGAGTTTTGTTTCTTTCATTCTCCAGCCAAAATAATAATAATAATAATTAATAATTAATGTTTGAATTGGTATTTAACTTATGAGTTTTAAAGGTCTAAAATTTAAAGATAAAAACATTCTTAACCCTTCATTACTAGTCCTCACCTCAAACGCCTGTGCTGTTCTCTGTGACTAGGGTTCTAAGTGACATACAGGGTCAAACAGGCCAGAGCAGCCATAAACAAGATGCAAAATCCATCAGTCACTATGGGCTTGTCCACACTTGAAATGCTTCAGCGGCACAGCTCCACTGCTGCAGCTCTTGAGTGTAGACACTTCCTACGCTGACGTGCGGGGTTCTCCTGTCAGTACTGTAGCCATCAACCAAGCACTGTCTACACTGGGCATGAGGACAGCTGAACTGCACTGCTCAGGGCAGGGCCGGCTCCAGGCACCAGCCCACTAAGCTGGTGCTTGGGGCGGCACCTGGAGGGGGGGCGGTGCGGTGCTCCGGCCCGAGAGCGGGGCTGCGACCGGGCTCGCCGCCCTCCCCCCGGCGCTGCCTCTGGCCGCCGGGGAGAGCGGAGCCCCGGCGGGGCTCGCCGCCCTCCCCCCGGCGCTCTGGCCACCAGGGCTCCACCCTCCCCTGGGGGGGGGGGGGGGGGGCGCGGCGGGAGGCTTTTTTGCCTGGGGCGGCAAAAAAGCCAGAGCCGGCCCTGGCTCAGGGGTGTGGATGTTTGACTCAGTCGCGTGTTAAGCATGGCCACGGGAAGGCTCTCTGATCACCTGAACCGCATCCAACACCTTTTTGCACATGCATGAGGTTTTGATGGCCAAATCCATCTCCGTTTCTCGAGGCAGGGTTTTTTAACTTCCTGCCCTTACTTGGTACCAATTTTAGTCTTCACCCAGAGTGACAGAAAAGCTTCACTGGTTCCTTTGCAAACAAAACTGAGTCAGAGGGTTTCTGCCTTCTTTAAGGTCAGGCTGCTTTCTTAAAAAGGGAAGTGCTGCTCTCTAGCTAGCCACCTGCTGCACAATGGCTGATTCTTAAATCTAGGCCACAGATAGTATGGGCCACCCTATTCTGGTGGCTGTATGGACTAAATTACATAGTGACTGTTCTTTTTCCATCTCTGATTCAATATGCAAGATGCACCTTGCATAGACCTTTACCCCAGTGCAAAGTGGGTGTGATATGCTACTAGTCTGATCTGTTACATTCTCCATCCACTCTATGCTGGGGCAAAGGATTAGAGAATGTGCAGAGCAACAGTCAATCAAATCCACATTTGGCAGCAGTTAAGAGTTGAAGCCGGTTTTGCTGGGGAAAAAAATAATGAAAATAAATGGTGTCCATTCTGCCAGTTCTTGTAGCAGGCTGTAGCCTGAAGCAATACGAAAAGGCCAAGGTAGTAAAAATAAAAATAAAAAATCAGGATGTCTTATGAAACAGCCAACCTGACCTTGTAACACAGCGACTGTAAATTTGGTTGAGCTTTGATACTGACTTTCAAGGGCTCTTTCTGAACCTGCCATTGTTAATATTTGGCCAGTCCACAGAAGAGAGGATTACAGCTCTTTAGTTTTTGTTCTGAGTTTCTGACAAAAGAGCTGGGTGATTGTTTTAAAGGTAATCCCTGAGCACTTATCTTTGGCCTCCAGATAGCATAGGCTATTGCTGAGCAAGGGAGCTGCTAGGATATGTAAAACGTATTCATTTAAATACTGACAGGCTGCAGTTTAACTCTGACCTCATGATTAACTGGAGAAAGGAGAGGAGGGGGAATTTTCAATCACTGCACAGGAGTTACATTCAGAAATCCTGTTATAAATAACAGGATTTGAGCCTGTACATTTCACACATCACTTTGAAAATGCCCCCATTTAATGTCTTATGCTAACATCATCAAACCACCGTGTTAGTAAATATAAAATAAAATAATATTTATGTCACTCTTCATTCCACATGAAATTGTGTTTGAAGATTAGTTTATTTGAGCCTGGGCTCCCTTTGATTTCATTTCAGAAGCATCTAGATTCAGTGGGGATTAAAAATTCAAATCCCCCCACTCACGTCTTAACCTCCTTTGCTTCTTGTGAGTTTTTTCTGCAGCAAAATGTCATGGTGTTAACTATGGCAATAAAGGCAGCAGCTACAGGTACTGTATGTATGTGTTGGAAGCACTAATGAAGGAGAGAAAGTTGGTTTATCTTTGTTTGGTCTGGAAATCTAGTATGTGGCCTCGATTCTTGACATGGAGTGGTCAAGATGACCAAGGAAATACTATAACTTGAAAGTCAGTCAGTAAACAATCTTAGCAATGCAAAATGCTAACGTGACTGGACACTGCATGATTTTCAGCACCCCTTAGCAGAGTCCCTATGAGAGAAAAGAGGGGTTGCTTTAGAATGTGTTTGAATTCTAGGGGCAGAAACAATATACTGGATCCTAGCACCCCTGAAGTTCAGGGGAGTTCAGATGTAGGTTTTATAGTTCATGCCCATCTCTGTTGAACGGGTAAGTGTACATTTAGTCTCAATTTAGGCTGTAATTGACATGTATTCATCTCACATTTATCCATATCATCTCTGCTTTAGCACGCCTCCTGCCAGTAACCTAATTGGATAACTCCAAGTCTACATAATGGATACTTACACTAATTGAAAAATGACTATTATTAATCCCCAAATTACCTGTCAAATTCACAAGTCAGTAGATTGGCCAGATCTAGTATCCTTTTCTTTTTTTATCACAGCACAGTGTCTGTATGTGTGTGTGTATGTGTGTGTATATATATATATATTTCTATGCATTTTACTATGTTTCAGATGGAAGTATCTATATTATGCTCCTACTGCTCTTAACACCTGCAGATAGAAGGCAATAACATTCTTATGTCTTGTGTACCAAGCTGTCTGTGAATTCTGAGGGCTTCCAGTGGGAGCTACAGCTGCTCAGCCCTTCTCAAAATCAGCCCCATTATCCATAATTTGTCACAGAAACAGGATGAAGATGCCTGCAGATAATGGGCATAACCAGGGAACACCAAAAATATTCCAGGGGCCGTTGGAAAGCTCCTAAAGTCAAATGGTGTCATTAAACCCTGAATTTACAGCACAAAATACATTTACTAAGCAACCATAGTTTATTGCTTTGAGTACAACTGATTTTTACATACAGGCATAGATAATTCTCCTTGGATTCTCTAGAGGCCTCCATGGGCACCATTTTTCAGAAGTTTCCAGAACTCTGAGGGGCCATGACATGTCTCTCATGTAAATGTACAGAGGAAACACTCTCAAAGAATTCCAGCTATGAGTAAGTAAATCTCTTTATAACTCTAGCTTTCTCCAGGCTTTGATCCAGGGAGCACCATAAAAATAATAACATAATAGCAAGCTCAGTATTACTTATTTTCCATGATGTCCTTTATTTTGAACACAAGTATGGGATTTTCAGTTATACCATTTTGATTTTTGCTCCGGTTATGTAGCGAAGTGCTGCTATAATGAGTTTAATTAAGCGAAAATGGATGTTAGAGTACAATGTTACAAAAGGTTGCTATGCACCGATACATCATAATTAAATGTATTTAGTGTAATAGTAGGAGTCATTTACAATCAAGTTGCTCGCAACAAATGTTAATTGTTGCCTTGAATGACAAGCTCTTTCAATTAAAAGGAAAACAAACCTAAAGCCCAGTTTAGCAAACCACCAGGACGTTTACTGTGAGAAGGAATGCCATGTAGTTTACACTGCTCTACAGCCAAAATGCTTTTGAAATAAATGTAGTCAAACTTTACTAATTCTGGGTCACTGAAAACGAAAATGATGCTTAAAATTGTTGATTGGCTCTAGTTTTCAAGATATGCTATTGGGTCAGTATATACGACCCTTGACTTGGGAATGGCAGAGGATAAGTGAGTTATAAAGGGAAGGGATCTCAATTTAAACCAGAAATGACTAAAATACATCTTTGACTGGATCTATGAATACATCTATGACTGGGTTTGGACAGTACTTGCTTTTTAGGCAAAACAATGAATGATGCAATCTGAAGCTGGTAATGTGTCATACATGATATGAATTGCATCATGTTATTCCTAGAAGTCATGGATGATGCAATCATAATGAAGCTTACATCACTCTGCTGAACAAATTGCCCTATATCAGCTCTAGAAATCATACAGTGTCGTGCTCTCTTATTTGTCAGTGTTTGATTTTGCAAAGGGACACATTTCTGTTTAGCCAAAGTGAGCAGAGATGCCTCGTACTTGTGTGAACAGTACAGATAACTTCTGCTATATTTGTGGTGAAGTGACTTTTGCATCACAAAAGTGCAGTATAACCATTATGGTTAAGAAAGCCTATCACCTTTATTTTGGCTGCAAAATTGGAGATCAGGACAAGAGGTGAGCCCCACACATATGCTGCAACACTTGTGCAACAAATCTTCGCCAGTGGTTGAACAGGAAAAGGAAATCTATGCCTTTTGCAGTGCCAATGATTTGGAGAGAGCCAACAGATCATACCAGCAATTGTTACTTCTGCATGGTGCCTCCAGTTGGGAAAGGTGTGTCAAAGAAGAAAAAGTGGACTGTGCATTATCCAAACATTCCATCAGCTATACGCCCAGTACCCCACGGAGAAGGACTGCCGGTTCCTGATGCACCAGAATCATTCTCACTTGAGTCAGACGAGGAAGAGGAAGAGGATGAAACTTCTGGTCCTGAACCATCAATGTCACAGGATCCACATTTTCTCCCATCCTCCTCCTCTGAACTAAACCTCATAACACAAGGTGAATTGAATGACCTTGTCAGGGATTTGGAACTACCCAAGAGTAAGGCAGAGCCATTGGGCTCCAGACTACAGCAGTGGAATCTCCTGGCAGGTGATGTTAGGGTTTTCATGTTCCGTGACTGTCAAAAGGATCTTGTCCCATTCTTCTTCATGGAAGGTGATCTTGTAGCCTGCAACAACATCGATGGCAGCCCTCAACATCGTTCACGATCCAGATGAGTGAAGACTGTTCTTTGATTCATCGAAGACGAGTCTTAAAGCTGTTTTACTGCATAATGTCAACGTTTTGCCATCAATTCCAGTTGGTCATGCAGTCCATATGAAGGAAACCTATGACAACATGAAACAACTTTTGAGGTGCATAAACTATGACCAACATCAGTGGCAGCTTTGTGGCGATTTGAAGGTTGTTGCTCTCTTGCTTGGTCTGCAGACTGGATACACAAAGTACTGCTGTTTTCTCTGCGAATGGGATAGTCATGCAAGAGATTCCCACTACATCAAGAAAGATTGGCCACGCCGACAGTCATTGGAGCCTGGCAGGAAAAGTGTTCAGCATCCACCACTTGTTGAATCAAGGAAGATTTTGTTACCACCCTTACACATCAAGCTGGGTCTGATGAAGAACTTTGTCAAGGTCATTGACAAAACACAAGTAGCTTTCAAGTACCTCCGTGGAAAATTTCCAAGGTTAAGAGAAGCTAAGATAAAGGAAGGTGTCTTTGTTGGTCCTCAGATTCATGAACTTCTTTGAGATGATGCATTTGACCATGCACTGCGTGGCAAGGAAAAGACGGCATGGAAAGCCTTCCAGTTAGTGGCAATACATTTTCTCAGAAACAACAAGGCAGACAACTACAGGTTGTTGGTGGAAAACCTCCTCAAGGCATACAAAAGCCTTGGTCGCAACATGTCACTAACGATACATTTTTTGCACTCTCATCTAGATTTTTTTCCACCAAACTGCGGAGCAGTGAGCGACGAGCACGATGAGTGATTTCACCAGGACATTGCAACAATGGAGGAACGCTATTAGGGCAAATGGAGCCCATCAATGCTTGCAGTCTATTGCTGGACAGTGACAAGAGATGCTCCATTTAATGAATACAAGAGACAAGCCAAGAAGCGCCGAGCAGACACTGAATAGGACTAAACTATGTACATAATAGTTTTTTGCCTTTTGTTTCATAATACATTTTTTTTATATAACCCTTTTGCTGATTTTTAAAGTGTTACATAAACAGGACAGGTGAAATATTATCATGTAAAGCAACCATAAACACATGAAAAGACCTAGGTTTACAATTTATGATTAAAACTCTACTATCTACACAATATAAATAGACATAAAATGTAAAAACTTAAATATCTTAGAAACAGTAGCCAATCAGTTGTTTTAATTGTCATATTTGAATTCAGCACATCAAAATACATAATAAATAGCACATTTTATCTCTGAAGCACACGACTTCTCAAAAATTGTAGACCAGTGTTACTAACCAGGAGCTATTCAAATCAGGTGAAAAGACCAGATGGGGTGGCTGGATGGGATTCGAATGTGCCTTATTCTGATGTGAAATTATTGCTGGTTGCTTTGGTGAAACGTATTTATGATTAGGGCAGTGACATCTCATAAAATGTGTAAAAGATGCCCAAGGGAAAGCCCCATTGCTTAACTGTACAGGACAAAGCACTCAGAATTATAATATAGACTAGAATAATTCTGCATGGGACAAGGGGAAGACCAGATGATTTAGGGCTATGTCGTATACATCTTAAGTGTGCTGGTGAGTGCTTACACTGAAGTCAATAGGACTATTATTCGTGTAAGTAGTTCGTGTGACACAATGTTGCTTCTAATGAGCCTCATTTTAAAAATACTGAGACCCATTTGTAGTCACAGCAATTGTGAGCTACAGCATGTCCCTTCAAGCTGTGTGCATGAAAATAGTATCTCGTGCAAGCAAATGGGTATTTGTACAGGAAAAAATGTGCTCACATGTTTACACAAATCTGCTCCTTTTCCTTTCTGTAGAAGTGGCCCAGCAAGCTCTTGAGGGCAGGATCTGTGTATCCCTGTGTGCTTGGAGAGCATCCATCACACGCTGACATAATACACTGCTACCTCGATATAACATGACCCGATATAACACAAATTCAGATATAACGCGGTAAAGCAGTGCTCGGGGTGGTGGTGGAGAGGGCTGTGCACTCCGGTGGATCAAAGCAAGTTCAATATAACGCTGTTCCACCTATAACACGGTCAGATTTTTTGGCTTCCGAGGACAGCGTTATATCGAGGTAGAGGTGTGTGTTACCGAAATATCGGGTCCACCTAGCTGAGAGCCAATAACAGCCAGACAGGGATAAGGAGGAGTTGCTTTATTCTGCAGAAGAAAGGAGAGCTTTGCACCTTAGTACAAAAACTTTGTCTTACACACATTTTACAGATTTTTTATACACATTCAGACAAAGGTCCTTGCAGTGTTAACACTTGATTGGTGGTTGTCAGACCCGTGCTTTTGCTATCTGGTCAGTGAAAACCGGCTTGGGACCAGCTCCAACTACCGTAAGGCCTTGAAGGGAAGACAGTTGAAAAGTTCAGGCTACTGTGTACTTGAAGTGTCTGCTTCCCCCTTATGGCCCGGTTGACATAAAGGCTGCTCTGTTAAGGGGGGGTCACTAGTAACTTTCACAGTCTTCCCTTCGGGCCTGACAAACTTTAAATTTGTCAGGCCCGTTACGCAATTTGCGATCAAGCTGGAGGGACAGATACTGGGTTTTCTTATGGACAGCAGAGCTTTTGATCATAGCATTACACAGGCATTTGGCACATTGTATTATTGTCTAAATAACACATAGAAAGAAAAGAATTCATTTAACAATTGTTTGAAAGAGCCCCGTAAACCATGACCCAAGGTCTGGAAGGAGGTCCTCAAAACTAAAGGTGTGATCAAGAGATACAGCATGGAAAACAACAGCAGCATTCTGTTTATACATAGGTCATTCTGATATCTTGTTTTGCTTACTAATGTAGACTCTTAGTCTACATTTTATATTATTTACACAAGGTCGCAACAACTTTTTACACAGTTTTTTTTTACTTGCCTTACACATTTTTTGCTTCTACAAATCTCGCATTATTAGGGTTACAGTTAGCTTAACTTTTGCTAACGAACTGTCATGCATTGCATTTCTTTTTTGTTAGTTTTTTTTTTGCTTTTATAACTTTTTTTTTTGTATACTAGTATAACAAACATTTTTAAATTTTTATTTGCATTAAGTTTTGGAATTCAGATTTTACTTTAGATGCTTTAACTTAAAGGGTTTTGATTGGATGTAATGACAATGCATGATGAGCATGGACATGAAAGGTATTACTATTATTACGTTTTTTACAACAATAACATAATTTTAAGATAACTAATAACAATACAAGCAATAACATTCCCATAGCAATACTATACTGGGGTTGTTGTACAGCTTTAGTTATAAAGCACAATACATTATACTTAGTACATAAAATAGATACTTTATTAACAGTATGAAAGGCATACTTTTTAACTTGATATATATTTTGAAGCATGTGAATTTGCCTTTGTACTTCAGAGATTTTCTGAATTTTTGGTAACAGTGAAAACAAATTCTGAAATCTATCAGATACTAAACTAGTCCAATTAAAGGGTATCTGGAACTTAAGGGCTACTTGAAAAACTTTATCTGCAGGCCAGTAAATGATATGGTTGCCTGCAGTGGTAGTGAGATTAAAATGTATGTCTTGCGATATGGTGTCATTAACATAAACACAGCTATTATTAGCTTGAAAAAATAAGTGTCCTGTCAGGGTAGTTCTTTGTCTTTTACTTTTTTAGCAAACGTAGTCATGAAGAGTAACAACTTCTCCTGGCTTCAGTTTACGGATACACTGAAGCTGTGGGGGTTTTAATGACTAAAATGTCTATTGACTTTTTAACTTTATTTAAATGTCAGATGTAATTCTAGGAGCACTGACTAAAAATCGATTGGGCATACCAGGAGATCTAATTTTTCAGATGTTTTGGTGAATTACTTAATTTTACATGCATTTTTTTTATGGACCCGGCAGGATTCGGTATGTGGGAGCCCACACCCCCCCCAACCGGTCCATATGCTTGGAAGGAGCACTGAGAATGTCTGCACTTCCACTCAGAAAGTCTCCAAGTATGTCTTTATGGCCACAGATCAGATGGTACTCCTGATGTGTTTGTAAGGGCAGTGGGCCAAGCTTGATGCTCTAGATCATTCCGAATGGCCATTAGCTGGTCATTCAGGAAATTCTGAATTTTTGAACATGCTAGATCTTACTGCAATGCCTTCCCAGCCTCAGTGATATTTAATACTATCTCTGTCAGCAACTTCTGGGTCATAGAACTAAGGGCGGAGATAACATGTAACTCACCAATTCCAGCCTGTACCTGGGTTAGCTGTGCCTTAATTTTTTATTATGTTTTTGGTTCTTAAAAATATTTTAAACTGCTGCTGCACTTTTGGCCCCATCCCATAGGGATCCAGTCAAGTCACTTTTCTTTCTAGAGGAAATAACTCAAACCCTCTGTTGTGCTAATCTAATGGCAGCCCCCTGTGAGCAATTTGGGTATGTAGTGGTGATCTGGAAACTGAATAAGGGTAATGAAAATTTAACAGTCCCTAGTGTAGTGTTAATTACAGTTTATTGATATTTTAATACATTTTTTTTTGGTGTAGTACTATACCACATTCTTAAGCATGGGTCTTACAAGTTTCTTCCTGCCAGTGTATAATTCTTTGTTTTTTTACTAGGGTCAGTTTTTAATGTTTTTTGTAGTCAGGAATCCCTGGACTTTGGTGGTTCCAATGAAGCAAGTGTTTTTTTTTTTTTTTTTTTGAAACAGTGTGATTTAGCATTATACAGGGGAGAGGTTACTAGCACATTACTTTGTAATGGTTTTGCTTCTTCTAGAAAAATCCAGAGGCACAGTAGGTCTGTCAGTGGACAAGGGAGAGGTTACTAGCACTTCACCTTGTCTTTTTTTTTTTTTTTTGCTGTTTAGAAGGCACAGCAGAGCTAGAAGGAGAAATAGGCTTATCAGTCGAAGAGTCCTCCTGAGGTGGAGGGGTCTTTTTACAGTGAGAAGCATGGGTCCAGGCAGGTAGTCCTTGGCACTTCACAGCGGTGTTAGTGGTTAACAGCACTTGGAAAGGGCCTTTCCAGTGGGGAGCCAAAGCAGTCTTTCGTTGATGAACTTTACATAGACTCAGTCTCCTTGTTTCAATCAATGGCAGGGCTGCTAGGGTCTTTGGGTAGCACTTCTTTTATCTGTGAGAAAAGAAACTTAACACATTTCATTAATGCCTGGCAGTGTTTTGCAGATCTCATAGTTGCTTGGGCACATTCAGCCCCCCCTTTTCTTGGCTATTAGCCAAGTCTTAGCTGTGGGCAGTGTCCTTGGATGGGCCAGCATCTTATCTTTGGACTGAGCTTGCTGGCTATTTTTTTTCCAGTTAACTCGTTCTGTTTTTTTTTTTGCTTTTTTTTTTGGCTTTTTTTAACTTACAAAGGAAACTTCCACTCTTCACTCATACACCTTCTCTCAAAAATGAACACATACACAATTGCCATTATACAGTACATTAGTCTTATTACTCAATGTATGCTATGTACACTCTTTCAGTAAAATAACTTTATTACAGAGCTTTGGAGCAACAAACCAGGACAAGCACACCCACCTTTGAGGAGTCCACTCGGTACAACCTCTGGTGTCTAATAGCTTTCCTCCCTCCCCAGCCCTCTGGCTAGAAATCTGAGGTAGCCAGAAGGATCCCATGGGCAATATGGGGAGTGGGTTAACTTTTCATGTCCTTACTTCCAAAGACTGTTGGTATGCAAATTTTAACAACAATTTTGGCCATAGAACATAAAAATAATTCCTATTGTGCCAGCGAATGCATGGTACGTTGAATGCTATTCAGCTGGCATCCGTTTTCTCTGATGATCTGAAAGACAAAAGAACAGAGGTCTACCCCTTCTGGGCAGTCAGTTATTGCTTAAAATATTTTTTTTATATACACATAGTCGTGTTGATTTTAGACAAAACAGAGGAATTACTCCATATTTCCTTGTATTTGTTTCATAGGCAGCCCAGGTTTCAGTGGCTTCTACCTTATTAGTTAGAAAA
Source organism: Chrysemys picta bellii (assembly GCF_011386835.1). NCBI lineage: Eukaryota > Metazoa > Chordata > Testudines > Emydidae > Chrysemys > Chrysemys picta. The sequence goes on from NC_088795.1 coordinate 18,997,411, forward strand.
TTGCATTAATACAGATGCTTTCTGGCTTGCTTTCAGATCTAAAGCTATCTACAGCTTAAAGATTTTTACTTAAGAAGTTACAATTAACTTTTTTAGACTTTTGATTGCCTTTTACTTCTAACTCCTGCTTTCAAACACCCAGTGATCTGAAAAAGACAACACAACCTATATTGGTAGGTTTGCATTTCTTTTACTTCTGCTACAATATACACTGCACATGTTCTGGGGAAAATGCACATCTTATCTACAATTCAATTTTTACAACACTAGCCACATTAATTTCTACACAAGTTGTAACTATTTCTTTTTAAACACTAGGTAAAGACTATTTACTTAACATATAATCTAAAGGGCTATCCTCAGAGGGTTTTACCAGAGACCCACTCATCTGCCTGCTGACACTTTAACAGAGAATTACACAGAGAACAGAGGGAATTATGGCCTAATTACTAGAGACCCACCTACTTGCCTGCTGACACTCTAACAGAGAATTACACAGAGAACAGAGGGAATTATGGCCTAATAGGATCCTATTACAGGAATTTCTACTAATACTGACCGCTACAGGGGACGGGACAGAAGGATCCCAATTCGACCTCAGAGCTTCATCGCACGCGATGGCTTCTACTCTGAGGAATTACGAATGAGAGGCTCAGTTCCGTCCACACACCTAACGCCCAAATGTATAAGACAGAAATTCATTAACCGGTTAACCAGACCAGAACCAGATAGTGTCTCCTTATCCTATTAGGACTCACCTTATCGGAGCACGAACCCCAGGGGCTGCGGTGAAGCAGAGAAAAGGGGCGAAACACCCTGTTGGCGCCGTTCTCAATTCGCCGCAGCCGTCCGGAGTCCAATGTCCGAGCTAGGATAGTCCCATCTGGGTCGCCAGAAACTGTTACCGAAATATCGGGTCCACCTAGCTGAGAGCCAATAACAGCCAGACAGGGATAAGGAGGAGTTGCTTTATTCTGCAGAAGAAAGGAGAGCTTTGCACCTTAGTACAAAAACTCTGTCTTACACACATTTTACAGATCCTTTATACACATTCAGACAAAGGTCCTTGCAGTGTTAACACTTGATTGGTGGTTGTCAGACCCGTGCTTTTGCTATCTGGTCAGTGAAAACCGGCTTGGGACCAGCTCCAACTACCGTAAGGCCTTGAAGGGAAGACAGTTGAAAAGTTCAGGCTACTGTGTACTTGAAGTGTCTGCTTCCCCCTTATGGCCCGGTTGACATAAAGGCTGCTCTGTTAAGGGGGGGTCACTAGTAACTTTCACATGTGTATATAAATAATAATAATAGTTCCTTTCCGGCTCTAGTTTTTATGATTCTATAGAAGACAATTGCACTTACTGTTCTTGGTGTGTGTGTGTGTGTGTGTGTGTGTGTGTGTGTCTGTGTAAGAGAGAGAAGGACTGAGCATTAAAACCAAAAGGAGAGGGCCCAATTCTGTTCCCGTGGCAGACAATGGGCCTTTTGCCATCATCTTCAATAGTTATTGAATTGAATCCAGTGCTAGGGCAAATGTGTTAACAAAGGCAAAATCCTGCATATGCTAATACAATAGGGAGGAGAATACAGAGAGGAAGAGGTATCAATGCAATGACATTTGGATTCATTTGAGTCCTCTTCACACACAAAAACAAAACAAAGGAAGAAAGGTTTAAACTTAGAACTCTATGTATCTGGATTAAAATGAACATTTTAGGTCAGATTTTTTTTTTTTGGTCCCCCTTAGTTTTCCTAGTCTTCTAAACAATTCTGGGAGACGGGGATTAGAAGCAGCTGCAAGCCTGCATGTGTTCTGAAGGGCACAGTAGGACAATGAGGAATTTAGATATCATTCATTTTCTTTTCTTTCTCCCTCTCCCCCTGCCCCCAATTCAACGTGGGAAATAATCAGTCATTCACAGTCGTGGAGAATGACCCCCTACCTCTCATAGCCCATATCCAAAAAACCTTTGGCAAAGCAGACCTGAATTCCAGCTCCCTCAGCACGGCTGGAAGTCACACTCTGCACCATAGGACATAGGGATTCATGAATCATGGGCTTATACCAAACTATACACTGAGTACCTTCAATCAGTTGTCAGAAATACTGATTGACCACTTTCTGAGCACTCAATATATTTCCACTTTTGTTTTAATGCCTTTTTCAGTTTGCACAATGAGCTTATGGGATGTCACTGGAATCAAGTTCTTTTCTGATTAAAATCCTTTTTTTTTTTTTTAAACCCAGCTTTGCAGCAGGGATGCGAGCCTGAAAGGCCCAGCATGGCAAAGATACATTCCTGATGATTTATGCAGCTTCACTTCCTTGATGATTACCCCAAATAAATCATGTTGGTATTTTCAGCAGTGATTTAGCTGCCCTTTACATTCATATAAATCTTCAGGCCAAGGAGAAAATTAGCCAAGTCCACACATTGATCTTGTGAGGTAAATTGTACCTAGGCAGCAGGAGCTCCATTGATAAACAATGAGGCAGTGCAAATAACTTATCAGTTTGCTTTTAATCAATGCTACTTCTCACAATGTATTATTCTAGCAATGGGTCTAAATCACTGTGCACTATAACTGTTGTTTTCAAAACCTTTTAATCTAATTGGAAAATCTTCCTTTCTACTAGTAATAAACACTCACTAAATTGTCTGCACCTAATTGAGCGGTAGTAATTTATGTGAGCTCCCCACTGCTTTTTCTCTCTTTAATCAGACAGACTGCTCTATGTCTTTAACTAATGAAATCTAAGAATTCACCCAGTAGATCTGATCCAATGTCTCTATTGAATAAATCTTCATTAACACTGGCATATCCCACACCCTCCCTGTCCCGCTTCATCATTAACTCAGAGCCATACCTGTCATCAGAAGGCTATGGCCACTGCTTTATTTATACGAATAAACAAGCGTTGGTCATGAACATAGCACCAAATTAGCATGGACCACACATTAGATCAGGGGTTCTCAAACCTCATTGCACCGCGACCCCCTTCTGACAAGAAAAATTATGACGCTGCCCCAGGAGGGGGAACCAAAGCCTGAGCCTGCCCAAGCTCTGCCACCCTGGGTGAGGTGCGGGGGGAGGGGGCGTGTCAAAGTCCAAGCCCCACTGGCCTGGGCAGGGGAGCCAAAGTCGAAGCCCAAGGGTTTCAGCCCCAGGCAGGGGGCCTGTAACTTGAGCCACGCTGCTTGGTGCAGTGGGACTCAGGCTTTGGCTTTGGCCCGGGGTGATGGGGCCCAGGCTTTGGACCTGGGCCCCAGCAAGTCTAAGCCAGCCCTGGCAAACCCATTAAAATGGAGTTGTGACCCACTTTGGGGTCCCAACCCACAGTTTGAGAACTGCTGCACTAGACCACTTAACCTGCGAGGACCTAATAATAATAACAACACTGACGTCCTTTTACCAGGAAGGAGAAATAAACACTCTTGACTATGTGTGCTAGAAGTATTGCCAACTGCAGTATATATTTATAGTCTGGAATTTCCCCCCACTCTGTCTAGAGATCAATCCAGATCACTAGTATCAGAAGAGATCCCTCAAGATACTCAGAACAAAGGATCATTTCCAGATAGTTATGTTCTTGACAAGGTCCTAGTTGCTAATTTAAGGCATGTGTCACGTCAACAACTCAGTCAAAGCCTATAAAGTGTGCTGTAAATTCATCGTGTCTGATCCTGAAGAAGTGCACCCATCCAGGCCAAATAATGATAAGCACCCAGTCATAATTAGAGCTGGTCAAAAATTTTCCAACAGAACAATTTCCACTGGAAAATACTGTATAATTGCAACCAAACTTTCAAGTGGGACTATGTCAATTTCGATGACATTTCGTTTCATTAAAAGAAATGAAAAAAAAATAACCAAAATGTTTTGATATTGGTCAAAATGGTCCATTTCAATTTTTGCAGAATACAATGTTTTTCATTTTGAAATTACTTTGTTTTGGAATGTATTATTTTATATTATACTTTTTAAATTTACTTTAAACGTCAAAATTTTAACAAAACATTTCAATTTTATTGAAACAGAACATGTTGCTCAACCCAAAATTAATTTTTTTTAAAAATTTGGTTTCACAGGAAATTTCTTAATTCTTTGTTTTAGTTCCGATTCAGAATGAAACACATTTGGAAACTGTGGCATTTCCCGTGAAATGGAAATTCTGATTCCCACACAGTTCTAGTCATCAGACTGTCACCACTTTTACCCTTCTTACGTGGTCCTGAAGTCGCCAGGGCGTGATGCTGGACCAAGTTAGAGATGCCTTTTAAAAACAAATCTGAAAAATCCATAAGCCAAATTCAAACCCTGTGTATGTGGGTGCAACTCCATTGCTGACAATGGCATTCTATCAGCCATCGGCAGATCTGAATTTGCTTCTGTGTATTATAAAAGGAAACAAATTTCCATGACAGCTCCTGCCTCTCTCTTGCTATGCTCATCAGACCATCTGAGATTCTATGGAGCAGTTATTTTTAGTCATTGGACATAGTGAGGCAAATTTGCCACCGATATAACCCCATTAAGCCCAATTTCTTCTTGATTACAAGATTAATGCAAAAGAGTATGAGCAATGTGTTTACAAAGTCCCTTCACTAGCACTCAGACATGTCACTGGAAAACATAGCACACAGAGGATCAAACATCTCATAATAAAATTCACCAGTAATATAATCACTGGTCCTAAGCTGCTGAATACTTGTTAATTGCCATCCATATGGCCTTCAGTGGGGATTGCCAACAGCAGCAGTCCAAAAAGATTTGGAGGAGGAAAGAAGACCAATCACAATAAATCTTTAGGTCTTCATGGCAGGGGTGGGATCAAAACTCTGGTAGCCATTTATATTACATAGAGCCAAGGTCAAAATTCCATCAGCCAATGGGAAGTGTTCATTTTCTCCGACCGTTCATAATGGTTGCCAGAGTTACAGATTGTAAAGAGCCATCCTGTCAGTGCTGCCTGTTTTGAAACTGTTTTTGAAATCCCCAGTTGGATGGGGTCCCGCCACTGTATCTAGCAACACCGCCACAAAACTGCAGCTCTGAGAAACAGCTTTAGCCCTGGAACATTCCTTTCAACTCCCTCCCCTTTCCATACACCACCCAATCATCAGCATACTGCGGAGTCTCACAATTTGCTCCAAACCCTCTCTCTCCTGACATCTCTGTAGCTGCAGACCTTTGCAGCACAAATTCTGGAGCGGTACTTTAGGATATTAAAGTCTTGATACCTGACTGAAACGTTTTCTTTAAACAAACAAACCCTCAGCAGTCCCTGTATGGGAAAGATAAACAGAAGCTGCAGAAATAACCTTTTGCGGGATAAATGGTCAGTGGCCACATGAATGCCAATGTACAGCCTGTGCAAAGTGCTCTTTTTTATCGGGTTCCCTCTGCCAACAAATGGTGAAGATGCAGGAGCTTACCCGGAGACATGCGCCTGGAACTGACCTCTCTGCAGCTGTGAGTAATAGTGGGGTGTCAGCAAGTCAACAAGGTGGGGTGCGTATAAGCATAGGCCCCAAGGCAATAATTTTATCTGATAATCTTTGCTGGGCTCTTCAGAGCCTGCTTCAATCTCCACTGGCTTCCTTCCCTCTCAAAGGGGTCATCAACCCACTTCTATAGGAAAACAGTATTTGCCATGCTGTATTAGGCCCTTGATTCATTATGTCCAGTGTCCTGCTTCCACAGTGACCAATAGCTGTGACCAGAGCCCATAATTCATCTGGCCGATTGTGGAGGGCTCTATTACGGAGGAAGGAAATCCTTCCTGACCTCAGCAGAGATTAACTAATGCAGAGCAGCATGGAATCTGAATACTCTTAACGGCAGATTTTGTTACTCCTTGTAAAGTTATCCAGCCCTTTTAAAATTCCAGATCCAGTATTTGACTCTAACTGGCCCAATGGGTAGGAGCAGCAGATTATACTACCCTACCTATTAACTGTGGTACGAACAGCACAGAATCCACTGTTTGCTCAGAGGGTCACCTTAGCGAACTGCCTAAAAGAGACCAAACTCTAAGGGAACTAGATCTGTGTGAGAAAAAGAATCAGACAATATTTCTGTATGTGCATGCAAACAGGGCCGGTGCTACCATTTAGGCAAACTCAGCTGTTTGGCGCTGCAAGCCTGGGAGGGGAGGAGAATTAGAGCGGGGGCGTGTTTGCTCAGGGAGGAGGCGGAGCAGAGGTGAGCTGGGGTGAGGAGCTGCCGCACGGCTCCCCGGGCCGGGGCAGTGGGAAGCTGCCACGGGGGTGCCTCGGGGTGGGGAGGAGCTGCCGCAGGGCTCCCCAGCCCAGCTCACCTCTGCTACGCCCCCACCCCAAGCGTGCTGTCACTGCTCCACTTCTCCTGCCTCCCAGGTTTGCAGCGCCAATCAGCTGTTTGGCACTGCCAGCCTGGGAGGGGAGGAGAATTAGAGCAGGGGCGGCGTGCTCGGGGAGGAGGCGGAGCAGAGGTGAGCTTGGGTGGGGAGCTGCTGCACGGCTCCACGGGGGGGGGTGGGGAGCTGCCGCAGGCGGGGCACCTCAGGGCAGACTCGGGGGAAGCTGCCGCGGGGGGGGGGGGGTGCTTCAGGGTGTATGGGGGGGGCGAGGAAGCTGCCACAGGGCTGCGGGGGGGGGGGAGGGGGCGCAAGGTGGAAGTTTCGCGCCCTAGGCGAAACTTCCTTGCACCGGCCCTGCATGCAAACTGTATTTGTTGGAACAAATTTGATAATTAGGAGCTATAAATACTCTGAGACACTGAGATCCACTTTTTCAAAGATACTTAGGTTCCTAAAGATGCAAGGTACCTAGTGGGAATTACAGAAGTGCTTAATGACAGGTTTCAGAGTAGCAGCCGTGTTAGTCTGTATCCGCAAAAAGAACAGGAGTACTTGTGGCACCTTAGAGACTAACAAATTTATTAGAGCATAAGCTTTCGTGGACTACAGCCCACTTCTTTGGATGCATATAGAGTGAAACATATATTGAGGAGATATATATATACACGCATACAGAGAGCATGAACAGGTGGGAGTTGTCTTACCAACTCTGAGAGGTCAATTAAGTAAGAGAAAAAAACGTTTGAAGTGATAATCAAGATAGCCCAGTACAGACAGTTTGATAAGAAGTTTGATAAGAAGTGTGAAAATACTTACAAGGGGAGATAGATTCAATGTTTGTAATGGCTCAGCCATTCCCAGTCCTTATTCAATCCTGAGTTGATTGTATCTAGTTTGCATATCAATTCCAGCTCAGCAGTCTCTCCTTGGAGTCTGTTTTTGAAGCCTCTCAGAGTTGGTAAGACAACTCCCACCTGTTCATGCTCTCTGTATGTGTGTATATATATCTCCTCAATATATGTTTCACTCTATATGCATCCGAAGAAGTGGGCTGTAGTCCACGAAAGCTTATGCTCTAATAAATTTGTTAGTCTCTAAGGTGCTAGAAGTGCTTAAGTGAGTTAGATGCCTAACTCCCATTGACCTCACATCTGACTTTTTACCAGCACAAAATCATAGCTGCTGTGATAAATTAGGGGGGCGGGTGGTAGCTTCCTTTTATGGACCCAGCCAGCCAGCCAGTTAGCTATGAAATCCCTCTTAGTAGTTGTTCTCTACTTGCTTTACCTGTAAAGGGTTAAAAAGTCTCCCTGCATAAGTAAAAGGAAGGGAGTAGGCACCTGACCAAAAGAGCCAGTAGGAAGGCTAGAAGGTGAAGTTTCCCCCAATTTTAAAAACTGCTGCTCCCATTGGCCTGGAGCGGTGAACTGCGGCCAGTAGGAGCTTTGATCGGCCGAACCCGCGGACACGGCAGGTAAACAAACCGGTCTGGCCCGCCAGAGGCTTTCCCTGAACAAGCCGTGGCCCAAGTTTGAGAACCACTGTTTTACATCATTGGAAAGTCATAGTTTAGAAAGCATTCATGAGACTCAGTAAATAATCTTTAAGCCCGTGTGGTGGGATTTACTTTTCAAACCAGAGATACAAGAAACAAATATTGAAATTTAATTTCAAATGATCTTCCAAAAATGCACCCACGGTATTTGCTGGTGTCTCTTTCTTTGTATGTGTGAGAATGCTCGTTTACATGCACAATTGCTTTGCATATGCAAATGTGGGGTTTGCACACACAAATTGATTTTACTCCCAAATTTTCAGATGCAATAGCAAGGCCATTAGAAAAAAGTACGTCTAGAATCTCATTCCAATGACATTCTGGAGGGACAATAGGATACAGGTGAGATATAGAGCCCCCATTTCTGACTGATGTTAAAGACAATGTGACTATTCACAGAGTAAGGTACTACTTGTTGTGAGTGAGGAGATCAGGATCTGGCCTTTAATTTATTATTTTTCCTTCTGAGCCTGAAGGAAGCAGTTGGTGAACAGGGAGTGGCTTATAGGGTAGGAAGCCTAGCAGGCTAGAATTGGGAGGTCATTCCATGTATAAGAGGCAGTGCAGCAGAAGACGCAAAGTCAGGGGATGTGAAATCTGGTATTGTTGGTGGAGGCAAGGGGATGAGTGTGACCATGATGGAAGATGAGCTGTCAGATGTGGGCTAGTGCTGAGTTGTGTGCAGGGCTTTGATGGGGATGACTTCAGCATGATAGGATGGGCAAGAGGAAGCCCTTGGGCAGGGCCGGTGCAAGGATGTTTTGCCCCCTAGGCGAAACTCCCACCTTGAGCCCTCCCCAAGCCCTGTGGCAGCTCCCCACCGCCCCCTCCACCCTGAGGCACCTCCCCCATGGCAACTCCCCACCCCCCATCTGCCCTGAGGCGCCTTCCCCCCCTGTGGCAGCTCCCCCCCCCGCCCGGGGAGCCATGCGGCAGCTGCCCACCCCAGCTCACCTCTGCTCCGCCTCCTCCCCAAGCACGCCGTCACTGCTCCATTTCTCCCGCCTCCCAGGCTTGCAGCGCCAATCAGCTGTTTGGCGCCGCAAACCTGGGAAGGAGAGAAGCAGAGCCGGGTGGTGTGCTCAGGGGAGGAGGCAGAGCAGAGGTGAGCTGGGGCGGGGAGTTCACCTGCGTGCTGCCTCCCCCCTTACTTGCTGCAGGCGGCCCTCCCTGCGCCCCCTGCCCCAGCTCCATCCGCCTAAATACCGACGACGACCGGGGCGGCCGAAGATCCAGCCGCCGCGGTCATTGCCGAAGAAAATGCTGTCCCCCAAATGCTAGTGCCCGGTCGCCTAATAGGTTGCACCGGCCCTGCCCTTGGGCAGTTCAAAGAGAGGGGAGTAACGTGGCCTGATACATGGGCAAAGAAGATAACTTTGTCTGTGGCATTTGGCACTGTGAATTCTATGGCTAGGAGGGAGGCCTGATTGGAGGAGGTTGCAGGAACCAAAGGAGGAGATAAGGATAGGACAAATGCCTCAGCAATCACGATGGAGATAGAGGGTGGGATTGTTTTTTAAATGGTGTAGAAAAAGAAGTGAGAAGATTTTGGCCACACACCCAAACCAGGGCCGCTTGACAAACAGGGACCGTTCCTTGCTGCTGTGAGCTTCATGTAAAGGACTGCACACAAGAAGTCATTTGCAGAGCACAACAGCAATTGTATAGGTCCTACAAATCCTGGGAACTGTGCTACATATTCTTGAGTGCCATCTATTGGTACCTTATCTATGAAGTGTCTACGTATATGCAAGCATTTCTTTTTTGATAGCGCACTTCTGTAACACTTGCTCTGCTTCACACATGGGAGTGTTCCTCTGAGGAGCCCTCTGCTCCCTGTTCAGATCATGTTTTTCAGGTCAAGTGGGGAGCAACAATAATCAGAGTGGTGGTGGGAGAGGAGGGTATGCCCCATATCCTCAGCAGGGTCCAGGTGAGCTGAAAGGAGAAAGGGCTGGGATGGATAAGCTGTGCTTATGTCATATGGTGATGGTCACTAGATGAAAACAGGAGATGAAGGAGAGAAAGGAAAAAAAGAGAATCCAGATTTCCCTCAGACTTCTGTCTAGAACTTGGTAGGTTCCTGGGGGAGCCACAAGTGTTTGAGGGAAAATGTTACTGGATTATGCCCATTTGGGTTTTTTTTTTCTAATTAAGAGAATAATAAACAAGGGTTACAAATCACCTGCATTTTATCTATGAGTTTGTGCCTGATGTGCTGGTGGGGCCTTGGGCAGAGAGACTTCTTGCTGGGGGCAGCAAGAGCACTAGCAGACAGGGCAAAGAGGCTGTGAGATAGGTCTGTCTTATCTTTATAATGGAATGTTTTTTACCAAGTGCTGAGCTGACATGTAGCGAATGTTCGGCTGAGGAAGATGATGATTTTAATAAAGCTAAACAGACAAGGAAGGAAAGTAGTCTATATAAGGAGATAGTTACATTATGTTTGGATTTTTTGTCTCGATATTACTGCAGAAAGTCCACTGTTACAATGGGATGTTTGTTTTCAAGTGTTAGTAAATGAAAGTATGAGGCCTGGGAAACTGCTGAGCTATGTAGAGACCAGACACCTGGAATCTGTAAAACAGAGCTGCAATTGTTCCCTTTGGAAACAAAAAGAATTAAACAGCCAAAAGTCCTTTCTAAAGAAGCAACTTTTCCTCAAAAAGATTTAGAAGCCCCTTGTGTTGTGACCATGTGAACTGAAAATATAAACAAGCATGCACCATTGGCAAGACCCTTGTACTTCTAGCAGCAACAGACACATAGAATTATGACTGGGGAACAAGCAGCCAGGGGACTGAAATCCATTCCTATGTCATATAATGCCCACGATTGATGCACTAATGACCTTGCAGACAATGTTCAGGACCAGTTGATAGAACAAGTTAAGAAGAGTCAATATTTTATACTGCATATCGATGAGTCCACAGATGTAGCCAACATGGCTCATCTTGTGTGTGGTGTGAGATTTGTCAGAGCAAGAGCAGAAGAACTTTTATGTCACAGGTCCATTCTGCTCACTGAAATCTTAGGCTGGGCCTGAATTTGCCCACAATCCATATTGTCAAATTATAGTTTTAAAAACTTGGACTAGATTGGCTTGGTTCAGATTATATACTTAAACATACTACATGTAGTTGAATAAAACCACAAACCTGTTCAAATTCTAGTATCCCTCTTGAATCTAGTGTCCTGAATTCTTGGATTTGGCGTCCTGAGTCAGTAAAGAAACTAGTATTTGGTTGTGCGGAACCAAGTTTTAAAATATCTGTAAGGGATCCACATTACTAAAAAGTTTGGGAACCATGGGCCTAAAGGGGGAGAGTGCCCTTCTATTAGGTCTATAACAGCTCTGTGTAGCAAAAAGCTTATCACAGAGATTGCTGTTAATGTGGAAGGCGCTCTTGTCCTGATCGGGGTCCAATAATTAGGTTTCTAGGAAGTGGCATGCTGGATTAGTGTTCCATCTAGGCCGGTATCCAGTCACAGTGGCCAATATCTAATGCTGCAGAGCAAGGCAAAAGAGTGCAATTAGAGGCAAACCTTCCGCTCTGTGCCCAGCATGAGTAGCTGGGATGGACAATGGAGTGATGCTCCCCAGCCCCCCCCCCACTGGACTATGAAGTGGCTGCTGGGCTGTTCTGCAGCTGCTACATAGCCCTGAGGGTACAGTAACCTCTGTGGCCCTAATTATGTCTGCCATGTGTTTATGTACATGAGAGAGGATCTGAGGAGTCTTGGTAGCAGCACATATGATTCCATTTTGCACCCTGTATCCTGGTAGGGAGGGAGCTGATGTGGAATGGTGTGTCTCACCCCTGAGCTCTACTTCATGCAGTGGAATGCCTGCTATGGGATCTTCTGCAGCCAGAAACAAGGGCGGTGACAAGGATACATGTTAAGTCCAGCTTCTGTTAGCCTTCCAGAGGCACCAGAACTTTGGGGGGGGGGGTGAGCTAGACCCTTTTCTGTCTCATGCGCCAAGTTCCATTGGCAGATTCTATATTGCTGGTGCTGATGCCTGAGTCAGAAGGACAAGGAGCCCAGCTTGCCTCTCAGATCCCCAGTGGAGTTTACAGTAGTAGCAGTTAGAAAAACCATCTGCCGAACAAACTGGGTCTGAAGTGTCTGAAAGGCAGTAATCACGGAAACCCACGATGCCATTCAGCTAGAGGTCACTTTTCAGAGTTAAAACTTCATTTTCATAGAGAGGTGCCTCATTGTGCCATAAATGGGGAAAATTGTGCAATATCTGCCCCATGAGGTAAAGGTCCTTAATTCTAATTGATGATCAGTTTGTGTCCTGAAGCACGAGGATTGATCTGACAGTCCTTGTAATTTGATGCCCAGTTTTGAACATAAATTGGAGATGGACGAGGGGGACACAATGTACCCTTCTTCGCTCATGAGTTTGGCTTTCTCTGTGCAGTTTCTAACCCCAACTGTGCTACAGGAAACAGGAGAACAAATGATGATACTCTAGCAATTGGCAGGTCCTGTGGAGGTGTGTACCATCCATGTAGGCCTATTACCAGGGCGTAATCTCCCCTGCTCATTTTCCTGTCTGCAAGTTTGGCCAATTGAGTGTGAAAAGTTGCTCTGATCCCTCTCGGGGATGTGTAGCTATAGTGACCAGTGTATCGTGCTGACTGCTTTACAATTCATTCTGTTCCACTGGAAACTCTGAGTCAATGGCACTTTTAAAATTTCTGTTTCAGTGATGGCCCAGAAAAGAGCATGACGCCCCAGATGATACAAAAGCATTCTTCCACTGCTGCTCCTTGATATACCATTCGCTGTCAGATAAATGCTATAATAAATCACATTTTCTTTTTGTTACACGTTTGGTGTCATTGTGCAGCACACTCCATGGATCTGGCTTTATTATTTTATTTCAGTGAAAGACTGTGAATATGCTCCAGTCGGCTTATCTGATTGTTTGTTCTGCTCAGCTAAGCAAACCAAGCAAGTGTGCTTTAACTAAATTATTTGCTGCAACTCTGTGCTGGCATCATTCTGGTAGAGGCTCCTCCATCTGTTTTTATTGCCCCCCCCCCTTCTTATATTTTGTTCTCACCCACTGATCATTAAAAAAATATTTCCAAGCAAAAACAATAAAAAAAGTTGCATAAAACTTTTTATGAGCAAGAATCTGGATGCCAAGCCACACTCAAAGCATGGTGTTTCTTGATTTAAGGACAATATACTATGGCAAGCAGTATCCCTCACCTTGAGGAGCTCTGCACTCAGATTTATTGTATGAAAGATTACCAGTTCTAAACACACATTCATGTAAAATGTCATTTAATTTCCCCTAGTTTTAAAGAACTGGAAATCTGAAGTTACTAAATTTCTGTTTGTAAATAGGAACAATTGAACAGTTCTCTGACTTCACTCATTTAAAACTCCTCAGCTGCAGGGAGACAAGATTCCTGTGGGCAGATTTATTGGAAAGGAAAACTATATGGTGATATGCCTCTCCTACTGGGAAGAAGAGGAGACCAACTCTTAGAAACTCACTAAAGGTATTCAAGGACATTCACTATATTTGGCTTCCCTTGGTCAATGGGCTGCTCTGAAATATTAGAATCTCTGGTTGTTCTTTGTTAAGCCTACGTGGAGATGTTTTCGTAAAGGGATCCCCATCATATCTAAGATAGTGCCTGTGTGTAAAAAAGGAAAACTGAGTATTAGTTTTTTTCCCTGAAAAGTGGAGTTCAGAGTTAAGTACTTTTGACAAGTAAGAAAGAATGCGTCACTTTGATGAGACAGGACATACATCCAATGGGATATGAGTTGGGGAAAAATTGTAGGACATTTTTGGCAACATTTTCTGCAATTTTGTTTGTCCTGGTGCTGCACTTCTACAGCAGAATTTCCATGTTTTTTTTTTCACAGTTGTTTGTAAAAAGCAAAGTGATTAAATGTCAGTTTTTATAGTGAAAACAATGTCCCGTGGAGGGCACGTGGGTCTTGTTTCAAAGCTGGGCTTCATGACAAAGACCTTTTTTTTTTGTCTGTAAAGTGCCTATGGATGGGAGACAAAAATCCCGCCTGGAGAAGGAAACACCATTGTTTTAAAATATTAAGCTCTCGGCTGCAAGGACTTAGAGAAAGCCAGCTGAGAGGGGAACAGCTTCCAGGAAACACAGATGTGAGGATCTGCCTAGGGAAGAAGGGTGAACCCATCCTACAGTTCTCTGCTGGTCCCCAAATGTTGGATCAGATAGCATAGGACACCTTCTAGGAAACTCATCCACGCTGTATAACTTGTGGCTGGAGGTGGTCAGAGGGGGAGGGAACAGAAGATGTTCTGTGTAGTGGGGTGTGGTAGAAATGTAGATTGCCCTCCTGGGTAGACTTACCTTGCTGCAGATTAAGCCCATTAGATTTTGTCCTATCTTCAGCAGACATGGAGAGTAATTGATCCCCGTCCTCTTTATAACAGCCTTTAATATTTTCAAGACCGTTATCAGTACCCCCTCAGTCTTCTTTTTTGAGGACTAAACGTGTCCAGTTTTTTTAACGTGTCCTCATAGGCCAGGTTTTCTAAACCTTTTATAGTTTTTGTTGCTCTCCTCTGGACCTTCTACAGTTTGTCCACATCTTTCCTCATATGTGGTGCCCAGACTTGGAAACGATACTCCAGGCGAGGCTCACTAGTACCAAGTAGAACAGGACAATTACCTTGTGTAGTCTTACATATGACACTTCTGTTAATACACCCCAGAATATTAGCCTTTTTCATAACTGCATCACATTGTTGACTCATATTCAATCCGTGATCCACTATAAACTCCAGATCCATTTCAGCAGTACTGCCTAGCCAGTTATTCCCCATTTTGTAGATATGCATTTGATTTTTCCTTCCTAAGTGAAGTACTTTGCACTTGTCTTTAGTGAATTTCATTTTATTGATTTCAGACCAATTATTCCAATTTGTCAAGATTGTTTTGAATTCTAATCCTGCCTCCAGAGTGGGCTTGACACCCCTCCCAGTTTGCTGTCATTTGCAAATTTTATAAGCATTCTCTCCGCCCTAAACAATGCCGTGAAACACTACGTAGAAAATGTGACAAGCTGTTTATGGCTCATGTTAATATAATTGTAGTGGGTGATAGGACAGCTCCTTATATAATCTAAGTTGAATCAGTAACTTGGGAAAAAATGATTGTCAGGCCAATTTACTCTGTAAGTAATAAATATTGTTTGACACCTACAGTTCACTTTTGTTGGTCAAGTATGTTCATCTGTGTGGAATAGGTTTCCTTCCTTATTGTACAATACTCCTGGGCCCTGTTTCTCCTACCACAGGAGTCAGGTAAGTC
This sequence comes from Chrysemys picta bellii, assembly GCF_011386835.1. Lineage (NCBI taxonomy): Eukaryota > Metazoa > Chordata > Testudines > Emydidae > Chrysemys > Chrysemys picta. The sequence continues at coordinate 19,012,637 of NC_088795.1, forward strand.
CTCTTGAAGTCTGTGGGTATTAGTTGTATTTATAATGGAAGAACAAAGCTCTGGGTATCAACTTTTCAATGGGTTAATTAAACATTAGAGCCTATTTAGGTCACAGTCTCAAATATTTGCCCATTTTCTAAGGAAACATCACCTACACCCGTAAACGTGAGATCCAATATTTAAACTGAGAAGAAGATTGAGAGGTCACTGGATTAAGAAGTATATAAATGCCTTCTTGGGGAGAAAATAAGGGTTACTAAAGGACTCTTTCATCTAAAAGAGAAAGGCTTTGTCATGATGTCTGGAGCAGGCTGTCAAGAAACAGGGCATGAACCCCAAATGGGTTGTGTGTTCTATAGTTAGGTTTTGCCAACCAAGTAACAAGTCTGAAATCCTCAGGCAGTATAACAGCCTTAATAGGGAGCCACAGACAGTCTCGTTGGACACTCCGATCTATCTTGCCACCCAGGCAGGCCTCCCTCTGTGATAGATATTCCCTTACACTAAAAAAATCACAATATTCAAGTTATTCCCAGTCCCAAGGGACCAGCCACTTTTACCCCAGGTCAATTGCACCTTAGATCTCTCACAACACTTGTAGCCAATCCAGTAAAAAAAAAACTATCTAAAGGTTTATTGACTAAGAAAAAGAAATGAGAGTTATTTATAAGATTAAAGTGGTTAAACATATACAGAAATGAGTTTCAGTGGTAGATTACAAAAGATAGTAGAAACTTCTATAATATACAAACTCTATGTTACTTTAGGGCTAACCCAAGCTAAACAGTTGAGGATCCTTTGCTTGTGTTTAGAAATCTTTGCCCCACAGAGTTCGAGGAGGATGTGGCTATCTATTTCTCCCTAGCAGGCAATTTTATTCCCTTCCCCAGCATTCATGCTGTGGTGGGTTGAGGGCTTGTGCACATATCCTCTTCATGGGTATGCGAGAAGCAATCAACAAAGTCTTTTGTCCACAATGGCTTGTCTGATGTCTGTAGACCTTCTTTTGTTGGGGCGGAGATAACACCTTTTGTGGTAAACTAGCATTTCATACTTGGTCATGCTTCTCCCTTGGCTATGCAGGATTTACAAACAAAAGGAAATATTTCTTCACACAATGCTTAGTCAACCTTTGGAACTGTTTGCCAGAGGATGTTGTGAACTATAACTATTGTGAACTACAACAGGGTTCAAAAAAGAACTAGATAAGTTCATGGAGGATAGGTCCATCAATGGCTATTAGCCAGGATGGGCAGGGATGGAGTCCCTAGCCTCTGTTTTCCAGAAGCTGGGAATGGGTGACGGGATGGATCACTTGATTACCTGTTCTGTTCATTCCCTCTGAAGTATCTGGTATTGGCCACTGTCAGAAGAGAGGATACTGGGTAGACAGACCATTACTCTGACCCATATGGCTGTTCTTATGTTCTTAGGTACAGTCTTAAGCAACCATTTGTATAGTCACAGAGCAAACATTTAATCATTACCTTATAACATGGGATGCAGATATTATAAGTAGGACTAACACTTGCAGTATCCTATGAGCATTCCATAAAGTCTAAACACTAAAGATATCTTATAACTCTAACATCCTGTTTTAACAATACTAACACACAGGTGAGCCAGATTGGTTTCCAGCTGTGCATTTGTCAGTATTCAATGAGGCCTGAGGCCTTGGCAAAAGCTGGCATCGAGTCTGCCAATGTCACAGGCATAACAAGAACCAATAGCTGGAAATTAAAGCCAGTCAAATTCAAATTAGAAATAAGGCACATTTTTTTTTTTAACAGAGAGGGTGATTTACCATTGGAACAAACCAGAAAGGGAAGTAACGGATTCTCCATCTTGTGAGGTCTTGAATTGAAGACTGGATGTCATTCTGAAAGGTATTTTTTAGCCAAAGACAAATTACTGGGCTCAGTGCAGGGGTAACTGGATGAAATTCTATGGTCTATATTATACAGGAGGCAGGAGTGCCGCCAGCTTTTCTGGCGCCCTAGGCGGCGGAAGGTCCCGCTGCCGAAATACCACCACGGTCGCCGCCCCCCAAATTGTAGCGCTCTAGGCGACCGCCTAGGTCGCCTAATGGGTTGCGCTGGCCCTGACAGGAGGCCAGACTAGATTACCTAATGGTCCCTTCTGGCCTTAACAAATGTATGAAATATATGCCACCAATTGACCAGTTCACTCAGTAGCACTACTTTGCTTTTTACAACTGTTTAAGAAAATCATTAACAGTCTCCTTTTATTTCTGTGTTAATTACAGCTCCTCCAGATTTACCATGTCTATAGATGATGGTGTCAACTGCGCAGAGATAAAACTGAGTCTCTGAGAAAGTAAAATCATTTGATATATGATATCATAATAAATATAGAAGAAAACATAAATATAAAATGGATAAAATTTACTAGGTAAGTATAAGGTTCCAACTTTTATTCTTCCTCATTATATCATTACAATTCTATCCAGCTGTTCATTCTTTTAAAGTTGGTTAAAGTGCTACATGTAAAGATTTATGGACCGGATTCCTTACAAATATGATACATAATTATCTATGAGCTATATTCAGAATATGGAAAACTGAATCACTGTCACACATAACTTGGAACTAAAAGGTCATATTTATCTTTACTTGCGTTTACAGCATCATGAACAGATGATTTGTAAAAACACAGTACAAAAATATTTAGTGAAATTCACAGAGCATTGCGAAACCAAATGTCTCTGATCAGCAATCTCTCTCTCTTGGACACACACATTTATATATTTTTCCCCTGTGAGCTTTATTTTTTGTCACTTCCTGCATAATTTGGGTGACACACAATTTGGGTGGTCCAAATTATTCCTTCCAGGTAAAGTCAAGTTATTGGAATGTGCCTTTTCTCCCAGTGGCAGTAGATTACTTAGATTGGAAGCTCTTTGGGTCAAGGACCATCTTTTTGTCCTGCAATTGTACAGTGTTCAGCACAATGGGGGCCTGGTCCATGACTGGGGCTCTTAGGCACTATTGCATTACAAATTTATTATTAATTATTAGTATTATTTATTACTTATTTACACCCTTCAGTGCTCACGGATGCTGACATATGCCACAAGGTGCTACTCGGTATATAGAAATATATTGTAAACCTTCATGTTCCACTAATGGGAATCTGTATAGCCCTGTGGACTTGACCCAAATCCCAGTGATGCCCATGGGACTCTTGTTTGACTTCAGTGGGTTTTGGATCAGGCTCTGTAAAAGCAGTGTGGTATAGTCTATGTAATTTTAATTAAGTACAATACCTCTTTGTATACCTCTTAGGCCTGGCAAACTACTTAGCAGCATAGGAAAATAGTAACAATGGGTGGGTAATTTTTATTTGTAGTAGAATTTTACAAATAAAATTACTCTACCTAAAATATCACAGAAAGCAGAATAGTTAATGAACAGTCACATAATTGTGAAGGAGGTAAAGAATCTTCTGTTATCATCTTGCAATTTAATAAGAGTATTCTCTTCAGGTTTTTCCTCCAAAAGCTTGCTTCACCATTCTCCCTGTTGAGGTCTCAGTGGCATTCAGGTCCTGAGATCAGTTTGCTATGTTTTAGGGAAATGGAAACATTTCCTTGTTCTTGAGCAAAACAAATTTGTGCTATTAGCAATTATGGTTAATACATTTCAGGCACCAAAATGGAGGGGTTGGGGGTGGGGGGGTGGGAAGGCAAATATTGCCAAATTTGCTGGCTGAGTATAATTTTTCACATATCTTCAGGAGCAGCCTCACTGGCAAGAAGCAAAAACTTATTTCAAGCCCTTTATCTTGGAAGGGAGGAACTGTGATTTAAGGGTTATAGCATGGGACTGAGAATCAGGCAATGTGGGCATTTTACCAGCACAGACACTGTCCTGTTCTGTGATGTAAGGCAAGTCTTTTAGGATGAAACTTACCTCTGTGCTGAGAGCAGCATGGGGCTTTGCACCACTTAAATGATTCATAGGCCTTGTACTGGCTGTCTACCCAGGAGTAAATTTCACCCTTAATCTCAATGTCCTTCAGTTTCCCCCTCTATGCTAATACTTACTATCTCACAGGAGTGTTCTGCAGCTTATATAATTAATGGGTGGGATTCTCAGTGTTGCACATTGGCATCGTTCCACTAAAGTGACTGGAGCTATGCTGATTTCCACCAGCTGAGGATCTGGCCCATTGTTTGTAAAGCATTGTATCGGCCTCAGAGGAAAAGCACCGTTGGCCAGATTTGCAAATAGACCCAGCACACAAGTTCATTTTAAATGGGAGCTCAACTCTTTTGAAAATGTGATCTATGTAAGTACAAGGTATTATTAATAATAATAATCATTATGATTTTTATTATTTTGTTTTATCTGTAAGGACCCACTAGCTCTGAATGATTGCGCCACATGTCTGCATGCAAAAGATGGTGTGATTACTTAATATTTACAACAGCACAGGAATTCATTCCAAGATTATAGTGCAAGACATAATGAGCTAAATGACAGAATGATTCTGATATTGAAAAGGTTGGGGCATAGTTTGGGCAATAAGGCTGGGCTCCTGAACATAATTATCAATTGGGTTGATTGTCCCTACTGAGTAATGGTTTATTGGCCAGGTTCTTAAACCCATTCAGCAGGCATCCTAGAAAATACACCTCTACCCCGATAAAATGCGGCCTGATATAACATGGTAAAGCAGCGCTCCGGGGGAGCGGGGCTGCACACTCCGGCGGATCAAAGCAAGTTCGATATAACGCGGTTTCACCTATAACACGGTAAGATATTTTGGCTCCCGAGGACAGCGTTATATTGGGGTAGAGGTGTACATCTTTAATCCGGTCTTTTTCTTCTCTTCATCTAAAGACAGCCTGAGGAAAACTCCCAGTTGGTTGTCAGTTTTGGGGCTTTTAGTAAAAAATGTTCTGAGTGAGAAGGCTTTATAGAAGACAGATGGCTCTTATTACAGATCTTTGTATTACAAACAGAGAGTAGCCAGTCACATGACAGGGGGTCTTGCTCTCTCTTTCTCCATCCAGGCAGGTGTTCTGCATACTGAGGTAGGCTGTCAGACACTTTCCACATTCATAAGCATGGAAACGTTAGACAGAACATGCATTTCCCCTTTGGGGTACTTGTGATAAAATCTAACCCAGTATTTCCCTGTGCTTCAGTCAGGAGCATGCAATAATAGCTGGTCCCTAGGGAGCTAAAGATAAAATGAAGTAAAGAACAGTTTTTAAAAAAAGCCACATTCATCCATCCTGTGTTTGATCAATTCTCAGCAGTAACTTAACATGGAAGAACAGTTGTTACCTATACTTCAGCCTTCCCATTGAACAGAGTGACATTTTAATCATGTGCTGTATCACTGAGTTACTGTATTTTATCCCAATTTCACAAAAAGGGTTTTACCGGGAAGTTAAAGTGGAGCACCATTCAGCACATATCACTTTTATGCAGCTACATTACTTATTAAACAATTAATCATCTCCTATAGAGTTCATTTTTTCCCACTTTTTTGCTTTTTTTGTACTCGATATTCAATTAAAATTAGAGATAAATTTCAGGGTTGGTGCCAATGCTCTGGGGTTTGACTAATGACTGAAACTTTGTGGTATGAAATGTCATTGATGACTTCAGAATCAATACGTCACTTAGATGATGTTGCTTTCTAGATCTTAATCTAGTCAGGCAGCAAGTCTCTCTCTTTTCTGATAACGATTAACATAGCTTTGGCTCCCAGGGAAACTAAATCTGACCACCACCTGTGGCTCATGCACTGATCTGCAGCAGTTAAAATCTCTCTGTCATTAAGGGACGGGGTTGGGTGGGAGAATAATGGGAAAGGTTAAATTAAGATTTAAACCTATTTGCCTTCCACAGCGAGGACAAAGAATTCAGTGATTTATGAAGCAAATACAGAATAGACTGGAGAAAGCTGGCTTCCTTTCTGAGTTACTGTGTGATACATCCCATGAGTTACTGCAAGTTGTCACAGTTAGATTCCACACTGGAATTCAAGACAATGAAATCATGTAAAGCATCTTGGTTTAATCACCAACATTTCTGTTTTTCTCCTGGACCCCTGAATCATTATGGGATTTTACTTGGAATTTGAAATGGACCTAAACCAAATCTGAACACCCACAAACTTTGGGAAAGTTCAAGTCTAGATTTTAGCTTTACGGCTTGGGCTCATCTCTAATTGGGAAAATGTCTACACATCAGAGGGGATCCAGTTTTCCCCTTCCTCCCAAAACTTCAGGCAACCTGCAGTACAATACAAGTCTATCAAATTTTCTGGTTAGTCTTCTTCTGGATGTAATATACCCTGTAGGTTTCTGGGCTAATGTGCTTTGCAAGTCCACTGACTTGCCAGATCTCCCATTTATTAGGCTGGCTTCTTACAAAGTTGGTCAAACCTCCTGTGTTTTTAAAATATTGTTATTAAGTGGAACTCCAGTAATGCTGGCTCTGTAATGCTAGCAGGCTGCAGGGAATTGTAAGATAGATTGCCTAGCCATACTCTTTCTAGACCCAAGCAGAACATGAATGTTAGCTGTGGTAACCTGCAGTATTTTTTCCTCCTCAACACTAGCTTTGTTTTTTAATCAACTCTCAATCCTGGTTGCTTCTGCTGAATTAATGCACTAGTCACTGTCTGCTCCTTTGTGGTAGCTACACACAACCTAAGGATGTTTCACCTCCTGTCCATCAGTCCCTGCCTGTTCTGTATCCTCATCTTGTGCTCCCTTGTTTATGTATGGCTTTCTTCCTGGCTCTCAAAGTGTCAGCTTCACACTATCTTCCTTCTAATACAGCTCAGCAGTAACCGAAGTAGCTGCCTTTGTAATAGCTGAAGCTGCTATAAATGCTTCATGCCCCAATGGGGTCTTAACAGTTGTAAGCTATTTACAGTCCATTATAATGAAATAACTAAAAACAGGATAGGGAGTAATCTCTAAACAGTGCTCTCTTTTCTCCTTTTCTGCTTTCATTGGGAGGATTGATCAGAGGGAGGCTAATATGTCTTCTAAGTTCTAGTCCATGCATATGTGATATCAGACATAATACATGCACCAACCATTGTTAAAGCTGGACAAACATGCCGGAGAAAACCAGGACTGGGCTGAATGTCTGCTCAAAATTCAAACCCAGTAATTTCTTTGGGGGTTCAAAAAAGTTTGGTAAAACTTAAAAGATTTGTTGTTTTTAAATGCCACGTCTCTGTACTTCCTCATTTTGACCAGAAGAGGAAGTGGAAGTACCATCATAAAAGATGCCATTCCTGCAATATTTTCAAGGTGGTTTACATTGAAAGGTACTTGTGACTCTCACTGGGGAGCTTGTTTCCATGGGATTCGAGACCAAACAGACTCAGGGCTTGTCTATACTTACAGACCTGTGCAAAGTGTCTGTGCTTTGTACATGTTCTAGCAATGATTTTTCCTTTAAGCATTAACGTGTGGCCACGGAACACCCACACAACTGAAGTTCTAGGAGAAGATGCATTGGAGGAGTCTGAAGGGCCAGCACTAGTCCCAGGGTCTAAGCAGTTGAACCGTGAGGTCTCAGCTCCCGGGAGGAGTGCTAGACAGAGGATCTAACCCTGAGAATCTGCATAGGAATCCCAAACAAGAAGCAGTACCTGGACATGGTTCAGACAGAAGGGGCTTAAAGCACCTGCGGCCCAGTGTGGTGGAGCCCTTCACAGCAGGCTGAGTGGCCAAGAGGGGCACTCAACAAGATCTGTGACAGGTGCCCAACTCTCATTGACTTGGGTGCCTGACTCCCTTAGGGTCTTTTGAAAATCCCAGCCCCAATAAGGTCTAATGTCTGTCATTTCCAGATCTATTCAGAAAATGATCCTCCCCCATGGAAAATTTCAACAACAACAAAACATTTTGTTTTCATGAATCTTTTCACCAGAAACTTTTGAGTTTTCATTGAAGAAATGAAAACCAAATATTTTTGGTACTGAAAACTCAAAATTTTCAGCCAAAAACAATTTAAAATAATTTTGGTGGGGGTGTTCAGTTTTCTGAATGTAGACACTTTACATTAATATTTTAGGTTATTCTACAAACTACAACCATAGTTTCTATCACAAAAGTTTTGATGGAAAATTTTCAACCAGCCCTAACTATTTGCCCCACCAAATGAGCATGCAACACTGCAGGCACAAAATTGGAGACCATTTAAAAAAAAGCCCCAGTATATGTCATAGAGGATGACATAGTGGGATGGAAGATTAGGAGACCGGCATTTCAAAAGAAGTGGATCGCATACAACAATGGAAACCCATTTCAATTCAAACACTTTTACTGTAGTTGAAATGAATAGCTACTTACTCAGGGAAAAGAATGGTGCATTATTTATTCTCCAGTATGGTGCCACTGCCTCTGCAATGAAAACCTCCAATCAAAATTGACAGGGGGAGCAGGACCTGTGGGATGGGCTCAACCAGAAGAGCATCATATTCATTACAAAGGCAGACAGTAAGATACCACCTTCCCAGTGAAAAAAGCTGCTGAGAATCCCCTGCCTTTATTAATGGGGCCCATGAGTCAATCTGCAGCGGTGATGTATCATACTCATTTAGGGAAATGATGTGCTGGGAAAATGCATTATTTTAAAAAGCAAGAGAGTGGATTAAAACAAGTATGTGCCATAAGGAAGCTCAACTCTCTCATGATATATGCTGATTTTCGGGTGTTCCCCATTTGCATGGCTGTTTAAGCAAGCACTTTAAATGGAAATGCACTTGACATTTCTGCAACTAGCTATAATCAAACAGCATTAGACTTCAGCTGATCTCACAGAAGATGATTAAACAAATTTCTTGTTCATTCCTAATTGTTTTTAATGGGATTATGGAGGAAGAAGACATGTTGATGAAAATGATCCCCAGATAGAAAATGGTGTCTTAAAATGAGCTTGGAGGGGAATATATATATAAAAAAAATTGGAGTGTGTCTCTTTGAACAGCACCAAGCACACTGTCAGCGCTCAATAAATTACCATAACAGTGTGTGGCTAAATCCCAGCACTTTACACTGAAAAAGTGCCTGCCTGTCATAGGTGCATGCTGTCCCCTGCAGGATTCTTGCATATATATATATATATATATATATATATATATATATATATATATATATATATATATATGCAACTAGCTGTAATATCTATCTATCTATCTATCTATCTATCTATCTCCAATTTTGAAAAGAGCTTCACCCCAGCTTTTCATACGTGCTAAGGCCGGATGGGACCATTATGATCACCTACTCTGCCCTCCTGCATATTATCTGGAACTTCCCTCAAAATAATTCCTAGAGCATATCTTTGTAAAAAAACATCCAGTCTTGAATTTTCATGTTAGTAGATACAATTTTTCACCCACAATTAATTGTACATGCAATCACAGTTCACAGCATATAGACCACAGTACATCGGATTGCACAAAACTGTCTGTCTTCAGGTTTTATACTAATGCACATCCTCATGATATCTGAGTACCACATGAACTCCACAAGCAATAGTAAAATCCCTAGTGGGCTTGATGGAGTTTCTGGATTGTCTTCTTGAATCGGTAAAAATCTTTGCTTGGGTAGGGTGATGTTCTTGTTTATTTGGCTTTTTTGTTTGTCCGTTTTTTTGCTATGCTGAAGAGGTTTTGTTAAAGAGGAAAGTTTTGAAGTTCTTTCTAAAGACAGTCAGACTCTGGATTCACCTAATCTCTTATGGGAATTCTTTCCACAGCCAGATCCTTTCAGCTGACTACACTCTGTCCACAGCTCTCAAGAGCTATACTGTGGGCTTTGTGATCTGCATGAGCCCAGAGAAGTGCAGATACCTTGGCAGCTCATAGATTGAAATTCAATCTTCAGTGTAGCTGGGGCTTGATCCATAAATTGCTTTAAAGATGAGGACCATGGCCTTATACTGACAACTGATGAGGATGGGGAACCACTGAAGGGATTGGAGTATGGGCTAGATGTGCTAACAACAGCCTAAGCCAGGCAGAAAGCATTAGCTGCATTTTATAACACCTATCACCCTGGTACGTGAGCACTAGATGAAACTAAGAGGCACAAAAGCTAGAATAAAAGCTCTTTTCTTCTCTGGTTCCATTGGGGCTTCAATTTTTTATTTAAGAGTGTTATTTCAGGGGAAGGCTGTATTGAAAACTGGTGTGTTGCATCTTCATTAGACTTGGCCTCCTCCTGATCCCTGCTGATGCAGAGCTTCCCAGTTGGGTCTACTGCCAAAACTGCTCTGCCCCCAGAACCTGATAGTGAGAACCTGGTTTGTTCAGCTGCATTGTCCCTATGGAACATAGCTGGCTTGGGAAGTAATAGTGGTCTCTAAGGTAACTAGGTCCCAACTTATTAAACACCTTCTTGAACATCAACATTTTGAAATCTGCTGTGAAGCAAATGAGGAGCCAGTTCAGTTTGCAAAGCCGAGGGGTGATACAGCCACCACTGTTTAAGTAGCTTTGTAGCTGTGCATAATGCAAGTCAAGGAATTCAGAGGTAAGACTGAAATCACCCTCCTCCCCAGATATTTCATCAAATTCTCTCTGTTCAAAGACCACTTCCAATAACTGGGCTGGATGATTCCAGGGTAGCCTGGAATTCCAACCCTAATTGTGAATTTCCTGGATTCCAACAGTTGCCTCTGTTTTGTAATAACATAAGGTGTTTTTTCTATGTTTAATTTCCTTGTTTCTGTTTTTTAAAGATAAAGGAGTATTTGATGGGAAATGATAAAATGTGTGTTATTCACCTCAGCCACCAGAACAGCTCCAGAAATGTTATTCTGTTCTCTCAGGATGGATCTGTTATAGCAATTATAACATGCATTCCAGGAACTCTATGCATTTAGCAAACATTCACTAATTCTATCTATCCATCTCTCTCTCCCTCCCACAGGAACTGGTTTCTTGCAGGCAGACCCTCACATCTGCACAAAGTCCCACTGAAGTCAGTGGAGCTTGGTCCAGCCACACGATTGCAGGAGTGGGGCGATACATATCTGACGGCATAAATAAGCATTATAACTCCCTGGTGAGGTAGGTACTTAATATCTTATTATTGTCCATTTTACAGGTGGGTAAACCAAGGTGCAGAAAGTTCAAGTGACTAGCCTCAGCTCACACAGTAGGTCGTCAGCAGAGCCAGGAACAGAACTTGTGATCCTGACTGCCATATTGATGCTCTATCTATTAAACAACACTGCCACGTTCTGTGTATATACATGCAGTACTGCACACAGTATGCTTTCTATTTAGCAAAGCTAGTTCGATGTATTAATGATGTATTAAGTTAGTCTGATGATGAAGAAGAAGACATGTTGATGAAAATGGTGTCTTAAAATGAAGTTGGAGGGGAATGTCTATACACACACACACACACACACACACACACACACACACACACACACACACAGTTGCTGTGCTACATGTAAAAACTGCAGGAGCCAGCATGCTCCATGCTCAGTGGGTCATATTCTATCCTCACATCCTGGCAACCTGAAGCTGAACAGGTGCTTACTAGTGCTGAATGGAGGTCAATTAAGGTAGAAGGTGGCCCTGGGTGATTATTGATAAACATGCTACATTCCTAAAAGGCTAGAGCGAGTTCATCAGGTAATTACATGGTTGGGCAATTTTTCAAATTCTTCTATTGGAGCTGTTCTGGCCTGGGATGTGGTTAGACAATATGGTCTGTGTGATGTCAAAAATAATATTGATAGAAAAAAGATGCAGAATGTGTTACTAATCTTGAGTAGTTTGATTTGTGGATGCCTGGGGAAGGAGAGGTTAAAGGGAGCTGTTAGGGAAAGTGATCAGGATTATGTATGAATGACTTGCCCAATTTACATTTTAAATCCAATCTACTTGGATTATTTGTATCTATACATTGATCAAGTTTCATTCCTTTTGTTGCAGGTGCCATGTATGTAAAAATCCCCATTTATGATGCTCTTTTTATTTATTAATTCAAAAGTCAGCTTAAGCCACATTTTCCAAATTGTGCAATTTAAAAACCAAAGAACCAACACCCCCTCCCACCTCCGGCTTCCTAATGAAAGAGCTGACCTGACCTTTCCTGGTTGGCATGAGCAGCTCTTCTATAACACTGAAGAGAACCAAGAAGGTTAGCCTTTCTTTCCTCTGTGTGTTACATACTTGCTGTGTTTAAAAAAGAGAAGAAGCTCTCCATTGGCATCTGCTTCCAACTTCCCCTTTATATTATTTTTGGGCCTTTTTGTTCCCAAACTCTTTTTCTTAAAGAGTTTTTTGTCAGAAACAACAAACTCATCCACCCGATGGTAACCCGCCAGTCATTTGGACTCCATAGAGCTACAGATGGAGAAAAAGGGCTGAAGACACCCCTTGTCCTTTTTGCATTTGGACAATGGAGGTGGAGAGTCACCTGCTCCCTCTTCTGATCCCTTGGCACTTCTAGATAGTAATGGTAAGAACACCATTCCTGGGTGGACTCTCCTGGACAGCAGGGTATCTTCTCTTTTTTTATTGTAGGGATTGGTCTTGCTCCTTGCCTTCTTGTGGGAGAGACCCCATTTGTTTCTAATTCACCCAATCCTGGCTAGGGCATCTGATAAGGTAGTCTCCATCTTCCCCATCAGCGGTGGTTTGGGTGTGAGTGTGTCTGGTTAGGGGCCTTTACGCTCCAACCCACACTCCTCTATTCTTTGTTTTCCTCATTTCTGACACATCGCCATCTCCTTTCACACAAGAGTCCCATAAGATTCGCCAGTGCAGCTGTTGTTCCTGGAATGTGACCACCTGCTCAACTAATGTCAGTGTTGAAACATGCCTTCTGCACTGAGACAACTGTTGGTACTTGAATCATGGACTAGAGAGAGAACATCTGAATGGCAATGGCAAGGCTAACACAGAGTCTATGTGCGTATTGCACTAGGCACAATGAAAACCCCCTCAGACCTCCTGAGATATCAAAAGCTGGGTAAGATTGTACCTGTCCCAGTTCCAAACCCCTTCTTCCTCACCATGGTTGTTTCCCATCTTGACTACTGCAATCTCATCCTCCCTGAGCCACAAGACACTCATACAAACCCTCTCTGCAGTTCATCCAGAATGTGGCCACCAAAATGATCCTCCTCACCTGCCAGTCTGAACCCATTACGTATGACTTTGAAACCATTTGCTGGCTCCATGTTCTCCTCCTCCTCAGTTTTAAATGTGTTGTTGTCACTTCAAGGCTCTGAACAAGGCTCTGCTTTGCATACATGCTTGACCTTCCCTCTTACTAGGTTTCTCTCACCGCATTCATCCACTTCTCTCTCTCCTACCCTGACCCCTACTCCTGGAGCAGATTTCCATTTCTGATGCACAAAGCCATGACCATCTCTTAATTCAAATCCCTCCTTAAGCCTCACCTTTGCCACAGTGCCCACAATTAAAGCATAATCTTCTATCACTTTAGCTAAAGAAAAACTCCATTAATAGGAGCAATAGTAGGCTCTCATCCTCTTTGTGGACTGGCCACTGAAGGGGAATAGGAAAAATTCAAAACTTTTTGGAAGTTCTTTAGTCAAACATAATTCATCATGCTTAATACAGGAATGAGTGGGTTGAATTCTATGGCCACTTAGGTACAGGAAGTCCGACTAGATGATGATCTGATGGTCACTTCTGGCTTAAAAAATCTATGAATCACATTCAGCCAGACACCACCATACATAACATGAGTAATTACATGATCTCCTGGATGCAATCATTGTCCTTCCCTTCACTACTGTTTCCTACCCTCTCTAATGGCGTCACATTAGGCTGTAAGGTCTTCCAGGCAGTGGCTGTTTGGTTTGTACAGTGCCTAGTACACTTTTGGGCACTGTAAAATTAACAATAATAGTAATGAGATAGAGGAAAATGCCACCTTTCTGGCTTTCTCCATCCAAGGAGCTGACTACTTCAGACTACACATTGGGGAAAGAGAGGGAAGCAAATGCACCAGAGTTCAAAATGCCTGTTGCACACCTGTACCCATATGGACAACTTGGCAAAGGCATATAAATCTGATGGATCAATGGCCAGCTATGTTGTGCTCCTTTATATGGTATAATGGTCAGTAAAATCAATGATTGATTCTGTATGGAAATTTCTCAGAAGTGTAAGATCATTGTGGATGATAAAACACATCCAATAATCTGAGGGGACTTGGTAGGTCAGGGGGTTTGGGCCAGTGTCTCAGCTGGTATAAGTCAGTCTAGCTCCAATGAGTTACAGTAATTTACACCAGCTGAGGATCTGGCCCTATATATATGTAGCCTTTTACCTTTAGGTCTCCGATTCAGACCCTGCCCAGATTGGTAGTAACATCTTTCAGTCACTATCAGCTGTTTAATGTGTTACATGGAATGAACTGGACTCCACTGGGCATTGGTTTGCTGTCTTAACTGAGAGGTCAAGGGCTGAATGGGCACAGAGACTGAACTAGAAAGTTTGCTCCTCTAGGTGGTAGTTGTAGCACCTTGGTGTGACAATACGGGGAAGTGTGCTCTGCTGCTGACTGTGATTCTTCTTATGTGGGAAAACAGAGGACTTTGGTCTTTAGGGGTGTCATTCTGGCCCTATCCCAAGCACTAGAATTCACTTTCTAAAAGATGAGAAGTGACTTGGAGTGGCAAGATGGCTGTTAATTACATTCCTGTGATGGGGATCACTCGATAGAGCGGCTGGCTGTGTCAGCAAAGCCATAAGTCCTCTGTCAACTGGTACCATCCCACACCATCCGAGGAGCCCAAACAATGGCTGTTTACAGAAGTGTTGAACTTGCAAAAAACTTACCCAGAATATTAGTGTTTGCCAACAAATCTGTCTTGTTTTAGTAATTTAGTAACAGCTGCTGTCTTCATTATCACTTCTCTTATTGCGAGGCTTTCTCGGAGTGGTACTGCATAACAACTTGCTGCACAGTGCTGAAAAATATCTATGCAAAGCAGAGCTCTGGATAGCAGTGGTGTATGTCAGTTTTAAAAAAGAAATAGCACTTTAATTAAAGCAGACTTATGAAGATTGCAATACATAACAAGTATCTAGTAAAGGCATATTTCCCATTCAGAATAAATCACTGTACTATTGCCAGTGTTTGAAAAATCCTGATAGAGGGTGCTGGTGCTTTACTTTAACGTTTAAAAAATGGGTCAGCTTCACTTGCCTTTGTTTTCAAATCTCACCAGGTTTTTTTCTGTTGATAATAAACCCTTAGGAAAAAAGCTGGATTTTTCCCTTGTTTTGTAATGAATCCGGTGTTAGGACCAAATCCGGTGTAATAACTTAGAAGGGAAAAAGATAATGTTGTGTGATAGACGCTTTGTGCTTTGAAGGATCTAGGTTACAATTCAGTGTAAAATGAGATGACCTGTAAATGCCATAGCCTGTGACACAAGGTAAGTGGCGGGTTGGGCAAAGGAATGAGAAGACAGGTAATTCAGAGCATATGAAGACAGACACTGAAATGGATTTAGTTGGCCTCTGTTTTGGAAGACAGAAATTAGCAGCAATAGATCCCTGCAGAGAGGCTTAGCCCAAAGTTGTGCCAATGGGAGAGAAAATCAGTACAGATGATTAGGTAAGACAATATTGTGCCTGTCAGTCACTAGCCCATCCTGGGGGTGGTACAGAGCTTCATGCCCCCAAAAGAGCCCCTGGAGGAGTTTGCTGCAGGGATGCACCATCCCTTAGAACAGGGTAGTGTGTTCCCCCTTGTGTATCTTGGCTACTGCAATGGGTGAGTGAGACCATAGCCCTGTTTCCTCCCAGCACTTGCCAGAGGGGGAGGGGAGGAAAAGAGGAAGGGGAGAGGGAAGGGGAAGGGGAGGAGCACTGAAGAGCACTAGCAGAGGTCTATTTGTGTGGTCACGGAAGTTCAGGGACTACAACTGTGCTGGGCCCATCTGTGGGGTCTGCAAAGGCAGGAAAGCTCCTTGTGCCCTCCCCTTATGCACCATCATAAGTGTAAGCCACACACTGGCCCTAAATGGAGACTGGCCCTAAATATGAGCAGGGGTCAGATGGAGGTACTATTGCCACACACTTTTGTATATGGAAATTCAATTTCTAAGCTGACCTAAGTTTTATCATCATTTTGAACATTTCTTTTTTCCTCTGCCACCCTCTATCCATATTTTCTCATGACAAAATAACCAATCCCCTCGACTTTGCAGGAAGGAAAGCCGGGAGTTTATGAGAGACATAAAAGTAGTTTTTACACTGCGTTGTTAAACACTCCAACAAAATACAAACCATACAGCCTTTGTGGGGACTAGCCCAAGACTGTGTAGTGAACTCCTACAGGACCTAAGCACAGTCTCAAACCTCACCCCCGTCTGCTGTAAATGCAAGGGGGAATTTCTCACATTTTGCCTTCTGTAACATAAACATACAACAATGTGTGTATAGAAATGCATGTGTATGTATGTATATGTGTGTGTATATATATAAAAATTCCAAAACAAAACTCTGCATTGTACCCATTTTTCCCCCTGGGGAGAAGATGAAAAAACAAACAACAGATGTTAGTCATAGTGGCTTAATACACTACTGGAAAGTGCTACCGTGGTGATAATGAGCATGGTGTAAGAACCGGAATACACCAGAATAGAAAATCAGCCAGTGTTCCTATTCCTGTTTGTCCTGTATGATGGCTTGGGGTGCAGTCTGGAACAGTGAGGGGTTGTGTCACCACTTGCCCTGCAACCCTAAGTGTTTTTCTGCTGTAGCTGCCAGCTTAAAACACTCACAGCCAGTCTACAAGCATTCACGTCACACGCTGTATTGTCTCTGTGCTAGACAGCCCTGGTTCGCAGCTCTGACCCTAGCGACCTGTCTACAGCCCCACATCAGCTTCCACCAGCCTTGGTTACAACCAGCAAGGTGACCCCAACACACTCCCAGTCCCGAATATTCCCAAAATGGTAGTCTGTAATGACATGAAAAGTTCAGAGAAATAATAGGATTTATTTGTTGTTCTATGGACAAAACTCACCTGCTTATTAACTTAACTGGGGTAAATACACCCTTCCCTTTAAACACAGCACTGAGTTGGTTTCTCATAAAAATAAAACAACTTTATTCACAATAGGACACAGGTCAAGGGATTCCAAATAAAAGGAATAAAGTTAAAGGATTACAAGCAAATAAAAGTGAAAACATGCATCTACAAGTCTAAAACTTAATCTAGAAAGATTCAGGCTTGGTTCAAGATGGTTTCTCACCTATATTCAGTTTCCAGAGACTTCAATCCCCTCTTGGTTGAAAAACGAATTTTTCCTCAGTTTGCAAGAGCACTGTTCCCTTTTGTCGGTCTAGTGATGGATGCCAAAGATGGCTTCTCTCTTTGCTTATATCTTCCAAAGTTCAGTGACTTTGTCTCAAGAGGCTGTTCTTCTCCCTGTATACAAATGGAGTTTCCATTCTTTTGATTCCACCATGCTTAATTTATGTAGGAGAAGGTAAATAGCTCATAGACTCATAGACTTTAAGGTCAGAAGGGACCATTATGATCATCTGGTCTGACCCCCTGCATGCTGCAGGCCATAAAACCGTCCCTACCCCTTCCCTGGACTCTGCTGTTGAAGTCCCCAATCCTGTTTTTAGTGACTTCAATCGGCAGAGACCCTCCTGCTAGAGATCCCTGCCCCATGCTGCGGAGGAAGGCGAAAAACCTCCAGAGGCTCAGCCAATCTGCCCTGGAGGAAAATTCCTTCCCGACCCCAAATGTGGCAATCAGTAAGACCCCGAGCATATAGGCAAGAGTCTCCAGCCCGACCCCGTTAGCCATTATACTATTTACCCACCATTGCTTGGCTTTCCTTGACTACTATGTTTTACCATTAAACCATTCCCTCCATAAACGTATCTAACTTTATCTTAAAACCAGACAGGTCCGTCGCCCCCACCGTTTCCCTCGGTAGGCCGTTCCAATATTTCACACCTCTGACGGTTAGAAACCTTCGTCTAATTTCAAGTCTGAACTTCCCCACGGCCAGTTTGTATCCATTCGTTCTGGTATCCATGTTAGTACTAAGCTGGAATAATTCTTCTCCCTCCCTTGTATTAATCCCTCTAATATATTTAAAGATAGCAATCATATCCCCTCTCAGCCTTCGCTTTGTCAGACTAAACAACCCAAGCTCCTCTAGTCTCCTTTCATACGACAGCTTTTCCATTCCTCTGATCATCCTAGTGGCCCTTCTCTGCACCCGTTCCTGTCAGGGAGGGAACCTGTTTCTTCCTTTTTGGCCACAGACTCTAAAACATAATATCATTAAATATCCATATTTCCTCCTACAATGTTACTGTCATTACCTTCAGAAAAGACCTCATTCTATACACTCTTCTAATACAGTAATATTGTATACAATCAGTTGATTCAATTGCATATTACTTCAGGTTCAGATCCTCTGTCTTTATAGTCCAGTAAACCTTTGAAATGGGTTCTTCTGGGGATTACCCCTCATAGTAAAATTTATTCAAGTTGTGAGGAAAACAACATGAAGTTTGGTAGTGAAGGAAGCGCCATGCTCTTTATTCCCTACTTGTATTTGCTGAAATGCAAATTCTTCTGTTTCTTGCCATCTTCTCCCCTTGCTGTCTTGATGATCCTGTTTCTGCTTATATGTAAATATGGACCTTCATTGTGTTTGCCTGAATATTGGGCTGGTCCGAGACTCAAATACACATTGTTTTGTCTAAGATAGACCTGTTTAATAACCCTGTGTGTGGTGGGGTATTCAGCCCACACCAGCCCCTTAAGGGGTTAAGATAATTAGGTGGGCCAATTAACCACTTAGGGTACACCTGGAGGAGGAACCAGGGAGCAATGAGGACTGATTGAAGGATGAAGATCACCTGGACAGACAAATTGTATAGAAGGGACAGAGGTCAAATGTGGTAACCGCATTCCAGAATACAGGGGGTATATAGAGGCAAGACAAGCTAAAGACATACAAAATACAAAAATTGTTAACAATATATCTTATGCGGAAGCTGTAAAGAGACTCTCAAAGCATCAGGTGGAGAAAGAAGAGACAATCGGCACAGGAAAATGGGAACTGCAGACAGTCTCATTCTATGAAGAATATCATAAACAGTGTGGAAGAAATATGTGATGATAAACTAGTAATGAAAATAAAAAGATTTGTTGCATTTATGATAGAAGTGATAAATTGTACCTCACAAACTGGGGGGAAAATCTGAAAAAATGAAAATTATAGCAAGGGCAGTGGAAAAATACTGATATATTAGCAATTTGTCAATGGACCATATTCATGCATTTTTGAATGAAGTTAATGGTGAAATATGACTAGTAGGGGGATCTCAATCTTCTGTTGGAATGAGCACAGTCTGATTGCTCATGGTCAAGAACTAAAAGAAAATATCCTAGAAATGAAAGCTAAACCAGATGTCGTATGTATCTAGGAAAAATGGTTGGGTTGAAAAGCTTGCGTTTAAAATCAAAGGGTATATATTGCCTTTAGGCAAGACTCAAAACTAGGATGAGGAAGAGGCAGCATTGTACTGTATAAGGGAAAAATAAAAGTACATAGCAGTAGAGAATGAAGAAGTAATCCTAGACTATAATGCTGTTGAGATCTCCGTGCAGAAGAGTAATATTTATTTAAGGATTTATAATATCTATAACCCATGTGGGAAATTAGAAAGTTTGGAGCTACAAGAAATAGTGAAGAATGCTAAAAGACCATATATTATATGCAGTGACTTAAATAGTCATAATAAATTGTAGGGAAGTAAGACAACTGTTAAAAATGTGCATGCTTAGAAAAGTTCATTGATGAGAACAATCTAGTGGTTTTAAATGATGGTAACCCAGCTAGTTTTAATGCAGCAGATAGTACTTTTTCCTGCTTAGATCTGGGAATTACAAAAGCAGATACAGCAAGTAAATGCAACTGGGAAATATACAAGGAATGGGGAGTGATCATTTCCCTATACTTATTACTTTTCAAGGACAAAGTAAGGTTGACAGTAATGGAAAATTACCCACCTCGAATTTTAAGAACGCTAACTGGGAGCTATTTACAAGAAAATGTACTGACTTTTTCATTATGTGAGTGATGATACAGAGAATTTCAATATAAAGTCACAAAGGGATTAATAGCAACAGCCATACCTAGGATATTAAAGTACCCCAAAACTAAAAATTTATTTCCATGGCTGGAATGAGGAGTGCAAAATGCAGTTAAAGAAAGGAAGAAAGCCTATAAAAAAGCAAAAAGATAGAATGAATGGTGAAGATCTAATGGAGTATAAAAGAAGTAAGGCAATAGCACAAAGAATGATAAGAAAATCAAAGAAAGAGAGAGTCAGAGGAAGTACTGTGCATGGATAAACAAAGCTACCAAGACATCAGAAATATGCAGGAAAAGTAGAAGAATGAATGGAATTCAGTCTAAGAGCCACATCCCAGTTGTTATTGGGACTGACAACATAGTTCTGATAATGAGAAAACAGAAGTTTTAGCAGAAACTTTCTGAGGGGTGAGTTATGATGAAAACCAAAGTGAAGTTTTCCACCAGATTCAAAAACAATTCATTGAAGAGAATCATGATCTATTATGTAGTTGGGGTAAACATGAAGATGCAAAACCAGTCAGTATAGTGTCTCAGAACTTGAGAAATCCATTGATATCTGCAGAATATATTCCCAGGTAAAGATAGTATATCTAACATAATATTTAAATATCTTTCTGAAAGCAGTTTGAGTGTTATCTTGGAATTATTTAACACTATATGGGAAAAAGGAGAGATGCTGGTAGGGTGGGAACATGCAGTAGTAATTCTAATACAAGACTTCCTTCAGGGAGGAGGTCTCTCTGAGCTAGGGAGAGATGGGCATGCCCGTAGGAGGATGGAGAATGAGCCTCATGGAAGCAATGTAGGAAGCAGTGCAGGGAAACAGCAGCAAGGTGTGGCACTGTGCATACCTCAGCTGCTGGTTGCAGGGTCCCTGGGCTGTAACCCAGAGAGGAGGGTGGGCCCATGTTCCCCTACCAGCCACTGGGGAAGTGGCACCATTGAGAAGCAGTGAATTAGAACTGCCTGGGACAGTTGATACAAAGAGACTTTGGTACACACACCCTCGGAAGGGCAAAACTATAGTGACCTGGCCAGAAGGCCAAGCCATGAAGAGGGAGCAGTTGAGCCCTGAGAGAGAAAGAGAGATGGAGTGAGCAGCTGCAGGAAAGGGAATCAGACTGGCAGAGCTAATCCCCGGCTGTGGCAACAAGGAGGCACTTCAGTGGTGAGCAGAACATCTGCCATACCTGGTTTACACACACTTTAGTCATGATTCCAGCCTATTAATAACTCTTAATACACAGGGCCGGCTCCAGGGTTTTGGCCGCCCCAAGCAGCCCAAAAAAACAAACAAACAAACAAAAAAAAGCCGCGATCGCGATCTGTGGCGGCAATTCGGTGGAAGGTCCTTCCCTCTGAGCGGGAGTGAGGGACCGTCCGCCAAATTGCTGCCGAATAGCTGGACCTGCCGCCCCTGTCCAGAGTGGCCGCCCCAAGCACCTGCTTGCCAAGCTGGTGCCTGGAGCCGACCCTGTTAATACATACTGCATACAAACATCATGCAAGAATATTGATGATCACGGAGTTATTAGTGTTCAAATGATACCTCACAGGGCATATTTTGTACAAAGATTATTACAGCAGTGTGTAGCGTGTGATATAATGGTGCTTAGTGTCACACCCTGGCATTAAGGCCTGAATAGCCTCTGAGTGTGCATTCCTGAGGAACTGCACAAACTCTCTATTAAACAGAACAGTTTCCCATTGCTGAGCCTGAAGATTTGATTGTTCCTGTCCCTGTTGTAACAATCTGTGGCATAACTGCAACCACTGGGGAGTGGGTGAGTGAGGGGACATATCTCCTTTATATAAACTTATTGATGTACCCTCCCCAGGGATGCAAGACTCATTAATTTTCACACTTTGGCCCCCTGTGGCCGTGACAGCCTGCAGTTAAAACCCAAACATGCAGAATGGGTAACAAGACTCAGGAATTTCTGCTTGCAGAAGCACAGGTTTCTACCACTTGATCTAGAGAGGAGTGTCCATTAGCTGTCAGTGTCACTAAGGTTTGTTTCCTCCTCACAGTAGAACTAGTAGAAAGAGAACTAATCCCAAATACATAAGCAGTTCTGATTCAATCTGACAGAGGGGGATGGGTTGTTTGTTTACCTTCCATCTCCTTAATCTACAGTATCACTTCTCTCTTGGAACCAGGCAGCTAGCTCTGCTCTATCTACTCTTCCCCACCAGCCATGAAACTCTCCAGCCAGATTGCCATGACACTTTCTGTAGATGTCAGCAAGTGTTCTGTGAGAAGCACATATTAAAGGTCCATTTGTCACTATTATACTCTAATCACTGGGGCGTTACACTACTGAGAAACCAACTATGAGCAGTATTGAGGTTGACTGTCTGGGACCAGATCAGGATGCTGTGATACATCACAAGCCACAGTGGATGTATCTCATACCCAGGGCAGATAACCACCCTCTTCCCCCATCTGCTACTGGTGGTCTTGGTGAGTGGTGCTGGGAACAGATGGATGGTAGTATTAGGAGTTGCGGTTGCTGGTTGCAGGTGGGTAATAGTGATGGAGGTTGTGGCTGATAGGTACAGATGGTGATAGCACTAAGGATAGTAGCAGTGCTGCTGGAACTGAGGAATCAAAACAGTTTTCTTCTGAACATTAATCAAAAAACAAGTGCTTAGAAAAATTTACTTGTTCTGTCCACGTTGCTGTTACCCTGTTGGAATGTTTTGTTGCTTTGGCAAATCCCGAAACACTGAACCTTAAAGTTTGAGTGTCATTCCCTGTATCGAATATTTTTTTCAATAAGTTCAGTAGTTTCTCAATAATTAAACAAAATGCTGCTCCCTAACCTAGTTTCCTAACCCAGAAAAATGTAAGAGGCCATCCAAATCCAATGTTGTTGAAAACAGAAACAACTGTAACTGCTTTTAAAAGGGTGTGTGGTGGCTTAATAATGTTAAGTAGACTTAATTATATTTTCCTCCTATGTCCAGTTGTTTTCTCCATTTAAGTTCATTATATTTCTGTCATTGTGTAGAAATAGGAACTTCTCCACCTTTCTTGGGTTCAGCTGAATACCATTGTCACCGAATATGTGTCATACATAGCTAATCTCATTCAGCCTGATCCAGTATTTGTTCCTGTTCAGTTTATGTCCCTTGCCTGTGGGACACTGCAGAACATTTTGAAATCTCTCATTGTGGTTGAACATTTTCTTCCCTAAGAATCAGCAGATCATCAATAATTACTTCTATCTCATCCATATCCTCAAAGATCTTGAATTTAAAGTCAAAATGTGACCTCTGCTTGTGTTCTCATGGGGTAGTGCTCACATCTGATGGTCTTATTAAAATCTCTTGGATGTATAAAACTCCTTAACTTCTTTGGTTTTAGTTATGATGACCATACCATTAACTCAGTTGGTGTCTGAATTCATTTGGTCACATCTAATTTTACCATCCAGTCAAGTTCAGTTTTTACCTTATCTCTTGCTAGTACTAGGACTTTACATAATGCATGTGTTTGTTTGTTTGTTTTTTGTGTGGCACGCTGGAATCTGTATCAGTGTAATATCTGTAATACATCCTTAGATGAATGATCCTGCCCTAATTCTAATTTGAAGCTGATCAGTTTAACTTTCTCTGTATTTCTAATAGAGCATTTTTACAGGTAAAGGGCTTAGATCAGTCTTTTACTCTAAAAAATTCTTGTAAGGAAAAACAAAAGAGGGCTACTATTTTGGAGACAGCTGCAGCCTGAACTGAAGGAGTCCTGAAATTAGAAATATAAATCCCAGCTTTAGAAGGATTTAACTACTCTAGCAAGCTATAGAAAGAAACCATAGACATAAGCAGAAGCTTAACAAAGGAAATCAATAATTGCATTCTTTGCTATATCTTAATAGGACATAAAACCTCAGGAAACCTAAGACACTTACCCGTGGAGAGTTCAGACACCCTCTCAAAAGCTGGATAAACCACTGAACTAGAGACAATCTTTAGCATTTTAAAAATGCAACCTCTTCTGGTGCAAATGGAACGCTGGTGTTACCCAAAGATGTCTTAGAAGCAGCCACTTACTAGTGTGGGCAATATATTAATTCAAAACTTGGAGCCATTGTTCTTCCTTCAAATGTTTAGTGTCTCAAAGGGCTCTTCGGCAGCCGATAGCACTTAATAGCCAGGTTTCAGGAATATATGTATACTGAATTCTCTCATAAATCACTTGGATGCTGCTTGTTTACAAACTGCATGTGCTATCAAGAATTTACCTGCCGAGTTCACAGGATAAAAGACATCAGGGGTCCTATGGAGTTTCAGAAATTTTAAATATCTGTTATTGAGAGGATCCCTGCCTAAACAGGACCCACATGGCTTTCACCACAGAGCTCAACCAGATTCCTCATACCAGGCCATTATTGTGAACTTAGTTGTACCTGCGACCCATCCTAATTAATGAATGGTGCAAAAAAAAAAAAATCTTCAGAAACTAAAACCATGCAAATGCCAACTTCTCCAATGGAAGCACTATGAGGGAGTACAGATGATCTCTAGTTCCCTATGCAAATCTGGGATGTGAGGAAGAATGTGAATTAATAACCTCTAAGGCCTGATATAGCAGCCTTTTTTGGCCAAAATGAGAGCACTAAAATCATTGCTGCTTGCTACCATTGGTCCTGAGCCTGAATTGGGCAATGAGGAGGCAAATCTTGAGTTTAGTTCTGCAAAGAAGCACCAATAGCCATGCTCTCCAGCTGTAATATTATAGGCCTTTGTGATGCAGACTGGTCAGATTGTTGTATATTTGTCTGGCCCAGGAACTAGGAGTTCATCTTGAAACACATTCTCGCTGTGGTTTCAATTTTACTGAAGCCTTGTAAAAAGCAGTCTGGTGCTTTGTTGGATGGGACAAGGATATGTTGATATGTCTCAGTCTAGACACCACAGTCCCAAGGTTTCCTCATTAATAGAGCCAACAGGACAGATCACATTTCCTTAGATGGTGGATATCTCTCTACTGGTGCAAGGCTTTCCATCTGCAGCAGGATATTATCGTCCTAGGATGAACTCTTTGTTGTGAAGGACCCTGCCAACAGTAGCAAGCAGTTTACGGATATGAGCAGATGGTGCCTTGGAGCCCTTCCACCAGTATCAAACAGATTGGATCTTGCTCCCTAATTTGTGGAGAGTGCATTTGATCCAGTCATCATATCAGAGAAATTTCAAAGATCAGTCCCCCTTTCTAGTCTCCAGGAGGTTCAGCTACTAAGTCAGCAACATGGGTCTGTCTGTATTTTTCTTTTTTGAAGGGATATTTCTTACCCTCTTAGTTTTACAGTTTGCTCTATTGGATTTCAAGGGTGATGTCATGTGGCAAAAATTTTGATATTGGTTTCTCTTCCCCTTACTTCTCCTCCTCCCACCTGCTTCTCAATCACAGTCCCTCCCCCCACTTTCCCTTATTCTCTCTTCTGTCAGGGCTTTCCTTTCCTGCTGTCTGGCCTTGTCTCATTAAGCAGCTCTCACCCTTTGCACTTTTCAGCCCATCATTACTCATTTCAAAGATGTTATTGAGCCCTAAGAAATGAAAAAGGAGAAAGTTATGGGGTTGACTTTTGGCTGACTATCTGCTTTTTCATTAGCAAATACCCTTTGGTAATGAAGACTTCAAGGGGGCTTCATTAGGGTTTAAGACGGGAACAGCGTGAAAGTTAATTACCTGGAGCCAAGAATCCATATTTTCCCTTTAGCAACCCAGTACTATGCTTTAAAGGCAATCAATGGAATGTTGTCTGGCAAACATTCAACCTTTTCTTGAAATGTTCAGTGTAATTAGAGCCTCTCCTGTCTGTTAGTAGAAGACAAATTGTTTGTAGGCTGTTAGTGGTTGAGTATTGTACTGTGCCTTCAACCTTTATCATAATTATATTACCAATATTTGAGGAAATATCCTAAACTGAGAAATGGGAGCTTATTACCAAGCTAATTGGTTGATAATGAATTGCTGCTGCTCATGGAGAAATGCACTATTTATTTTTTCCCCCTTCATTTTCTTTAGGGGCCTCAGTATTTGCAATGCAAATTGACTTAGATGATGTCTTCTGTGAAAAGAATTATCCATCCCATGATGATGGCTAATTTTTGTTCCTAATTGGGGCTGTGAACCATTTTGTGTGTGTGTGTGTGCGGGGGGGAATCCCACCCACTCCAAACTTGGTTTGAAAGAAACACAGATGTAATTAGTCTCAGTGAGCCTATGAGTAAGCAGTTTATGAGAAAGGAATGAGTGATATATATATATATATATATATTGGCTAACAATGCTTTGAGACCATTATGCTCGTGTGTATCTCACCTGCTTGATAACCATATACAGCAATGTGATTGCTAGAATGCAAAGGGATACAATGGATTTAAAACTAGGAAATTAAGCAAGAATGCTAACAAAAAATAAGTATGGGGGGGGGGGGTGAGGGCAGTGCTGGAGAAAAGTTGATTCAGGTTTGGGGCACAGTAATAAATGTTTAATCACCTTGGTGTGTCGCACTGTTCGTAACCCCGCTCACATTGGAAGCTTTTGAAAAAATAAAGAAGATGGAGTTAAAGAGCCAGTTAATCAGATTGAGCAGGAAAGTAGTGGATGGATGACTTAGCCCTGTTTGATACGTCACAAGTAGAGCAGACACTATTTAATCCCATTCAGTCATTATTAGAAAAGGAGTTACAAGAAGGATCGCAGTGAATGAGACTGATCATGCTGTTTGGAGCTAGCTGCAGGTGGAGAGCTGAGTTATCTGCACATCAGGACACTCTGTAGTCACAGAGGGGAAAAAGGGGAAATCTCTAGGCCAACCTGAACAGAATGTTCTGGATCAGGTGCCAAGTGCACAAATTCCAATTCACCCTACTCCTCCAAAAGGAAAATAATGCTTAAAAGTTATAGGCTGCAATGACACTGCACCCATTCATGCCAGCTGAGGAACTGGTCTTCTACATCCAGCTGCATTAGGGTACTTTATTGATAAAGAATCACAGCAGGAGTAACAAGCACATCCCATTCTTTATTACCTTAACTTAAATGGATTCGTGGTTCTGTGACTCTGATAGCACTGATTTGAAAATATATTACAATTTACATTTTATTGTGCTGTGTCTTGTATAGTAAAGTCCACTCTGGTAATGCATGTTATGTGATGCGACAGAACATGTTGATTGCATGTTCTATAGACATACATGTTTTCCATGCATTGCTGTTGAGCAGCTGATCTGATGGACCTGGTGCTTATAAAATAATTGCATACTCACTTCCTCACTACCCTGGTCTTTATGGCAATCTTTGTATGGAGGCTGTGAATCAGTTCTTCCATTGCCCCATCCCACTCCCAAACCTAACTGACTCACATCCCTTGCAATCACCATGCTCCAGACTTCCCTGATGATTTTGGGGAAGCTACCAAGAAGATTCCCTGGAACTTTCAAAAGGTCACTGACTCATTTTATACAAGTGTAAGCAGAGTCAGGATGAGCTCTACCCTGACATCTGGTGGTGAATTGTGGAGAGTGTGGAAAAGAACTTCAAGGGCTGATCTTGTTTGCATAGGCACACCCACCCCACCTAGCATGAGCCCAGGGCAGCCCAAAATGGTCACTTTGGCTGCTGTGTGATCCCCAGTTTCTCTGTTATTGGGGCAGGAGGAATAAAGTGTTGTTACCCTGATTATGTGACTCTAGGACAATGAAACTGTTTTATGACAGAGAGTCTCACCATCACCTAAGTAGCATTCACTAGACAAGGGACATGGGTTCCAAAACCCAGTGAATTGAGAGAGTTTGGGGACAGGTATGTGTACCTGATAGTATGGGGCCTCCTTTGAGGGCCTGGAACACCAATTGTACTACCCCCTCCCCCCTACTGTTGAATAGCAGAGCTAATTTTGCTTCCATTAGCAGTCTAGCTAGAGATTGCGGAGCTGAATTCACTTTGGGTTAATGGTTTACCAGCATCAAGGCTCCCCTACTACAAGCTGAAATCACTAAAAGAGCTAAAATTGCTGAGCTGAGATCACTGAGTGCTGTGTTAACTAGTGAGGGAGCCTGAAGATATATCGCTAAGCAGCAGGCAGAGTGGAGTAGTTTGCGGGGGCAGCTGGAGAGGTTCATGGGATGGCTGGTGGAGCGGCTGGCAGAGCCAAGCAGTTTGTGGGACGACTGGAGCGGCCCACGGAACAGCGAGTGGAGCAGTTTGCGGGGACGGCTGGAGGAGCAGCGCGGCACGGCTGGTAGAGTGGAGCCATTTGTGGTGAAGGCTGCAGCAGAACTCCACGGAGTGGCGGGGCAGTCGGCCTCAGACCTTGTAAGGTACCCCTTAATACCCCCCCAATTTCCACCCAGGCTGGGGGGGGGGGTAAAATTCTGCAGATAAACTTTTGAACTCTGGGGCGGCACTGACCAGGGACAGAGACTTTTGGGGTTGTTGGACTTTGGGGTGATTGGACTTACTTGGAGGTGGGTCTTTTGCTCATGGTTTGTGTTATGAATCCTGTTTGTGGTGTTTCCCCAACATAATGCCACATTGTTTCCCTCCTTTCTTAAAAGGCTTTTGCTACACTCAGACTCCGTGCTTGCGAGAGGGGAAGTATTGCCTCCTAGAGGCGCCCTGGGGGTGGTATGTAATTGTCCCAGGTCACTGGGTGGGGGCTTGAGCAGGTTTTGCATTGCGTTATTGAAAAGGAACCCCTAGATACTGAACCCGGCCCTTGTTGCTGCCAAGTCAGAGGGGCAGAAGGGTTACACAAGAAATGGGAAGAATCTTTGGATCACCACCACAAGCCTCCTAGTGTGGACAGTCTTATGGTTTAGGCAGTGGATTGGGGCTTAGGAGATTTGGGTTTAAGTCCATGGCTCTGCCACAGCCTGTGTAAGGTCTTGGGGAAGTCACTTAAACTCTGTGCTATATTAATCCTCGTACTGGTGCAGAATCCAGCACAGGGACTGGGGGTATGTCTACACTGCAATTAAATACCTGTGGCTGCCCCAAGTCAGTTGACTCAGGCTTGCAGGGCTCAGGCTACAGGGCTGTTTAGTAGACATTTGGGTTCAGGATGAAGGATTTCCCTAATTCAAGCCTGGCTACTTCTGCTCCCCTATGGGCCTTGCAATAGCTAGAACATTACATAGGTTCTGACCAATCCTTTCCTAACCTGGAATGCCCCCTGCCCACTCCAGCAACAGGAAGGAGGCCCAGAGGCTTTGTGCCTGGTGAGGAAGATCTTTTGTGCTAGGCGCATTACCCAGGGTGTGGTCCACACAGCCACTTTGTACCGGCACTGAGCCACCAATCAGGCTCCCATGGCTGGTTCCTCCATTTAAAGTTAAAAATAGGGATGATAAGACTGGCTGTTGGCCATGGAAGCACCTAGGGAGAGAGCTGCCAGTGCTGGAAAGGCATTTTTAAGGGATCATTCTTGTAATTATTTGGAGGTTTGGAGGCTTGGCCATGTCCCAGTTGGAGGGTGAGGAAGTCTGAGTTGGGTTTCAATGTCTTTTTCTCTCCAATTAAGTAGCTATAGCACCCCAAGTTACCAGCAGTATTAATATAACATAAGGGTTCAAAACAGTTATCATACTTTTTTCCCCCCCCTGAGAAGCAGAGATCTAGGATGTCTGCCAGAAAAGTACAATAAAATAAAGATTTATTAAATAAATAAAATTCAGTGATCTAAAATTGTTGCTTCTCTTCCTTATTTCCTCCCTATTTCTTAAAACCGTCCTTTTCTCCCTGTCTAAGGCTGACCGATTCTGTTTGTCTCCTTAATGTTATCTCTCTGTATTCTGTTTTATTTTCTTTAATATCCTTTTCCTTCTTTCTTTGAATGTAACCTCTCTTTTCCTCTCATCTGCTTTCCTTCATATTCATCCAGTGCTTCATTCCCCTGCCAGTAATTGTGTCTCTTTTGGTCCTCGGAGTTTGGTCTCTAGCCTTTTGCTGCCCCCGAGCATGTGTCAATGCATCCTTCTCTCTCTCATTTTCTACTTGATAATACTTACCACTTTTTATATAGGAGCAGCCTGTGCAATGTATCCCAAACTCCCCTGCCTCATGGCTAAGGCTGTGAGTCAGTCATGGAAGTTACGGATCCTGTGACTTTCTGGGACCTCCGTGAGTTCTTCAGCCTGCAGGTGTGACTGAACCTAGGGCTGCCCGAGCAGCTCGGGCAGCCCTGGGGCCAGCTGCACTGCCCTTCCCCCCCCCAGCAAAAGTGGCAGTCCCAGGCTGCCCCCCCAGCACCAGCAGTGGTCCCGGGCTGCCCCCCACTAGCACTGATGATCCTGGGGCTGGCGGTGGCCAGCGGCAGCAGTTCCGAGCTGGTGGTGGCCAGATGCGGCGGTCCTGGGCCGGCCCCCTCCACCAGTGGCCGCGGCAGTCCCGGGCCACCCCCCACCAGCAGAGGTGGTCCCTGGCAGCTCCCACCAGCAGTGATGGTCCTGGGCCGCTCCCTAACCCTGAGCTTCAGCGGGCACCCTAAAGCCTCCCACAAGCACCAGTGGGCACCCCGGAGCCCCACAGCACCAGCAGCCCTGGTGGCCCCCACAGAACCAGAAGTGCCCCCATAGCCACCCAGAACACCCAAGTTTTTGTCAGGCATATATAGTACAAGTCAGGGACAGGTCACAGGGCTGTGAATTTTTGTTTATTGCCCATGACATGTCCATAACTTTAACTAAAAACACCCGTGACTACAACGTAGCCTTACCTATGGCTGGTGCACTGTGCTCCCTTTTCTGTAGCCAGTCAGCTCCACTTCCTGGTGCAGTGGACGACATGGGCTGAGAATATGGCTCTGCCTCCTCCTCTCTCTTTTTGGGGTGGCTTATGACTAAGTGGTGACTTCCATGAGCTCCGTGACAGACCTGCAGCCATACTTCTGACCCAATTTCGGGGTTGCTAATGAGGAGCAGTCCTTGTGCTTGGGTGTGAGTTCATGGGCTGTAATTGTGACTGGTGTTTGCATGAGGTGCACAAAGGGGGAGAAGCTGATAATCTGTCCCTACCTAATTACAACACCTGTAAGCATTGGTGTCCGCATTTTACAGACTGCTCCTGTCTCCCTCAGCTTTTTATAGGCTTCTCAGGGACTGTGCTAGCAGGGTATGTATCCCAGTGCCCTGGCCAGTCTCCCTCTTTAGCACTACTTTGTTGAGGTCTGTGCTGATCGGCCAAGAAAAGGTACTGGGCACTGTACAGCATCACAACCCTCACTGTAGGTGGAAGTTCTGCCATTGAGACACTCTGCCAGAGTCTGTACTGGCTTCCTCAGTGAATCTTGTCCAGAGAAACTAAGGCAGAAAGGACTGGGGACTAGACCAAGACCCCAGAGGGTGTCAGCATCACAGCTGGCTTTAGAACACAGGAGTTCCTTGTCCTGTCATTAGTCCTCCCAGATTATTCTGCCTTTCAGGCGATTGAGCTGTCTGTCCTTGTGCCTGGACAGAAAAAGATGGTTGCTCAGCAGATGGGCTGGTTCACTGCCAGGCAATCAGATGGGGTCTGGTGTTTGAAGCTTCCAGTGGCTGTCCAGACAGCTTCCCATATAGCAAACAGGTCTCGGGTCTCCTGAATAATCAAGGGATTCACAGCCGTAAGTTTGAGGGCCCCAGTACAGATAGTTCTTGGGAAGAACATGAATAACTTGGGATTTTTAGGAAAAATGCCAGTGATAAACCAATTGCTAAGGCTGAGAGTTAATGTTGTCAAAGAGACCTCCACAACAAAAAGGGCCAGCAACTTACTCCTTGTGACAGATCAAGAGTAGCCAAAGGCTGTGTTTCCACATGGGACAGATTGATGAGATAATTGATTAATTACCAATTAAGGTGATTCAGCTCCTCAGCTGAGGGCAATTAAAAGCAAGGCAGGAGAAGCCTAGAAGAAAGGGCTAGAGGAGCCTAGGCTTTCAGGGAGATGAGAGATTTCATCCTGTGTCTAGACTCTAAGGAGAAGATAAAAGCTTTATGTAATGGGGGGAATAAGGACTCATTCAGCACATTGTAAAAAAAATCACACTGTGGTGGGGAACCTGTGCAGGAGTGTGTGAGGACTCTGTGCAGAGAGAGGTCTGTTTTGTGACCTTTTTAAATGAAAGGTGAGATTAGCCTTCACGTCAATAGAGCCTCCCCCACATCAAGGCTAGGAAGGGGGACTTCTGGGTTGCCAAGGCTGGCTCTGACTAAAGTAGGAGTATATTGCTACATCCATCCTGCCTGAATAGTCCATGCTGTATGTACTATCAGTATAGCTGGTTGGGAATGGAACAAACTGATTGCTTGGTAACAAAAACAAGGGCAGTTTACGTGCTTGGTAGCTGTCTCTCCGCTATGGCTATGGTCTAGCAATCACTCTAGGGCATGCAAGTCAAGCAAATCAGCATGTAGCATGTTTTACAGAAGGATCAGCCCTAGCAAACTGCACACAAACAGCTGTGTGTATCTAAGGCACCAGGTGTTTAAGCTCACCTTGCGAAGTAGCCTGGCAAGCAGAGAGATTTTCTGAGCCAGGAGTGACATGAAGCTGGCCCATAGTTGTTTCGGAAAAAGAGTAAGTATAGTCCACTACTGAAAACAAATCCATCGCTGCCTCTATAGAATCATAGAATATCAGAGTTGGAAGGGACCTCAGGAGGTCACCCCCGCTTAAAGTAGGACCAATCCCCAACTAAATCAACTATAGTCTGCTCCGTTCTCGGCACTTCATCATCTGTGGAAGGTGTGGGTGTATGATATGAATTCTATCCTTAACATGCATGAGCCAGTTTATGCCTGTTTTCAAATACATGTTTTTATATGTACTGCAAGTAAAATCCTTGTGAGTTAATGAGGAAGGCTATTAATTTTGTGAATAGTGGGGTGGATGGAAACCACAAGGAAATGATACAATGAGTGGACACATTAACGCCACAGATGTAATGCTACTTGTCTCATGGGGTACGTATACACAAGGATAAAAGACTCATGGCACAGCCATGGCTGGCACTGGTCAGCTGTTTCAAGTTCTGGCTGTCAGGCTAAAATTCATTGTGTAGATGTTTGAGCTGGAGTGCAAGCTGTGGGACCCTTCACCCTCACAGGGCCCTAGAGCTTGGGCTCTGGCCTGAACCTGAAAGTCAGCACAGCAACTTTTCAGCCCCGAAGCTGAAGTCAGCTGACCCAGGCTAGCCATGTATTTTTTTTATCCCTGTGCAGACATACCCACAGTTTGGTACAAAGCAAAATGACCAGGGAGTCAGAGAGAAAACATACAGCAGATGGAGCAGGGCAGCTGATGAGACAAGGCCAACAAGAGCTTTGTAAAGGTTAGCCAGTCCTCTCTGACATTGGGAGCATGGTGGTGGATGGGCAGTGAAATGCTTGCTTTACCCCAAGGAAGACATTTTCTTAACATATTTTTCCAGCATATAAACTCTAGCCAGAAACTAAGCGCTCACCTTCATTAAGGATGTTACTTACCTGCATACTTGAAGAGTGTAGAAGATGTTAATGGCCTTTCCTCAACATTATATTTTATAAATTTAAAGGCAGTATAGCCCGGAGGCCAGAGAAGATGAGTAAATGTCAGTAGCTCATCCTAGATTTAATTCCCAATTCTGCTATTAGCTTTTTTTCATGAACTTTGAAAAGACATTC
Source organism: Chrysemys picta bellii (assembly GCF_011386835.1). Lineage (NCBI taxonomy): Eukaryota > Metazoa > Chordata > Testudines > Emydidae > Chrysemys > Chrysemys picta. The sequence goes on from NC_088795.1 coordinate 19,046,437, forward strand.
AGTCTGAGACTTTCAAAATTGCTTAATGGACTTTGACATGTAATTCCCATTAATTTTAATGGAAATTTGGCATCCAAATCCAAGAGATGGCTTTGAAAAGCTCAACCCTAACCTTTGTGCCTCCATATACCCATCTGTAAACTGGGAATAATAATTCTCACAGTGGTTTTGCAAGGCTTAATTAATATCTATGAAGGGCGTTGAGTTCCTTGGGTGAAAGCTACTATGTGAGGGCAAATGATGTCTCTTATTTGTATAGTAGCTGTGATGGGATTCCCCGGGATGCAGACTGCTGTGCCCCTGAACTCTCTCCAGCTTGGGCTGTCTCTCACAATGCCTTGCTAGTGACCAGCAGCAAATCACAGGGGCTGTGATCACTCAGCACAACAGCATGTGGAGCCCCACACCCAGCTATATTTCATGAATGCTCCCAGAGCTACTCATGAATCACACAGAAAGGCACCAGTGCCAAATCCTTCCAGCACTGCACCTCAGGAATATACTATCTTGCACTGCTCAAGATGGGCATTGGTTACTTTCCTTGCTGTTGCCTCTGGGAAACTAATAACTGGCTGATTCCTCAATTGACAGCATCTTTTAGCAAAAACCATACAATACAATTCTCATAATTTCACATGCATTAATGATAGATATATATGGATAGCAAAATGATTTTCAGAAGATCATAACCTTTCCCCTGATACCTTACAAGGCATGCTGTAGATGTAAGATCACGATTATATAAAAATGAAGAATATGGCGGTTCCAGGATGCTCCCCCAGGGTATAGAATGTCACAGTAGTTCTACAAGCTGAGTTAAGAACTTTTATTTGCAACATTTGTTCATCATCAGCAACAAAATCCACTCTCCAACCTGCATGACAGCAAAGACTCTTTGGGCCAAATTTAGACCTGAAGCTGGCTTCTAAACTTGCAGGTGCACATTTTTCAGGAAAGTTTAGATGAGGTATCTGAAAATGTGAATAATGGCTCACCCATTAAAACAAAGCAACAAATAGACTGAAGCCCTGTACCATAAATGACTGATTGATCAATCCTCCTTGCCTGTATCTGATCCTCTGCTGAGGGGTTGTTTCTTCTGTGTAACTTACAGAGCTCCTACATTTCTCTCTTAACTGAACATTTCCTGCGAAAGAAACTTTATCTTAAACAGCATGTGTCTGTCTAGCCTCGGTTAGTGATTATTCCTGTTCCTAAATCTGGTACCATTGTCTTTGCCCTGAGTGTCTGGAGAGGCATACCTAAGAGACATAATTAAAATGTTTAGCTACGGTATGTCTTGGTTTAGTTTAGCTGGTCTTTTGCTCATAGTGCACTCCAAATAATGAACAGTGCTTTTCTCTCTCATTAGAGAAGGAAAAGTTTCCAGCCTGAACATCTTCTAGGTATCCCTGGTGACTTTTTTGCAAGCAGTATCTTAAAGGTTACTCCTAGAGCTTAGCTAAATGTTACCAATTCTTTAGGGAGAGTGACAAAGATTCCAGCTCCACACTAGTGGGTATCTCTTCAATCTGGTAACGCTTCTGGTAATAAATACTTTGCCTCTAATATTTTGCTTCTTTCAAATGCACCTGTTCACGTGTGCTTTATAAGCAAAATTAAATATCAACAGCTTCTCATTAGTCGGATAGGCCTTTGGAAACAGCAAGCTTCAAGGAAATTATTTTATATCATCACCCTATAGGCAGAATGTTCAAAAATGACATCATAGAGGGTGGAAGGCTCAGGAGAATGATGATGGGAATTTGGGTTCCCTGTTTGAACCTATCCTGGCTCGGGAGTGACTGAAAGTTACTAATTTATTTACCTTAGGTGCTCAGATTAGTAGGCCACCATTGTCATAGTATTTGACAGCCTCATAACACCCTGTGAGGTGAGGAAGTGCAATTATCCCCATTTTACAGGTGGAGAACTGAGACACAGACTAGTGGCTTGCCCAACATCACACAGTAAGTCTGAGGCAGAGCAGAGAATTAAGGTGCCCGGGGTTCCAGGCTACCACCCTAAGGACTGGGCCATTCTTCCTTATCTTGTCTTATGCCAAGGAGGTGGCATCCTGGGATCTGCCTCGCACAGAGGTAGTCTGTAACTGTGTGGATCTAGTCAAGCTGCACTGCTTGTGAGTGAAGAGACAGGCCCTGGGGCTAGAGCCAGTTTGGAAATTCATAGCCATTGTGAAGATGTCCTTAGTCTCCTGTAGATCACAAGAAATTCTGCCAGGTTTGCTCATGGGTTCTCATCCTATTCCAGGGGTGAAGGGTTTGTCACATTCCAATGATGGAATGATAAGGGAGGAACATCTCATGGGAACTTCATTCCCTAGAGTTTCCTTCTATGTGTTTTATTGCAGGAAGTGGCGCGACATTGCTATAGCTTGTGGGTAAGCTGTTTTGCTTCCTCAGGATGCATAATGTATATATGTAATTGTGTGTGTGTGTGCGCCCTCTTGAAAGGTTGTAGTTGTCATGCAATAAGTTATGCAGCTAGTGATATCTGTCTGCATACTTGCCAGTGTACTATTTTTCACTCTTATGTAGGATTTTCAAATAATTTAAACATATATTTTTCCCTTATGCATTCGCTTGGTTGAATTTGAGTTGTGTTAGCCTTATTGATACTGTTGTTTTCATATGTTAATGCTCAGTTTTTTAATGGGTTTTGTTCTTGGTTGATTGGGTTTAGTTGATTTATAAGGTGAATAGACATAAATATTGTTATTGATTTTCAATGGGCCTGACCTTTAAATGTTGCCTTCATTTTTGTGGATGTAAGTCTAGCAGTTGGGTACCTCACTACTCGATTGTGCTTGCAGTTCAGTTTAGACATCTAAATGTTCACATTTGTGCTTTCAGTTGATTGGGTGCAAAATTGTATTCTCACAAATAGAAGCAAGGTTTAAAATCAGGCCATAATGTCTTAAGAAATGCTACTGAGATGCTTAATACTGTAAAAATTTGTTTTAAACTGCTGTTAGGTTTTTTGCCTTCAAATTCACTTTTAAATATGGTTTATTTTTGACTGTCTGATCCTCGCTTTGTTGCCACAACTGAGATAAACAACCACTTGTGACTTTTGTAAGTGAGCAAGGGAGTGTTTCTGAGGGTGTCTAAAATTATTTATCAAAACATTTGGGCAAATCTGGGGATCCTGAAAATGCCAGGTTGCTAGACCTCAAGAAACTATCTCTGGGGGGTGAGGAGGTGATTAGCTCAGGCTCCCGAACCATTCAGCCCTTGGGTTCTGTCCTGAGGCTGCAAAAGGCAGAGTCAATTGTATTGTGCTATGGATTCTTGCCAACTGGATAGACATCACCAAATCATTTCACCAAGGCCACTGAACAGCAATCAAATAGTCATTTGCACTGCTGCGGTAGCTCTGTTGGTCCCAGGATATTAGAGAGACATGGTGGCTGAGGTAATATATTTTATGGGCTCAACAAGGACCTGAAGAAGAGCTCTGTCTAAGCTCAAAAGCTTGTCTCTTTCACCAATAAAAGCTATTACTTAACTCCACTTTGTCTCATCAAATAGTAATGACTTTCCATTACTACCAACCAGCTAGACTAGATCTGAACCAAAGATCTGGAGGTGGAATGCTATGTATTCCCTTGTCAGCTCTCTGACACATCCATTCACCCTCTCTGCTTCAAATATTAAGGTGGAGCCAAATAACTCTGTGGGTAAAACCTATGGTTTTGGACAGAAAATTCTTGGCGAATAAGAATATTCATGTCAATAGTGATGACAAATGCCTGCATTGTAAACATGGCATTAATGATGTAAACAGATCCATATAGACTTTTCAAAAGGACCTAAGGGACTCGGGCATCCAAATCTCTTCGGAAGTTAGGCCCCTAGGCCCCTTTGAAAATCCAGCCATAATTGCTGCTTAGTGTGGAAATGAACCTGTAGAAGGTCCAGCCATGTTTCCCCATCAGTGGAGCATAGCTAGTGATCTTGGCAAGAGGTTAGCAATTTCAGCTTTTCCTTCCTAAGATTTTCTCTCTCTAAATAAAGAATATAAAAAGCCCTGAGATGTCTGGCTGTGCGTTGCCTAATTAGGTAATCACTATGTGCTTGTTCTTAGAAGGTCAGTTAGGCAGGAAGGAATGGCTACTCCTTCTGTTTCTTTTTCAGTTTTCTAGGACTTACTGCCGTTTGATGTATGCAGATATTAACAGTAGTTGGAAATGTCCCTTTGATATTAATTACTTTTTGGAGAATTCAGAATATCTGTGGCAATGCATAGTGGTATATTTTCACCAACGTTTCCCTGAAACCCTCGCATGTCCTTTCTTCACCATCGTCTTTTTTCCCAACAGGGTGGTAGCCATGACCTCTGTAGTAGGTCACAGGTATATATGATATACTCCTATTTCTAATTACTGCTGCTTGAAATAAGGAAAATAGGGGATGGAACATACCTAACATGTTTTTTCCCCAGTTCTAGGCCTCAGTTCAGCAAAACAGTTCAGCACAGTTTAATGCTTAAAATTATGTTTGTCCATTCCTATTCAGCAAAGAACTTAAAGCATATGCTTAAAATTAAGCACATGTTTAAGTTCTGTGCTGAATAGGGATGCACTTAATGATATGCTCAAGTGCTTAGCTGAATCAGGGCCTTATGCTCAAAGGTATGTAGGCATATAACTCTCTGATTTCAATGAAGTTAGGAGCCTATATATCTTTGAGGATCTGTGCCTTAGTACATAATTAGGGCTTCTGTGTTTTGGGATTTATTTTTAGCAATTTGTATTTTATGTAGATGTCCAAAAATTGTGTTTTGGGGGACTTTCTCTTTGTATATACTGTAATGAGTAGTTTATGTTTGTGGGTATGTGGACGTAGACAAGCACTTAGATACAAGTAACCTTTTCTGGTGTTTATTGGATAAACACTGATTTGATTGTTTTTCTATCAGCAGTGTTTATCAGTTTGAACCAAAAATCAGAAGCCTTGTGCATAATCCTAACAAATTTGAATAAGCCTTGCCCAGTTCCTAATCCACTTCCTCCTCCCTAATGTCTAGCACACTTTCTTTGCTGCATTTTCATACCTTCAGCTTTCCCCCTAACCACTTCATACTGTTTCAGTACCAGCAAACTGTTCCATTCCCCTAATCATTTTTGTTGCCTTTCTCTATATTTTTTCCAATTCTAATATAGCTTTTTTTGCGATGGGGTGATCAGAATTGCACACAGTATTCAAGTTGTGGGCTTATAATGGATTTATATAGTGACATTAAGATATTTTCCATCTTATTGTCTATCCCTTTTCTAATGGTTCCCAACACTCTATTAGCTTTATTGACTGCTGCTGCACATGGAGCAGATATTTTCAGAGAACCATTCATGATGACTCCAAAATCTCTTTCTTGGGTGTAACAGCTAAGTTAGCTTGTATCATTTTGTATGCATAGTTGGGATTGTTTTTTCCAATGTGAATTATTTTGCATTTATCAATCTTGAATTTCATCTGCCTTTGTGTTGCCCAGTTTTGGGAGATCCCTTTGTAAATCTTCACCGTCTGCTTTGGACTTAACTATTTTAAGTAACTTAGTATCGTCTGCCAACTTTGCCACCTCACTGTTCATCCTTTTTTCCAGATCATTTATGAATATCTTGAACAGCACTGATCCCACTGTGAAAACTAACCGTTTATTCCTATCCTCTGCTTCCTGTCTTTTTAACCAGTTACTGATCCATGAAAGCACTTTCCTTCTTATCCCATGACTGCTTACTTTGCTTAAGATCCTTTGGTGTCGTCCCATCACCCTTGTCCACATGCTTGTTGGCAGCCTCAAAGAATTCTAATTGATTGGAGAGGCATAATTTCCCTTTCGATAAACCTTGTTGACTCTTCCCCAACAAATTGTGTTAATCTATGTGTCTGATGATTATGTTCTTTACTATAGTTTCAACCAATTTGCATGGTACTGAAGTTAGGCTTACCAGTATGTAATTGTCAGGTTTGCCTCTCAGCCTTTTGGAAAAAATAGGCATCACATTAGTGATTCATTAGTCATCTGGTACAGAGGCTGATTTAAACAATAGGTTATGTACCATACTTGTGCAGTTTCACATATGAGTTCCTTCAGAACTCATGAATGAATACCATCTGGTTCAGGTGACTTATTACTGTTAAATTTTTCAATTTGTTCCAAAACTTGGACAGACAATACTATAATATTTTTTACAGTGCTTTGGAATAAAGGCTCAAGATGTAGTACCTAGCCTTGTGTTTATATTACTTTGGAAGTAAGTTAGTGCCATTTATGAATTCTAATTAGTCTTGAACTTAAAGAGAAGAGATTTCGTTGGGACATGAAGCACAGAGCACTGGATATTACCCCAGGGTTATGAATGGGGAGAAATAGGCTGGTACTGAAAATATTTCAATTATGAGGATAGGTTAAGAAAGTTAAACTGTTTTAAATTACAAGAAAGATTTTATAAAAAAGAAGTCCTTCATTAAGGCTTTTCACATTTACGCTGGTATAAATTTCCCTAGATGCCTTGCACCAAGATAAAGAGAAACACAAACGGTATAATTTAGTGGGGGGAGGAAGGAATGTAAAGAAAAGAAGTTGACTCCAGAGGAGTTTGTTTAACCTTGATCTCCTTATGAAAAGGTTCAAACTGAATTAAAGGCAGCAGATATTAACTAATATTTTGCACTCTGGGGTACAGTCCTTTGGATGCTCCATGGCTCTAATGTGCATTGTGTTGTAAAGGTACAGTAGGTAATTAGTAGGGCCATTGGATGGATGTGACACAATTTGCAGGAATTTTATGCCATTACCGAAGGGAAGTAGAAAGATGTTCAGTGTTTAAATGACTCAATAATAGGAAACCTTAGTTTGCGGACTGTATTTTTTTTTAAAGTCTAGCTGACTATAAAGTGGACTGAGATAGGTGTGGATTCTGGTTACTCCCCTCCCCCCAAAGGTGGAAGCCTCCACTTGTCTGTGCACAACTTTGCCGAAACTCACGTCTCGACACACACATCTATGTCCACAGGTAATAAAGGGATTCTGGTGCACCAAAACTGTGCGTATTGGACTCTGTTAGAACAAAGTGGCTCATGCATAAATGGAAACCAGGTTTAAGATCCATTGCAAATCAAGTCCAGCAGTGTATTGCCATTGGAGCATGTCTGTTTGTCCTTCCAGTGTCTGTAAATTCCACTTGTGTTATTTCTTCTTTCTCCTCATGGTAACATCTGCAATGTTTTACATCTCTAATAGCTCTGAGCCCAAACCAAAATCCTGAATTTTGGGGACATTCAGATATTCCTCTGAACTAGCTCCTGTTTCTATAAGGGGCCAAACCAGAATTCTGAATCTGCACAGCCTGAACTTGGGGAAATTTGGATCAGAATTTTGCCACTCAGCAGCCCATTTCTGCTGCTTCCCTAGAGCAGGGTAAAGTATGGCAACAGTAAGTGTTGAACAGGGAGAACCATGGGCTAGGATAATAAAATGTCTGAGTGTGCAGAGCTGGATGATGTCAAGGTAGCTGCTCATCCAAGGAATGGCGGGAACTTCTTTCATTGTTGGCTTTAGCTTTTCATAATAGAATAGAATTGAAGGGCCACATGAGAGATTTGACTCTGGGCTACGTTTTAGCTTTTGATTAATTTTAAACATTTTTGTTTTCCATTAAGAAAACCATTCTGATTTATTTATTTTTTAAATATTTACCAGATCACAAGTTAATGGCTCTTGGAGATCACCAGTTGATTTAGGCCCAGTTGTGCTACCCTTACTATTCAAGGTGAGTATGTTACTACACACACCGTTCCATTGATTTCAGTAGGGCTACGCATGTAGAAAGGTACCACTCGCTATTAGCAAATTTGGCACCGTTGGGCCTTTAATGAAAAAACATTATTTTTCTGCTTTTGAAAAACTTATGTACAACACAACTGGTGGAAAAACAGTAGAACTTTTCACTGGAAACTACCACTGAATTGGCTTCTATAATTTCTCCTTTAGGAGTGACTAAAATTATCTCACAATCACCGTTGGGCAGGTGAACACACTTTTGTCAGGAGCCCTTTGTCTGTTTCATCAGAAGTGAGTAGAGATTAAAAAAAAAAAAAAAACCCTCAAAGGATTTTGCATGGTTCCCGTGTCAGACAGGCGTGGGTCGGACCAACTTCCATCAGGGACCCGATGAGTAGAAATTTGAGAAGGATATGGAGACACCATCCATCAGCAAATCTATGTACAGTTAATGGTATAATGAACAGAAAATGCACAGGGAGTTCTGGATTCTTCAGCAGATTTCAAAATGTTTGAATAGAAATGTATTGAAAATGCAATTGAAAATCCTTATTTCGAAGCCCTGTGGAGGATGGAATACAGTATACTGCTGAAATGATGATGACTTAGGACCAAATTCATCTCTGTTATCACTCCACTGAACTCAATTAATCCACCTCAAATTTCTTATTTACAATCCTCTTCTAGGTGAGAATATTTTGGTGGCAAATTTGAGTGGAATTGGACGTGCTGTTTTTAAAACATGGAAGTTCAAAAGATTTTCCTCTTTGTGAAGTCTCTAACGTTTCTTTTGGAAAAACACATCTCCAATATGGTTTAGGCTAGAATGTCCAATTGCGGCCAATTCCTCTGTGAGGGGTGACTGAGTATTTTGGGAAGGCAGGATGCTCAAGTGTGACGCTATTTGCTATGGACATTTGAACCCCCCAGACATAGTAAGGATACTAGTTCTAGGTTAGTGAAGTTTTTTGTTTGGCAATGGTTTTTATGTTGATCTAACTAAATGTACAGCACATCATATCCAACAGTAGTTTTAGTAGCAGTTCTGTGCTTCTCCAAAAAGGTAATGAAGAATTTTTTATGAACTGAAACCTTTTACAAACTGAATTCCTTCCCCACTCCTGTATCTTAAAAACAACACAATTTTTGAGTGGATTGACCTTTGTTATATAAAAATCTACATTGGGGGGGATGGTCCAAACTGGGATAATGGTATAAACTGCTGACTTTTAAGATATGTCTGCTACAGTATGTACCTTAGAAATTCTAGTGGTATTCTGAAACCAAACAGTGGCTCTATGAAATTGCCAAACCTGACATGTCTTTTATGAACCTCTTTTGTTATGCAAGAACTATCACTTGTAACTTGACAATTTTGTGACATGACTGCTGTGTTCTGATGTTTCCAGTTTAGAAGTTCCAAAATATGGTGATCTAGCTCTTCAAATGAAACAGTGTTGTTGAAATCAAAACAAAACTAATTTAGTTTCTAGGCCTCACCACCGTGGAGATGCAATGTGATCAAATACATAGTAAGAATCTTCCAATTAAAGAAAACTCTGAAAATTTTACATTTCAGTATCTCTAAAATGGCTTGACAATTCATCCCAAGTTTAACACCAAACATATCCTCCAGTTCTACTACATGCTTATCAGTTTGTAGCCTGGGAAGCCTTTTCTTGATGACTGTAGTGGGGTGGCAACATTTCTTTTGTAGTGCAATGCTGTTACAATCTTAAGAGCAGAACAACTCTCTCCTCTCCAAATCTCTATGGAAAATTCCTATTAAAATTTTATTGAAAAGTATTATAATCTTTCTATGTAATTCATAAACCTACCCACAGGATTTCCTTGCTGAGATATTATTAAATTCCATATGATGGTTAAAATCTCTGGAAAGAGTATCATATTCTAAAAGATGATTTGGAAATTGCTCTGAACATCTCTCTTGTTTCATTCCTATTATGTGCTATAGGACATGTTCTAACAGTAATAGCAATCAGCATGAGAGAGAGATCTGAGGAACCCTGGTGAAGAAATGAACGGAAATTGTTTGAGTTGCAGGATATCTATTGTAACTTGCCAGTTGGTTGGGACCTCAATTCAAGAGACAGTAATGCTTAACCAATGAGGATTCATGAGACTGCAGTGGAAGTTAGTTGTAATTTATATACCTAACCACAATGATGTCCAGAAAAGGTCAGAGACACAGCAGAACCCAGGAGATCATTGTTTATGATTCCAAGGCAGTTTCAATGCAATGATTTAGCCTGACTGAAATTATTCAGAGGTCAACTGGAGAGAAAAAAGGTCGGAATGCTAAAATAAATGAGGTGTGGCCACATGAATTTATACCAGTGCAGAGAGGTGGAAATGGGTGTAGGGTTATGACAGTATGACCTTTAGGGCAGTTTTTCAAGTCTGTAATAGCAAAAGAGGTATTGAGAATTGCTGTAAAGATGCAAATTTGCATTTTCAAATAAATGGCTTAACTCTAACAGTGTAAACACAAATGTACTCAAAATCCCAGTGCCCTCGTCCTCACTATTATCTCATTTAAAAGCCTTCTGCAGACCCACTTCAACACAACATTCACAATAGAAAAAAGGAAACATTTTGTAATGGGATCTAAAGCAGTGGTTCTCAAACAGTGTATGTGTACCCCTGGGGGTATGCAGAGGTCTTCCAGGGGGTACATCACCTCATCTAGATATTTACCTAGTTTTACAACAGGCTACATAAAAAGCACTAGAAAAGTCAGTATGAAAACTAAATTTTCATACAGTGACTTGTTTATACTACTCTATATACTGAATGTAAGTACAATATTTATATTCCATTTGATTTATTTTATAATTATATGGTAAAAATGAGAACGTGAGCAACTTTTAAATAATAGGGTGCTGTGACTCTTTTGTAAGTAAGTAGTTTTTAAGTGAGATGAAACTTGGGGAAAAGGGGGTATGCAAGACAAGTCAGCCTCCTGAAAGGGGCACATTAGTCTGGAAAGGTTGAGAGTCACTGATCTAAAGTAACTTCTTCATCTGGGCCTGCCAGTACATGTTTGTCTTTGTTTCTTTTCTAGATGTTAAGCACTCTGAGGCAGGTTCTTTCTCGGTCTATGTCTTGTAGCAGTATTGGTGCTTATCAATTAATATATAATAGTAGTTGTAAAGCACTATGATTGTGACTGTCACATCTCACCATAAAAAAAACAAAAAACAGGAAGATACATACTGCTTACTTTGGTCTTTTTTTTGTTTTTTTTAAGGGCTTCTTTAAAAAAAACAACAACAAAAAAACCACATATGATCATTACATGACTAGTCGACCTATTTGGGGACACACATTCGGTGACTAGGCATGCAAATTAACATGGGTGAAAATTTTGCATGTGCACAAAAATGAGATGTACCCTTTGGACATTTACTCTCTGTACCGTTTAATACTTGTCTTAATTTTGTTGAGGGTTTGTCACTGAAAGCAGTAAATGTGAATGGCACTAGATCCTCAGTTGTTATAAATCACCATTGCTCTGTTGAAGTCACCCATTGAGGAACTGCCTCCTAGTCTTTTACTTGGGAGAGGGGGGGATTGTTTTTAATATCGATCCATTTTCCATTTAAGCAACAAGGACTGAGGAGGAAAGCCATTTCCTGTAGATAATGACCAGCTGGAAAAGATCAAAACCCAAGGTGGAGGACCAGGCCTTTAAGCAAGCCAGGAAATGCTGGATCTATAATATAGTTGAAAATATGAATATAATTACCTTCTTTGTTGAAAAGTTAAACTGCATGTTGCTGTGGAATGGAGTTCTGTGGAACAGTTAGGGTATATAGGAACTATTACAGGGGGGTACAATCAACAGGAAAGCAAAACCTTATGCTCAACGTTTCATTAGACGTGTAATAGAAGATAGAGGCAGAGTTCTCTTCTCCAGACCCTCCACGGCATATTCTGTAATTGTTCTGCATGTGGAACTCCCACAGAGGGCAATGGGAACTGTGAGCCCAGATGGCAGTATAGATTAGATTAGTACCCTTTGAAGTGCTGCTATTTTCCTTGGAATAAAGGTGTATAGTTATGTCTCCAACAGAGATATGAATACCCCTCAAGTTGAATACCCAACAACTAAGTCACTTTTGAAAATCTTGGCTTGAATGAAAATTGCAAACCAATTATCTTTTATTTCTTCTTCTCCACCACCACCACCACCACCACCAAATATTCCCTGGTCTGCACTACCAAAGGAACATGATGTTCTTCACAAATACATACATCAGCTAAACGGGATGAGGGAAAATACATAATTCTTTGACAGAGATGGAGATCAAAATGAAAGGTTAGTTAGGGACAATGATTCCAATAACACCGGATATGTGCCAGGACCAGAATATCCACCAAATTCCTTTATTTCCAGTGAGTAAGTATGTGCCCAGAGTTACCTCAGATGTAAAAATGTGACTCTTTCCAGCAAAAATCACTCTACTAGTGCAGAGACTACAAGGATTTCTAGGTGCTCTGCTGCCACAAACCCGCATCCTGGTTCAGAAACCCAGGATATTACTTTTCCTTTGGCTACATCTTCATTCCTAAGCTACTATGACATGTGCCCCATAGATACGGTACTGATACTTGAACTGAGCGTGTGCTGCTGAGGAAGACAAGTTGCTCAGCAGAAGCATGGAGACAGACTGTAGTGGATTTGTTAATCACCCTTCAAAAGAAAAACATAGGTTTGCTGTAAATGCCTTAGAGAGTTCTGCTAACAGGCTCTGAATCTTAAGGGTTGTGACACTGTGATGATACACTTGCATTGATTGCTTGACTGTGGCTAACGGAAAGGCAATCCTTTTGTGCTCTGCTCTGACTCGTGACTACACAATCAGCAGTGAAGATATCATTCAGAGCTAGTATATGCAAAATTCCACCCCTTTTTCCACGCCCTTTCTTCCTAAATGATCAACATAATATCAAGAGTGGGGACTAGCTGGACTGATATGTTTTTGGCCTTTTGTCCTCCTCCCAGAATAAGTGTACAACTTCTGTTTGGGGTTTTTATGTCATCTTGCATCATCTGTGAATATATTAGACAGCCTGTCATGGGTCTGTGTCCAATGCTTTCCCTGTCTGTTGCTATAATGACATTTTTCATGGGCTTCCCAAGTGCTCTCTGCAATCAGAACTTGTGTAATTGGTTGACCCAAGGGTTCATGACTGTTCAGCTATTGTATTTTGGCACATTAGTGACTACAGGTGTGGCACAATCTAAGGGGAATATGTTGTCAGTGTGGCACTTTAGTCACAGCATGAGAACTTCCTGCAGGAAATATGGCACCTAATGTAGCGTTATCTAGGCTACCCACACAAATCCAGCTGTTCGCTAGCCAAACCGGTAGATGATTTATTGGCCAACATGCTGCCATCCTAATACATGTCCTTTAGGCTAGGCAGGCAACTGACAATAGAGTAACACTAATTAAATGTGGACATCAAAGGCTGGATTTTAGAGCTGAGAAAAATTAAATGTCCATCTATCCTAACCTTCCATGACTGACATAGGACATGCGTCATAAAATAGCCCTTTGCCATTCCAGCTTTGATCTCAATTAATGTTGAACAATATCAATAAGCCCCAGACTCTACAGCAGTGTAAGGGGAGGTATTTTTTTTCTAATTGCCTAATGAATCCTGGATTGTGTTTTGCAAGGGGTGGGGAGAGGAAAACTAAATGGAGCTGTCCTCCTATTGTGATCTTCATATGCGTAGTCCTTACAGATGTGGCTAAGGGTATGTCTACACTACGAGAGTAGTTTGATTGTACTTAAATCGAATATGTGGAATCGATATTACAAAGTCGAACGTGTGTTTCCACACTAAGGACAGTAATTTGACTTTGTGAGTCCACACTAACGGGGCAAGCGTCGACATTGGAAGCGGTGCACTGTGGGCAGCTTTCCCGCAGTCCCTGCTGCCCATTGGAATTCTGGGTCGAGCCCCCAATGCCTGCTGGGGAAAAAAATGTGTCGAGGGTGGTTTTGGGTAACTGGCATCATCCAACCGTCACTCCCGCCCTCCCTCCCTGAAAGCGCCGGCGGGTAATCAGTTCGCGCACTTTTCTGGTGAGTGACAGTGTGGACACCACAGCGCTGCGAGCATGGAGCCTGCTGTGACCATCGCTGCAGTTATGGCCGTTGTCAACACCTCGCACCTTATCATCCACCTTTTTCAGAGGCAGATGCTGAGAAATCGGGCGAGGAGGCTACGGCAGCGCGGTGAGGACATGAAGTCTGAGAGTGGCAATGGGTCATGTTGATGGTGTGGAATGGCGATTCTGGGCCCGGGAAACAAGCACGGACTGGTGGGACCGCATAGTGCTGCAGGTCTGGGATGAATCACAGTGGCTGTGAAACTTTCATATGCGGAAGGGAACTTTCCTGGAACTTTGTGAGTTGCTGTCCCCTGCCCTGAAGCGCAAGGACACCCGGATGCGAGCAGCCCTGACTGTCCAGAAGCGAGTGGCCATAGCCCTCTGGAAGCTTGCAACGCCAGACAGCTACTGGTCAGTCGCGAATCACTTTGGTGTCGGCAAATCTACCGTGGAGGTTGCTGTGATGCAAGTAGCCAACGCAATCGTTGAGCTACTGCTGTCAAAGGTAGTGACCCTTGGAAACGTCCAGGTCATCATAGATGGCTTCGCCGCGATGGGATTCCCAAACTGCGGTGGGGCTATCGATGGAACTCACATCCCTATCCTGGGACCGGACCACCAGGCCAGCCAGTACATTAACCGAAAGGGCTACTTTTCAATGGTGCTGCAAGCACTGGTGGACCATAGGGGACGTTTTACAAACATCAATGTAGGATGGCCGGGCAAGGTTCATGACGCTCATGTTTTCAGGAACTCTGGTCTGTTTAGACGGCTGCAGGAAGGTTATTTTCTGGTCCGGGAAGTAAATACTCTTGGGGCTGTGGAGATGCCTATAGTGATCCTCGGGGACCCAGCCTACCCGCTAATGCCCTGGCTCATGAAGCCCTATACAGGCGCCATGGACACTGAAAAAGAACTCTTCAACTACCGTCTGAGCAAGTGCAGAATGGTGGTGGAGTGTGCTTTTGGACGTCTCAAGGGAAGATGGAGAAGCTTACTGACTCGCTCTGATCTCAGCGAAACCAATATCCCCATTGTTATTGCAGCTTGCTGTGTGCTCCATAATCTCTGTGAGAGCAAGGGGGAGACCTTTATGGCGGGGTGGGAGGTAGAGGCGAATAGCCTGGCTGCTGATTACGCCCAGCCAGAAAGCCATGCGATTAGAAGAGCCCAGCGGGACGCGCTGTGCATCCGGGAGGCTTTGAAAGCTAGGTTCCTCAGTGAGCAGGGTAACCTGTGACTGTTTTGTTTAAAGAGAAGCTGAACCTGCCCCCGTTTCTTTACCCACTTACTGTTGACTATCCTCTCCAGCTACATACCCCATTCACCCCATCCCCCCCCTTCCAACACACATTTAAAAATAAAATAAATGGAACTTTGTTAATGAACACCGTTTTCTTTATTACGGATTTCGCGGTAAAGTGTTGAAACTGGGATGCAGACTGTGGTGGGGAGCGGGCGTAGTGATGGAAAGAACGCTTCTAAACTCGAGGAATGACAGGCTCCTGCTCCTAGAGAGGTCTGCAGTGGTGGACTGGTTGTTTCAACGGAGCCTGCCACCCCTCCTTTTCGAGACTCTGTGTGTGTGGGCTATGTGACTTTGTGGTGGGGGAGGACGGTTACAGATCCCCTGCTGCGTGGCTCTGTGATCCAGGATAAGGACCGCAGCATAACTTCTCTATCCGCCCTCCCCTGCCACAAAGTCACATGCCCTCCCCCCCCCCAGAACATGAAAACCACCTCCCAGACTGACCAGGGTGCCTAGTGACTGCAATGTGTGTGTGACCTTCTGCTGAACCTGCCCCCGTGTCTGTAGCCTGGTAAAGGTGACTGTCCTCTCCAATTACCAACCCCCTTCAAACACACTCTCCCCTAAAAGAACATGATGGAAACAGTAATTAACAGAAACGTATCTTTTATTAGCAACTACACAGTTAGGGGATGAAACTGGGACGGGGGCTTGGGTGAGGCGGGAAGGAAAGGACTTATCAAATTTTTGGGAATGAGAACCTTCTGGTACTTGAGCAGTCTGCAGGGGTGCAGTGACAGTTTTCACGGCCCCTGCCGCCCCTCCTTCTTGGGACTTTGGGTGAGGGGGGTATGGGAGTTTGTGGCGGGGGAGGGTGGTTAGAGATAGACTGCAGCGGGGCTCTGTCCTCCTGCCTCTAGTCCTGCAGAA
Organism: Chrysemys picta bellii; assembly: GCF_011386835.1. Classification (NCBI taxonomy): domain Eukaryota; kingdom Metazoa; phylum Chordata; order Testudines; family Emydidae; genus Chrysemys; species Chrysemys picta. Next base: position 19,062,573 of record NC_088795.1, read on the forward strand.
CATCCACAAGGCGCCGGAGCGTGTCCGTTTGCTCCCTCATTAGTCCAAGCAGTGTTTGAGTCACCTGCTGGTCTTCCTGCTGCCATCTCTCCTCCTGTTCGCTGTGTGCTCGCTGGTATTGCAACATGTTCTCCCTCCACTGGGTCTGCTGGGCCGCATCGGCTCGGGAGCAGCCCATAAGTTCTGAGAACAAATCATCCCGTGTCCTTTTCTTTCTCTGCCTAATCTGCGCCAGCCTCTGCGAGGGAGATGCCAGGGTAGGTCGGGAGACGGTCGCAGCTGTGGAATGGGAAAAAGGGAGTGAATTCCTCACAAAGATGATTTTTTGTGAACAATGAACATAGTCTTTTTCTGTGAACAAGACCATGCACAGCACCTATCAGATGCGCACTCAGGACAAGGTCGAATTTTTGGCCTTCGCATTCAGTGCCTGGGGTCTTGCAGTGGAGATCAGACAAGCAGGGCAGGACAGCGGAATTCGGGTAGAAGACTGACACGGTAAGCCGTAGACTTTTGGCTGCTTAAAACTTAAATTAGAGCAGTGCCCTCCTTTCATGTTCAAAGCAATGCTCCTATTGTTGGACAGTTCCTGCTGCCGGCAATCCAGCAAGCATGAACTCTGCCCCTGTCCGACCTCCTCGTGGCTGTCCCCGGGAAAGATCCCTGTATGCTGCCCCTCTCCCGCCTCCACCGCGTGGCTGTAAACCGCCGGTGACAGTTCTGTAAAGGAACAGGCAAGCAGTCCCAATAGTAACATTCCCCTAATTCTAAGCAAGTCACCATGAGCGACATCACTCTGCTGAGAATTTCTGAGACCGAGAAAGAATACATGCTGCATGAAAGCCAGCAAAAACCAGGGCCGTATGCCGCCATGCTCTGCAAGGCAATGATCCCAGAGTACTTGATGATAGCCTGGCGAGGAAAAGTTTCCTACCGCGGAGGACACAATAAGGCCGATCTCCCCAGAAACCTCATGCAAACGCTTTCCAATTACCTCCAGAAGAGCTTCGTGGAGATGTCCCATGAGGATTTCAGCTCTATCCCCGGACATATAGACCTTCTTTTCCAGTAGTTGCACTGCCAAGGACTAAAACGTTAAGCGCCTAGGGCAAACAAATCATGAAAAACCCATTGTTAATATTCCTGTTCTGTTCAAAATAAATGTTTACATGTTTAAAACACTTACCGACTGATCCTTCCCCTGATTCAGGGTCTGGGTTAATGCCTGGGGACGGTTGGTAGGGGATCTCTGTGAGGGTGATGAAGAGATCCTGGCTGTCTGGGAAATCAGCGTTGTAAGCGCTGTCGACTGCCTCGTCCTCCTCCTCACCTTCCTCATCTTCCCCATCCGCTAACATCTCAGAGGAAGCGGCCGTCGACAATATCCCATCCTCAGAGTCCACGGTCAGTGGTGGGGTAGTGGTGGCGGCCGCACCTAGAATGGAATGCAGTGCCTCGTAGAAACGGCATGTCTGGGGCTGGGATCCAGAGCGTCCGTTTGACTCCTTGGTCTTCTGGTACGCTTGTCTCAGCTCCTTGATTTTCACGTTGCATCCCGGCTGTATCCTCTCTCTGTCATGGCTTTTGAGATCTTCTCGTAGATCTTTGCATTCCGTCTTTTCGATCGCAGCTCCGAAAGCACGGACTCATCGCCCTACACAGCGATCAGATCCAAGACTTCCCGATCAGTCCATGCTGGGGCCCTCTTTCTATTCTGAGATTGCATGGTCACCTCTGCTGGAGAACTCTGCATCATTGCCAGTGCTGCTGAGCTCGTCATGATGTCCAAACAGGAAATGAGATTCAAACTGCCCAGACAGGAAAAGGAATTCAAATTTTCCTGGGGCTTTTCCTGTGTGGCTGGTCAGAGCATCTGAGCGTGGACTGCTGTCAACAGAGTGGTGCACTGTGGGATAGCTCCCGGAGCTATTAGCGTCGATTTCCATCCACACCTACCTTAATTCGACATGGCCATGTCGAATTTAGCGCTACTCCCCTCGTTGGGGAGGAGTACAGAAATCGAATTTAAGAGACCTCTATGTCGAACTAAATAGCTTTGTTTTGTGGACGGGTGCAGGGTTAATTCGATTTAACGCTGCTAAATTCGACAACCTCCTAGTGTAGACCAGGCCTAAGAAATCACTCTGAAGTGCAGCAGAACTTCTGCCTTGGAAACGGTGTTAGCAATAGCCCTTGTAGCTGTTGCCTTTCAGACCACGTAATGCATCAGTACACACATACTGTCTGTGTGTAGCTCATAAAGTGCTTTATAGATCAGAGACTGTATATGAGCCATGTGACACTAGGCTGACATAGTGATTATCATCTTTTTTTTTTTTTAATCGGAAACCACAGTAAACTGATTTCTGTGAGCTGCACAGGCTGTAACTTGATGACACATGGCTTACTGGTGTCCCTCTGCTGCAGTAACTTCCTCTGCAGTGTCTTCTAACCCTTTATGCAAGTTTGCATTGTTAAATGAGATCTGAGTACAGCGTGTAAGACCTAGAAATGTGTCGGACTCTGCCCTCATTTGTATGTTTTCTTTTCTTTTATAAAAATGATGTGGGTGGATAACAGTGCCCATAATCATCGCACGCTTCAGGTGGGTACTGTGGACAAGTATCTACCAGTGTATTTCAAACACTGGCCTGCTACAACTATGCAGCTGTAGGCCATTTTGGGGCATCTCTGGAGCACAGATTGACAGATCCATGTTGAATGAGTGATGTACAACTGGGCAGTGATCACTTAATTAGTTAATTAAGGAGGGGGAGGAAAAAGCTGAGACTGACTGAATCCTGTTGCTAAAGTCATTTAAAACTAAATTGGTTCAATCACTATAGAATGTACTGGATGGGAAAAGGTGGTATTGGCTGGGAGAATGGACTGGCTGAATTATTGGGCCAGATTCTCAAAGACACTTTAAACCTGGTGTACCTGGTCACTGGAGGATCCCTCATCATGGAGGCACCGTAGCTACTATGCTAACTCCCACTACCGGCCACACAAGAAAAGGGGGCTTGGCTGGGGCACTCTTAATTCTGCTGAATCCCCAGCTGCCAGAGGTAAACCTGCTCTGATTTACACTGGACCAGCCTGGTGCACAGTGCCCCAGAAAGACGGAAGGACAGAGGTGTGTAAAACCATATTTGCACACGCTTCTCCTGAGCTGTACCAATGACTTTGTGAGCATTGATTGGAAACTGGGCCAGTAATAACATTTGTAGCTCTAATTTATCTGATTTTTATAATATATAAGCACATCTCCCTCCAGCTGCTAGGTGAACCTCCACTATAAATCATCTTCTCCAAGTTCTGCTTCCGTGGTGACAGGGCTTTCAGATTCATCTCTGGAAATGCTGATTTACTGGTGTGAATTGTTATTCCCTCAGGTACAGCAGGTAGGCACCAAAATAATTGCCCTGCTTGGAACCACAGCTTTGTAGCACCAATCATTTCTGTGGTGCAGCTGTGATACACCTAAAAAGGGAATGGCAAACTGCAGGGAAAAAACGCACTCTTCTCCCTGGATAAAATACTGTGAAAGTTCTGTATATACAGGAGGAGATGTGCTTAATGAAAAAGCCTTGAGCTTGCAGATTATTAAATGTCTTGATGCTCTTTTTCTTTTTTTATCAGTGCTCACGTCATTTTCTCATTTGTAATTTTGTTCCAAACTGCAAAGGGACCAGCTGAGGGGAAAATCTGCAGCTAGAGATACAAATGGTTTCACATGCAGATGAAACCAAAATCCTTTTCTTTGATGCTTCTATTTTAAAATACAAACTTTTATCCAATCAGCATTGTGGGATTTTGGAAATTAATATATTTAGTATAGACTAATTTGGCACCCTTTAAAACCTTACCTTACAATCTGCTTTTCACTTGTTAGTGTAGAGGCCAAATGGTAAATGTATAGGGCCAAATGTGGAAGGGGAAGAATGAATGCAAAGTTTCCATTGCTTAGCACCCTTGCAAGCCATGATGCATCATAACCCCAGAAGGAGAGCAGGTTTAGTCAAGAGACATGGCCTAAAATCCGCACAAGGGAATGTAGCACACATGAGGAATTCAGCAAAGTAACCTGCATAGATACAATGTGACCCCAGGTAGTTGGCACAGTTTAGGTACTCCACAGCATGGGTACAATGCAGTCCTCTGGATTTACTGGGAACCAGTTCAGTTATTTGTGCTTACAATGTACTGGAGCCATTTCGCGTCCTAGCTGTAGAGCCAGCAAAATGTAATGGGAAGGATTGTTTTATCATCTGGAGCTGCTCCAGACAGCACAAAACAACGGTCTCTTTCCATCAGGGGCTCAGCTGCAGCAGCTTTGGGACTTATCAGAGACTGACACTTAATAGACAGCTGAGTCCTTTTCCTCAGCCAATCAGGTCACTTTGTGAGTAAAACAAAAGATAGGAGCCATCTGGAAAGCAAGGAAGGCTGGACAGCATCTCTGGTCTGGAGGGGAGCAGAGAAGCCTCGGGAATCGGCCGGAGTAAGGCTAGGCCTGAGTAAGGTGTCTTTTGGCTAGGAGAGGTGGGGCTCTGAGTAGGAAAGGGCCAGAGGAGAGTAGGGAGCCTCAGCCTAGAGACATAAAAATTCCTGACTGGGAAGGGCTTTGTGACACAGTATCACTGCCACGGAGGTACCCGGGAACTCATGGGGAGAGTGGAGTGAATAACTGATTTTTTTTTTTAATCTAAAATATTTTGTGTGACCCAAAACAACTTTTTTCATTTTTTTTACTCCACCCCCTTTTTAAAATAAATCCGCTCAATTTTGAAATGCAATGTTTTAAAATAAAAAGTTGAAAGATTTTTTTTCTTTTTTGCTGAAACCATTCTCCAGAATTATCCCAAATTCATGAGCACTTTTGGTCGACCCAAAACTGGATTTTTGGTGAATAAACTATTCATCTGAAAAATGTCAGCCAGCTCTACTGATGGGGGTTCACAGGGTTTCATTGTCAGTGGAGGACTGTGTCAGCCCTGTTACCTCTGCTTGTGTTTCTCTGTTGTTGTAACTCCATTGAATTCCCCTTCATGATGCCAGCCAGATTGGGTGTAAGGAATGCTGTTCTTTTTGTGACTGCTGTGAGCGAGTGTCACTGCTGGGGGAACCCCTCTGTATTAGATGCTCCCATGGCGCTAATAGTTGGAGCACATACAGCACTTGCCCTGCAGGGCTTGTGATTCAGCTGTCATGGCTACCTACCCTGACTAACTTCTGTGTACATCTCTCACATGGGTTATCTGGGACAAGAATGGGGCAGTTACAATAATTCTCATCTCTTCCTTCCCCTTTGGCACTGGCTTTATCCATATTCTAAATATGGATTAATCGTTCTAATTATTTTTGGATAAGCAGTACAGATTATAGACGCACTGTAAAATATTTATTCCACTTGCATTTTCCCCTCATTTTTCACTCTAATTTGCTTCATTTTGTGCAGTATGGGAGGAAAAATCCCATGTGATGATTTGGCCCTGAGTGCCATGTGGGGAGCATTATTATCAATGTGTGTTGCAGAGATCACTGTGTGTGCTGAAAGTGTATTTCATGGTTATTGGTTTGAGGGTTATACAAGGGGAATGGACTTTCTAAAGATTATGGGCCAGATTCTCTGATCTGGTTGAGCCAAGCTGCTTTCAGTGGGGGAGGCCAAAGTAGCTTTTAACTACCTTTCTGGCACCTGAATGTGGGCTTAAGTGGTGTCTAGACCTTGTGCCTGTCCTCTGCACAGGGGTAAATTCCAATGTTGCCCACCCAAGCAATCAAAAATCATGACTGAGGCCTATAGAATCATAAAATGGGATTAAAATCATAATTAAAAAAAAAAACCTTGGGTGCTTTTTATTTGCTTACTCATTTTTTAACCTTTTGGATTCATGTTTTCAAACTTTGCTTTGTAACCAGGAGGGCTAGAAACGTACTTCTATGATTTTAAAGCAGCAATTCTCTCATGATTACCTGACTAGAGGTACTGGAAGTTTACCAAAAAACCACCAAATATGTGACTTGCGATAAATTGCGAGTTGGCAACACTGGCAATTGACCTTATTACGACAACGCATTCACTATCAATTACCATTGTAATTATTTATAGTTTAATTTATACAGCATCCCAGGCATTCATGGCACTTTGCAGACAAATAAATTGACAAGTCCTTGCCCGGAGGTGCTTTGGGCTCTAATCCCACACTCTGATCCATTGGAGCCTAAATTAGATTGAATGCAGGCAGCAATGTCAATAAACAAAGGGAAAAGGAAGAGAGTATCAGGAGGCGAAGGTTTAATCGAATGACCATTAGTTCTTTCAGTATGGGATATGATGGGTTTTTGTTTTTTTTTAACAGCTACAGTTTATTGCTTCCAGAGTGCTTTTTTTTAAATGACAGAAAGTTGGTTGAACTTTTCCATTCCCCCCCCCCCCCCAGTATAAGAATAGCGGCAGTAACTGTCTGGCATCATATTTCTCAGCCAGTCTCTACCTCCAGAAGATGATTTATTAACCAGAGTTCAACTGCGTTTTGCTTTTGTTGCTGTTGACAAAAGGCATGTTTAAGCATGTTAAATTGGCTTAATGCAGTTGACAGAAATGATGGCTAAGAGCAGCAGAATTTGCTGCCAACACACATTTCTTCTTTGTACCATGTTATAAGGAATAGTTAATCTGACCTCAAAGAAAAGAAACGTATGCTCCACCAGATAAGGTGGTAGAGATGAATGAATCTGTCTACTATGTAGCATTTGTTGGTATGAGAGAGAATTAAAAAAATGGGGAATCAGGGAGGGAAGACTTACAGACAGCCAGGTTCCTAAAGGAAAAGGCTAACTAAATCCAAGTGGTGACATAAACAGCGGAATGGGAAAAGAGTGAATGGCTTAATGATGGGGAAGGTAACACACAGGTATGTTGGCAGTCAGCATTCTCTCTGGGGCCACATTTGTTATTTGCCCCTGAGCAATAGTTCTGGAATGTAAAATGAGCAATGTAAGTCTGCTAATGAATAGCACTAAAAAAGTAGTACAACCTGGGGAAAATAGTTCACTAATTACATAATACTGATAGACAACTCTGTCAGTCAAGATCTCGATCTCTCTCTGGCCCACAGACACACATTCAAGTTTTTCAAACAGGTTACTTTATTTTCATTTCAGTCCAGCGCAAAATACACAAGCAGATGAATTCTCTGGCTGCCAAAAAACAAACAAACAAAAAAATCACTTGCTCTAGAGCATAGATTTTTTTTTTACAAAGGAGAAAATAAATAAGAAATAAAAGAGGATAAAAGATTTGTAGAAGAGAAGGAAAAACAAAAACGAATCTGACTAGATGCCTCAACCTAGACTGCTGGCTTCAATCTCGCCCAAGTCAGTGGTAATGATGGAGTAAGATCATTATATTTGAGGGTCCTGATATTTGAACCTTGAAACCTGTTCTGAATATCTTCCTCTTCCATACTGGCCTATTCTAACCAGTATTACCTGGACCTGTCCTCACATATTCCAAACAGGCCCAGGTCTGCCATGTTGCTTCCAGAATTTTTGGGCACTATACTGCAGCAATAAGTAGTCATGTTATTTATTCCCCCCGGATACTGAATATTCAATTAACTCATCTGTAATTGGTAATATCTAGAAATGGGCAAATAATTAAAATGATTTATTCAATCCATAATGCCTCTTTATCTTGTGTGTGAATGAATCACCATTTTCTGTAACTTATTTATCATTCATAGGTATTTGCCAAATTTCTAGAAATAATTATTGCAAGAAGTTAATTGTGATTATTCAATATTTGCAATTTCTGCTTTTTCTTATTGGATAGGCAAGTCACATAATATGTTTACATGCTTTGATGAGCATGTCACTTAGGACCAGGCCTCTGTCACAAATAACCCTCGAGCACAATTTCTAAAAATATTCTGCAATTTTCACTTTAAATTCTCTGTTTTAGTGATTGCTCTTGCTAGTAAACTCGTTTGCTAAAATATTCACATTGAATGGGCACAAACACAACTTGTTAAAAAAATTCATCCGACTTTTCATGGACATGTCTCTTTTGCAATTGCTCAGTTCATGTTGGAACACTGTAACTGATCAGGATGACTTTTCAGCAGTCTGTGTGATAATACGCTTGGTGGTGATCCTGTTCCTAGTGAACTTGTTCCACACAGCAAAAATCACCACCATAACTGGTTTGTATTGGCAATCTCTGCAGTGGCTGAACGTTGATAGGCCATCCTCTTAACCCTCCAGAACAGCACTGAAATGCATTGATAGGGATCACCAGCGGGAAGCTTGTGTAACCCACTGGTGAGTGTGTGTTGTAGGTTCCCCTGTCCAGTCTGCAGATGATAATGAGCTTTGTCCCTTGGCTCCAGAGATAAAAGCATGAACTGCAACAGCTTAAGATCCCAGATTCAATCCCGGGTTGTTGGCCAAGATAGGCACCCATCATGCATGAAGTACTGATGCCTATTTTGTACATGTTCTGTTCTGTCTCCAGGGCAGACAGCCTACCACAATCACCAACAGCCTGATGTAACAAAATGTGAAAACATGTGCTTAATTTTTAAGTATGGTATGTATGTAGGTAGTCCCACTGAAGTCAATGGAACTACTCACATGCTGTAAAGGGAGCACAGGTATACAAGTGCTTTACTGGGTCAGGGCCTAAATTCTTTTGAAAGAAGCTTTTCTGTAGCAAGGAAAAGACCTGGATTTCTACCACTGAGAAGATTCAAGCATTAATTTTGAAAGCAGGATGCTGAAAATCCTCTGGATAGGAATTTCTCAATGGAGAGGGGAGAGATACTTGAGCTCCTGCCCACCCCTGCTTGTAGCTATGGGTCATCAACAAATTACAAACCGTGTGATATTAACATTAACAACAAAATCAATTAAAACAAAAGAGCAACAAGCCTATTAAAAAAAAATCTGTTGATATCAGCAGTGAATGATCAGCTTGTGTCAGTCCCTGAGCAGGGGGTAGCCTGAGGCAAAGCCAGAGTTTAATGCTTCTGTTTTTTTTTTTTTAATAGATTTTTCCCTTTTCCATTGTCTTATTTTCTACTGGAAACAGTGCCTTGGAATAGGCTTGGTAGCTGTAGCTGGCTGGCTGGATTATGGTTAAACAAATTGACATTTAAAAAGAAAAAGAAATGTCCTGGAAGATAGACACGTACAGACAGACCCACTGACGGGCAGATGCCACCACAGAACCTCTCGCTAAGTGATTGGCATCAGCAGCTCAAAGTAGCCAAAGCCAATGATAAGTGAGAAGAGCTGGATAGCGATGCCTGCCTGTCAGAACCAAGCTACACACTGTGGCAGTTTAGGACGATGGTGCTTTTCAATGCCATTTAGGGAGGATGGAAGAGAGATTTGTTTTTCCTGATATATGCATTTGATGCTTATTTATTAAGTGCAAAAATTAGAGTCAATGAAATGTGAAGATTGAAGAATGAAGGGGTTAAAAATCTGGAAATTCCCTTGGTTAAAGTCTTGTACTGCAGCATTAACCCCGCCACACTGCACTTGGTCTGACTTTTACGGTATAGATTCCTCTGTACGTTGTTTTACATTTAATAAGGAAAATAGTAGAAATTTCTACATGCAATGGGACAAATTTTTAGCCTGACATTCCCTGATCTTATCACTTTATTTTTGTACTGGTGATTATTAGCAGGTGCAATTTCTGTCACTTCCATGTCTAAGTATCTGAGTCCACAAGTAATCATTTCGGCATCTAAGTGACAGCATTTTCTATGCCAAACAAATGCGGGTGCAAAAATGGGGTTCAGCTTTTGAACTTGTGGCTAAGCATGTAAAATGCAGCTTGGTTAAAATTATGCTAGAAACGTTAAATTTAGGAGTTTCCTGACATCTGAGAGTTGGATTTCTCAACCTTAGTGTTGCTCTAATACAAACCTTTACATTCAATTTCCAGGATGCTGATGAAGATTATTTTTATTTTTATTTTTTTGAAGGGTGACAGAGCAAGGTGGTTAAACTAAGAAAGAAACCAAGGAGAGAATGAAAGGAATAAGCCCTGCTTGCACATTGCAATTGGGCTGGGGGCTGCAGATGTACATTAACTTGGCTATGGGCAAGTCTACCCTTAAAACGCTGCATCAGTGCAGCTGCAGCACTTTAATGATGATGCTCTAAGCCAGTGGGGGAGAGCTCTCCCGTCAACTAATCTACCTCCCGGAGAGGCGGTAGCTATGTCAGCAGGAGATGCTCTCTTGCTGACGTGCACTGTCTACATTGGGGGGTTAGGTCGGCATAATTGTGTTGCTCATGGGTATGGATTTTTCACACCCCAGAGCAAAGTAGTTATACCAATATAGGTAGGGTGATCATATTTCCATATGCTGAATACGGGACATCTGATAAAATTATTTACATTCAAGTGAGTTCAACCGCAATCAACCAGTACTATGCAGTACAAACGTTCAAATTAACATCAAGTTGACTGAGCCCTATTTTAAAAAATACTGCGCAGTTGGATTCTTTTTATTTACCTTCTTATCTTTAAGGCTTTAGGGTTTACGCAGGGAGGCGTGACACACATGAGAGGTCTCTCTCACACACACACACACACACACACCTATCTCTCACGCATTGGGGGTGACCGACCAACCGGACCCTCCCTGCCCGGTGCTCTCTGCCCTCTATGCCTGGCTGGGCCCCTGGGACGGACCCATCTCTCCTGGTACCTTTCCGAGGCAACACGTGTGGGGGGAAGGTGCCGGGGGCCACATGCCCCTCCCCCAGCTTTCTGCCAGGGTTCGCACCAGAATGTGGCCAGCAGCAGCCTTTTGGCACTCTGCGGGAGGGAAGGGATGGGAGCTGCTTCCAGCCACAGGAGAGGAGTGGGCGGGGAGGCATGACCTGGCCCGTGTCTTTGCAGAGCTCATCTCTTCTCTCTCTTTCCCCCCCTCGCTCTCCTCTGGCTGGAAGCAGCTTGTCCCTTCCTGCCCTCAGTGTCAAAAGGCAGCTAACACCTCCAGGCTGCTGCTGGCCACTGACATAACCCAGCCGCCTCCTGTCCCCTGGTTACAGCACAGGCAGGAGGGGGTTAAACCCCAAGGATGAATTGTGCACCAGGGCCCAAGGAGCCTGACTGCAGGGGCTTCAGCGAACCCAGCCGGAGAGGTGGCTCAGCAGGGGAGGGTGCCTAGGGGATGGAGCAGCCCTGTGCTCCCTTGGGGTAGGACCCAGGGCGGGGTTGGGGGGGTGTATGAAGAGGGTGCTAAGCCCCTGCCCAGGGGCTGCTGTTGAGCCTGCAGGGTTGGGGCACGAACAGGCGGGAAATTGCTTCTCTCTCTCCCCCTCCCCTGCCAATCCAAAGCTTAGCTGAGGGGATGGAGAGGCTTCCCTGTGCCAGCGCTGTGTGGGGCTTTGGCACATGCAAGGCTTGGCTCCTCCTGGCCAGCGCCCCGGGCTGCAGGGTCTTGGGCTTTCCCAGAGCGCCGGCCCAGCCAGAGGCAGTGGGAGAAGGAAGGAGGCTGCCGGCCAGGCTGTTGGTGAGCTGAACACTCCAACCAGGGGTTGGTTCCCCACACAGCGCTGGGAGTGGGATGTGCCCCGCTGGGGGGGGGGATATGGAGAAGCAGTGGGACTAAGGGGCAAAGCAGGGAGAGCACAGCGAGAGGGGGAGCACATAAAGGGCTGCTGGGTGGGCAGCAGAAGCGACAAGTAACTGGATGCCACGTGGCAGCTGTCCACGCTCACCAGCCCCTGCAGCTCGCAGTGCACAGCCAGTGCCGGTCGGAAACAGGATGGGGCGGGGAGTGGCTGGTCCTGCATTTTGCAGCTTTGCCCCACCACCAGCCTTGCACACCCACCTCCATTGTTGGCCACTGGAGGACCTTCCTCCCCCCCCCCCACACACACACACACTCAGCACTGCTGGGCAGGCGGCTGGCGAGCAGGGATCCAGCCAGCAGCAGGATCCACCAATACTGATGAGGGAAGAGGAAAAATACAGGACAATTTGCCTGTTTTTAAGAAAAAGTCAGGACACTTGCAGGATGGCTTACATGTGGGACTGTGCCTTTAAAAATGGGACGTCTGGTCACCCTAGCTATAGGTTGGTAGTGTAGACTAGACCTAAGTGTCTATGTAGCCGCCTCAGCTATGTGAAATCATTTTAGCAGTGCTCTCTTCGCTGATGTGACTAGCTGTAGTGGCCTTAACTGAGGCACAATTAGCTGAGGCATTTGCCGTTAGGCCTTTTTTCAAGTATTTTAACCCAGGCCCCGATTGCAGGTGGGGAGATTTTTGCAAGGAAAACCACGTAAGGATTTCCTTGTGCAGATTCCCTTCACAGCATGTCCTCAGGGAGGAGAAGGGGGACAGAGTTTGTGAACCCATGCTAGCAGGGTGTCCCCTGTGACTGTAATGATTCCCCGGGGCCCAAAGGAGTGGTGGGAAATGTGGAAAAATTAATATAGCACCAATGTGCTACCCAAAAACATCATATAAGTAGATAATGTCTGGCAGGTACTTATTGGAGGGGACTAGGTAGTGAAGTAGAATAGACTTGCACCCCTAGTTTGGAGTTAAAATTCTTTCACGAATCTCAAGTAAAAAATAAGTTAATTGGTCTCAGTTTAGTCCTTACTTGTTTATTTCAGAAAACTGAGGTATGTCACAATGAAGTAAAGTTAGCTGTCTCTCCTCAAGTGGTGCGTGTACATCCTATGTATCTCAAGCCAGAGATATTAGTCTTTCATTTTCTGAAATGTTAAATTGCCTCATTTTTGCAGAGGCAGAAAAGCATGGTCTCTAAAACAGCAGAGAGTGGGGAGTAACTGCATCACTCTGTCCCTCCTCTCCATACTGAAAGGTCTGCCAAACCAACTAATAAAACAGGAGAGCATTTGTTCATTGAGGGGCCCTCAGCCTGAATCTCTGTTTTGTTCTGTCTCTCTTTGCTTCCTTGTTTGTTTTTTGCAGGCAGTGGAAGCTTTCTAACAAAAATAGATATTTTCCTCATCAAAATTGCCCTTTTCTTCAGCTTGTTTTTTTTCCATAGTTTCCCAGCTGGCGCGCCTGGCATTGTGACATGGTGTGTCAGGTTGCATCAGTCACATTGTTCTACATGACATCACGGATCAGAAGGAGACATGACTGATGAAAGGTGATGGTGTCACATCACAATATGAGGCCTCAGCTGGGGAAGTCTGAACAATTCTCTAAACCATTGTTTAAAGAAAAAAAAAAAAAAGACTTGGGATGAAGAGAATGTTCCCTTCGTATCCCTCCCCCACTCTGCAGTCCCTTTAAAATTAAACGTTTTGCTAGCTGTGCTGCCCAAATTAGATTTGGTTCAAGCATTTTCCTCACCAAAGTTATGAAGGGATGTAGCAAGGAACATTGTGATGCCTGTGACAATGGCATAGATTTATCCATGGGCCAATATACTTAGTCTGATTCAATGGGTCTTATAGCCATGATCTCATCATTCTCCTGGCTAATTACACCATCACATTATGTATTATTTGTGTGTGGGGGGGGGGGGGAGGGTGCGTAGAGAAGAAGCTTTTCTCAAGTGCCATCTGATCGCCTAAAGACAGATCCACTGCTCTCTAATGTCCCTAAACGGTAAAAGACCATTTCTACTGGCTCTAATGTAAAGGGAGCAAAAATAAGACTGGTCACTATTGAAAATAAAGTGGGCTGGATGATGGCCCTGGTTACCTTGCCAGTTATACCTTAGATGAGGTTGCCTCAGGGTGTATGGTATCCCCTTGCACTTCCTTATTCTCACTATAGGACATACTTTGCACACTATAAATGCTAACCACAGATATTTATTCAAGGGGATCAGAATCTGGCCCTACTCATGGTGGGTAGCATGTTATTCCATGGGTGTCCTACTGAAGTCAGCAGGCCAACAGACAGAGGAACGTGCTGCTTAAGTAAGGATATCTGATCATCGGGCCCATAGTTAACTGAGGCAAAAGCAAGTCTTAAGAGCACCATATGCTGCCCGTACCACACGCAGCCTAAAGATTCATCCTCCTGAGCAGTGATCTAGCCAAAAATGCTCTCCCTCCTCCCCACATACAGCAGTTAGCCTGAGGATTCTCCCCAGTTTAAAATGCACCCCTCTTCTTTTCAGGTCCTCCATTTCTTCCTGGGAAGTAAATTAAGATGTAGAAACGTGACTGTATAAATATACCGACTGTCTAATTTTACAGTTGTGACCCTTTCCTTGCTTTCTGTAGTTATTTGTGAATCCCTTTCTCTTGGTTTCTTCTTCAGTGTCTTCATTCTCCTCTCTCATACATACCATCCCTCATCTTCATGTCAGTGTTTTGTTTTTTTTCTGATATAATTTTATTCTTCTACTCTCCTTTCATTATTTTCTCTCCTTCTCTTACCTAGCTCTCCTTTGCTTGCCACTTCTCCAGTCCCCATCTCGTTCCTTCTCTTCTCAGGTTTCCCCCCCACCATCTTTCTTTTCCTCTGCCTTCCAATCCCTCCATCCCTCTCCTTGGTCCACCACCAGACCTCTTTGGTCTCTATTATCCCTCTTCATATTTCCACAAAAATTACTGCTCTGAATAGGGTGACCAGACATCCCGACATTATGGGCTTTGTCTTATAAACCTAGCTATACCCCTCCCCCCCCTGAAAAAAGTGTCCTGATTTTTCACACTTGCTTTCTGGTCACCCTAGCTTTCAGTCCCGTGTGTGACTCCCCTGAGGTCTTTGTTCCTCTCTCTTTCCCTGTGAGTCCCAATAATCTTTCTGTTCTCTCACCCACACAGCTTCTCTCAACCTTTGTTTCACCTGCTGGCAGGGCCGGCTCTAGGATTTTTGCCGCCCCAAGCAGAAACAATTTTGGCCTCCCCCCTCCCTGTTTTTGTCTTACCCCACCCCCGGCCCCGCCTCAGCTCCACCCCTTCCCCAAATCCCCAGCCCTGCCTCCTCCCTCCCCAGGCTCTCAAGCCTAGGAGGGAGGGGGAGAAGCGGCGCGCGCACCGCGGCCACTCGGAGTCTCCCCCTCCCTCCCAGGCTCTCAAACCTGGGAGGGAGGGGGAGCAGCAGCGTGCGAATCAGCTGTTTCGTGTGCCGCGACCGCTCGGGATCTCCCCCTCCCTCCCAGGTTTGAGAGCCTGGGAGGGAGGGGGAGCAGTGGCGTGCGAGCGGCAGCAGCGGAGGTGAGCTAGAGCGGCCGGGGCACATTTTTAGGGGTGGCATTCTGGCGCCAGCCATGCCGCCCCTAAAAATGTGCCGCCCCAAGCACCAGCTTGTTTTGCTGGTGCCTAGAGCAGGCCCTGCCTGCTGGGGTTTATCTCTGTCCTCTTTTCCCTCTAGTCTATTTTCTCTCACATTTTCTGGGTCTCTCCATCATAGGCGTGCACAGCACATTTCATTAGGGTGTGCACCCAGGGAGTCCCGCCCTAGCCCTGCCCCCATCCACTCCCTCCTACTTCCCGCCCCCTGACTGCCCCCATCAGAACCCCCAACCCCTCCTGATCCTTGTCCCCTGACTACCCCCTCCTGGGACCCCTGCCCTTAACTGCCCCCCAGGACTCCACCCCCTATCTAAGCCTCCCTGACTGCCCCCCTAGGACTCTATCCCCTACTTGTCCCCTGACTGCCCCAACCCTTATCCACACCCCCGCCCCCAGAAAAGGGGGTCTATCCAACCGCTCCCTGCCCCTTGACAGGACCCCCAGAACTCCTGACCCATACAACCCCCCCCGATCCCTGCCTGTCCCAATCCCTCTCCACACCCCTGCCTCCTGACAGGACCCCCCCCCCGAATTCCCGACTCATCCAACCTCCCCCAGCTCCTTGTCCCCTGACCACCCCCTCCAGAGAACCCCCACCCTAACTGCCCCCCCCCAGGACCCTCCTTGCTCCCTGTTCCCTGACTGCCTTGACCCCTACCCACCACCCGAAAGACCCCAGGACTCCCATGCCCCATCTGACCCCTCCGGACTCCCATGCCCCATCTGACCCCCCCTACTCCCTGACTGCCCCCTCCAGAGACCCCCCGCCTCTAGTCAATCCCCTGGGATTCCACTTCCTATCCAATCCACCCTACTCCCTGTCCCCTGACTGCCTCCACCCCTTATCCAACCCCCCGCCCCCAGCGGCCCTGGCCCCCTTACCATGAGGCTCCTAGTAGCATGTTTTGCTCTGCACAGAGCCAGACACGCTGCCCCGCAGGAGCGGGCAGCCCCCCACCTTTCAGAATGCTGCGCGCACGGCGGCATGGCTACGGATGAGCGGGGAGCCTGTCTGCCTCCCCGCGGAGCCAAACACTGCCCCGCGGGAGCGCGCAGCCCCAGCCCCCAGAGCGCTGTGCGCTCAGCAGCATGGCTCCAGGGGAGGAGGGAAGGTGCGGGAGGGGCCAGCGGCTTGCTGCACTCGGCCAGGCGTTCCGGCCCGGGAGCGCGGACCCTGCGGCTTGCCGCACCGGGAGAGTGGGGCTATTTGCCCACCCCTGCATTAGGGTGTGCCTGGGCACACCCGGCATACCCCATGTGCATGCCTATGCTCTCCATATCTTTGTACTATTCTCCCCAGTTATTCTCTCCTTCTACAGCTTCCCTGTCTCTCACTTCTCTCGGGGCTGCTGCTGGCTTTTCTTCAGCTACTTAAGAACCATCCCTCTCCTCCCCTTAGGAGCTAGTTCATCATTGGTCCTTGTCAGTGATGTCACAGTCAGCCAATAAGAAAATGGCTTTGGAGACTCATGCTGTTCATATTATTATAACATTTTGATCAAGTGAGAGCAGTTGCGTAGCTATCTGAGGTATGTGTGTGAACAGTGCATGCTTTGGTCAATGCCGTGGATTGGACTTGTCTCTCAAATAGACCCAGTGAGGTGCTAAATGCCTCTAGTTAAAGCCAATAGGCCTTTAAGGACTAAGTCTGATCTGTCTCTGTGGTTTTTTTTGTTTTTAAAAGGGAGGGGGGGAAAGGCAAAGTAACCTCTATACACAGTGTTTAAGTTCTCAGTTCAAATGTAAAGCCCCATGAGATGTTTGATTTCATTTTCTCCTGATCTCCCCTCCAGCCCCCAGTACTGTTTACTTTGGAGCAGTGACAATTCCCTGCTCCCAGAGAAATGCTCATCATGGCATAGGGAACATGTCTTAAGGCACTGAGTCACCTCAACATGAGCCAGTAAAAGGAATGGTGAACTATCCCTTTGCTTGCTTTCTTTCCCCCAACATGCCCCCCCCCCTTCTCCACCTTTCATTGTTGGCTTGTATTTACAAGTGCATGTTATAGACCTTCCGCAATGATCTGCAACTTGGGCTGTTCTCACAAGTCTGGATAGCTCCTTCTCCAGGAATTCTCCTGTAGCTATGAAAGGAGGCACACAGGCAGCTCTGGGTTTAACTCTGTTTGAGATTTGCTAAGGGGTCAGTTAGTGTTCTGAGAAGGTGAATCCTTTAACCCTTTCCACTACACCTGAGCACATGGGAGGGCAGGGGCCCATTGGCAAGATTTTAGTTTCTCCCTGCTGCTTCTCTGTCTCTCTCTCCCTCCAATCTGCAGCTTCTGTTTTCTGCTTGACTGCACTCACCGCCTTCCTACTGCCCCTTGGGGAATTGCCCTCTTATTACCACAATTACAATCTGTACACATTTCATTAAACTAATATCGCTTTGCACAGGCTTTCTCCACCGAAGTGCACAGCTGGAGGCCCATTTCTTTTCCTCAGCTTAAACACTTTGACAGGTTAAGAAAGCTATTATGGCTGAATAACAGGTGTTGCAAAACAATGTGCATTTGATGTTTAAATGAGAGAGCTTCTTTATTGACTGCCTTTATTGCTGCTAAGACTCTCCTTTTTCAAGATGACTGGATTTTTATTGGTTTTACTGCTTTTTAAAGCGTATTCTGTTGTTTCAAAATAGGTCCGGAGTGACTCTCTGCAGTTATTTGTTATTCTGATGTCTTTTTTTATTTGCACTTTTTTTGCCGTCCTATCCAGGTGAAGGATACCAGTGCTAAATAGAAGAATTTTATTTTGCCTCAGTTTCATGCCAGTGCTAAGCATTTCCTCTTCATAGACAGCTCCCAGTGGAGCTATAAACGATTCTGGTCCATTACTTTGCCTCTGCTTATTATTTCTAACCAGACTTGATTCACCTCCTATCTATCTGTATAGTGACCTATGTCTATATATTTAGAATTATAGGTAGGCTATAGAATGTGTGGCAGAGATTTTCAAAACAGTGCAGGTGATTTAGTGGCACATTATCCATTAATTTTAAATGGAAGATGTGTGCCTTAACCCCCTCCTGCACTGCTTTGAAAATCTCAACCTATTGTCATAATATTACATTATATGGCTAATATATAATATAATTCATAGGATGTCTAACATATAGAGTGGGCTTTTCAAAGGAGTCTAGGAACTCAACTTCCACAGTCTGACATTTAATTAAATGAAACTAATAAATTATAACTAAAAGGAATAGGTAAAATAACAGAACGGACAATATTAATAATTCAGACATTAAACAGATAAAGCCCATTCAAAGTAAAAATAAAATAAAATTGAAAAACTACATATGATTCTAATTTTCCCTTTTCTTTTATAACTAATATTTGATTTAGTTTTCACTGGCAGCAGAACACTTCCCCATGAGTAGAATATTCTTGCCAAAGTCAACCATTTTAAGAGGCCTCTTTAGAGAGACAAATATCAGAACATTGGGAGAGTGGGGAGAGAGAGAAAGGAGGGAACGGGTTATGGCTTTCTAGTGTGCTCCTGTTCTGCTAAGATGTGGTTTAGGTCATTAAGAGGAATGTTAAATAACAATGTGAAGACTGAGAAGGATATGACTCTCTGCTCTTTCTATAGAGAAGAAGGGGAAAAGCAATCTCTGGCTAGGTTCATTTAGGGTAATTATTATGTTACTTACCCATAATTCCACTTATTGAGTTTTCTTGGTGGTTGGAATTTGGATTCTATAAATGATAAAGTACTACTGTATACATGAAAGGACATAGGGATTTTACAGGATATGCCCAGGAGTATGTGGGTCATCCTGAATTTACAGGTAGCAGACTTTGGGATGGTAATGAAATTCAAGCTCAGTAGAGAGAAGGCCAATGGCTGTGTCACAGAGGCTAGGCAATCTATCCCAAGAATTATGGACTACATCTGAGGGCGCTGATTTGTTCTGGGTTCCTCCTGCATGGAGATTCTGCCCCCTACATGGAGTGCATCTGTGAGACTGGACCACCAGTGCTGCGAGTATAAAGTGACTTTGCACCAAGGACTGATTGGACCAACAGTGACAGAGCTAAGTGTACAGCAAGCAAACAAATGATTGCAGTGCTGAGTTCATAGCACCCCAACCCTCTCGGCCAGTGGAAGCAGATCTGGTATCACTGAACTGCATGCTGGAATGGGATGTGGTAGAGTTGTTTTCTCTGGAGTGGAGAGACTGGCAGAGGAGAGCCACCTCGTGCTGCCTCTGACTGTTACTGAATCTAGTTGGACATGTGAGAATAGGGGTTCTGGTAGGTGGGTTCATGGTAGAGCTAAGGGTTCTGGACTCAACAAGCTGAACAATTATTATTTGCAACACTAGTGTTGATCAAACTCCTTTGCACTCCTGACTGAGATTGCACAATTTCTGATGTTTCTTTTGATTTCCTCTTTTCTCCAAATACAAACAAACAAACAAACAAACAAAAATCGTGTGGTTCCCTGTTCCAAAGGACTCTGAATGCTTACAAGTTGGGGGAAAAAGCCACCTGCAATGGTGACCAGGGAGACTTTAATTTCTCAGAACCAGAAATAGGACTATGGTACTGGAAGGGGCCTCTCTTCCCCCAGACAGATTGGATCCATCCCCTGTTGCAACGATTGACATCTAGCAGAAGGGTGGCAAATAATACTAACATGAATTCATTTATATTTGTGGAGGACACCCCAATACAAAGAGACTGCACACAGCCTATATGGGACTCAAGTGATGGATTGGTCTTGTGCTGGTTCTCTGCAAACCCATAAACTTCACCCTTCGTATCTTTCATCTTAAGGGTCTCAAATAAATTGACGAGTTACTATGTACTGGTTATATAGGGATTACTTCCCCTATTGTGAAATTCAGCCACTTCTGAGCAGAATGTGGCAGCTGTTCTACACCAGTAATATTAAATAACAGATGTTAGGAGATGAATTAAGACTAACTTTGTGTTGAAATAGCGGTGGGAATGTAGGTAGGTACAGTCGAATGCAATTATCCTTTTTGGAGTTTGGCCATGCTATCTGAGCTAATAACCTACTCTGGTTACAAATGCCTTGTGATTTTTATTGGGTAGAAGTAATGAGGGCCTTGGTTTCACATGTTATCCACAAGATGACATCTTAAAAGAGCTCAATACATGGTAGCACTATACTGGGACATTAAGTAGGTACACACTCCGAAGAGTGCCTCCTACAGCTGCAAAGAGGCTTCCCCAAACGAGTATTGACTAGGTCTGCCCACATTTAACTTACTAGCTTTAACAGAAGTGCTGATAGCAGTAGAATTGGGGTATTTTTACTTCATAAAGCCCGATATATAAGTCACTGAATTCATCTCACTTATATTAGATAGATTGTGACAAGCCTTGTGGATAGCAGGGAAGCAGTAGATGTGATTTATCTCAACTTTAGTGAGGCTTTTGATAGTCTCACGTGACCATCTTACAAACTAGAGAAATATAGCCTAGACAAACCTACTATAAGGTGGGTGCACAACTGCCTGGAAAACTGTACTCAGAGAGTAGTTATCAATGGTTCACAACCAAGCTGGAAGGGCATATTGAGTGGGGTCATAGAATCATAGACGATTAGGATTGGAAGAGACCTCAGCAGGTCATCTAGTCCAACCCCCTGCTCAAAGCAGAACCAACCCCAACTAAATCATGCCAGCCAGGGCTTTGTCAAACCGGGCCTTAAAAACCTCTAAGGATGGAGATTCTACTACCTCCTTAGGTAACCCATTCCAATGCTTCACCACCCTCCTAGTGAAATAGTGTTTCCTAATATCCAACCTAGATCTCCCTCACTGCAACTTGAGACCATTGCTCCTTGTTCTGTCATCTGCCACCATTGAGAACAGCCTAGCTCCATCCTCTTTGGAACCCCCCTTCAGGTAGTTGAAGGCTGCTATCAAATCCTCCCTTCCTCTTCTCTTCTGCAGACTAAATAAGCCCAGTTCCCTCAGCCTCTCCTCAAAAGTCATGTGCCCCAGTTCCCTAATAATTTTCTTTGCCCTCCACTGGACGCTTTCCAATTTGTCCACCACCTTGTTTTTTGGGGGTGGGGGTGGGAGGCGGACGAAACTGGACGCAAGACTCCATATGTGGCTTCACCAGTGCCGAATAGAGAGGAATAATTACTTCCCTTGATCTACTGGCAATGCTCCTACTAATGCAGCTCAATATGCAGTTAATCTTCTTGGCAAAAAGGGCACGCTGTTGACTCATATCCAGCTTCTCATCCTGTGTAATCCCCAGGTCCTTTTCTGCAGAACTGTCGCTTAGCCAGTCGGTCCCTAGCCTGTAGAAGTGTATGGGATTCTTCCATCCTAAGTGCAGGATTCTGCACTTGTCCTTGTTGAATCTCATTAGATTTCTTTTGCCCAATCCTCCAATTTGTCTAGGTCACTCTGGACCCTATCCCTACCCTCCAGCATATCTACCTCTCCCCCAAGCTTAGTGTCATCTGCAATCCATCCCATCATCCAGATCATTAATGAACAAAACCGGCCGCAGGACCGACCCCTGGGGCACCCAACTTGATACCGGCTGCCAACTAGACATTGAGGCATTGATCACTACCCGTTGAGCCCAATGATCTAACCAGCTTTCTATCCACATTATAGTCAATTCATTCAATCCATGCTTCTTTAACTTTCTGGCAAGAATACTGTGGGAGACGGTATCAAACGCTTTGCTAAAGTCAACATGTATCATGTCCACCACTTTCCCCATATCCACAGAGCCAGTTATCTTATCATAAAAGGCAATCAGGTTGATCAGGCATGACTTGCCCTGGGTGAATCCATGTTGACTGTTCCTTATCAGCTTCCTCTCCTCCAAGTGCTTCAAAATGGATTCCTTGAGGACCTGCTCCATGATTTTTCTGGGGTCTGAGGTGAGGGTGACAAGTCTGTAGTTCCTCAGATTTTCCTTCTTTCCTTTCTTAAAGATGGGCACTATATTTGCCTTTTTCCAGTCGGCCAGGACCTCCCCCGATCGCCACGAGTTTTCAAAGATAATGGCCAATGGCTCTGCAATCACATTAGCCAACTCCCTCAGCACTTTCGGATACATTGGCTCCCTCCCCATGGACTTGTGCATGTCCTGCTTTTCTAAATAGCCCTTAACCTGTTCTTTCACCACTGAGAGCTGCTCAGCTCCTCCCCATCCTGTGCTACCCAGTGCAGCAGTCTGGGAGCTGACCTTGTCTGTGAAGGATTGAGTACTTCAGCTTTTTCCCCATCATCTGTCACTAGATTGCTTCCCCCATTCAGTATGAGTCTCACACTTTCCCTGGCCACCTTCTTGTTGCTCACATACCTGTAGAAACCTTTATTGTTACCCTTCACATCCCTTGCTAGCTGCAACTCCGATTGTGCCTTGGTCTTCCTGATTGCATGCTTGAGCAATATTTTTATACGTCTCCCAAGTCATCTGTCAAAGTTTCCACTTCTTGTAAGCTTCCTTTTTGTGTTGAAGCTCACCGAAGATTTCTCTGCTAAGCCAAGTTGGTTACTTGCTATATTTACTATTCTTTCTGCACATCGGGATGGTTTGTTCCTGCGCCCTCAATAAGGCTTCTTTAAAATACAGCCAGCTCTCCTGGACTCCTTTCCCTCTCATATTAGCCTCCCAGTGCATCCTGCCCATCAGTTTCCTGAGAGACTCAAAGTCTGCTTTTCTGAAGTCCAGGGTCTGTATTCTGCTTCTCTCCTTTCTTCTTTTTGTCCGGATCCTGAACTCAACCATCTCATTGTCACTGCTGGATCCTGGACCCACAGGGATCTGTCCTGAGTCTGGTTCTATTCAACATCTTCATAAATGATTTGGATAATGGTATAGAAAATACACTTACAAAGTTTGTGGGCAAACCAAGCTGGGAGGGGTTGGAGAATAGGATTAGGATTCAAAATATCTTGATTAAACTGGAGAAATGGTCTGAAGTAAATAGGATTCAATATTTCAATAAGAAATTCAATAAGGACAAATGCAAAGTACTCCACTTAGGAAGGAATAATCAATTGCACACATACAAAATAAGAAATGACTGACTAGAAAGGAGTACTGTGGAAAGGGATCTGGGGGGTTATAGTCGATCACAAGCTAAATGTGACTGTATCACTGTTGCAAAAATAGGGATTATTATTCTGGGATGTATTAGGTGGATTGTTGTAAGCAAAACACGAGAAATAATTCTTCCTCTCTACTCCATGCTGCTTAGACCTCAACTGGAGTATTGTGTCCAGTTCTGGGCACCACATTTTGGGAAAGATGTGAACAAACTGGAGAAAATCCAGAGAGCAACAAAATGGCTAAAAAAACATGACCTACAAGGAAAGTTGGAAAAAAAATGGGTTTGTTTTGGTTGGAAAAGAGAAGGCTGAGATGACATAACAGTCTTCAAGTATCTAAAAGATTGTTATAAAGAGGAGGGTGATAAATTGTTCTCTGTAGCCACTGAGGACAGGACAAGAAATAATGGCCTTAAATTGCAGCAAGGGAGATTTAGGTTAAACATTAGGAAAAACTTCCTAACTGTAAGATTTTAAACACTGGAACAAATTACCTAGAGAGGTTTTTGAATCTCTGTCATTGTCTAACCCAGGGGTGGGCAAACTTTTTGGCCCGAGGGCCACATTTGGGTGGGGAAATTGCATGCAGGGCCATGAATGTAGGACTGGGGCAGGGGTTGGGGTGTGGGGAGGGAGTGTGGGAGGGGGTGCGGTGTGCAGGAAGGGGATCAGGGCAGGGGGTTGGGGTTCGGGGTGCGGGCTCTGGCCCGGCGCCGCTTACCTGGAGTGGCTCTGGGATGGCAGCGGTGCGCAGTGGGGCTAAGACAGGCTCCCTGCCTGCCCTGTCGTCGCGTTCCTGCAGTTCCTGGGGGAGGGAGAGCAGAGGGTTCCATGTGCTGCCCTCCCCTGCGGGTACCTCTCTCAAAGCTCCTATTGGCCACGTTTCCCCGTCCCCAGCCAATGGGAGTTGCAGGGGACAGGACCTGGAGGCAAAGGCAGCACACGGAGCCCTCTGCCCTCCCTCCCCCAGGGGTTGCAGGGATGTGGTGCCAGCTGCTTCCAGCAGCAGTGCTGGGCTCGCAGCAACACGGGGGTTCCAATCCCGCAGCCAAGATCCAAAGCCCTGATGGGCCGAATCCAGCCCGCTGGCCGTAGTTTGCCCACCCCCGGTCTAACCTGTTAAAAAAAAAAAAAACTCCCAACACCTGTCATGGATGGTCTAGATGATACTTCATGCTGCCTTAGTGCAGGGACTGGATTAGATGAGTACTTGAGGTGCCTTCGAGTCCTACTTTTCCATGATTCAATACATTTCAAGGGCATTAATCTTTTTAGTCAGCATCCACTTTGAAATTATAACAAGGTGGCTGGATCTGTGACCCTCTCATACAAGTGCGGGGCTTTTCCATTGAGCCACCCTGTTAGCAGGAGTTAGACTCCTGCATGAAGCTGTTGAGTAAATGCTGCTGACTTGCTGTGGCAGAGGCAGCTGGTTAACTCCATCAGGATATAAGAGATGTGGGTGTGACCCTCTGGTTAGAGGGAAATAGGGCCAGAGATGGGGAAGTCATGTAGAAAGTCCTAAGAACTGGGTGGCTTATGCTCTGTTCCTATTATGTGACTTACCAACAAAGCTAAACCCCAGGAAAGGGGTAAGTTGACCTTCTATGGCTTATATAGACTTCATGTGGAACAGGGTGGGAATGCAATCACTTCTTATTTCCATTTATGTTTCTGAAAGAATAACTCAGTAAGTGACTTCCACAAGCCTCAGGAAAATTACCTGTAATGGAAGAATTAGCAAAAACTCATTATCATGTAGATCTGGGTGTATTTAAACTTCTGAGAATAGAGGAGAAATGGTAATTGGTACCTAATTTTTCTATAAATTATTTCTCTTGCCACTCAAGATGCCTGTCATGAAGCTGTCAGGAGAGAACTCAGTTGTATCTTTTGTTTCCCCTTTTTGGTGCCATGTATTCCAGGTTAACTTTGAATAGTTAACACTGTTTCAGCTGTGACCATCTTGCCATTTCAAAGCCAGACATTGCAATGCATATGGGATTATTTGTGTCAGCAGTGTACTGAATACATACTGCAAGTTTCTGAGTACCCTTAATGCATAATGACATCAAGTGGAGGTCGGAGGTCTTGGACACCTTCCAGGATCAGACCCTAAATTTGGAGTCATTCCAGTGAATTCAGTGGGGTTAATCTAGATTTACATAGATGTAACTGAGGGTAGAATTTAGCTCCAGGTCTATTTCTGTTCTGTTCTTTTTGAATTCCTCCTCTAAAATAAGGCTGTGTTCATATGGATCTGCTTATATGGCTTATTGAAAGTAATGGAATCACCCACCCCAGTGGAGTAAAGGGACATTGTGGATGGCAAATACCGACTGCTCCTCCTAAACCTGCTCTGTAATCAGAAGGGCAAAAGCAGCCCTACTGCATCTCTTTGGTCTCAGAGGGCAAGCTGGGGAGCAGATGAGTTGCCAGCTCGGTCTTCTGCTTTAACCCCATCTTCCCTCCCCAACTTCTCCACAGGCAGCCAGGCCCCGGGTTTCAGAGACAGTTCAGGAGGCCTGGGCAGGAGTGTACAGTGTGGAAGTAGATGTTTTCTGCACTTCACAGGGTGTGGGTAGGTACTAAGTGGAAAGGGAGAGGCAAGGGTATACATGGAGCCATATAGCTGGGGGCAGGCATGTGCTGCAGTATGAAAAGAGAAGAGAAGAAAGGGAGCAAAGGGGGAGGGGGGAATTAGAGGAGCCTGGCTATTAGAATCAATATGGGGAAGATGTAGGAGTTAGGACCAGGTGGAGAAGGGAAACACAAGGAAGGAAGAGAAAACTGATATTCTGGAGAAGGGATCTGTCCACAGTGGGGGTGCACGAGAGCGCTGGGTGAATCCTCTCTCTCAGATCTGACTGCAGTCAGTGCCTGCAGGTAGGTGTGGTGTTGCCTGAGTGTGTGCTGGAAAGGGGTTTGAGAGCCTGGCACAGCAACCCAGTGCAAGGGAAACCCAGGCTGGCAGGGCCGGAGGGCTGAGTGGGACCCCAGCACATGAGCATACCAGAAGGTGGTGGTGGTGGGGGGGAGAGGGGTCCACTCGACACAGGCAGATTAAAGCTACGGTAAGTGGGAGGAACATAGAGAAAGAAACAGAGAAATTAGCTTGAGGGAAAGAAATGGCATTTTAAAGATTTGCACTTGTTTTAGGGTGACCAGATGTCCCGATTTTATAGGGGCAGTCCTGATTTTTGGGTCTTTTTCTTATATGGGCTCCTATTACCCCCCCTCCACCCCCGTCCCGATTTTTCACATTTGCTGTCTGGTCACCCTAATTGTTATATTGTGTCTGATATGACTGACTGTCTCTCCAATTTACTCCTTCCTTTCTCCTCCCCCCATCCACTCTGGATTGGATTGGATTAGATGATCCCCTAGTTTTTTTGCCCACTGGGATTTTTTCTTGAAATCAGTTCCCATCTCAGTCACAGCCCTGTGCCTTGGTTTGTGTCTGCATTGTCTTCTGTATGACCTGAAAATCCATCTTCTTGAAAGCACTCAGGCTTTTCAGTGCAGCAAAGCCTAGTAATGGTGGTCGTTACCTCACCTTCATTTACATTTTCATCCATTTTTCTTCCTGGTTTCCTCCCTTTCCTTCACCCCCTGCCATTCTGATACTTATCATAAGAACCCTCAAAGCCTTTCAGTGGCTGCCTGCTGTGGGAAGATGGATTGGGGACATACCACACATTCCCATACGTTTGCTGCCTTGTAATGTTTGGTCCTTAAGTCAGCAGCAGCTGCTGTGAGCCAAATACTCTTGCTCTTTTTCTTTTGTTTTTCTGTCAGGAAAAATGACCTTGGAGACTTTCCCAAAATCTGGAAATGCACCACAATCCCGCTAGGTAACAGAATCACCCAAGTGAAAGAGGGAGGAAGGGTGTGGGTAACCCACAGATCTGAAGAGCAGGGAGTGGGTGCAGTTAAGCAGAAAACATTAGTGTGCTAGACCACTGTGCTATCAAAGTTTCCCTTTGTGGCCCTCACAAGCAACAGAATAATTAAATGCAGGCATAGCTAGCTATGAATACCAGTTACCAGATGAAGGGGCTGAATTTCTGTTTCCTACTTAATGCAGTAGGTCTGACAGATTATGGGCAAATGGGGATTCTTGTATCTAGGTTGTTGCATACCCTCTAAGGTGTAAGTAACATCCTTAATACACTAGGGACCTAATTCTGATCTCACTTACACTAACTTAAACAAGGAGTAAAACTGACACAAATGAAAGGAGAGTCAGGCCCTAAATTGACCAAAATGGGGGAAGGGAAATAATGGGCCTCCCTCCCCCAGGGATTTTCATGTCAGCATCCAGTCCTGGGCTCTGATTCTCCTCCCTCTCCCCCCCTGGCAGCAATAACTGCCTTGCATGTGAAATGTTTGTATTTTCTAATGTGGGAATGTAATGCAAAAAGAACTTTGTTGATAGCGTCATGCCTAAAGCGTAGGCATTAAACATCTTGGGATCCTTTGTAATCACAGGGCTGGGGGAAAAAATTAACAGTTGCTTATAAAAAGAAATTCCTACAGGCCCTCAACCTCAATAAGCTCTCTTGAGAAATAAAGTTGAATTGTAAAATTGCTACTTCAATCTATTCTCTTTGGCACGCTTGGAAAATTCTCTCCCTAAGTAAGAGAGAAACCATATGGTCTTGTGAGGCTTTGCTAACAAATAAGGTTTGGTCTGGACTTAACATTAAGGCTGATGTGGTTATGGTCTTAGGGGCGTGAAAAATCCTCCTGCCCAAGAACAAATTGCTATGCCGACCTAGGCCCCAGAGTTAGGGTGACTAGATGTCCCAATATTATTAGGACCATCTGGATATTAGGGGCTTTGTCTAATATAGGCAAACTATTATCCCCGTCCCGATTTTTCACACTTGCTTACTGGTCACTCTTCCTGGTGTAGATGCCGCAAGGTCAATGGAGGAATGCTTCCATTGACTTAACTGTTGGTCAGGGAGGTGGTGGTCCTACAGCGACTGAAAAGTGCCTTTCAACCATGTAGTCTGCATCTCCACTGCTGGGTTATGCTGACACAGCTATGTTGCTGTAGTCTCCATAGTTTAGACATGGTCAAGGCTCTAGCAACATCTCCAAAATATAGAGATGTAAATTTGGGGTAGAAAAAGTTGACAAGTGTCTTGAGGGGGTTGGTAATGGGATCTGAAGACTTTCTCCTCTACTCTCTGAATTCCAGTCTGGTTCAGTAGTGATTGCAAGTTACCACCATTTGACAGCTGGTCTGATAACCTATGTGAAATGAGTTGGTGGATTCAGTTCAGGTCCAATGGTGGGATCACAAAGGGACTTAGACCTTGCAATGCTGAGCATTATGGCACCTAACTTTTAGGTGCCTAGAAAATCACAGGAACAACACAGCGCTCCACAAAGCTTGAGTTAGGCCCTAGGCTCCCTAAACTCTGAATGGGGAGAGAGAGGTGCCTAAGACTGATCCACAAAATCTAGCACACAAAGCTGGGAGCTGCTTAACCTAGCCAATGGGACAGGCCACCTAGAGGGGTGAATACTAAGCCCTGTTCCTCTGTCGGGAGTAGGCGTCTAAATGTAGGCTTCGGGGATGTGCCTAGACACTGCTTAGCGACCCACAAACAGGAGCCTGCGTCCTGGAGTCTGGTGTTTTATGCACTTAAACTGCTTCTTGAGGGAACGAGTTAAGTGCCTGCTTAGCTCCACACCAAACAAAAGGAAGAACAAGAAGTGGTGGTGGTTCTTTTAAGCTCAGTGGTTAGAGCGCTTTGCCTGAGAAATGTCAGATGCAGGTTCAATTCCCTCCTCTCTGCTAGGGGGGGAGAAAAAAAATTGAACAGGGGTCTCCCACCACTCAGGAGAGCGTTCTAACCACTGACCTATGGGATAGTCTGATGTGGCTCCCTCAGTCTGTCCTGTTGAAACTGTTCCATTGCAGATAAATAATGGAAGTGCGTTTGGAACAAGTATGTATTCAGACTGGAAGAGTCATTGGGCCCGAGAGAGTGAGAATAACTCTGTAGTCCAGTGATTAGGGCATGTCATCCCCCCTCCCTCCTGGCAGTGGGGAGATCTGGGTCCAGTCCTCCTGCAGTTTTGTGGATGGCTGTGGGGGAAAAACTGGGACTTAGGTACAAAGCCTGTGATATAGGTTCCTCAGTACCTTTGTGGATCTGGGCCCTAGCTGTCCAAGTCCAATATAAATATAAAGTATTATCAGACTGAATGAATACAGAGACTGAACTACCCCATACACTTGCAGATATTATTTTTGGGTCAATGATGAGTGAGTGTACATATATCACGTACATACCCCCATATATGAAAGCTGGACTAATAATGCAAAAAATTTCCTGGCAATGGGAAGCTGAAATTTGTAAATGTTTGCTTTTGCCAAGTTCATGTCTCTTTTCTGTCTGCTTTCTGTGAACAGTTGAACAATCAAGTTTTAGTGCTGTGAATGTCAGTCACATGTATGAATATTCGTGGAAACTAAAGTTTAAAACCACATCTTGAAAAGAGACTAGCAAGAATGGAATACTTGCAGGGAGCTGTTCTTTATCAAGATGTGGGGAAGGGGGGCAAAAGCTGTAGAATGCATAATACAATAACAGGTGGTGAATAATTTTTAACACTCATGATCTGACATCCCATGGGGCTGAATTCTTCAGATAATATTTGCTGTGAATTATTCACTCATCTCTAATATGCTGTGTGTGTGTGTGAAACTATATTTATATATTTAAAAAAAAGCTGTCATAAATTTCCCAAAGCTGTCCTAGAGTATATGATATTTTGTCTTCACTGTAGATGAGATCTGTGGCTTACTCGTTATGAGAGAACAGACTCACTCCTGTTTAGAGTGGGGGAATAGTTTATGTAAACTTTGGATCTTCCCATTAAAGAACCTTTAAACTAAACTTAAACATGCCGGGAGAGGAATAATATCCAGAATTGTATTCAGAGACTTTAATCTTCTTCCTCTGTGAATCACCAACCCTGTCGAATGTATTGATTTTTTTTTTTTTGGATTCATCATTGTCTTTCATCATCTCAGTCTAGTTTCAGCGTACATACTGTCCTGCATGCTAAAGATTCTCAACAATTACTACAGAGGATACCACAGAGGCAGGGCAAAAGTTACAGCACAGGTAGACATGGTTTTAAACATCAGTTAATGTCAGAAACAATGACTAAGAAAGTCCTTGACAGAAACAATGTCTCTCACCCTTTTTGAACTAGGGGGTAAGCAATCTAAGCCTCCAGGCCCCAATGACCTCGTATCTATTTTATATTCAGTGTGCCATATTCTATTTTTGCAGGGAGTGAGGAGACAATGGGAGGAAATACAATATGGTGATTTTAAAAATGTCATGCAAGTCGTATGCTCTCAGTAGCATTATTTAAAATTTATGAGAGGAAGGATGAGCTTGTGGTTAAGGCACTGGACTGAGACATCTGGATTCATTTTCTGGTTCTGCCAGATTCATGGAGTGGCCTTCTGCAAATCACTTAATTTCTCTTTGCCTCTGTTCCCCACCTATAAAGTGGAGATAATACTTTCTTCCTCCAGCAATTTGTCTGGCTTTTTCTTTTTTTTTTAGTTAAATTGCAAGGTCTTTAGGACAGGGACTGTCTCTTACTATGTGTATCACAGTACCTAACACAATGGGGCCTTCATTTTGGTGTGGACTTTCTGGTGCTGTAATACAAACGATAAATCATAGTAATATGGTATCTTGGTCTTGTTTAATATGCACATACAGTCAGTGCATGTCCGACCAGTGCAAACACTAGTAAGCACCCACCAAAACTAGCCGTATGGAAATGTGAAATCTTAATATGGGTAAAAAATGGCCTTCCTGTTAAAGTGCTACAGAAAACTCCAAGCTCTATGCTTTTTGCTGTCATCATAAGATTGAATATCCCGATGGCAAATTACACATGATAAATTTGTCAGGAAATTAAAACATCTAGTAGTGGACATCAAAGTGCTATCAAATGGATCTCCTGTCCAGTGGGAGTACCAGCACTAGCGAAAGAAAACTTGCAATGATATATAATTTTAATTGGACTCTGTCATGACAGGCTGACCAGATGTCAATAATAATGCTAGGAAAAAATATGAGAGAAGAAGAGATAATGACTATATATCTTCCCATTTTGCTTAGACCAACTGTGACAGGCTTTAATCTCTTTAAAATGTCTATTGTGCCAGACTTTCATTTATTTCTTTAAGGGCACAGCAATGCAGTATCTAATACAGTGAGTATGTGGTGTTTTATTGAGAGATGGCTATCTTATGGGCAGAGGGTAAAACTGCACTTCTATGCAGTGATGACAAATATGTCCCACTTCTCGTAGTAAACCTTCAGTACAATAGCCTAAAGGATAAAGTCTTGCAATGGGTGGTATATATTGCAATAGCTGACTCGTCTGGATATTGCTGTCCCACCCAAGTCTCTGTGGTACCCACCAAAACAGATTAGAAAATATGCAAAGGCCAGTCAGTTATCAGATTTAATACTTACAAGAGTCCGACCCTGGAGGGAGAGGAAAAGAGAGATTTGTGCACATACACCCACTCATATACAGACCCCTAAATCTGTGCCTTCTACAAATCTGAACTGCCCAGGTCTATATACCTAAGCCCAAACCAAACTTCGTTAAAGATTTGCATCACTTCAGATAGGAACAATCTATTATTCGCTCCTGTTTCCTCTCATCCAACTCTGGCTTCCCATCCAAAGAATTGCCCAAACACCAATCTCGCTTTACTCCTCCTTCCCAGCTGCCTAGCACACCCAGAGAGACCTCATAACTCTTTAGCCAATGGACCCAGAGCCAGCTGCTGCTTTTGTCTGTAGCCAGGAGTCTGAATTAAGACAGGCGTATATTTCCTCTCTGCTGCCTTCCTTTCTTTCTTGCTCTGTGCATGCCCAGCTTTTTTTGGGTGGGTCGTTCATCCGCAAACCCCACTAGAGGACAAACAATGAATAATTGGGGCCTCATTCTAATCTTACAGTGGTATAAACCAGCTAAAGCTTCACCAAAGTCTGTGGAGTTATAGCTGTGTAAAGCTGGTGTGAGAACAGAATGAACTCATTGTGGGCTCAATCATGCAGGATGCCTAGCACATTCTTAAGGGCTTGTTGGACTGGGTGAAGATCAAGCTCTATATCTGGAAATTAGGTGCAACTATTTAACAAAGGAGCCTACCATTTGATCCCATGGGGAAATGTGCGCGTTATGAGGAATGATGCAGTTTCATCACTGTCAGGGCCAGGAGTCTATTCCCGTGAGGAGTCATTTTGCCTGAGTAAGGAATGCCAGGTTTGGGGAGTATACAGGTGGTGTATGGTGAGAAATTGAGAAGATATTATTCTGAGAGCTTCCATTAATCCAAAGGTTTTAAAAATCAGATCCTCCAAAACTTTAAGAACTGAGTTGTCTATAGGCTTTAATATATCATAAATAGGGCTTCTAGTTTCCAGTCTGTTTTTTTTTTTAAACGAAACATTAAAAAACAAAAAAAAGAACACTAATTAAACATTGTAACAGCTAAATTTGAACAATTAAAAGGGGCTCGATATACTCAAATGGCACATTTTTACACAAATTAATTAGAAAAGAGAAAATCACACAGTAATAATATTAAGCACTTCTAGATAGGCTTTCCTCCAGAATCTCAGATATATTTGTGGTTGCTAGTGGGCGAACTCCTTTAGAGTTCATCTCAGGGGTCACTTGTATTTGAGAGTTTGCACATAAGGCTCAGTCTGGTAAGGTACTAAGCAATTCCTGGAGGTGACAAACACTGTCGGTTCCAATTGACTTCAATCGGAAGTGAGGGTCTTCAGCACCTTGCAGGCTGGAGCTCCTCATGGACATGCTTGCTCTCATGTTCGCTATCCCTGAGAAACCTTCAAGGTGTTTAATGTTTGCCTCCCAGATCTCTAGTATACACAAGCCTTTAATGGGTGTTTTCATGTTCTGTTATAATTTTTCTTTATACTTTTTGTTTTTGAAACAAGCAGTTAGGAGCAGTGTCTCATACCAAACAATAACAGCTGAAACACAGAGGTTTTTGATTATCTGCTTTATCTTGAATAATTGCCCAGATTTTCATTAGGGTTTGTTAAACGTTCTGATCTTCTGCAAACTTTACCGGAAAAATTAAAGGCCAGATTCCTCTGGTAAGTCTATGCAGCTCTGCTGGCTTACACCCACCAAGCACCTGGCCCTGAGTCTACACACTTCCTCTTGATTTAAATTAATTAGCAATTGTTTGGGTTAGATATTTTTAACCAGATTTTTTTTTACAATAAAATGAGCCTTTTTCATGGAGCACAAAACCCTGCAAAATGGAAATGGGGTCACTAGAATTGTTCGCTGCTATTCGGATCACAGATTTGCAAAGCAGTGTTCACTTTGAGTGTGTTTGGGGGGGAAATCAGAGGAGCTGAGCACAAGCAATTACAGAGAGCATGTTTTCTGCCTGTCTCCGTAGTAATGTGTATAGGTTATCCTCAGTGGCTGCCTGCCCTCTTGTCAGACCAATTATTTTAAAACAATTGTATCATTTGGAATAGATACTGCAGCATAAGTGATTGTCCCTTGTCAGTGACACATTCAATTAAAACAACACAGAATACGAGTTCTGAGGCCCACTGTGCCTTGTCCAATCTTATCAGTCAACAAAGAACAACCTCAGAGACTCAAGCAGGGATTGATACGATCGAGTGCCTGGAACATGTTGCACCTTCCCAGGGTTCCTTAGTGTCTTCATTTCCTGTGTCTATTCCAGCCAATGACAGACATTTTCTCAGCAGTGGTCAAGTCCACTACGCCAAGAGGCTTATGGCAGTGGAATATGATGGCAGCTGTGACAGCCCTGACAGCTGGGTTGAGCTCAGGGTGGTAGGTTGTGCTGGAGTGGTAACAGTTGGGATAGCAGTGAGGTATGACCACCATTACTGGCCCGCAGATGTCAGTTTCCACACTGTCAGTTCCAGCACGTGACAGACACTTAGCATGGTTGCACAGCCAGGCAGAACTTTAAAAGTACTCGGAGTATGGCTTGTGCTGTGTGTGCCTATAGTTCTAAGCAGGCATCGTTTTAACCAGATTCTACAGAAGAAAGTGGGAGGGGTGAGTACTGAAGCATTCAAATAAAAGAAATGTCTTATTTCTTCTTTTACTCTCTGTTATATTATTACTATGCCAGGCCAAGATGCCATTGCAGACAAGCATACGAGGCCAACTTTGATCTCAGTTATTCATTATATTTGTCGATTTACACTTGTATACAAAAATAAAAAGTAACACGTTAACACTGCATTGTCATGTGAAACTCCAATGACACTGATGAAGAATTGTCCCACTATTTCCAGAAATTATGTATGTTATCAGAAAGAGAGAGATTCAAACCTAGGGTGACCATATTTCCCAAAGGGAAAATGGGACAGTGTGTGGGGCTAGTCCGAGCTCCTCTCCCCAAGCCACTCGCCCGAGCCCTGTCCTCCTCCCCCCCTCCTTCCACGAGGCTGAGGCTGGCGTTGCTGCTCGCCCACATGAGGCTGGGGCTGGGATCACCGCTTCCCCCTCCCCCCGCATATTCCTCTGCAGGGACTGTCCTGGCCATAATGGGACTTAGGGTCACCCTATTCAAACCTGAAACATGGACCCAAACAACAACAAAAACTTGGAGGTATGGCTGGGAAAGAAGGCTCTGAAAACCAAATCTGGATTTGGATTGCAAATTGGAGCTCAGATTTCACAATTGACGCTGTCTGTAATGGTCTAAATTAAGTCAAAATCCCAGGTCCAAACACTCCTGAGCTTTGAAAGTTTGAAATTAGGTTCAGACCTGAATTTACAGCTCAGACCTCTCTTATTATCAGGATCACTGGTTTGCAGTAATGTTACATCAGTTATGGTTAACTGCAAAATGTATCCGTTAGTTTCAAATCAAGCAAAACCTCATTTTGAAAGGTTTTCTTTAAGACCTTTCAAAACTGAAATTAAGATTGTGAAAGGATTGAGAATTTTTGCCTTAAGATCTAAACACTAGGAACATAGAAGAGGAGTTACATTTTTTTAAAAAGAAAATCAAAGGAAGAATTTGTCTGTTTATAATGATACTTTAAAGTCACTGATAAAAGGTTAGGTGTAATGTGGCTAGTCATTAGAATAGGAAATTGAGAGTCAGAAATCCTTAGTTCTCTTTCAAGCACAGTCCCTGACTTGTTGTGAAACCTTGAACAAGTTATAACTGCCCGGTGCCTTGGTTTACCTATCTGTAAAATGGGGATAAATCCAATTTCTTTACCACCAGGGATGGGGTGGTGGTGATTGGGCTTGAGACTTAATTAGTGCTTGTAAAGAGATCTATGAATGGGAAGTACTTCAGAAGTGCAAAGTATTATTTTTTAAAAACTATAATGCAAAACTATACTATGGTAGGAAATTTTTTCAGGCCCTGATGGTGATCAGCATGATTTATAGTGTTAATATTGAATGATTCTGAATATGAGTTTGTTAGTTTCAGTATCTGCATGGTGTGCATCAGCATCTTGATTTCAGAAGAAACTCTTTTGGGCGCTAAGGCATGACATGCTTCTGGAAATAGATTCTAGCAGGCTAGTCTCCAAGAGAGAACTAATATAAAAATAATACTGTTGCTTACCAAAATTCAGTCATGGGGAGAAAACATTTGTTCCTTATTCATGACATGGGTGTTATGTAGATTGGTAAAGATGGAACCACGGATGTCTGCTGTTACTAACACATTAACCTTAGTAAATCCATTCTCCTCAGAAAACCCCTTAAAGTAGACCCTGGTATTGGTTTAAACTTACACTGACAACATTTTTGCAAAATTAGAAAGCTGATGTTCAGCATGGTTATGCTTTAATTCGTGACACATACCACTGGTGTCACAGGTCTTCTAGCTCCCTACCCCTGGAAACGATCAACCTTGAAAATCTGACTGAGTTAAATTCTCCCCTGTGCAGAAGGCCAGCCCGAAGACTATGGACTACTTAAGTCACACTTACACCCTAAGTGGTGAGGGCTTTAAGATGGCCCACTGCATAGGCAAGAATTTCACCTTAAAATACTTGTTAACAAACAGTTTGGAGTGAGGCATTTCAATGGCTTTCCCCAGCAAATAAGTCACTGCACATCAGGCCTTTTCTCTCTCAGCCATATAACATCTTGCATAAGATGGCTTGTATAGGCATAACTGGTGTAACTAAGGGCACGTCTTCACTACCCACTGGATTGGCGGGTAGCGATCTATCTATCGGGGATCGATTTATCGCGTCTAGTGTAGATGCGATAAAATCGATCCCCGATCGCTCTGCCGTCGACTCCGGAACTTCACCGCAGCGAGTGGTGGAAGCGGAGTCAGCAGGGGAGCGGCAGCGGTTGACTCGCTGCCGTCCTCACAGCCAGGTAAATCGACCTAAAATACGCAACTTCAGCTACGCTATTCGTGTAGCTGAAGTTGCGTATCTTAGGTTGACCCCCTCCCCCCCCCCCGTAGTGTAGACCTAGCCTAAGATCAGAATACAGTCCAAGGTGCACAATTTTGCAACAGTTTCAACGTTACTTTTGTGAGACGGCCTTTGCCGTAGATCCTGAACTTCGATTCCACTCCTGCTGGGGCTGAATACAGGAGAAACAAATGATCCCAGGAGTCAAAGTGAAGGAAGTGAGAGCCACTTACTATAAGAGTGCACGCCCCTTGATCGCCGCCTGGAAACCCCCTTGATCAGACACATTGCTGGACAAGATATAGAGCAATCGCTAAAAGAAGCTGAAAAGTACTGCCGCTAAGTGAATGAAGGATAAGGCATGAAAGAGACAGACTAAACCTTGCACTTCTAACCTGCTCAGCATGAGCGTGCATCATAGAGAGAGTGAAAGTTCTGAGTTGCCATGGTGGGCTGGTTCAAAACTATTGCACTTGTAATCATTTCCCCTACCATGCAAACAGTCATGTTGCATTATAAGTCCTCTCATCTGTCACCCTTTCCCCACATCTCTCTCTTCCTCTTCTCCTCCTACATTGTGCTAAGTTACATCACTTTCTTTTTCTTTTTTCTATATACCGTCGTTTCTTTGGTTACCTCTGTTCTTTGTTTCTTTCCCCTCCTGTTCTCTTACTGCTTCAGGACTTCCATTAATACACCTCTACCCCGATATAATGCGACCTGATATAACACGAATTTGGATATAACGCAGTAAAGCAGCGTTCGGGGGGGGGGGGGGGGTGAGCGCTCCGGCGGATTAAAGCCAGTTCAATATAATGCGGTTTAACCTATAATGCAGTAAGATTTTTTGGCTCCCTAGGACAGCGTTATATCGGGGTAGAGGTGTATGTTTTTGGCACTACATTGCTCAGCCCTCATGGGCTAAAATGGAACTTCAGAAAGCCCAATGCAGTGACTGAAGCCTAGAGAGAACAAGGGTTTCTAGTGGTATTTCCAAGTTTTTTTAATAGGAGAGG
This sequence comes from Chrysemys picta bellii, assembly GCF_011386835.1. Classification (NCBI taxonomy): domain Eukaryota; kingdom Metazoa; phylum Chordata; order Testudines; family Emydidae; genus Chrysemys; species Chrysemys picta. The sequence goes on from NC_088795.1 coordinate 19,100,427, forward strand.
TGGCTGGGGCTGCTTTACACCAGTTTAATGCAGGCTGTTGTTAAGCACTAATAATAATGAGCTAGAAATACATGGGAAAACTCCAAAAATTGTAAGAATTGTGATTACAATTTTAGTTTTCTATGGCTTTTTTGCAGCTTCCACCTCTCCACATTAAATCAGAACGTCAAGACATTTACAAAAGCTATACGCTCTGCCTTGCTGTGCCAACAAGAAGGGCATGTGTAAATAAGGGTGCTGAGGAATGGCTGCTTCCTGTGAATTAGTGGCCATCTCTCCATATGAATCATGTATATTTGGGATTCTTTGGAAACTGGTGAGGTTGTCCCCTAAAAAGGGGACTTGATGTTCACAGAGAAGTGTAGACAGTGTTTCCTATAAATCTACAGAGTAAAAGAACACTGAAGGACTGACTTTCCCTGAGGTCCATGCTCCACTGAGCAGATGATACAGTGGAGATGAGGTCCAGGGGCTTTCATTGTTTTTTAGGACATGGGTCCCCTATTTGTTCTGAAAAGTCTTAGAAGATAGTGGGAAGTCACTCCTATGAAGGTTCATGGCTTCTGGGCTTCTTCCACACTGTGGCATCATCCCTTGGAGGTTGACCTGGTATTGGACTTAAACACTAAGGGGAATGGTTGCCAGTTTTCATGGCAGAAAGAAATCCAAATGGGCAACTGGACCAGTTATCACAGATCTTGGCTCATCCACACAGTACAGTACCATCAGCACAGTATCTGCAGTGCCATGCAGCCATTGGTTTCTTCCCTCTACTGGACAGTGGGGGGCAGCATTTGGTCTTAGACTCATAGACTTGAAGGCCAGAAGGGACCATTGTTATCTTTTAGTCTGACCTCCTGCACATCGCAGGCTATGGGACCTCACCCACCCACTCCTTTAATAGACCCATAACCTCTGGCTGAGTTACGGAAGTCCACAAAACATGATTTAAAGATTTCAAGTTACAGAGAATCCACCATTTACTCTAGTTCAAACCAGCAAGTAACCCGTGCCCTATGTTGCAGAGGAAGGCAAAAAAAAAGTAGTTGTACAATTGGCCTTCTTGTCATTTGTGTATCCCTGATGAGGGAGGGTCTTGTTAAAAATATCTATACTATTTATAATAACTAATGAATTATAATACTTAGCAATTATAATATTTAATCTCTTGATCTGAAAGTGCTTTCTAAAGCTGGGAATCATTATCTCTATTTTGGTAGAGATGAGGAGCTGAGAGATGAAGTGATTCACCCAATGCCATATGGCAGGGGGTCAATGGCAGAGATGGAAACAAAACCCAGACCTCCTGACTCCTAGTCTGTGGTCCTATCCGCCAGATACTGATCTCTCCCTTGGGGAGGGTTTTTTCATTTGATTCCTCACAGATCGTGCTTCTCCCTCAGTGAAAAACTGAGCCATTTCTTTGATGGAAAAATGTTCAATGCATATGTTGGAAAAAACTGCTCTTCATAACATGCAAAATTTAGGAGAAGAGCATACTCATTCAAACTAGGTGATAATGATACAGTACAGCACTACCAGCTCTGTTCTTTATTGTCTTTGTGTCATTCACTCAATATGAAAGTCCTTAATATCATCATGACATTCACATTATATCGTTTGGAATTATCCAATTCCAAAGGCAGTCAGTATATTGCATCCTTTGCCAGTGATAATACAGAATTTTCCTGTTGTAATATTTACAATGTTATTCACTCCAAGGACTGGAAGTGATTGATATAACATTAAAAAAAGTTAAATTTTGTGATGCAATATTATCATTGCCGTGGGACTGATTGCCTGCCAGCCCTGCTTAGCTGTAAGAAGGCGGCAAAGGTGCCATTGGGTAAAACAAAGTAGAAATGTTAAAAACCCAATCAAGCAAGTAAACACAAACAAAACAAAACCAAGATGTCTGTTTAGTGATGATCATTCTTGTCTTTACACTCTATATATTTTAAACAGTTGCTTTCGTATCTGTAATTGGCTGCTCTAGGATAGCTGCTTCATTGGCATCCATTAAAATAATGCATCTATCAAACTGTAAAGCCAAATCCCAAAGCAACTGCCCTTCACCTGCAGTCTGCCGATCTGTAATCTGCCTGGCTCTAGCTTCCCTCCTACCGCCACAAGGAACACAATACAAGGGGAAGCTTAGCATGCAGCCTGGTATTAGAATCTATAGCAACAGTGGCCAAAATGCACCATGGGGGGAATAAAGGCCCAATCCTGTATCATGTTGAGCACCCTCAACTTCCACGGACTTCAGTGGAAGTGGGGCACATATGCCACCTTCACGGAAATTCTACTTCTCTTCCAGGATCAGGCTCCAAATGTAGATGTGCCCACCCCAATCTATAAAGAGGAACAGCTGGCTATGGCACTAGGTAGATACAGGGATATGTAGACCCTGTGGTGCATCAGCAGTTTGCTCAGCCGTATGCAAGCAAAGAGTGTCATGTATGAGTCTGTAGCCAGCCAAAGAGAAATGGGGAGGCTTTTGAGAGCTGTAGGGAAGCAATAAAAAAAGTGGGGGCAGCAGGGTGGGGCAAGTTTCTGTTTCCCTGTAAAATGTTGACATACCAGGTGCTATTTAATCTATTTTATAAGATTTTAAGGCAATTTGTTCTCTCCTTCCATTTTCACCCATTGCATGCATGCTCATGCTCCCAATTCCCCCTCTCTACCTGTCACATAATTGTGCTGTCTCGCTCTCACTCCTTCCACCCAGCTGTCTCTTTTACATGCACAAGCTCACTGCCACACATGTTCTCCTCATTCTTTACCTCGCATACTCCTTGGGGAGCAGTTCACCTCCCAGGGCTAGTGCTGCAGGCTCAGGCAGACATCAATGTGTTGGATACACTTGGGTATGCTTTCAAGGCTTTCTTCACAACCATCAGGGCTAGAACATTGTTTTTTAAATGTAAGTTGAGGATTCTGGGGGCAAATTCAGCAGCTCTGGAATCACAGACCATAGGGCAGGGGTTCTCAAACTTTTGTACTGGTGACCCCTTTCACATAGCAAGCCTCTGAGTGCGACCCCTTATCAATTAGAAACACTTTTAAATGTATTTAACACCATTAAAAATGCTGGAGGCAAAGCGGGGTTTGGGGTGGAGGCTGACAGCTCACGACCCCCCATGTAATAGCCTTGTGACCCCCTGAGGGGTCCCGACCCCCAGTTTGAGAACCCCTGCCATAGGGGGTCCTGCGGGCCATATCTGAGATGATGGGGTAGAACAAGGGAGGCAACTTGTATCTCCAAAATAGATCTGGATCCTCCTTTTAAAAATGTCCTAATGTCCTAGATCAAAGACATTAGGCTCCAGTCCTGGAAAATACAGAGGGACAAATCCTTCCTGATTGTAGTATTCCCAAACCTTCTTTACAGATGGGTGAATTGAGGTACAGGGTACTGGCTACCATAGTTAGAGATTGCAATAAAAATGACTGAGTTGTTGCATAGCTACTCTAGCTTGTCTTTATACTGAGGGGATAGGAGGAGTTTATTCCCCATCCTCCATGTATGTCCACAGCATAAAGCCCATTTACTCAGATTTTCCATGGGGCATGTGTGTGAAAATTTGATCTTACACTACTCAGTCTATCAGACATGGAATGTAGAATCTGCTATAACCTGTAGTCAGACTGGCTCTCTTGTACAAATGGAATGATATGCATCTCTGCAGTAATACAGATGTGGATGTCTCAGAATAAAACACATTGGGAAGTTGAAATGAGTACAAGGTACCAAAAGAAAATTACCAGGAGCTCAGCAAATACAATACGTATCCAGCTAAGAAATAAATATTCAAGAGGTGGAAAAATGATCAATATGGATGACCAGGGAAATATAGGAGGAAATCAAGGCTGGGAGAAAGGCAGGTAAGACATATATAATTTATTTATTTTAAAATGTCTTGCCAGGGAAATTCCACTGAGAGCTAACATCTCATTTCCAAGGTGTCCCCTGGGATAAATCAGAAGGGATAGCACTGAAAGTGAAGGCATAGAATACGAAAGAAAAAGGTAAGAAAATAATCAAGAAAACCAAGATTGAAAATGAAAGGAAAATTACGCGAGATGTGAAGATGAATAATAAATGGCTGTACAAATGTGAAGTATAAGGAGCAAGAGGTTGATGAAAAAGACTGCGGGCCCTTTGGGGGAATATTGAATGGAAACTGGTAACAGAAGATGCCGATATTGCTGTGAAATGGAATGACTTCTTTAAATCAGGCAGATTGGAATGGAGGCTTGTAGGAAGGGAAATATGAAACAGAAATATGATTGTAATGGCTTGTTGGGTGGTGGGGAAGATGAGCTGTGTGGAAAGGCAAACTATTGAAACAGAAGTAACAATGAATGATGGAAGCAGAGATGACTCTAGAACAAACTCCCAGAACATAATCAGAACTGTCAAATGTGGTCTGCTGTCAGGTAGAAATGGGCATGAACCAAAACTCCAGATCCGGTGTCCAGTTCTGAATTTGAACTTTGGCTCCCAACAGAACAGTCAGAACCAAAACCCTTGTAAAGTGGAAGGGTTTGTAATTTTGTATTCAAATGTGAAGTTCAGGGTGTAAAGATTGACTGGTTAGATTTGGCCCATTGCAGTTCAAATTGATCTGTAAAATCTCTGATCCAGTTCCAAGGAATGTTTGGATCTGTGTATGGTTTGGGGAAGGTGGTTGATTCAAGCCCATCGTTAGTTAAAGTTGAAACTTCAACAAACTACCACATTTTGCAGGATTTTCACCCACATCTGCACCAGTCCAAGTTTATTCACAGCTTTGTGCATGCTCACTAAGAGGCATGTGAATCAGCAAATCTTTCTGCAAACTTGGCCTTAGGTTCAGGATGGTAACGAAAGCAGATGTCAGATGAAATTGCATGGTTTGGGGTTTCCTTACAAAGTGTTGTACAGCTCTGTATTAAAGGACCAGCATGAACCTCATTTTTTTTATATGGGAAACTAAATCCATATTTCAACATTTAAGTAAGTGGGGTAAATGAGTGATTTTTCAGAGGTGCCAACCACCAATAGCTCCCATAGAAGTCAGTGAGAACTGCTGGTCACTTAGCACTTTAGAAAGTAGGGCCACTTTTTTAGATGCCAAAATACAGCTTGAGAAGCCTAACTTTAGGGCCCTATTTTTAGAAAATATTGGCCCACAATTCTAAGAAACCATAGATTAAATAAAAAGGACCAGAGGTTCTAGCCGCTCATTGGCACCCAGAATGGTTAAAACTTCCTTCTCGGTTCCTTAAAGTTGTGAAAAATCTGTGTGACAGATTTCAGAGCCAATAGCTAGGCACCACTCTTGTGAACCTCTTGTACTTGGAACCAGCAGTGTCTGATTGGGAAGAGTATGTAACATCCTAGTTTTTGAATCCTGATGCTCACTGGTGGCTGGCCCACTGAGAGGTCTAGGTACTCCCTACAGATAAGGGAATTCTCCTTAGAAACCTGTGATTTTTGGAGCTGAAGAAACAGGGTTCTTGTCCTTTCTCTGCAGAGGGTTGTGTGTGTGTGTATGTGTGTGTGTGAGAGAGAGATTAAAGGATGAATGCTGAAACTATGGATGTGCAAGTCTAACCTTGGAATTAGGAAAAATTTGAATCAGTAACGAAGTAAAATTGGAGAATGCTTCGACAGGTACAGACTGTCAAAAAAAAAAAAAAAAAGCCAGTGTAGATTATAAAGGGGAGGTCATGCTTCATAAATCCAATCAGCTTCATTGAGAAGGAAAGATGGTCAATAAGAGCTGATGGGAGTAAATAAGTCTAAATATATTTAGACTTCAAGAGGGCTTAGAGGCACAATACCAGCCAAAAGGCAAGTACATCAAGTTAGTAAGTACAATATGGATGGTGAAATTATACCTTGGATAAAAAAGGAGCTTAGTAGCTAAGGTCAGAATAGTGGTAAATTGCTACCCACTGGGCAGGAAGCAGGACTGCAAAGATCAGTGTCAGGGCCAGCCCTGTTCACACTATATTTCAGAGTGGGAGAAGGGGAACACCTAGCAAGGTATTGACAGTTAATAGTAATCTGGGGCCAGTCAGCACCAAAGAGAGCGAACGCACAAAACTGAAGATCTAAAAGAGCCTGGTTGAAATGGGGCTTGACTGGTAGGTAGCTTATTTCACTATCATGAAGAATCATAAAGCAATGTGGACTGTGTATAAAAATGAAGGGGGTAGGTAAAAGAGATTGAGAGTGAACTATTTACTATTAATTTATTAATAGTGACTTAGCCTTGAGCCAATGCACAGAAAACAAAAGTATTACAATGAAACTTAAAAACTAAATCCAAAATTATACCTTATTAAAATACTTATAAATATAGGTTAAAAGAGACATACACCATTACTCCATGTATGACCACTATGCCACTTGACCCTTCCTTATTTTAGCAGCTGACCATGTAAATAAGGCCACTGCTTAGATCACAGATTCATTGTCCGTTCCTAACCAATATTCTGTTTTCTGAGAGGTTGTGGAAAAAGGCATCCAGGACAAAAATGGAAAGCCATTTTGACCTCAAAAGGCAATACAGATTACAATGTAATAAATAATGGGGTAGATCTTCCATCTGCTCTAAACCATGTGGACAGAGGTGATTGCATTTCTCAATTCCAGTATATCAACCTTCTTAGTAAGCTGTCTGCATGGATTGGAAATGGAGAGCAGTAAACACCCTCCTTAGCGTGTTAATGCACAAACTGTCTAAATATTTGGCATACCCATGAGTCTTTTTAATAAGAGGAACCCAAGGTGACACATTTGAAATAGAAACAACCGCCATATCCAATTGCTTATTAATACCCTCTGTTCTTGATTATGAATTTCACATTTTTAAACTTAAATCTAATCATTTCTGATTCTCAGAAACCTAGAGATTGCAAAGAATTTTCAATATGCTGTAACCAAGGAAATTATGTGAGAAAGTCACGCTGAGCTGTTCCTCAAAACATAACCTTGGCAAACGCTGTGGGTGCATACTATGAATACAAAGCCAATAATTAATATTATGATGCTGCACTTTGGACAGAATAGAATTCGTGCCTGTCTGAGCTCTAAGAAGTGCAGATGGGTTATTATTTGGGAGACCAAGAAACTTCCAAAGAATCTTCCAAAAAAATTTGTTTTGAATCACTTCCAGTCCTGAGGGATCATTCCATCCTGAGCCATACAAAATTTGAGCCATACCTTGGCCTCAAACACACTAAGAGCTGGTGCAATGAAATTGCCCCTGTAAATCAAGATAAATTGTAACACAGCTTGCATTGAATCGGAGGCCTTCTCTTTTGTTACCTGAATATGTTTATCCCACAGACCATTTTGTGAGAAACAGATTAACCAGGTACAGGAAAGAACTAACTTGTTCAATATTTTGCACACCGATCCTCCATTTATGCAACCTCCGTCTCTGCCTAAATACAGTTACTTGAGTTTTGGAATAATTTATCAAGAGCCCCTCCCATTGACAGTTTTTAATTTATGCTTCAGTCCCAAAGGTGTTTATGAAAGTAAAACTGTATCATCTGCATATAATAAGACACAGACACCAGATGATACATGATTTTAGGGGGAAAACACTGAACTCCTTTTAATGCTAAAATAACATAATTGATCTAAAAATTAAAAAGAAAACAGGCTAAAAAACAGCTCTGTTAAACCCCTTTTAACTGGAATGGCATCAGTTAATTCCCCATCCAGACTTATTCTAAACTTGGCCACTGCGAAGAGCTCTTAAAAGAAAAAGTAACTGGGGATTTATTCCAGCAATCTCCAATTTGCCCCACAGATGGTCCCTATCAATAGAATCAAAGGCCAATTTTAGACCAACAAAAGATGCATACAGTTTCCCCCTTAGGGGAGATACGTTTGTGCATCAAATAAGAAAGCATAAAGCAGCTATCTGTAGTGGAACGGCCATTTCAGAAACCAGCTTGTCCTTCAGCAAATAAATTACTTTTTCCTGCCCAGTTCTCTAGTCTCTCCAAAAGATATCAAATGTACATTTTTAAAGCAATGTCCAGTAAACTAATTGGGCAGTAATTCTGTAGGTCATTCCTATCCCCCTTTTCATAAACTGGAATGATAATACTGGTAATCCATCCTGAGGGGAAAATCCCCGTATTATTAATATTAGAGAAAAGTTTAGCTAAAACAGGTGCCCACCAGTCAATGTTCTCCTTAATTATTTCTGCAGGGGGGAAAAAATCCTCCCCTGGCATTTCACTACAACTCTGTTGATCAATTAAAAATGTAACTTCCTCACTGGATTCTGCAGACCTGTCTGGAAGGGAACAAGGAATGGAAGCTACCAATGCCACAAAGTTAATACATGTCCTATCATTATAAAGTACAGAAAAGTATTTCTCCCAAATATGCTTGGCGATTGAGCATCAATATTACTTCCGAAGAAGTGGGCTGTAGTCCACGAAAGTTTATGCTCTAATAAATTTGTTAGTCTCTAAGGTGCCACAAGTACTCCTGTTCTTTTTGCGGATATAGACTAACACGGCTGCTACTCTGAAACTTAATATTACTTCTGATTTTCTCAGAACCCATTGCTACCAATTTTAAAAATGTACAGAATTTGTCATTTTAGTAGCAGATTTGAATTCCTTCAACTATGCCATTTGATGTTCTGACTTTTTTTCCATTCAACAATTTTTTTTATAAAGCTTTCTAAAATTAACTAGCTTTTGGATGGAGTGGGGCTTATAGATGGAATCCTGTGAGCTATCTTTCCTGACCTCCCTTGCTATAATATATAGCAGTTTTTATGATGAAAACTGTCTGTTTCATACCAAATTATTTTATGTTTCAAGGGAAAGAATAACCGTTTCTGGTCGTTAGATCAACCTGTAATTGATGTGTAATATTGTTAATTACCTCAAGGGATAGACTTGCATCACTGAGATCAAAAAACTGATTTTTTTTAACCCTAGCAAATAACTAGATGAGATATTCTCTTTAATTTTAGATTTAACCAATGGATTCTATTTAATTTTCTGTGCCTATAAGGCTTCAAAATTAGAAGTGAGATATTGTCCAACAGGGATCAACTGACATAATGGGGTTGGAGGGCAAAAATGAACCAGGAGCAGTTGATGGTCCCTATCAGATTTAAGGTCCACTGAAAAGTTTTTTTTTTTTTAAGCCAACTTAAAATTGGAACTGCAATATACTCAATCATGCACCTTCCTGAACTGCCAGCCTAAATCTGTCCAAAATCGCCAAAAATTTCCAGCCTGCTGAATTTATCACTTTATCTTTAGAATTCCATGGGGGAAAGACACACAACCCATCACTGAATGTATTACTTGATAGATTTAACAATTCCTTATCTTCCTCACCCAATCAAGCATTAAAATGACCTAAAAGAATAAAATTTGCTGCTAGATAATTTCCAGTCAACATCTTAGTAAGAGATTCTAACTCTAACTCTTCCCATAAGGGGGATCTTTATGGAGGCAAATAAGCATTCAAAGTAACTAAAATAATAATAAAATTATATCACAGAGCACTAATGGCCACAAAAGCAAAGTCCATGATCTGGAATTTAAGAGTTTTTTTCAGCAATTTGATTGATTGATTACAGGAAACTTGGCTTAGCAAAGATGAATGTTTTTATCTCCCTGGCTATGATTTTTTTATTTTTTTTAAGGATCCGTTAAATATGTTAAGAAGGGCAGACCAGTTAGTGGCCTACTTCTTTTTATTTCAGTCAAATTAAATGCTACAGTTAGGTATTACCCAGAACTAATACATTATCTTCAAGCTTACAGTATCCTATAGAGCAACCTCAGCGTCAATTGTTGTATAAGAGTTGGGACAAAATCCTGAAGGGATCAGACCAGAGGAAGGACAGTCCCAAAGTTCATCTTCTTAGAAGACAATATCCAACTCCCCACAAATCCATCCTCTTCACTAGGAAGGGAGGTTATGAAATCCATATTTTAGATTGAGCAAGGGAACAGGTGGATACATGTATGGTAGGGGCAGGCTCCCTACCTAAACAAGATTTGTGTGCTGGTTCATGGGCCATAATCATTGCTAGTAGATGTAGTTAATGCATCACAGCCGCTTCTGCTAAGTTTTATATAATACTGTCCAGTTGTGTATCCAGTCTGTAACAACCAGAGTTTGCATCTAAATGCTTGCCCAGCACCTGGGATCTTACCCGTACACCAGGCACAACACTTCAAATCTTCCATCCTTCTATGAGAACCAAATTCCAGGAATCCCAGAACAAAACCCTTGTTCATCCCTCCTTTCTCTGTCTCATCAACTCTGGGTACACTGCAATAACTGGTAGTGGATCTCCCCCAAACTCTGAGCTGCTCCTCATCAGCCTCTCTTACCTCCATGTATACAATCCCCACACTTACTTCCATGGGAGGAATCTCCTTGCAGGCTGCTTGCAGTGACCCCAGCTACAGAAATCAAGAATGGACCACCACCGTATACCCCTAAGAATGGAGACCTTTGCCTGGGTTGGACTCTCTGCTATTCCCAAGAAAAAAATGCCGTACAACTGCAGTTCTCTGTGTCCCACTGGCCGCAACTCCTTCATCTCTCCCACTGCTGTAGCTGCTCCAATGATCCCACTCTGTCTGCTGGAAACCGTCTGTCTGTGTTGTGTGTCTGCCACCTTGAATTCACTTTCCTGGGAAATTTCAGAAGGCTATAGGCTTAACGAGGTGCTTTTGCTTAACCCTTTGAAACATCTTAGGTGGCATTGACAAATGTTTGTTCTTTCCAATTTTGTTTCAGTTTTCCCTTCTCTTTCCCATCTCCTGTCAAATGGCTTTTAAAGATAATTTCTTTGCTGTGAGGTGTAGATCCGTTAGTTGCAGCATTGTAGCTAGGTTATAACTTCCCTAAGGATCCAGGGTGAACCACAGAGGATGCCATTTAGGCTGAGCCATTGGAAGTATTAAGCCATAATAAGCATGGCTCTTAACTGCTCTCCGCCATGAGATGACAAGTCTGCACCTAGAGCATTGTGCACCATTTGAAGGACTACATTCCAGGAAATTCTGATGGAACTGGAAAAGTCACAGAAGAGAGTAACTAGGATGATGCACCATGTGAGTGGCTACAGCCATGTGAGGGTCTGGAGGTTGTATTTTGCCCTCAGAGTCACATGCACCTCTTGTTGAGGTCACAGTGTATGGCAAGTGCATCTGAGGGCAGATTTTGTCTCTAGATGATCATCTTGGGAAAGGACGTGGTGCAAATACATAAGATTCTAAGAGCTAAAGAGCAGGTGGATTGTCCATCATGTTGCACTGAGAAGCTACAGTAAGCTCAAGTTTATCGGTTCTTTCCTTCCTCCTCCCCCACTCCCACAGAAGAAATTTCTGGCTTTCCTCACTGTCATCTGTTGATTTGTGATGAAATTGCACCCCAGGTGGACTACAGACATGAGTTGTTACATTACAAACAGTGTGATATCATAACATGGAAGTATGTTGACTGGTGGGTCTTTCCCACATGCTCAGGATCTAACTGATCGCCATATTTGGGGTCAGGAAGGAATTTCCTCTGGGATCAGATTGGCAGAGACCCTGGGGGTTTTTTTTGCCTTCCTCTGCAGCATGGGGTACGGGTCACTTCTAGGTTTAAACTAGCATAAATGGTGCATTCTCTGTAAGTTAAAGTCTTTAGAACATGATTTGAGGACTTCAGTAACTCAGCCAGAGATTAGCGGTCTCTTACAGGAGTGAGTGGTGAGGTTCTGTGGCCTGCAATGTGCAGGAGGTCAGACTAGATGATCATGATGGTCCCTTCTGACCTTAAAGTCTATGGGAAGACATATTAGGTATAACCCTTGCAAATAAAGAGTGGCAATATCACAAACATTCAGCATTGACTTAACTCTGCTCCCCGTTGAAGTCAACGGGGTAAAACTCCAGTTGACTTCAATGACACTAGGCCCCTGCTGAGCATTCTTGGAAATCCCACCCTAATGGCCTAACTCTGCCTTTGGCTCTGCACATGTGCAGCTCCATGGATTGCTTATGCATAACTTTCACTGAAGTCCATCAAGGGCAAAATTAATCCCAAGTTTGAATGTGACACAGTTCACAAAAGAATCAAAACCTCAACTTGGAAAAACAAACGGATTCTTCTCACAGTCCTCATTGCTATAATCAAAAGCAACACCGCATAACATGCTCCAATAGCTTAATATCTAATTAAGTGAATAATGAAATGAACACAAAGTAGCATTTATTTCTTAGGTACTTGTTGTGTTGTGAGTGTACTGTCCATAAATGAGGCAGCAGATCTGTTTCCACACTATCCTCACAGTGATTAGGCTCTGTCTTCCTTTCATTTCTTTTCAGCACAAACTGGCTGGAGGCTGGGCATATTGGTGTGGGGCTTTTGGATGGCAAGAGAAGTGGCTTTGGAGGCTTTGTGAGGGACTTAAGATTATTCTCAGTTCTGCTGTGGACTGAGCAGACATACAGTATGACCTCTTAGTTTGACTAGCTCAGTATTTTGACTTCAGTGGACTTGGGCTCCAGAGATAAAAGATGGTAAATTTTCTTGGAAAAAGGACCCTGCATTGCATTAGCTGGATACAACATTTCTAGCAATAGCAAAGAGCACGAAGAGCTTATTACCACTGGGTATCTCACAGTGTCTGAAAAGCAAATATTGAAGCTTTTTTAATTGACTCCTACAGAGGCCAGTATGCCTCTGTTTCTCCTCAGTTCAGTGAGGACATCTTGCTCCATAAGTGATATTTTCCTTTCTGTAATCAAATAATTACTAGGCTGAGTTCAGCTTCTCTCTCGAGTTCCTTGACTGTTACTGCATGAGCTGGTGTTCTCATTCAGATCAAGGCTGGCTGTTAATGTAGCAGAGATGGTTGCTCCATGCCAGGCTTGAATAGCTCCAGGCACTACTGCCCTTGTTACACACTGTGCTGGCAATCTCTCCCATCTGTTCCCTATTCAGGAATAGCCTGGTTCCTGCAGCCATTTTTCTAGAAAGTCCCAAAATGTCAGTAAGGGCCTAAAGTAAAATGTGAGCCCTGAGTATTCAACTTGGCCTCCATTTTTGTGGCACAGTTTTGTATCCACAATGAAATGCTCAGAAAAGCACAAATACCTTGTGAGGGCAAAAGTATGGGCGTAATTCACTTTTGGAGACAAAATCATATCCCCAAACATGGAAGTTCTCTTTCAAAATCTGGCTTTGTATGTATAAATATGCTGACCTCAGCCAACCTGTTTCCAGATAATAAGGGATTACCTGAGTTTTTTGCAGGCATCTGACTTTCAGTGCTGTGTGAGTTACTGGAGAGCATTGTGATTTGTATGAGGCATGTTCCATGGGGTGATAGAAGTGCTATATGGATATTATTATTAAGATGGGCATTCAGAAGCATGCAGCTGCAACAGTTGTAGTGTGATTGGCTTTTTAATTGTTTTTTTATCCACATGGAGTTTCACTGGTAGAACTATCAGCGCAATATGTTGGGGGTTGGGTTAACATCAATAATTACCTGTCCAAAGAAGTAATAGATTCACAGACTTATTACAAGAAATGACTCATCTGGACTGCCTTGCATTCAGGTTAAGAACATTTCTACCAAGAGTGCATTAGGGCCAGGTTTTGATCTCTTACATCCTTATAAATCAGAAGTGGCTCCATTGCTTTCAGTGGTATCACTCTGCATATAAATTGCCGTAAATAAGACAATTTGGTTTTCAGTACCAGAATTGGAAGAGCTTTTGATTTCAGACATGTGTCCAATGATGGCTCAAATGAAGCATTTTTCTCACAATCTTTTCTTCAGGTGAATTCTTTGTTTTCCATTTTGGAAGGAGGAAAGGAGAGGAGGAAAATTATCCCCTCTTAATACTTCCGATTTCAATTTTGGATCAGAAAATCAGAGCCTGTTGTTTTTGTGCAGGTTTACATTATCTGCAGAAGATTCAGAAAACTGTACCCTGCCATAGAAAGAATGTAATCTAGCAAAGGAGAAGAGTAGGTCATCTAGTGACCCTTACTTTTGTCTTAAAAATGAAATCTTATCTTACCTTATTACTAAGGAATGTCATTTTTTATTTACTGTTTTCAGTATCTCTTTACTTGGACTAAATTTAATCAGTGGAACAAATTTTGCACGTTTCTAACTTTCTGATGTTTTCTTCCATGAAATCAAGATTGTCCACCAGATGAAGTAGGACTGTAGATTAGTATTGTCCCAATGGCATCTCCTTTAAAAGCCTCTCAAAACCTTTCATGTTACTTAAAAATGAAAAGGACTGTTTTCCTTACTCATGCCAGGGTTAAATTTTCAGTGCACTGAAATTTTTCCATGATTCCCTTTAACGTTAATCAGAGTTATACAATGAAATTCCTATATATCATACCAAAAATGTTTCTTAAGTAAATGTAGAGACAAAAGTACAAAGAACTATAAACTATTCGTCAGTTTTCTGACAAGCATCTCTTGTATTTTTTTTTTATATATTAATTTAGAAAAATGACCAAACAAAAAAGGGTAGAAAAATAATCTTCTTCTAAACAAAAAGCCAACACAGTAACAAAAGCGTCTACAAATGAGGCTTTTGGAAAATTATAGATGTATGAAGTTACCAGTCCACAGTTCGAAGATATTAAATGCATCTTTATTTTGACACAATATGTGTCAATCCATTATACATCTCGTTTGGCACATCCATCCTTCATCAGTTTCTCAAAGACCAAATAATAAAGCCTGACTAATAAAAAAAAATATTTGTAAAGTAGGCAATGTAGTATATGATATGAATGAATATTAAGAACAACAGTGTAAGAAATCTCCCTAAATCTTAATGAGTCCATTGACATGATGAAAGACCCAAAAAAACTCGCAGCCTATTGTTTCAAATCTCTCAAAAATACAACAAAACAATATTAATGGTTTGACTTAAAATAATAACAGCAAGAAAATTGAAAGTTCAGGTTAAATTCTGCACTTACGCCACACTATTATGCATAAGTGTTACATGTTTATTTAAACTGGCTTTTTTGTTACTGCTGCAGAACTCTATCTGGTCCAGATCCAAAGCCAATTAAAGTGAATGGAAAGACCCCCATTGACCTTAAGTAGCTTTGAACCAGGCCCTCTGTGCCCAGTGGAGTAAATTAAGGATGGATTTTCAGCCTTGTCTGCAACTCTAGGTTAGAATTAAGGTTCTTAGGTCTCTGGTGAGAACCAGTGAGGGGAGCCTCAAAATGTGCATCTTTGTCAAGTAACTTTTTCCAAAGTAGTTTTCTCAACAGCAGTCTGCTATCTGAATCCAGTAATATCCTAGTCCCGAGTGAATGGTGCACAGAGGAAAATCAGCACTGGGCAGCAGAAACCAGTAAGCTGTTTCTTTCTATTCCCAGTGACTGGGCATTCTCAGAATTCCCTTGGTTTTATTTTAAATTGTATCCTTAACATTAAGTGCACGTGATTTGTTTCTAGTGTAGCAGGGGATAAAGCATTGTTGGATGATCTGAGTATCTTATTTCCCATGTTTGGAAGGGACAATGTTCTTAATACAGAGTAATGATTAGCATGGGGATTGGGCATCAGCTGCTGGATATACAGCTGGTCAGAAATGTTTCCCAGAAATGTATTGGGTTCAAAAGCTTCAAATGAACCACAGGCAGGGTATTGGGCTCCCTGCAGAGGGGCTTGGCTGCATGGCTTCTCACCAGAGCTTAGTTTTTGGCTCTGCAACAGGGAGACTGGAAGCCTGGAGAATACTGGCTGGAGCCAGGGCTCTTGGACGCTTGGAAGTCCTGGGACAGGCTTGCAGAATCTGCAGCTCCAAAGTAGCTTGGTCATATGGACTGTCCCAGGGCCAGGAATCTCAGGTCTTCCAGACTCCAAGGGGGCTACCCCCCTGAGCTGTCTGACTCCTTCAGCCTGGTGAGCAAGCTACCAGAAGAGTCAGGCAGCCCAGGGACCCAGCTGGACTGGGAGTCTGAAAGCCATAGGACAGTTCACACAGACGGGCTGCCTTGGAGCCACAGACACTTGAAGCTGTGGTAGCTGCTGACCGAAGTTGATGTGATTCTTGTCACTTTCACTGGGCTCAGGGTTGAATAGCAGCCCTGAGGCTGACAGGCATGTTATGTCAATTTCATTCAGCATCTGCCTTGGTCCCTGGGAGCATATTTTGTTTTTGAAATACTATGGGTCAGTGTTTCCAAAATGGAATTTTGATGGAGTTTCTGGCTTGCTGAAATTTTGAAAAATTTGGTTTTGGTCTGAATTGGAATGAAATAAAATTGCAAAATGTCGTAATTTCCTATGAACAGTAAATTCAGACTTTTGGTGAGCTCTCTTCCTGGATTCACCTTCCAGCTCTCAATGCCCGAATTTACACTTGAGCGCAATGCGAATAACAACCACAACTGGCCAAGACATGGTTTTCCCATAACAAGTGATTAGACTGTGGAACTCACTGCTGCAGGAAGATGTTGAGGCCAAGAATTTAACAAGATTCAAAAAAGGATTGGGCATTTATATGGACAATAAGACTATCCAGCGTTGTTACAATTTTGGAAGCGATATTACACCTCATGCTTCAGGATTTAAGCTGATCTCTAACACGTAGAGACCAGGATGAGACCTAATGTAGGGGATGGATCATCCCACATCTGCTTACTGTAGGATTCTTACACCTTACTCTGACATATCTGCTACTTGCTCTGATGGAGACAAGATACTGTATTAGATGGACCTTGGGTTTATTCCAGTATGGCCGGTGCTATGTTCCTGTCCACTCACTATGATGGTAATAGATATTTTCACATTCTGGGTCAGCATGTGAAAGTAAGCTATCCCCATAAGAGTGCTGGCAGTAAACATCTTAATTAATGACAGAATGGCAACCCTAATAGTATAACGGAAATGCAGAAAAATGTCATTCTGCACAGCCTGGAGAACTCATTCCTACAATATAAAATAAAATCAGACATTTTCTCAAGTGTGGTTGGCATTATGTTATGCAGGGGCGCAAAGGAGGTTGACAGAAGTCTCCTCCATACACACTGGGCCCCTTCTTATTGTAGCTGTGACTTGTAGTGCTTGCTAATGGTGGCACAAGAATCTGCAAAGGGGGTGGGGATGGGCAAGATGAGGCAGAGCCCTGGTCTCTATGCAGAGCTGACCGAGTGCTGAGGAAAGCACATGTTGCAGAACTGCCACTGCAGTGTGCATATCCCAGGAGCCGCTGCAGAAGGATTCAACAGGAACTCCTCCTGGCAGCTTCTTTTCCACAGCAGTCCCTAAAACATGGGGTCTCAAGCTTCTTGCCTCTTCTTGTTTATCAACAGGAAGATACAAATGTTCACATCTGATGCCCACCTGAGGAGCTTCATCTTTTTAATAATCTCTCTCTCTCATTTTAGAAGTGCTAACTTCCTATCATGTCACCAGCTAGCAATAACAAAACAATTTTGTTTCTTTGCAATTTCCATATTTATTCCAGCCTGTGTTTTGTTTTCTTTCCTATTTGGAAGCATCCTTTACTTACTGTACATCTGTTCTGAAACAAAAAGATGAGAGTGGTTTATATATCAGTGTGATTTATAGAGAAAGATTTAAACTGTGAGCCAGTAAAGTAGACAGAACCCACAAAAACTGGCAGATGAAATGTATTAAATGAGAGATTGGCTATAAACCGATAAGATGACACATGTGCATACCAGCTCCTGTAATCAGAATGCATGCATTTCAGTCTGGGGGCTTCTGTAATAAGATGTATGCAAGATGATGACTTTGAGAAGGGATTTTTTTCAAGTTAGGAGACATTTGCTATGAAGTAAATTCTCTGTAACAAATCATAAGAATTTGTTTCTTTTCATGTCTGCGTGATGTAAGTAGAAACAAGACAAGGTAATCCTCCCCTTTCTTCATAACACATTTTCGGCTGGTGTTCAGTGTTATGGGTACAAGATTGAAGTTGTATGAGAGATTTTATTTGTTTATTCTCTGCTTCCACATTCACTTTTCTTTGACATTATAGAGCCACTGATGAAGGCAAACACCTCCGCCTCTGCACAGAGATGTGATGCCGTTTCTCATTAAGCAGTAAGGGAGGTTTGTATAGCTGGCTTCTTTTTTCACAGATATCTCTTTTGGTCCTCCACCTGCCATGTAGCCTCTGGAATTCAGGTGAGCAATGAATCTGAACTGAAAATAACTGACAGGGTTTGAAATGAGTGCAACAGAGACTTGCCTCAGTCTCTGTGAGGCAAATTAGGAACTCTGAAAAGCGGTGTGCATATTGCGTACCTTTTGGAAACTACAACATGGAGTATTACGCTGTATATCATTAGGTAGGTTGACTGCACTGATTCTGGCTCAGATGATAGTTTTCAGAAGACAGTTTTCAGAAGCTGCATAACCCATGGCTGATACAATAAGCCCCTGGTGTAAATAATAGTTGGCCTTCTTAGCACTTGTAGTGCTCATCATTAAAAACTCGGCACTTATCACACTGGGGCCTGAAATAGCACAGTTGTTTCCTACTGTCAGCGTTGGGAATTGCTGTGATATCTCAGATGGCCGCATTGTGGAAAGCGGTGACTGTTTCACATAGAGCTAGAGCTTTATAAATGTTAACTACTCACTCATCCTGTGGCACTTGTGAGAAATGGTTAATATCCCCACTTTCCAGATGAGGAAACTGAGGCAGAGCAGACACATGACTTGTCTAAGGGCACAGAGGAAGTCAATGTCAGGCTTAGCATTAAAACTCAGGAGTTTGATTCCTAATCTGCTGTGTTCAAACCACCAGAATACACATCTCTCTCTAGTAAGACCTATCCTATTACACATATATTAGTTACTTTAATCTCAAAGAGCCTTACAATTAATTATTTCATCTACCTTGTGGGAGGAGTTAAATATTATTATGTTATGCCTATTACAAGACGGTTACATTGAAGTACAGCTAGATTGTTATAAATGTGCAAGCTCATTGATCTGAAACATGCCATTTATGAAAAGTGCTGAATACAGGAAGCCCCGCGTATCAGCAAACATTAAGGACAAAGTTAGGAACAGGCTTCTGTTGTCTGACCAACCAGCAGGGAAGAGGTTTGTTCAAACAGGCACTTTTGAAACATGTTCTTATTCAATAGAAATTGCTGAGCTTCCCCTTCCATGAAAGCTATGCAGCAAGAAAATACCCTTTTCATTGGCCTGTATTTTGTTTGCAATACACCTCTTATTTATTTGTATTACGGTAACACCTAGAGACCCTACCTGAAATTAGGGCCATATTGCACTAGGCACTGTACAAACACAAATTAAGAGACCGTGACTGTCCCAAATTGCTCACCATCTAAATGTACAAGACAGACATGGTGGAAAAAGGAAAACAGAAAAGTGAAGTGACTTGCTCAAAAATGTTCTAGGATTTAATTCCTATCTGATTGTACTATTTTTCCCCCATTGGGGAAGATTAATAGAAATTGTGTGTTTGTGTATGGGGGGGGGGGGCAGAATTTGAAGTGAAATTTGCAAACATCAAAAACTGTATAGCCTGATAACTAAAACAAAAACAAGGAAAGAAGAAGTGTGACCACTAATCAGTGAGGATGGGATGGTAATTAAAGATAATCTAAGCATGGCTCAACACCTAAATGAATATTTTGCCTCAGTTTTTAATAAGGTTAATGAGGAGTTTAGGGATCGTGGCAGGGTGGATAATGGAAATGAGAATGTGGATGTAAGAAATTACCCACGTCAAAGGTGGAAGAGAAACTCAAAGCCAAACTTGACAAAGCCCTGGCTGGGATGATTTAGTTGGTATTGGTCCTGCTTTGAGCAGGGGGTTGGACTAGATGACCTCCTGAGGTCTCTTCCAACTCTAATCTTCTATGATTCAAACAGCATAGACCAAATGGGGGTCTGGGGTGGGCTGGATAATTTCCATCCAAGAATATTAGAGGAATTGGCATTTGAAATTGCAAGCCCCATAGCAAGCTTTTTTAATGAATCTGTAAACTTGGGGGTCAGACCCTATGACTGGAGAATTATTAATATAATACCTATTTTTAAGAAAGGAAAAAAAGTGATCCAGGAAACTATCTGCCCATTAATTTGACCCCAATTGTATCCAAGGTCTTGGAACAAATTTTGAAAGAGAAAGTAGTTAAAGATGTAGAAGTAAATGGTAATTGGGATAAAATACAATATTGTTTTACAAAAGTTAGATCATGCCAGACCAACTTCATCTTTTTCTTTAAGAAGATAACTTGAGTTTTTAGACAAAGGAAATGCAGTAGGTCTAATCTACCTGGATTTCAGTAAGGCATTTGATAAAGTTCCACATGGGAATTTTTTAGTTAAATTGGAGAAGATGGAGATTAATAGAAGAATTGAAAGGTGAATAAGGAACTGGTTAAAGGGAGACTACAGTGGGTCATACTGAAAGGTGAACTGTCAGGCTGGAGGGATGCTAGTGGAGTTCCTCAGGGATCAGTTTTGGGATCTATCTTATTTAACATTTTCATTAATGACCTTGGCACAAAAAATGAGTGTGTGCTAATAAAATTTGCAGATGACACAAAGTTGGGAGGTTTTGCCAATGTGGAGGAGGACCAGAAGACCAGAATATTACACAAGAAGATCTGGATGACCTTGAAAACTGGAGTAATAGAAATGGGCTGAAATTTAATAGTGCAAAATCCAAGGTTGTGCACTTAGGGACTAACAAGAAGAATTTTTGCTATTTGTTGGGAACTTATCAGATGAAAGTGACAAAGGAGGAGAAAGACCTAGGTGTATTGATTGATCACAGAATGACTGAGTTACCAATGTGATGCGGCCCTGAAAAAGGCTAATGCAGTCCTAGGATGCATCAGGCTAGAGGCGGTGGAACTTGGAGGGATGGGGGTGGGGAGACACATGGTCCCCCACTTTTTAACCTGAGTTTAGTAGCCTCAGCCAAGCATTGAGCGACATTGGCAGGGACTGTGCTTCATGGCAGGGGAGATGATAAGGTAGGTAGGTGTGCCCTGGGGGGGGGGGGAACACGGGCTGGGGACTGCTTTTGGGCACCCCACTCAGGGCATGTGGGGTCCAGGGCTCCCCACGGGGCACTGGGCTCCCTGGGCAGCTCTTACCATGTCCTAGTTCTGGCTTCTGGCCTGGCCAGGGCCCTGAGGGGGAGAGATGGAGCAGGGAGTGGGGCCACAGTTGTAGCACGGTGGCCTCCCCACTTCTACACAATTTCAGTGCTCCTGCATCAGGCAAGATGCTTCCAGAAGAGATAGGGAAGGCGCCTTATACAAGGCATTGGTTGAGACCTCATCTGGAATACTGTATGCAGTTCTGGTCTAGTCTCCTGTATTTAAGAAAGACGAATTCAAACTAGAACAGGTGCAGAGAAAGACTACTAGTATAATCAGAGGAATGGAAGACCTACCTTCCGAGAGGAGACTCAAGGAATTTTGTTTGTTTAGATTAACCAAAGGAAGGCTGAAGGGAGATATTTCTCTCTCTAAATTCATGAGAGGGATAAATACCAGGAAGGAAGAGAAGTTATTTAAGTTAAGGGCCAATGTTGGCACAAGAACAATTGGATGTAAATTGGCCATCAACAAGTTTAGGGCTTGAAATTCAACAAAGGTTTCTAACCATCAGAGGAGTAAAGTTCTGGAGCAGTGGGGGCAAAAGACCTAATTGGCTTAGCTTGATAAATTCATAGAGGGGATGTTATGATTGCCTACAAAGACATGCAGCCCATCGGCAACTGGTAGGCGCAAATACCCCAAAATGCTGGAGGGGGTACACTAGATGGGGAAGGCTCTGAGTTATTACAGTGAATTCTTTCCCAGGTGTCTGGTTGCTGAGTCTTGCTGACATGCTCAGAATCCAACTGATCAGTATATTTGGAATTTTCCCCCAGGTCAGATTGGCCGAGACCCTGGGGTATGTTTGCTGTTCTCTACAACATGAGGCATGGGTCACTTTCTGGTTTGAATTAGAGTAAATTGTGGATTCTCTGTAACTTGAAGTCTTTAAATCATGATTTGAGGACTTCAGTAACTCAGCCAGAAGTTATGGGTCTATTACACAAGTGGGTGGGTGAAGTTCTATG
This sequence comes from Chrysemys picta bellii, assembly GCF_011386835.1. Lineage (NCBI taxonomy): Eukaryota > Metazoa > Chordata > Testudines > Emydidae > Chrysemys > Chrysemys picta. Next base: position 19,122,567 of record NC_088795.1, read on the forward strand.
GCCTGTGATATGCATAAAGTCAAACTAGATTACCAAGATGGTCTCATGGTGAAACTGCAGGATAAGGGCCACAGTTTGTCTCCTCTTATCTTTGAAATAACCAAACAGTTGTTGGATATAGTAGTGAGCAGCTGCACTGAAGGGAATTTTTGCATCAGAGTTTGAATGGGAAAATATTTGAGGTGATTAGAACAATTGATTTTTTTAAAGAAAAAACGGAAATACAGTAAAAACAAAAAACAAAACAAAACAAAAAACACCTCCAACCCCTTAAGTATTCCACAGAGATAGACGAAGAAGAAATTGAACTTTACTTGCTGCATTCTATTATTTGGTAATTTTACTTTAATGACATTCCTTTGCCTTCACATTTCTCTGAGTTGCTACACACAAAAAAATCCTATTATTTTAAAATAGCTTTTTATTATCAGTTACTTAATAGAAACCATATTTAAAAGTGGTTAGAAAATACGACTGTGGAAGCTGTTCAGAAAAGAGACAGAAAAAACAAAAGCATCATCCAGCATTTGTAAGAAGATAACATACAGTTCTCCCCTTCCCCCCCATTTCTTTATTCTGTGGACAATGGTAATCATCCTAACCAAATGAATAATTTGACCAGTTTTTTCGTAGCTCCTTTTGCATAAGTTCTGTGGTTATTTATGAATGTTCCACAAAGACTGACAGATCCTGCTTCTCAAACCTGAATAATCAGGATTCTGTTGGCTCCTGGATTTGCTTTGAAAGTTCACTTAAAAACCCCAAACAAATCAAACCAGCAAACCCCAAACACTAAACCAAAAATGGAAGATTCACATAATCTACACAAATGTGTTTTTTTAATGACAAACTTTAACCAGCTAGCGCATTATCCCCCGCCCCCCCGCATATGTTTGACTACTTTTTATGGCCATCAGTTACTCAATACAGCTCAGAGGTAGAGCCCATTTTACTCTCTGTCCTACTAAGTTTACAGATCATAGCATGGGAGGCAGCATAGCTTTAGTGTCACAGGGTTAGGAATGTCAAGGCCTGAGTTCTATTCCTGTCACTGACCTACTGCGTGACCATGAGCTAGTGCCTTCATTTCTCTTTGTCACAGTTCCCCCCACAATAACTTACTTGTGTTTGTAAAGTGTGTTGAGAACTACTGATGAAAAGCCCTAGATAAGGCAAAGGGATTATTATTGTTTTGTCCACTGTTTGCAGCAGCACTGAGTAAACTGTGATTAATCAGGGAGCTATTAATGCTTCCTCCCCTAGGGAGGGAGCTGGGAGGAGGACAGGAAGGTGGGAAGAACAGCCTTTTCCTCTCCTGCTCTATTTGTGAAACAACAAAGTCAAAGGAATACTAATTGGTGCTGTGTGTTGCCTTTTATTGCCATGTCAGAGATATCATCCCCATTGCACTGTATGACATTTGCATATAATTGTTGTCTGTAATTAAAACCAGTCCATAATTAGCTCACTCTCTCATAGCAAAAAAGAAGACCTCACAATCAGCCCTTTCTGTATATGATGTTCATGCCAAACGTTAAAAGCGATACAGACACAATGGTGTACATCCAATGGCAACATCATCATCAGAGATCCTCTATGCATCTCCATGTGTCACTTGCTAAACGAGACTGGGGCATATCATTCACTGTCCCTCAAGGACAAATGTTAAAGGGGTGCCAGACAGCAATCTGCTACCAGCACATTGTGATCACCTTAGGTAGGCAGGGCCAGCAATGGAATTAAGGATGATTGCAAATAATTTGTTTACTCCCATTTCTTTGTGGGAAAAATTATCTAAAATTATTGACTATTTTATGCCAGTTTATTAAAAAAAAAGTAATATACAAAGTAGCTTTTTAAAATTGGTGCTGTGGAAAGATAGTGTTTTTTTAAATTCCCTCTGATAGTACTTATAAATTCTAATACTGCCTCTATTTCTCTAGCAATGTGGATTTGAACTAGTGTTGAATGAGTGATTAAAACTGGCATAATGTCTGTCTACATTTTATGCATTTGTATATGGATGTACATACATATGCACACACTGTATACACATTTAGTGGAATACTATGAAAGTATCATGATTAATAATTAAGGCTCCACCCTTATAAACAGTTATGCAACATACATAATTTCACACACACAAAGGTGTCATACTGAAGTCAGTGGGACCAGCGCCGGTGCAACCACTAGGCGAACTAGGCAGTGGCCTAGGGCGGCAAGTGGTTGGGGGTGCCTGGACCGTCCTCAGACATAGGCAGCTGGGGAGGGCATCTGAAAATTTGGGGCACCACTGGGTCCTAGTGTCCACCCTACTGGTGTTCCTACCCCTGTTCTGACCCTTCCTGCAGGCTCTGAGTCTTCCTGGGAAGGGGATCTAGTAGTTAAAAGAGAAACAGTCTCCAGCCTGCCAGGCCTATTAGCACAACACTGAAACTGTTAAAGAACCATTCAAGTGGTAATGAAGCCATTTATCAGGCATTTGCCAACCCCCAGGTATCTACTGTCAGTTTCTGAATGTACTGACAAAAACAGTTGTGCATGACTGTAATATTTACTCAGAACATGTCAGTCTACAGGACCTTAGTTTAAAATTTGCTTTAAAAATATTTCATTAGTGAGTTGGTGAAGATTATAAAATCACATCTCTAAAAAATCTTTGCATAGATTTTTAGATGCACAATCATCTTTAGCCTTAAATGCTTGGATCTTCAGACATATGGTTTTTTAAATAAATTCTTCAGAAGACCACCCTTCGCTAAAATACACATTTTAATTACTATAGTAAAAAAAAACTTACTTCCAAAGTCTTCCTGTCCTTTCTGTCCATCCATTTCTCCCTTCACCCCCTCTTCTCCGCCTCCCCCCCAATTGAAGGAAGCAACATCCCTTTGCTTCCAGATAGCTGGACAGAGTTTCCCAGTCTTTACTTCTGACTATCTGATGAACTAGTTTTAAGCAAAATCAGTATCTTAGTAAGATATAAAATCCTTTTGTTGAGTCTGAACTTTTGATGAGCTTAAACTTAACCCAGACTTGATATCTCTGTCTGAACTTTTAATCATAGCTCTGACCTGCGAACTACTCATGACACCCCTCTCCCCTTAAGTAGCCATCTCCCCTTTTCTCTTTTTGAATTTATATTTTAACCTGTTTTATCCTGTAGAATTTTGATTGATTATGCATGACCATTATGATCTGTTAATCACTTAGTTTACTTCTGTGTATAAATATTGATGCTCACCCCTAATAAACTTGCCACACTTACTCTGAAGCTTTTCAAGCTAAGGATAGTGTGAGCCCGTTGATCAACGAATTGGTGTCTGGTCTCTGACAGATTGTGAGCCCCATACCAACTCCGCACGAACTCGGGTGCTGGAGAGGTGAGTGAGGACTTGCTTTTTTGGGGGCTCGTCCGGGATTTCCTTCTGGTGCGGTGCCTCTGTCCAGTGGTCAGACCACTCATATACGAATTGGCAGGCGCCACGGGAGATGTCTCCCAGCCAATTCAATATTGAGGGGTCGTGTACTAGACAGCAGGGTAAACGCCAGTTGGAGGGCTCCTGTCAGACACCATGGGTCAAGGGACTAGCGTTCCTCTTGAGAGTCCATTGGGGATTGTAAATAAGTTATGGAACGAAGGGAAACTCCCAGTACAGACAGGAATGTCTAGGAGGAAGTTGTACACACTGTGTGTAAGGAATTGGACTGGGTATACCGCGGTATTGGCCGACCCGGAGATGAGGTGGCCTTCGTATGGCTCTTTCGAACAGGCTGCCTTAAGAGGAGTAAGGAGCCAGATTGAAAAAGACCATCCGGGACAGTTATGTTACTGGTTTTGTTGGGACACAGCAGCAGAGCTGTGGAAATCTTTAAAAATTATGGCAGTCAGGTATTCTCCCGAGAGTGAACCCCCTCCATGTTATTTCGATGAAGGGTGTAAACCACGGCGTGTTTTGACTCGTCAGTTGGTCCCCACTGCACCTGCCCCTATTCCTCCGCAGGGGGACTCTCTCCAGGGCGCAGAGGGGAATCTGCAGGACTCCAGATCGGAATCTCTGCAGAGGGATAAGGGGGAAATGGAAGGGCACACCTCGGGAGGAGTAATTATTAGGCAAAAGATCAAGCAGATGCAGCAGGTTGCATACCCCTCCCCTGGGGACGCCCAGAGGGTCCGGTCGCATCCGCAGATACTTACACCAGGGACGAATACACCCCTGCACCACCAGCTTAGTTTGTCTGACAAACTTCAGGGCATATCAAAAAACCTGTGACTGACATTTTCTATTCCCAAGTTTAGTGTTTTAATTAGGTACCTTCTGCATGTCCATTCTGCATAAGGGAGAGGGTACAGGGTTCTCTGTGGGGAACTGTGACTCTCCGCTACCGTGAGGCAGGCCGGGAGTCTTGTTGTTCTTTCTGCCTTGACCCCCGCCCCCGCTGGGCTGCAAGCTCAGGCTGCCATAGGGCATAGGGGCACCAGTTTAATAATACTGCATAGAGTTTGTGGGGGCAGTGAGCCCCAGCCATGGAGGAGCCGGCACGGCGCAGGGGGGCAGGAGCCCTGCAAAGGCGGTGGCACCACTAGCGGGGACCAGCAGTGCCTCCTGCCCAGGCTGTGGCCTGGCGCCCCCCTGGGGGGCCCCTTCAGACTGAAGAAGATGCATGCGGACAGAGGCCCCCGTGCACCCCCCAGTTCCCCCCTCGCCTCGCTCGGGCTCTGCGGCTCCCAGGCATGTGAGCCAATGCCGGGGCGCGAGGCCCTGAGACTGTTCCGGGAGGGGGAGGGGCAGCAGCAGCTCACATTCCACTCCCGGGAGCCACAGAGTCCGAGCACGGCAAGGGGGGAGCCAGGGGGGTGCACGGGGGCCTCTGCCCACATGCATCTGCTGCAGGAGCCCCCAGAAGACAGCTCCTCCTTGCCGAGCTGCTGCAGCGGCCCAAGCCCGGCAAAGCCAGTGAGTGGACTCGGGGCAGGTGGGGAGGGCTCACGGGGGGGAGGGGGGAGGCTGTGCACCCTCCAGGGGAGTTCAGGGGGCAGGGAGAAGGGAACCTGGTCTGGGGAGCAGCCCCTGGGCATGGCTGGCCCCTGGGGTCTATAAAGACTCGTTGGGATTTGCCCCTCAATGAACCAATGTTACCGGGGGGTGGGGGAGCTCAGGGTGGAAGTTTCGCCTAGGGCGCAAAATATCCTTGAACCAGCCCTGAGTGGGACTACTCAGAGTGAGTGAAGTTAAGCACATGCATAAGTCTTTGCAGGATCAGTGCCTACAAGTGGAAAGGTGTGAAGTGACTGATTCACTTGATTTTAAAACAACAATGATGTATTTTTAGAAATTTATGTGGACAGTATCTGCCTCAAGGAAGAAGAACTCTCCACCAACTGCCTTCATTTTAATCAGTGGCTCCAAGGAAGCTTATTTGAAACTTGCCCTGGAAAAGCTCCATTGCTACTTTGGGTACCTTTTTTCTCAGTTCGTTTCTTTCTCTGCAGAAAATGTTTTTGCCAAACATTTCACCATGTCATTCTTTCTCTAATCACAGAGTATCTCCTCCTCTTTCCAGGGCTCTGTGGGAAGCAGTTGGCCTAGGATAGAGGGAGGGATACATGCTCAGTCCTCTCCCAAGCTACAAAGGACAGATGAGACTAATTTAATTATTCTGTATGATATAACTTTAGCTTTTCAAAGAATTTTGCAAACATCCCTAATGTTACCCCTAGTGAAGTAGATAAATAAGGCTTGGTCTATACTACCCCCCTAATTCGAACTAAGGTACGCAACTTCAGCTACGTGAATAACGTAGCTGAAGTCGAAGTACCTTAGTTCGAACTTACCTTGGTCCACACTCGGCAGGCAGGCTCCCCCGTCGACTCCGCGGTACTCCTCTCGCCGAGCTGGAGTACCGCAGTCGACGGCAAGCACTTCCGGGTTCGACTTATCGCATCCAGACTAGACGCGATAAGTCGAACCCAGAACTTCGATTTCCAGCCGTCGAACTAGCTGGTAAGTGTAGCCAAGGCCTAAGTATTATTCCTGTTTTACAGATAAGGAGAAAGGGAGTTTACCTGATTTTTGCCCAAGGTCAAAGAGTAAATAATTGCCTAGTACTCTTGCCTCTCAATCAATGCCTAACCAGCAACCCACAGTGCCTCACTTACGCACACAATTATTTCACCATAGCCCTTCATAAAGGTGGGGGATATGTGAATAGCCCCTTTTTGCACATGAATTAACAGAGGCAAAGTGACTTACTCAGTGTCATATATCAAGAAAATGATAGGCCCAGAATTAGAACTTTGTTTTAAAGCCAACTCGGAACAGAGAGTAGGATTTTCAAGAGGTCAGTGGTGAGTGCCTTTGAAAATGCCACTCAGGATCTCACAGCCAAGTCACTGAACTTTTGGGTGTGTTAATTAGCTGGTTGAAACTTTTCCATTGGAAAATGCCGATTCAGTTTAATTGAAACATTGCATAGGAATGTGTTGATTCTGACAAAATTTGTGACAGAACCAAGGCAGGCAGGCAGACTGGCCAGCCCAGGTTCTGGGCTGCCCAACTTCCCACACAGCTACCTTCCTGGGATTCAGAGTAGCAGCCGTGTTAGTCTGTATCCGCAAAAAGAAGAACAGGAGGACTTGTGGCACCTTAAATTTGTTAGTCTCTAAGGTGCCACAAGTCCTCCTGTTCTTCTTCCTGGGATGTTGGGCAGTAGGAGGCAGCGGCTTGTGGAGCTGGTTCCCCAAATCCCTGAACAGTTGCTTCCTGGGGTTTCCTGATGCCCCTGGCAAAAGGCTCTTTGGAGGCAGCTGCCCAGGAAGCAGGATCCCTGATTTCCTGGAGCAGCTGCCCTTCCTGTCCTCCACAGCTCTCCAGGGGGTAGCTGCCTGGGGTGATGGGCAATCAGGACCAATGTGAAAAAATCTGTTTGTTCTCTCAAAATGGAATGTTTCAGAATTTTTGCATGAGGGAAATTCCCTTTTCCAGTCAGCTGTAGTGTTAAATACCCCAACTGAAAAATATGTCTGATAAGAATAATACTTTGCGTTTACATTCTGCTTTATCTTCTGTAGATTTCCGAGTCCTTTAAAAATGTGGGTAGGCACTGTGAACCCTGATGTACAGATGACACAGCTGCAGTATGTAGAGAGATTTTAAGCAATTATTTTGAGAGACAATATAGTCGCCATATTTTGGGTCCAAGAGGAATTTTCCCCCAAGTCAGATTTGGAAAAACCCTGGGGGTTTTTTTGGTCTTTTTCTACAGTGTGGGGCACGAGTCACTTGCTGGTTTGAATTAGAATAAATGGTGGATTCTCTGTAACTTGAAGTCTTTAAATCATGATTTGAGGGCTTCAGTAACTTAGCCAGAGGTTATGGGCCTATTGCAGGAGTGGATGAGTGAGGTTGTGTGGCCTGTGGTGTGCTGGAGGTCAGAGTAGATGATCATGATGGTCCCTTCTAGCCTTAAAGGCTGAGTCTGTGGCTAGAACATATGTCTACCACAACAATGATTTGTGTCTTGTTCTCAAGTTGACCACAAACTTCCTGTCTGACAAGTTACTCAAGCTTTCTATGGCTCACCCATCTATAAAGCCCATCTATAAAAGTGCACTCAATTATTAGGACCGTCAGTGGAAGAAGAGTGAGACAGGAACTTAGGATGTCCTGGTTCCAAATCCTGCCATGCATTCCACTTCACCAGGAAGCATTTTGGTGGAAAATAAAACAGGCACAGAAGGATTCCCAGACCCCGGGTTTCCCAAAATATTATGAAAGATGTCTGAGCAAGAGAGCAACTGAAAGGACTGTAAAGCAGAATTAGTTTTGTGCACATGAGTAGTGCATTTCCTTAGGTGTACACTTAATGTGTGTACATTGAGGGGCAAAGATGAATTTTAGCTATCTTATGGCTCCCCAATCCGGGGTTGAAAATAGGGGAGTGGGGAGGCACTAACTTCTTAGCATAAGCAATTTTTTTTTTTAAAGAACAAAGCTGAACTCTTTGGCTCATGCGCGGGAAGTGGTGCGGGTGAGAGATGTGCTGGCTGTGGCTTCCCGCCACCCCCATTGGCCTGGGACGGCGAACCGCAGCCAGTGGGGGCCGCGATCGGCCGAACCTGCCACGTCAGCAGGTAAATAAACTGGCCCGGCCCGCCAGGGTGCTTACCCTGGCGAGCCGCGTGCCGAACGATGCCGACCCCTGGTCTAAAGTATCCATTGTAAGTGGGAACATGGCTTTTGTGCACAACAATTTACAATACTTTATGATCTATTTCATTGCATCATAAATGTACTAATGACCAAATGTGCCATGAAACATCATAAAATGACATGAATTACAACTGCAGTCTATCTGTTTGTGAGTGACAAACAGGGGAAGCTGGCTTCAGCTCAGGTAATGTTGGCTTTTTGTATGGCAGGTCTTCAGTGTTTCAACAGCTCTGGGCCATCACATTCCACTCTCCCCATGGGCCAAATGAACCGTCATTACAGTAAGATTAGTAAATGAGGGTTTTTTTCATGTACACTCTGCTAATATTTCCAGCTTTTTAAACATTTCAGAATATATTTTAACTAAGGACTAAAGTGCTTCTGTGACACAACAATGCTTTACAGCTAATGTCTGTTCACTTCTAAATTATTCTAATGTATATTACTTTAGGCGCCATTAAACCGCATGCAGTTTCATCAGAAAATGTTCAAATCCCATAATGGGTGTAATGTCCTGTAGCCACCTCATCCACTCCATCTCACTCTGGAAGTCAGAAAGCAATTTCCTATTTTCCTATGCAGGAAGTGGAAGTGGAAGAAGAAGAAGGAGGGAATAGTCCAACAATGCCATAAGGGCCATTGTAGGGCTGACATTTCCAGTATTACCCTTATTCTCAGGAGTTTATTTTGCTATTGGCAGTAGTTTTGATCTCTAAGGAAGACAAAGACAAACAATGAAATGGGGGCATGCAACAACTCTATGGACAGACATTGTTATAAAACTGATACAGAGACAGACATCCCTATAATGTTTCAAAAGCATAGCACACGGCACAGCAAGAATCACAGATGCCACCTGCAAAAGACAGTTCATACAGCAGGTGGGAGATCACTACAAATATGTGGCCTGGGGGACAGAATACAGGAGTGTGTTGGGAGATTTGGGATGTATTCCCTGGTTTCTCACTGACTGCCTATGTCACCTTCAAGTCACTTCATCTCTTCTGCCTCAGTTTCTCTATCTGTGAAATTGGTCTCATGTTCAGAAAGAGTTTTGAGCTCTCTCTGTGAGAAGTGCTATATAAGTACAAAGTATTATTGTTTTATCATGGGCAAAATACAACAAGAACTAATTTATATCATTTCCTAGCCCTAGCTCTGCCTTTTCCGTATCAGTTTTAGTTTAGGTAATGTTGACATCCCAGAGACAGCAATCTGTAATTGTACTAGATCTTCTAGCTTTTTAAAAATGAAGTCCACTTCGTGTTCTGCTGGCTTTACATATGCGTCACAAAATCATCCAAGAGTGTGCCTTGCCTCTGATGCCGGACTCCTACCGGCTTCTTTTAGGATCCAGTTCAGAAGTGTGAGGCGCGAGAACTCAGTTCAGTTCATCTCTCTCTCTGCTAATCTCTGCTTGTACGACCTTGGACAAAATCACTTCAAGGGGTAATGTCATTTCAGATGTCACATTCCCACTGGAAGGGGAGGGGGGGGAATAAAGGAAGAGGAAGGGTGGGTCTTGATTTACCCTGTTGTCAAACTCCTACCAAGGAGACTAGAAGGGACAATGATGGGGAGAGAAGGATGAGAAGAGGGAAAAGGGGGAGGATTGATTGATTTACCACTCATCTCTCAGGCCAAATAGAGAACATGTTAGAAAAATGCAACCACGCAACCACCAGCTGTTGTTAGGGCGGCAGCAAATTGAATAGAAGATAGAGGGAGGAGGAGGCAGAAGTTGTATCACCTCTGATATTACAATCATACCACATTCAACCCTGACTTGTGCTTTAAATAGGGCAGCATTAACAGGTGTGTGAGGAGGATGGGGGGGCAGAGATGGAGAGGAAAAGCAAGGAATGGCAGCTTGTTTAATGTTACTGTTCCTCTCCATAATGAATGGATTGATGTAATTCATACACTAGTCCCAGGATGGAATTTTACAGTCCCCAAAAACCTACCCATTCCCAGGTCAGGTATGTGGAAGTTTATGAGTCAGCAGTCAAGGAACTGGATAAGATGATGACCAGATCAGCTATAAGGAGGTGTTTGGTAGAAGGAACGAATTGGAACTAGATTGGAAAGGTCTGTGTATAGGGGGCTAGAAATTAAATTAGATTTGAGGTCAAGTGAGGAGGGAAAGGGATGACATTTGGTTTTGGGGAGGGGAATGAAAGATTGAATATTTCTTGAGTGGGGGCTGAAAGCGATCAAAGCTTTCTGGTCTAAGAAATGACATGGAATTTGTGGAGAATGGAGGTGGGGTGGGGGAAAAGAACCTGATTGATAAATATACTTCTAGCAAAGTTTTGATTTGGTATTTTTCCTATGGAACACACCAAAGTAGAGTAGAACATCAGAGTTACGAACACCTTGGGAATGGAGGTTGTTTGTAACTCTGAACAAAATGTTCTGATTGTTCTTTCAAAAGTTTACAACTGAACACTGACATAATACAGCTTTAAACTTTGTTAGGCCAGGCAGAAGAAGAATGCTGCTTTTAACCATCTTAATTTAAATGAAACAAGCACAGAAACAGTTTCCTTACCTTGTCAAGTCTTTTTTTTAAACTTTACCTTTATTTTGTAGTAGTTTACGTTTAACACAGTACTGTACTGTATTTGCTTTTTTTGGTCTCTGCTGCCTGATTGCATACTTCCAGTTCCAAATGAGGTGTGTGATTGACTCTGGGAATCTACTATATACCCAAAAGCAGATGTTTCAAATAAAGCTGAGGGGGTAGGGGAGGAGATGCTCCAGATCCTGTCACCCCCATTTTCAAGATCTTTATCCATTTCCCCTGCAACTTGGTTTATAACTCCTGACCTTCCAACGCTAGCTTTACTTCCCTACCCAAATGGTGTAGATTATTCAAGGGCCAATCCTCTGTAATTTAGGCCACTTCCAGCCAAAACTGCTCAACAGGTTTAAATCCAATTGATGTCAACAGCATTCCTCAGAATCAGGGCTGGTCAAAATTATATTGCCAAGGCTATTTTTCACCTTCCAGTGGGGCCCAGGGTATCAGTTTTTGTAAGAGTAGATCCATAATAGGACTTGGGATGAGATGCTGAGTGCTCTCAATTGGTCTGGCAGTCATTTAGAGATCAACTCAGCAGAGTCATATCACAAGCCTCACTAGTGTGTATTACATGAAAAGTAAATCTGAGACTCGTTCAGGAGACTGCAAAATATGAACCTAAAACTGGAACATTGCTAGTAGTGGCGTACATTATGCTGTATTTGCTGTTAAATCTGGGGCATTAAATAGCTGTTATGTTCTCTCATTCTTTACCATCCAGCAGGCTGGTGATTCAAACTATTATGCAGTGTTTAAGAATGGTGATTAAGAAAGGCCTGACATGGCCTCTACAGTGTGTTTGTTCTTTGGGCTGTGACAAACATGGATGTTCGCTGTTTCTGTTATTAAATTACAAAATATGTGAGGGGATTATTGCTGTAGCAGTGGAAAATATGATCCCTCATTTAAGATAAAAGCTTCAGTGGGAGAAATAACATCAAACTGAAGATAGCGTGAAAATAAATACAGTGCATTGGGTCTACTTTAACTGGAAAGTCCACTGATCATAGATCTATTGGAAATATTTGAGCTGATGGAACAACCCCAATAGTTCTTTCCAAGAGATTCTGAATAAGAGTTTTGGATCAGCCCAACTTGTACTAGAACAACAATGGCTAGGTACTAGAGTTGGTTGGAAATTTGTGGGATTTTCCCATGGAAAATTGTGACAGAAAAATCATTTTTGTTTAAATTTCCAGTTGAAAATTTCAATTTTTCATCAAAAATCTGAAAAATCACTTTTCTCCACTCAATTTTTGGCAACTAAAAACTGAAAACTTTTACTGAAAAACCTAAAACATTTTTGTCTGAAACCTACTGGCTATTTTTTGGTTTTCAGACACAAAATATCAGGTGTTTTTTTTGGTGTTTTTTTTAGGAAAGCAGACATCATGCCAATTTGTTTATGCAAAACCCCAGTTTTCCTTGGCAAAAAATTTTGGTAGAAATTATTTATAGAAAATTCTTAACAGGTACTTAGTAGGGATCAGTGAATCATTTCAAATAACATCTCTCACAAGGACAATTCCCCCCAAATCTTCACTCAGAACTTAACTCAGAACCTTTTTCATGCTTAATGTTTTATTTTCATGACTCTTGGTTCTACAGAGATCAGATTAAGCAGTGCTAAAATATGACTAATGCTGTTCTTGTTAGATTCCCAGCCCAGATGGGGAGACCCAAGAGGTTTTCCTAGTTTGTTTAGGTTTGGAATCTTATCTAATCTCTCTGCCTTTGGTTTGCACTCCCTGATGGCAGAGTGGGTATTTTGGGGTTATCACTGGGCAGGGTATTTTTTGATGGGGGGGGTGGAGCTGAGCATTTTGGTACGTAGTCTAGGATTAGCTAACAATTTGAGGTAGGTACAAGGGACCAAATTCAGAATTTCATGGAATTGAACCAATTTACTACCGTGCTTTATTTGCCTCTAAGGGTATAACTACACTGCAATAAAAAACCCAGTCTCGGAGCCTGTGACATCTATACTGCTAAGAATTGCAGTATAGATGTTCCGGCTCAGGCTGGAGCCCAGGATCTAAGACCCACCCCCTTTGTGGGGTCTCAGAGCCCGGGCCCAGCCCGAACCCTAACCTCTACATTGCACATTTTAGCCCCACAGCCTGAGAACTGAGTCAGCTGACCCTGGCCAGGTGCAGCTGTGCCATGGGTCTTTCATTGCAGTATTAGATGTACCCTACGTTTACAGCTAAACTGTAACAAAGGTGTGGCACACAGGTGTGCTGGAAAGAGACTGGTGTGTATTTTGTAACCCCAGTCGTCTGGTGTGGATCAGGGTTACAAAAAGGTTATACTCCTGTCGCATGGCAGGGCTCAGTAGTCATTGACTCCAGTGGCTACTGTTACAAGATCTTCTATAAGGTTATGATGTTAATTACAGACGAGCAGTTGTGTCTACATTGGCAGCTTTAAAGGTAGCAAAATTTAAAATAACACTACATAATGTAAGTGATGCTCACTGAAGGGAAGTTTTCCCTTTGTTGTCTTCTCCCCCCGACACCTATACTCATATCCAAATGTGTCTGACTTATTTATGATTATCTGCTATAGGATCCATTCCTGATCCTACTCCCATTGACTTTGATTCCAAAAATATAAGCAATTCAGGGCAGGCACTAGAACCAAATTCTGATTGTGAGGGCCAAAGAGATTCTACATATTTTAATAAGATTTAAAGTCACCTGTATTGATTTATATTTTAAGTTCATCTTGTTTCACATGTATTTAGAAAGGTTGTTTCTATGTACAGTATTGTCTATTCACACACTTGTGTAAACTAAAATTATGTAAATGTGACAACAAAATGCTAATGAATTGACTTTTAGTGTATTGTGTTGAAGCAGGCCATAGGCCTTATGAAATGGTCTGGTGGGCCATAGGTTGGACACTTCTGCACCAGTGTAACAGAAAATTTGCCCCAGAACCACTTGCTTTGCTTGTAAAGCACCATGCAAAGTGATGGCATTGTGACGAGTTTGATCACAGAAACCCCCTTGGGGCTGCCAACTGATGTGCCAAGACTATTTCTGCCCTTGCTTTCCCTGCCAGCTTGGGACTCCAGAGCCCTGCCTGGTTGTGCCAGACACACTTGCTGGCCACAAACACAGACCCAGGTCTGAACCACGTCCCACAAACTGCGGCCTTAACTGAAAGCAGCTTAAGAAGTGTTCCTGTCTTTAACACTCAGATGCCCAACTCCCAATGGTGTCCAAAGCCCAAATAAACCCGTTTTACCCTGTATAAAGTTTATACATTGTTCGCCCTCTCTAACACTGATAGAGAGATATGCACAGCTGTTTTTCCCCCTCCCCCAGGTATTAATACATATTCTGGGTTAAATAATAAGTAAAAATTTATTAAATACAGAAAGTAGGATTTAAGTGGTTCCAAGTAGTAGCAGACAGGACAAAGTGAATTACCAAGCAAAATAAAATAGAACACGCAAGTCTATGCCTAATACAATAAGAAAACTGAATACAGATAAAACCTCACCCTCAGAGGTGTTCCAGTAAGCTTCCTTTTACAGACTAGTCTCCTTCTAGTCTGGGTCCAGCAATCACTCACACCCCCATGATTACTGTCCTTTGTTCCAGTTTCTTTCAGGTATCCTTTGGGGGTGGAGAGGTCATCTCTTGAGCCAGCTGAAGCCCAAAATAGAGGGGTCTTCCAGGGGCTTAAATAGACTTTCCCTTGTGGGTGGAGACACCCCCTTCCTCTCTCCTATGCAAAGTCCAGATCCAAGATGGAGTTTTGGAGTCACATGGGCAAATCACATGTCCATGCATGACTCAGTTTTTACAGGCAGCAGCCATGGTTCATATGCTATCTTGAATGTCTCCAGAAAGACTTCTTATGTGGATTGGAGTCTTCCAAGATCCATTGTTCATTAAGTGTTTCTTGATTTGGCACTTAATTTGCACATCCCTTTCTCAAGAAGCTGACCAAATGCTTTACTAAGGCTATTTAGAAATCAAGCAAGTACACAGAAAATATTCATAACTTTGAACACAAAAATGATATATGCATACAAATAGGAGGACTAGATTCAGTAGATCATAACCTTTACAGAGACATGTTACATGGCATATGTAGCGTAAAACATATTCCAGTTATGCCATATATACATTCATAAGCATATTCCCACAAAGCATTATGGGGTGCAACATCACAGGCATTACATACCTAAAAACACTTTACCTTTGAAGATAATGAAAACAATGGGTGGGACCTCTAAGTCTCTGGTCCTTGTTTTATTTTTAACAGGTGTGTTTGAATGAAAATCACTTTAAATGCAAATGCATGTCTTCCAAACGCATAGTGTCTCACACTTGACTTCCAGTCATTTGCTCTTTCCAGTACAGTTCCTCTTGATTAATGTGGCTTCTCTGAGGAAGAATGTGTGTTTGTTTATTATTTTAGTGTTTGGCAAGAAAAGTTTATACTGGATTGAAATGAAAAGAAAATCAAATTACAGCTGCTCCTGCTTCTCAGATATTTTCACTTTCTTAAAAAAATAAAAAATAAAATTGCAGCACAGCAGAACCTAGCAGGGGCAGGTGCAAGGCAGATTAGTGAGGTTTGCATATTATCATGTGTGGGTAATGCAGTGACCTCACACTTCCCATCCAGTCAATGGGGGGGGGGGGGGGGGGGGAGTGTCACAATAACTCCTTCCATTAGCATGGCTAAGGCCCTGGAAGACTGTGCCTGAGATGGCTTTGCTATAGTCGCTGGAATGAGGAAAGACTGGCAGATTCAGAGCAGGGGGAGAATCTCTAGGAAAACTACCTTTGCCAGCTCCTGCTTGTGTGTTCCTGGCGGCACGGAGCACACATTGCTTGGAGCTAATAAAGATAGCTGCCAATGCCTTCTCACTGAGAGGAATAGGGCTGTTCCCAGGTCTTATTTATGGGGATTGAGCTATGAGCTGGCCAACACCCTTCATAAGGAGTGGCGGCCTCTTTTATAGCTCCTTGCAACTGGTATCAATATCAGCAGCACAGCATGGCAGTGAGAGGAAGGATTGAGAGGGTAGTAGCAGCCTTATTCATAGCCTTCACCAGTTCCTCCTCACAGCTGTGTCACTGGCAGCAGTAAAACTGCCATGGCAGCAGGGAGTCTGGTCCTGCTACTCTAGTACTGACATCAGCGTTGACTGGAGGAAGACTGACCACAGTCGGAACCGAGCCTGCCTTGTATCATGAGCAGCGGAACTGGAGTTAGAGGGCCCATGTTATCAGGAGGGACTGTTATTGAGAGATCACCAGGAAAATAGGGGATGCTGAGTTAAGCTGGAAGCAATTCAGCCCCATGGACAAAGCAGTCCACAGGATTTAATAAAGTTTCATTTGTTCAACTTAACCTTCACCCAGCTTCACTTGTTGCTAATGAAACTTGGTGGCATGTAGCTGATCTGTGACTGCTAGCAGCAAATATCTTCAGTGGCCAGTGATGGGACACTAGATGGGGAGAGCTCTGAGTTACTATAGAGAATTCTTTCCCAGCTGTCTAGCTGGTGGGTCTTGCTTATTTGCCCAGGGTCTAACTGATTGCCATATTTGGGATCGGGAAGGAATTTTCCTCCGGGTCAGATTGGCAGAGTCTCTGGGTTTGTTTTTTTTTCACCTTCCTCTACAGCATGGGGCACGGGTCACTTGCAGATTTAAAAGTAGATTCTCTGTAACTTGAAGTCTTTAAATCATGATTTGAGGACTTCAATAACTCAGCCAGAGGTTATGACTGTCTTACAGAAGTGGGTGGGTGAGGTTCTGTTGCCTGCAATGTGCAGGAGGTCAGACTAGATGACCATGATGGTCCCTTCTGACCTTACAGTCTATGAGTCTAAATACATGCAGTAAGACAATAGCAAAGGGGAACAGGTGGCCAGGGTTCCATACACATAGTGAGATGTGTTTACTGAGGGAGACAACATGAGCAGGCAAAGGAGAAAAATCCTGCACTAGGACAGCATTGCAAGGAATGTAGAAGTTCAACCATTTTTTCAGTGTGTACCTACCTTTATTCCATGCAACAATGTTAACAGGAAAACACCCTATGTCATTTCAGTTGGATAGCGGGGTCTCCTGCAATGTGATTCCTCTGGCAAATTGGACTTGAATGCACCCATTACAAAGAGCAGTCCCAATCTAACAATGTACAATGACAGTATGATGCAGCCTGTAGAAAAATGTGACGACATAGTAACTAACCTGAAAAAATACCAGATGGTACCAACTGAAGTTTGTGGTGGTGGATGGTAAGCAGAACAGACCCCTGGTGGGGAAAACAGCCATCCAAGTCATGGATCTGATCAGGGTGCAGCATCAGAATTTGATAGCTGCCATGCAAGAAGCAAAAGGAGAAGTCCCATGGACAATGGGGATAATTTTAAAGGCATACGGGGATGTTTTCAAAGGTTAATGGTGCCTCGAAGGAAACCTGTGACTGGAAGTAGACCCCACAGTGGAACCTGTGTGCTTACTGCAAAGAAAAATTCCAGTGGCACTATGTAATCCAGTATGCAAGGAGCACAAACGTCTGCAGAGCAGGGGTATCATAGCACCTGCAGAGGGCAGTACAGCCCGGGTAAGCAGTACAGCCTGGGTGATAGTAAAGAAACCATCATGCAAATTAAGCATCTGTATAGACACAAAGCCACTGAATCAGGTATTGAAAACTAGCCACTATTCACTGCCCACAATTGATGACATCTTGCCAGAACTCTCCAAAGCCAGAATCTTTATGGTTTGTGATTTGAGGGACGGGCTTTGGCACATAAGACTGGATAAAGAGTCCAGCATACTGACTACCCAACACCATTTGGTTGCAACAGATGGCTGCACATGCTGATGGGCATAAACCCAGCACCAGAGGTGTTCCACAGGAAACTCACCAACTGCTAGAAGGACTGCCTGGGATAAAAATAATTGCAGATGATATCCTCATAGATGAAGGGAGCAATGATACAGAAATTGAACAAGACCATGACAGAAAACTACAAGCTTTTCTACAGTGATGTAGGGACAAGAACATTAAACTCAATCCAGAAAAAAATGTGACTGACACAGTATGAAGTGATATACATTGTGCATCTGCTCACAGCAGAGAGACTGAAAGCAGATCCCAGCAAGATCAAGGTAACCAAACACATGCCCGCTCCAGTGGATGTAATGAAAGGGGTACAGCGCTTCATAGCAATGACAAATTTTCTGTTCAGGTTCTGTCCACATCTGGCTGCAATAGCAGAACCCACAAGGCAGGATGTTGAGTGGCACTGGGCAGGTTCCCCAGGAGGAAGGATCTGACATGTTGAAACAGATAACAGATGCTCCTGTCCTGAAGTAGGACAGTCAAGAGAGCCACTGACACTCCAGTGAGATACATTGGGGAAAGGATTGGGTGTAGTGCTCTTGCAGAAGCAGCCAGTTGCTTATGCCAGCAGAAACTGAACAGAGATATGCCTACATAAAAGAAGAGCTTCTGGCTGTGGTATTTGGAGTTGGAGTGATTCCCTCAGGAGCCTTTAATGGTGCAATCATACCACGAGCCCCTAGAGAAAATCCTGGCAAAGTCCCTTTGTAGTGCTCCAAAGAGACTGCAACACACATTGATACACCGCCAGTGCTACCAGGTGGAGATCAGATATTGTTCATGATGATTAATAGTATTATCTGACACCCTAAGCAAGGCACATGTGCCTAGTATCAGCAATTTGGCGGAAGGGATCAGGACACCGAATCTATTAACGTGCTTTACTATTTCCCAGTTTGAACAGCAAAGCTGATAGAAATGTAAGAGGCTACAGAAAAGGACATCCAACTACAGGCAGTCAAGAGAGTGATACTAGCAATGTGGCCAGAAGACAAAACCCAAGTACCAATAGAAGCAGAACCATATTTTCAAATTGAAGATGAGCTGACTGCGGAGGATGGAGTCATATTTTGAGGACAGAGAGCTGCTCTCCCCACCTCACCATATGGAGAGAGTAGTCCACAGGTTTCAATAAAGTTCTGCTTGTTCAACTTAACTTGCATGAAACATGTTTTACTGCTGGGGGCTGGGTTAGGAGTAATGTGGAATTTCCAGTCTCCTCAGGGGAGGACGATATCCCTTGCACCAGCCCTATGGCACAGCACAGAACTTGCTCTGCCCTGGACTACTGTAAACTGTACAACTGGAATGCTGATTCGTGGGAGTGAAGTTTACTAGAGTGAGAATAAGTGAGGTTTACCATTTCATATGCAGTGTTCATTGTGTCTCCATATCAACTTGTGGCCAGAAAAATAACACAAGGTGCAAGGACTAATCTCATCTGATGTTAGTGCCTGCAGCCATGAAACCTAGCAGTTGGATCTCCTAATCTAAGCAACGTTGGGCCTACTCAGTAGTAATTAATATTACAGCCTTGCTGGATTATTAGCCCCAGAAATTAAGGGCTTGCTTGTGTTATGCTCAGTTGGAAGATGTAATGCTGAACATTGTTATTAAAGGTTTCAGAGTAGCAGCCGTGTTAGTCTTTATCCGCAAAAAGAACAGGAGTACTTGTGGCACCTTATAGACTAACAAATTTATTAGAGCATAAGCTTTCGTGGACTACAGCCCACTTCTTCGGATGCATCTTATGCTCTAATAAATTTGTTAGTCTCTAAGGTGCCACAAGTACTCCTGTTCTTTTTATTGTTATTAAAGGTGAGCCTAACACAGTTTCTAAACTGCCAGCCCCTATGAATGTAGCAATGTTTGAAGACCTAGCAATAGGGATGATATGTGATAAAACAGCCATTTCAAATGACATCATCACTGAAAGCACCATTCCCTACCTGAAAGAGGGACTTATGGGGCAAGGGGTGTAATACCACACCTGAGAGTCTGATGTGAATCCTGTCTTGCAGTAGTGGCTTTTCTGGAAGTGGAAAGTTTGGCTCTTCCACATTCCACTGGAAAAGCTGTATCTTGAGTTGGGTCCTGTGGGCGGTTGAGCTAGCTGGCTATTTCTAGTGTTTGTCTGACTTTAATTACTATGGAATATTACAAGGAAGAGAAACAGAAAATAGCCTTTGCATTATAAATGAGGATTGCCTTCCTGGAAGTCACTGGCTGGAATACTGTATTACAGTTCTGGTCTATTCCTATATGTGATCATTGCATAGTTTGCCAGAAACAAAGCAGAAACAGTGATGTGTTCAGGTAGAAGGGTGCTCAATGCCATAGAAATGCACATAAATAAAGATAACCATGAAAAAACACATTACATTCCTATTAGCAGTAATCTTTGTATTACTGTATCAGCTGAATAAAAGTTCCACCTCCATTAAACAACTGGTAGGCAGCTGAAGTGCTGTGACCACAGCCTATTATGCTGACTGTATAACCTCATTGTTTCCTTGTTCTCTCCCAAGGAAGAAGGGAGAGAACAAGGAAACAATGAGGTTATACAGTCCGTTATATCCACTTCTCTCTCCTCTTGTACCCAGGGCTTATCTATGCTTGAAATGCTACAGTGGCACAGCTGCACCGCTGCAGCGCTTCAGTATAGACGCTACCTATGCCGAGAGGAGGGGTTCTTCTGTTGGTGAACTTAATCTACCTTCCTGAGCGGCGCTAGCTAGGTTGACGGAAGACTTTTTCTGTCAACCTAGTGCTGTCTACATTGAGCTTTAGGATGGCTTAACTGTGGACATTTTACATCCCTGAATGGTGTAGTTAAGCAGATTTAATTTTCTAGTGTAGACCAGGGCTCAGATTGTAAACTCCATTGGGAAGGGACTGTATTCACTATGTGCTTGTACAGCACCTCACATAATGGGGTCTTGGTCCATGACTGGGGCTTCTAGATGCTACTGCAATACAAATAAGTTACCATAATAATGATACACATTCATGGCCAGCTTTTCAACAGTGCTCAATACTCAGTAGGTTTCATTCAGAACGTGGGAACTGCTTGTACTGAGTGCTTTTGAAAATCTGGCCATCGGCTGTAGAACTGTGAAGCTTATGAAGCAATGATTATTATTAGATAACACACACATCAGCATGGGCTTCATATAAACAGGGCAAGTTGTTCCAGGCTAAAATTCTCTCTTTACCTAAAGACAAGATAACACATATACAAAGTCTGT
The DNA here is from genome assembly GCF_011386835.1 of Chrysemys picta bellii. Lineage (NCBI taxonomy): Eukaryota > Metazoa > Chordata > Testudines > Emydidae > Chrysemys > Chrysemys picta. The sequence goes on from NC_088795.1 coordinate 19,143,500, forward strand.
TAGGTTGTTTGTGGGTTAAAAAAATCTTACACGCTATGGTATTATACCTACAAAATAGTAATGTACACTCAGTAGATAGCACTGTTCATCCAAAGCATTTAATAAACTATGCACAATCATGTATAGTTGAAATGCCAGCATGTCTAGGGTGGAGGATGGCAGTAGCACCCAATAAAAATAAAGACCTAGACAGAGAAGAAATTTTGGTTAAGAAAGGCAGGAAAAACCCCTATTCTTGCAATATATCTATTTTAATCTAATCTGTACACAAATGCCAGAAGAACATTAATGTTCACCCAGAACTGAATTTTCTGCAGTCTTATCCAAATAAACTACACTCACTAAATTGTGACGCCCCCGGTTTATTTCTGTTAGGATGATGACGATGCGTTCTGAATCTAGTGGAATTTTAACTGTAGTTCCAGGGAGTCTGTCTTGCATGACGATACACTAGAAGCCCACTTCTACTCCAGATGAAATCTATAGTAAAACTTCTCTTGATTGCAATGGGAGCAGAATCAAGCCCCTGATGCTTTATTAAGATATTTCCTATAGTTCCCCAAGCTGTAGGAGTACCCAGTTTGTTAGAGACCCCACTGGCTGTGTTGTTAACCCAACCTTGAGTATGTAAATTGTTAAACCTCTTGTGTTTTTTGTTGCACTTTTGTGCTACCTAGAATATTATGTAATATAGCAGTGTCACATCAAACACTGGATGGTAAAATGGGGTGCCAGGGGCTGGATTTTCAGCCTTTCTGTTTTTCTCCTACATGCACCTTTGTTTTTTCTCCAGGATCACTTCCTTTACCTGGAAAAATTTCCCAATCAAATTCATAAAGCCACCATCTTGCTCTCCTTCAGAAAAGCCTGTGCTGTGAGGTTTAAAAGCATTACCTTCTGGCAGTGCTCAGGCAGGCTACTTTATGCAAACTGTGCCACGTTTATTCTTTTTTATCCTTCCCCATTTCCATTTCTGGATGTATCTGAAGGTGCAAAAACAGGCCTGTGCACATGCGTAGTTCTGACTCTTTAATGCATGAAAGTGTTAAATTTAGCTGTAAAACTCTATTGCTCCTGGAACCTATACTCTTTAATCCAGTTCTGACTGACATTTTTTGGGGGGGGAAATTACAGGCAATTTCGCTGCTGTTTTATATCAATCTGGTTTGATCAGTGGCAAACAAAATCCCTTTAAATGGCCAAATAATTTTATTTTAACAGCTATTGATGCAAACACATATAGAGCAATCTACAAATGTGCATTGATCTCAATAAACCATCATCTCAAGTAAGTATTTTCAAACAAAATTAAGCTCTCAAAGCTTCTAAAACAGTGATAGGGATTCAGTTTTTTCTGAGTTATGTCCTCATTGCAGAGTATGTCTTCGTGAGCAGTGCCCAGGTCTGAGCAGCCACACTGCAAAGCTATATCCAAATTACTTTGTCTTCTCTGTGTGTGTTGCTAGGAATTCTGGGGGCACATCCTGGGCTTCTTTGTGGTGCAGTAAAATGAGCTGCATTGTGATTCTTTCCCAGTAAATGGTGGGAGAACTCATCTGTTCTTCTTTGCACATGGGGGGAATTGTGGGAAGGCATTGGAGGATTATTGGCACTCGAGTGGTTTAACCTGTGTCTTCCCTACAAAGGCGATGGGTTACCATCCTGAGAGAAAGTGAAACCAAGGCTTGATCCCATGCCCCCAGGTAGGCCAGGCTGAAAGCACCACTAAACTCGGATGAGAGGTTTTTGTGTGCGGAGGGGAGTGGGGTTAGAGAAAACACCCAGATAAGAACCCCAGCTAATTCTGCAGTGAAAAGACACCCTCAGAGATCGGAGATAATGACTGCATGGAGTGTGTGTGTGCATGCATGATTTCAAGGGGCAAGATATCATGGGACTGATCAAATGCAAATTCCTCAGTACTTTTAAAACGATGACACTGTTGGTCAGATACGCAGCAGGTGTAAATCGGCACAGCTGAAGTCAATGGACCTACATCAATTAACACCAGCTGAGAGACTGGCCCTGTTTGTGTAAATACCAGATAATTTGCAGAAACTTGTCATGTTCTTAACATACTCTACTATAGTACTCACACTGGGTAGCTACCATGCTAAATAAAGAATACTTAAATCACGCTTGTGCTGTGTAATACCTTTTGGGGCACTTTTTCAAAGCAGTATGCAAGGGATTTAGCAAGATTCCTATTGACAAATTGGAATAACTTGTGAGGCTAAATCCTCTTGTTCTCTGCTTTGAAATTATACTCCAAAGTGCTTTTAAGTATTCTTCAGCTTTGGATTTAACTCTGTTCTTTAATGTTTGTGTATCAAAGATTTCTATGGTTTTAGGTTTATGCTACACTTTGTTGAACCTAAAACCAGAGAGAGTTCAAAACAACAATGGTAAAGATGCTCACTGTCATATTTTTCCATCCACACTGAGATGCTGCAGTTGTGGGGTGGAGTTATGTTTTTGTATCATTGACAGAAATGCTGCTGGCTGTACATACGGAAGTTAAATCAGAGCTTTGGTCATTTGCTGATACCATGATGTCATTTCATGAAGTGCAGCATTCCTGAGGGCAGTACTTCCAGCTAAGATAACTTTCATAATGTTGTTAGCCACTGTTTCAGAGACTGACCAGGTAGGCTAAGAGAAAAATGCAACCCTGCTGATGAGCTCTTGGATATGTATTCTGGACTGTACTTTAGTAAATAGAATGAAAAAAATCTTTTTTTAATTGGAGACTATACGTAATGTGAGTTTGAGAGTTTAGGCAGAACTTTACAATACACTTTGGCCAGTGAGTGACTTGTGATTTTTGGGTGACCTTGTTGTTGAGTGCCCAACTTGAGATATTTTCAAGGCACCTGATTTTGGGTGGCACTTTCTGAAAATCAGGCCCCTTTAAGGTGTCTCAAGTTGGGCACTCCAAAAATTGAGGCACCCAGAATCACGAGTCACTTGAAAATCTT